>NC_134837.1:76949664-77613621 GCF_004210375.1 Tachypleus tridentatus
AATAGTGTAGTGGAAAGGTAGGTTTCACTACGTCGTTTCTAGTCTTTGAGTACAGGTTTTTTTATTGTTTGTTGATACTGTAAAGACCAGTAAGTAAACGCTTACTGGCACTATTTGTAAAATCATTAAACTGCTTGAAAACTGCATGTTTATTTGAAATTAATTCAGTTTTTGGCTGAAAGCGACAGTAATCAAACATATCAAAACTGTGGATTACGTTTCGTAAAATTAAACCTGACAAATTAACATTTTATTTTGTTTCTGGAGGTCGTTCACTGACGATTTTGTTTGTTTTTTTGTTTGGTAAAATAATATAAACCAAAAGGTTCATATAACAAAGCAAAATTTTGTGAATTTTTTTTCTATTGTCAAGCATAAAGCTGTACAGGGATCGAGCCCTCAATGTTAACATTATAAGTACTTAAGTTTACCGTTGAGCCATAGGAAGATGGAGATGTTCTTAATGATTTGAAATTAATTTGTTCTAAGTTTACCTCCTATAAAATACAATATTTATTCTTTATCACATTATTGTACTTAATCAAAATTTTTAAACATCATAATACCGACAAATCCATTATTTATTTTTTACGTAGTAAGTTTATAACTTTCACGTGTGTTATTCGTTGATCTGGATCGTGTGTCACAGAATACTTTAAGTGAGTTATGAGGAAATTTTGTGTTTATGTTTATTCATAGGAGTTACAGATTTGATTTTGCGTTTTCTTCTAGCAAATGCACATTGCGCTATCTGCTGTGTCTTCCCTGATTTTAACGTTGGAGATCGGTATATTTTCCACTGTCAGTGGGGGACTTATAGATGAATTCCAACTGTATAGCCTCGGTGGACTCAGCAGATATCCCAACGTGGCTTTGCCATAAGACAACACACACACAAACACACACACACTGTATAGCATGTTGGTAATAAATATTATATATAATAGATTCAATTTATAAAATCTGTAAGATACGTAATCCATAAAATACGACATTTATGTGCATATACCTGTGTGTGTGTGTTCAGAAAAAAACACGTGCTACTTGAAACATTATTTCTTTATATATTTAACAGTTCCAGTTTTTCTTCTTTAACAACTGTTCAAGTTAACATGAAATTACACTTAATTAATCGAATAGATTACACCATTCAGACATATTGCTTTAATTTTGTATTACAGTATTAACATGTAAAAATCCCAGCATGTTTGTTCCTGTATGTAATTAAGTTTGTTTGTTTTCTCGTTAGCGTCACACTTCAGGATCTGGCCTTCAACTTTCGAATCATACCATATTTGTCCTATATATTTTTATAACATGACGAAAGTTGATAATTTTGAATGAACAATGCCTTCTGAACGACATATGACATAGTGAGCGAGTAATTGAATAGAGACCAGCGAACATATTTGACTCTTAATGTTTTGTAAATCGTGCTTTTTGAATAAGTTATTTATTCTACCCTAGTGTTCCACAAATTATTTCAAATTCACAATTAGCACAAGGAGTGGAGTAAAGAAATAGTTAAACCTCGAAGCCATGGAAAACGAACTTTAGTACAAAACGTAGAATCGACTTAAGGCTTGACGAAATTAAAGGCACGTATAATTTCCAGTGACTACTCTCTGGTGTCATGTATAAAATAAATCTTGCAGTGTGATGAGAAGTACTTGAGAAAATCGTGCCCGACTTCGTAAACAACAAGTTTCATGACGTTTTGTGTTTAATTATTTTTACTTCTGTTTATGTTAATTGTTTAGAAACAATCTGGTAAAAACAAACAATAAAAATATTTAAAACCGATCTATTAGTCAAAGTGGATGCTGTTGCTTTACTGACAAAATGACGGTGACATATTCTTTGAACGTTGCCAACGCTCGCCTCCTTGGATTTGGTAAATTACTTTTCAGATGGCATGGTAGTATCTACAAGCTTTTATATAGAGAGATAAGCATTTTTTGTGTGGCTTACTGCAGTCTCAGCGTGCTTTATCGGTACGTTTTAACAGAGCCTCAACGAAGGTAAGTAGATTTCATTATTAGTTGTTGTTGAGTTTATTTTCTTAGCACAAAGCTACACGATAAACTATATGCACTCTTTCCACTGTGAGAAGCAAATCTCGGATTGTAGCCCTAAAATCCCGTAAAATTACTGCTGATCCATTGAATAGCGTTCGTTTTAAATAATAGACAAATTTAAGAGTTACCAAGATAAAAATGGTCTTTGTTTTAAGCTATTACGTTCAACGTACAAAGATTTACTAGAAAGAGTAGGCCTAGCATGGCCAGGTGATTAGGGTGCTGGACTCGCAATATGAGGGCTACAGGTTCGAATCCCCGTCCCATGAATCATGTTTCCCCTTTCAGCTGTAGGGGCGTATTAAGTACGGTCAATCTCACACTTCGTTGGTGATGGGTGATGTTTACTAGCTACCTTCCTTCTGGCCTACCTCTGCTAAATTAGGGGGGAGGGTTAGCGCAGGTAGCCCTCGTGCAGCTTTGCTCGAAATTCAAAGAAAACTAAAACATGATATCAATGTAAGTTCATCTAACTAAAAGTATTTTGCCTTCCTTGTATAGCACCCTCGGTGGGCTGAGCAGATAGCCTTTGTGGCTTTGCTAAAAGAAAAACACACACACACACCTTGTATAGCAACATATTTATTTATCTGTGTTCCTCTTAAAAAAAATCATTTTGGGTGAAAGTTCAATAAAGATAAATATCGTGGTTCATCGTCTGATGCTTGGAAAACACGCATAGAAAATAAACCAAGCTAAACACAGTTGAATAACAGAATAAAACTATTTAGAATATATTTAGGTAATTCTTTATTATGGATTTAAAAATTGTTGGATAAGTTTAAGCAGAAATGTAATTACCTTGTTAGAGTTTAGAAACGTTTTCAACTTTGTATTTCCATTAAAAGGAAACTGGAATACCAGTTATTATTAAAATTATCACCAATAGTATGTGGTATATATTTCAATTATTAGAACCTTCAAAAACTTTGGTGTCTAATTTCCAATACTGTTTGCTACAAATAGTTTAGAGAAAAGTTTATATTAGATCAATAATAATGTACCAAAATATTGTGAATTTCTGCATTTAGAATAATTTTTCTTTTTTGTAAAATATAAATGACTATTATGTTAAGTACTGTATATGTTAATGAGTGATTTAGTAACATGAATGAAACTTCTTCAAGGTGGCACAAAAGTCGCGCCCAGTGGAGATGTTGAATAACAATAGAAGTATATTTATGTGTTTATTTATTAAAGTATATTTTTGAATTTCTGGCCATTAACGTCAAATTATTATATGCTTCAAACATTTACTTTAATGAACAAAAAAATACAATTACTTTATTTTTTATTATTTATTAAAATCCTTATGGGTCTGGCCAAGCGTGTTAAGGCGTTCGACTCGTAATCCGAGGGGCGCGGGTTCGAATCCCGGTCGCACCAAAACATGCTCGTCCTTTCAGCTGTGATGGCGTTATAATGTGACGGTTAATCCCACTATTCGCTCGTGAAAGAATAACCCAAGAGTTGGCGATGGGCGATGATGACTATTTGCCTTCCCTCTGGTCTTACACTGCAAAATTAGGGACGGCTAGCGCAGATAGCCTTCGTGTAGCTTTGCGCGAAATTTAAAGAACAAACATGACAAACTTAAAAGAAGAAGCAATCTTAAAGAAAACAGTATGACATTGTATTTCAGAGTGGTCTAGAAGGCGGTACTAGGTGCTTTAAACTCATGAAGACCTGTTGTCGTAAAATATTTTATTCATTTATGAATTCTGTTTATCAATACCTTTTAATTAAACAACTTAGTGGCTTTGAATGCGATAAATTATGAAAATACGCTGAAGAATGAACACGTTTTAAGTTTTCTAATCCTTCAGATACACTGAATTAATATATATATTCTTATAAGGTGTGGCTATTACAAAGAAAGCATATTTTAAAGGTATGACTTTAAAAAATAAAGGCTATTTTTACGATAAGAAACACTAACAGATGTAAAACTCTGACTTCGACTTAATCCAAAAATACAACAAAAAATGACATCGGCCAGTCAATTATTATCACTTAGCAACCGAATTCAGTTTTCTTAATAAATCTGATTCATGTGCTGTGATTGTTGATCAAAATTTTATTTGGTTACCTATCAATTGGCCCGACATGGCCAAACGATTAAGGCACTTGACTCATAATTTAAGGTTCTCGGGTTCAAATTCCCGTCACACTAAACATGCTCGCCCTTTCAGCCTTCGGGGTGTTATAATGTGACGGTCAATCACATTATTTGTTGGTAAAAGAGTAGCCCAAGAGTTGACGGTGGATGGTGATGCCAAGCTACCTTCCCTCTAGCCTTGCACTGCTAAATTATGGACAGTTAGTGCAGAGAGCCCTCATGTGGCTTTGTGCGAAACTAAAAACAAACAATTACTTGTCAATCTTTCCATCTTCGGTATCTCTTATCTTTGTAATTGAGAACTTATAATTATAAAAATATAATATACATTCACTAACCCTATTTTGTGACACAACAGGATTGTACTAATTAAATAATAACAAAGTTTTATTCGTCACTCTGACCCATAAAACCTTACATTCAGCATAAATTAATCAGAAACAATTATTTTTATGGAATTTACTTTTAAGTGTGGGCTGAGCGAGGTCAATTGTTTGCATACACGGATATGAACCTGAGGGTTCGTGCTTCACAGTTTCTTGCACTTTGGGGCCATGTATGAACTTTAAGAGTAACACAAAAGTTGGCGGTGGGTGCTGTTGACTAGCTGCCCTAGCTTTAGCCTACCAGTGCACATTTGTGGATGACTCTGCGTAGATGGCTCTTGTGTAGCTTTTATAAACAACCAAACAATTTTTTTTAGAATTATGAAGAAGAATGTTTCATATACAAATGGCGATTTATGGTTGTTCGAAATTTTTATTTGTTAATTAATCATTTTAGCCTGATGTAGGATTTAGGTCTATCCATTACTCTCTTAGTTTATTTTTTACATCAAACTATTTTATCGCTCAGTATCACAAGTGCTATTTTGAACCTAACTCAGAAGATGTTAAACTTAGTGCTTGAAACACACGCATATGCAGGTTTTAAGTACAAGAACAAAAAATAAAAATAAAAGATATTTCTGAGATTTAAATGAGTCTCCTTGCTGTGCCCTTTGGCGTCTATGTTTAGAAAATCACATTACCAACAAAGATTTAGATAGACTAACTGAAATTACTTTCTGAACAAAGAAACATTATTGAGGTTCTCATGCATTATAAAGTTTAACTAATTTACGCCATAAATGCTCTTACAGTAGTATTAGTCTAGTTGTGCTAAACTGTACTATAAATGTTCATAAAGCAGTATGAAACTGGTTAGGATACACTGTTCTATAAATGTTCATAAAGCAGTATGAAACTGGTTAGGATACACTGTACTATAAATGTTCATAAAGCAGTATGAAACTGGTTAGGATACACTGTACTATAAATGTTCATAAAGCAGTATGAAACTGGTTAGGATACACTGTACTATAAAGGCTCTCTGAGTAATATTGTTACCACTATAATTTTAAATAGCCTGAAATTGAGTTAAATGATAATTTAACCTGGCGTGATTAGATGGTTAATGCACTCAACTTCTAACCTAAGGGTCGCGGGCTCGAATCCCCGTCACACCAAACATGCTCGTTCTTTCAGCCGTTATTACATTATAATGTGAATGTCATTCCCACTATTCGTTGGTAAAAGAGTAGCCCAAGAGTTGGTGGTAGGTGGTGATGACTAGCTGCCATTACTCTAGTCTTACACTGCTAAATTATGGACGGCTATATCAAACAGCCCTCGTATAGCTTTGCGCAAATTGAAAAACAAGCAAACAAATGATAACTAAACTTTAAAAGTTAAATAAATGTCGATATATATCCAATTTATGATACTTGCCAACATGATTGATACACACATTTAGGCCCACCATTGCCAGGTGGTTAAGACATTTGACTCCTAATCCGAGAATCGTGGGTTCGAATCCCCGTCACACCAAACTTGTTCGCCCTTTCAGCCGTGAAGCATTATAATGTGATGTTCAATTAAACTATTCGTTGGTAAAAGAGAAGCCGAATAGTTGGCGACGGGTGGTGATGACTAGCTGCCTCCCCTCTAGTCTTACACTGCGAAATGACGGACGGTTAGCGCAGACAGCCCTCGTGTAGCTTTGCGTGAAATTCAAAACAAACAAACAATGCACACAATTTCTTTTTTTATACAAATATATTTTAATATACGAATAATAACAAAATTTACAATAACGGCTATTACGAATAATGACATATGTATAAAAGTTTTACAAACAGTGTCGAGTCTCTTTCTGGTTTATAACTTTCTTAAGGTCTTATCGAGGGATCATGATGAAATAATTAATTTCGAGTTAATGTTGGTACAATTCACTTAAAGGGGGCTACCTAGCTCTGCGTTCTTTGCTGATCACACGTTGAGTGTTTCACTGATGAATTTATATAATGTCGTAAAAATACTAATGTCCGATGTGAATCCGCTGAAGTTAAATGGTTTTTAATTTTCAAAATTTATAAACGTTCCTAGTCTAATATCTGAAGTTTCCTATTAAAAAACGTTAATCACAGTTATAGCTTCCTGTGGCTTTTAGTACACCAACTACAGCAAATCAATAATATATACTGTCTGTTAGCGCTTTGCCTTGATTACATTTACAGGTTTGAGGAAACCTTCTAGAAATTTCAACCTGCACAACAATATTGATGATCACTACTGTTTATGTACACACATATATTGTTAATTCTTACACTGATGGATAATCTACAACTTTCGTGAATAGGTGGAGATTTCGCAATACATATTTAATAGTGTAAGTTATGTACATTTGTAAATATAGATTTGACTTAAAGAAACGTCGATATTAAAATAGATATATAATAGTAATTCCGTCACAGTATCAACTTAGTTGTAATAAAATATACTATAAAGGTTCTCACAGTAGAATAAACCTAGTTTATGGTAAACTCTACTATGAAAGTTTTCATAGTGCTATGAGCGTAGAAGTCCAAGCCTAGTAATCGTGAATTGCACCGTAAAGTTTATATGAACGAAATCTCTTTCTTTATATATAATATTTATAAACGAAATTATTATTGTATAATTCTTGAATATACTTTAAGATATTGTCAGTTATTTAGAGAAAAAAAACCCAACAACAACAAAACTTTGCGCCAATTTTATAGCCCTACGTCCCACAAATTAGAATCTGTTTAGCTGTTTCAAATTCCTCACACTGGTTTGTTTGTTTTGAATTTCGCGTAAAGCTACACGAGGGCTATTTGCGCTAGCCGTTCCTAATTTAGCAGTATAAGACTAGAGGGAAGGCAGCTAGCCATCATCACCTACCACCAACTCTTAGGTTATTCTTTTGCTAACGAATAATAGGATTGACTATCACATTATAACGTCCTCACGGCTGAAAGGGCGAGCATGTTTAGTGTAATGGGGATTCGAACTCGCGACACTCGGATTACGAGTCGAGCGTCTTAACCACCTGGCACTGTCAGAAATAAACTTAAATCGGCATTAGTGAATCAGAAGTTATTCAGTTTATAACTTAGTGGCCTTACTTAACATGCTTTCACAAACAGTTAGGACAATCCAATCGCGAACTGCGCGATCGAAATCCGTTGCCGGAATTTCAATTTTTCATTCATTGGGATGTTAATAAATGGCGGTACGTTTCTATTCGTCGTAGGTGATTAGTGTTGATTAATCTGCCCTATTACTTTAAAATTAGGGACGCCTGGCGCAGAGTACTCTCGAGTAGCTTTTCGTGGAATTAAAGAAACGAACAAACAATATATAAATCAACCATTATCAATTGTTTATACTAAATTAAGTTATTTACTTTTGTTATATGCACAGCAGGACTATTAACTAAATAGTTATATTACAAGGTGAGAAAGAAAACACGTATGTTTTCACAGAATATGCCACTAGTGATCTCATATTTTTATCAGGTACATAAATTCACCTTGTTATTAAGAATACAAGTATTGTTTTGACTACTTTACTATTCATAGAAAGTTTTCCAAAAAAATGTCTGTGAACGTATTCACATAGACTTTATTCCCTACTAACTAATGCATAGTTGAACTTCAAATATGAATTCTGTTTTTAAATTTTTTATGGGTTGTTTTCCAATGCGTTGTAAAGTATTTCTGCGTTTGAAAGAAACAGAGGAAATGTCTACCTTAGCTAATGCTCCAGCTGAGACAGTTTATCCCTGGAGATCAGTGATAAGTTTACGTATTTAACAATGTTAAAATTTGGAGATCAGAGAGACTGAGAGGTAATATTAGAATCCAAAAACCTATTAATGGAGGTTAATAAGATATTAACAAGTTAAATCTAAACGTACTTTAAACAAAAATGAATGTAATTACTTTGGAAAAATTGTTTGTAGTTTCGCGTGTTTAAAAGAAACATGTGTGAAAGTTACTAAATAGCCATCATTAGATTTAAAATTTGATATTGTATACAGAAACATTTGACTGTAATAGCATTGACATGATACTTCGGGAATAAAATTGCGTAAACTACACTAGTTATGATCAATTGCATCAAAATTCGATCAGTTTCAATCTTTTGATTATTTTAAACTGACTAGTTCATATTTTTTTATTGTTTAAGTAAATAAATTTCAGGTCCGTACGTAGAATATTTCAAAGAAGGGTGGGTTCTAATTTGTGAGATCAAAAGCCAACATATATTATACTACGAGGGAGGGGGGAGGGAATGCTATTGTTCCAAACCCGAAAATGGCGGTGTTTCATCAGACGAATGTAGACTATATAGAAAGCGTTGTAACTATATAAACATATATGTTTTTAATTACCAAAGTAGAGGGATCGGTCAAATTCCCCCTGTACGTGCAATTATGGACAGCGGACAATCAATGTTATGTATGACTACTTAAGCTCTTCTTCAAGTTAAGCATTTTTTCACCAAAAATAAAATATTACATTCAATTTCTTCTACAAGTTCTTTTTATGCTATTTTTTAGTTAGTTTGTTTTTGAATTTCGCGCAAAGCTGCATGTGGGCTATCTGTGCTAGCTGTCCCTAATTTAGAGTGAAAGACTGGAGGGAAGGCAGGTAGTCATCACCGCCAATTCTTGGGCTACTCTTTTACAAAAGAATAGTGGGGTTGGCCGTAACATTACAACTCCCCCACGGCTGACAAGGATTCGAAGCCGTGACCCTCGGATATCGAGTCGAGCGCCCTAACCACCTGGATATGCTTGGTCGTTTTTTCTATATATATTTCTCACAAAGTACATCTTATATTTCTTATTGTATCTACTAACTTGATAATTAGAAGATTCTCTGTGCTTCAGTAGATAGATCATTACTAGTTTTGTAAACCAAACCTACAAAACCTTTCACGACCATTCTGACACTAATATGATCCTTACCAACGTACTTCGAGCAGTACTACTCTTTCTATTTAAACTCCGTAACCATCGTTCTGTGTTGATTCGTGGATGCTGAAATCTATTCAGATACATACAGCAGACTCGAGTAATTATTACTATTGCCTATGATACAGCCGAGCTAAACCTGTTCTCTAAGTCATCGAATATGTTGTTTCAAACAGGTCAGTCGTTTCTCTACAACTGTCTATCTAACTAATAATGTGCTATAGATGTCTAAGGGCAAGCGACTGTTTCAAGACAGAAAATGCTAATACTTCATTGGAAGGATATAGTTTGATCTATCTGCGCTAGCTGGTCCTAATTTTGCAGTGAAAGAATAGAGGGAAGGCAGCTATTCATCACCATCCACCATCAACTCTTGGGCTACTCTTTTACCAACGAATAGTGGGATTGACCGTACATTATAACGCCCCCACGGCTGAAAGGGCCAGCATGTTTGGTGTGATAAGGATTCGAATCCGCGACCCTGAGATTACTAGTTGAGTGCCTTAATCACCTGGACATGCAGGGCCAAAAGTAATTTGGTGTGCATCGAATGAGCCGGGCCTACTATGGGTTTGACCGTCTCCTTATAATGCCCTCACGACTGAAAGGGTGAGCATATTTGGTGTGACGAGTATTCGAACCCGCGCCTAACAACCTCGTCATGCTGAACAAATATGTGTAACATCGTGCATTTTAAGTTAAACGTTGCGATGGCCGGGAATAGAACCCAGATCAACTGCTTGTAAGGCAGCTATGCTAACCACTATACCACCGACGCTTTATATATAATAAAAACGAATGGCAGAAGTGGGGTCCGAGCCCACCTTATTTCGGACTGGTGGTATTGCAGTGGGTTTGGTATGTGTCATTAAAGTTCCTTTAGGGTGTTTCCGGCAAAATATGATATATATTTAAGGAATATTGCACTTTATGGTTTGGTTTGAATTTTCTTCCAAATCTGCACGAAAATTATCTGGGCTAGTTATCCCTAATTTAGCAGAGTAAAACTAGAAAAAAGACCATACACTGCCAAATCTTGGGCTACTCGTTCACCAATGGATAGAGGAATTGACCATCATATAATAACGTTCCCACGGCATAAAGGGTGGTAGAACGGGGATTCAAACCCGCAACCCTTAGATTCCGAGTCAAGTGCTCTAACCATCTGACCAGTTTACTTAATATAAAACAATAAATGTACTGAGAATTGACGTGACATTTAACCAGTTATTTTGTCATCACTACTTTAAATATGTTATTTAATAAACTGAATTCATGTTTCTAGCTATTAGTTAATTTATTAAAAGATCAGTCAGATTAATATTATAATAAAAAGAAAAAACCACTCTGTACTCTTATTTTTAAGTTTAATATTTAATTTTCACACAGTTTGGTGTAAAGAACGCCGGTATTGTTTTTGTAAATATCTTGTTATAACTTTCTTATTTTCAGAACATTTGAGAAGATTTCTGTGTATTGTGAAACGTTCACTGACCTCATACCAGTTTCTTTTGTCCTTGGGTTTTATGTCTCGATAGTGGTTGGTCGATGGTGGCAACAGTATATGTCTATTCCTTGGCCAGATAAGTACGTTTCTACAATCACAGTTTGGCAGCCATTTTGTATTTAAATATTGTATTCAATTTAGGACTAATGTCCAAACATTTTTTGTGGTTTTAATGATATCTTTTTTTTATTTATTTATGCAGGATTTGTATGCTTATATCTGCTTACGTTCACGGTAAAGACGAGAGAGGTCGCGTCATTCGTCGTACCCTTGCTCGTTACCTAAATCTCCTGTCTGTACTCATCTTCCAAGCTATAAGTACTTCTATCAAAAAGAGATTTCCAACATTGGATCACTTAGAAGAAGCGGGTTCGTTCACTGTGTTTTAGTAATGCTTAATTTTCAAATATTTGTGTTACCCGTCCCTAATCTTGCAGTGTAAGACGAGAGGGAAAGCAGCTATTCATCATCACTCACAGCGAACTCTTCGGCTGTACTTTTACCAATGAATATAGGGATTGACCATTACATTATAACGCTCCTACAGTTGAAATGGTGAGCATGTTTGATGTGACGGGGATTTGAACCTACGACCCTCGAACGTTTTAACCACCTGGTTATGCCGGGCCTATTTTGCCCTTTCAACAGCAACAATAAAAACACACACAAAAACAACTATTCAAACGGGAAATATAAATGCAAAGAAATTAAGGGTTTTTGTTATATCATTAGCATCTTATGCAAACAGGGTCCCTTTCTTTTCTTCAGTAATACGGCTTTGCTGTACTTTATTACTAACTAGCTTCAGTCGCCTACCGATTTGATTGACGGCTGTTTTGACTGATATCTCGATAACTGGTAAAAATATAACCCTGATGTTACACTTTGCACCTCATAATCCAGAAGGAATTTCAATAGAACGTCACACTGTTATCGCATTAAACATTTTATAATTCAGAGAACAGACACAAATCTTTAGAATATTTCAGTCGATAATAAACTGTGCAATGCCAAGTATTATGCAAGGAAGAAGAAAATACAGTGCAATATTTTTGCATAACTACAAAAGACGGCTTCTCTTCCTCGTGAAAATTATGTGAACAGCTTAAATTTACTCCTCTTGTGGGCAGTTTATAATTTTTCCAGGTGTTTCGGGATCCCTCTTTAATCGCGAGAGCATACTTACGTCACTATTTTTAATTGTGGCTTTTCTATTGAATAGCGGTTTCTATTACAGATGAGACAAACAATCAAAGTTTTCCAGGCATTTTGTAATATTAAATGTATTAACATTAGATGGGTAAAGTTGATAGAGAAAATGGAAAAAGTAAGAAAATCAACTATACTTTTATTTTGCAGTTAAAAATATCTTCAAGTACGCCGTTAAATGTCGTTAAATTAAAAATATGTTGGTTTATTTTATGGTTTAAAATAGCATTTGCAATCTTAGAGAATAATCACTGGCCACGTTTTCTAGTATGTAAATAATTTTTATTTGATGTCACTTGAATAACGTGTTGAGATCATCTATTCCCATAAATTTCGGAAAATATGTTTTTATTGATAAAATGTGGCGCCCCCTAGTGGCACAACGGTATGCTTATGGATTCGCACTGCTAGAAGCTGTGTAGCTTTGTGCTTAATTCCAAACAAACAACGACAACAAAAAACATTTGTTGCATTGCTTCTCTCTCCTCCAGTAGCTCAAAGGCAAGTCTAAAAGTTATAATTCTAAAAGAATTGATGGTCCGTTACCCATGATGAGCTTAGCACAGATAGTTCATTGTGTAGCTTTGTGTTTAACTCCAAACAAATAATAGATAAAAACAACAACATTTGGCACACTGTTCCTCTCTTCTCCTGTAGCTCAACGGTAAGTCTTAATGAACCAGGTTTCGTTCCCATGATGGGCGCAGTCCATTGTGTGATAAACAAAGCATCTGACACGGCCAAGTTGTATTTTAACATAATCATCAGATTGAATAAAAGCGAAAGCTAAAGCTAACATACCAATAATAGTTTATGTCTAGTTGTTTCGTGCCACGTGTTCTCTTTGTTAACCAATGAGGATTTTCTAAAACATAAATTTCCATTATTTTTTGTATAACTATATTACTAACTTATTCCTGAATAGAGGTGGTGCTGTTTACCATTTTAGAGAAAATGTCAAAGTAGAATATTTGATCTTAAAATATAGAACTGGGTAAAAAGAAACCATTTCTTTACCTGAAGACTATCTAATCTACTGTATAAAACAAAGTGTGTGTCCGGGAACAAAATACACCATCGTATGTTTATCATTTGTTTCTAAAACAACTTCACATTTCTTGAACAATCAGCACCAAATCTGACACAAGATGACATGAAGAAGGACATAACGAGAGAGACTGTACCCCCCCCCCCACATTTTCGGTAAACTATCAAATTAGCACATCTTAACATAGTGATACATGATGACATGTTGGATCCCTATCTAATTGATATAATTCTTGAAAACAGTGTGTCTTTCTTTTCAATATTAATACTTTTATGCATCTCACTACACTTTTAATGTTTATTATGTTAAGAAAAAAAAACACCTAAACAAAGGTACTCTTTCTTACACTTTGTTAAAAACAAGATTTTATTTCATTGGTCCAAGAGATGTGTACCGCAGCTAATCTGTATTAAATGCTACCAGTAATATTTTTACTTAAAAGAGCTTGCTACAGAATGTGATTCAGTAACTGAAGCTGGTGTCCTTATGAACATAACTGACCCTTATTACGTACCCTTTTCACAAGCATCAGGCAGTGTCTCCGATTTGTTAAGTCCAAAGCGAGTGAAGCTAAGTATTAGATTAACAGAAGAAAGCAATGATAAGTGTATTATATATTGTATGTCCAAAACGTAAGAAATTAACTGTTTTTCCAGTTGAAACCAGGTCCTTGATCTTTGTAAATGAGCATCTGTTATTCCTGCTGAAGTAAAATGTTTCTTCAGTTACTTAAAGAGAAAATATTATTTTACAGACTCCATTCAAATACTGTACCTCATCATATATACCACACCTGCTTAAAGATATCAAGAACTTACTGGACAATGCTCGAACAACCGCATAAAGATTGGCAGAGAGAGAATTTGATCAGTCACACAAATTCGTATATAAGGAGTGTTATAGTTTTACGTGAATACAAGATCTCGGTTTAATGACTTAGCATTCAGGGCTTTCATCTCTGAGATCACGTGCAAATCTTTGTGGATATACTGAGCTGTCTTACTGGTTAAGTTTTACACTGGTTAATCAAGTAGGCTTGTGTTAATTATTATGTGGAGATTAAAAGATTATTTTGCCACACAAAGAACAGTCTACTTAACTCGTATAGTCTCGGTCAGTGATCGAGTTTCTCTTTGTTTGTAGATTTTGTTCTCAATAAATAATTGATACCCACATTTTCCTTCATCAGAGGAAAGGATGGCTGTTGGAAAGGGTGATATGCATTAAGAGTTTTAGATTAAACTTAAGTCTACATACAGAACATCTAATAGTATGCATTCCAGATGAAAGAGTTAAAACAAATGTAAATAACAACCCTTTGTAAAGTCGTTGATTATCACATCTACAGGTGGATACGTATACTGTTCGTCATGAAACCATACCCTTCTGATGACATAAATAATGATGCACTGATAACTCGTCGTTTATTTGAAAAGAATGTTGCAGGGTACTAATGTTGAATGCTGTTGTGTACCATGGTTCAATATTTTATCATCCCTTTGTAAATGATGTCATAGACATTGAGAATTTAATGGAACTACGTGAAGTTGTTACTGTATGCAATGATTTCAGAGATGTGCTTGGACTTGGGTTTAAATTACAGACTCCACGTTTTCTACTTCAAAAACGTAAGCAAAGTACAACAGAAGTGATCATTTATACCTATGACGACTTGGAGGGAATACCTAGATGTTTCGTCGAAATATGTATTATGACTCCCTCCTCCACACGAACACCAAAAATTACTTTATTGTGTTTATACATTCTTGTTTGCTAACTTACTACTGGAACTTGTATTACGTTAAATGTACCGAAAAAACTCAATAAAAATCTCAGAAATACTGTTGCAGTCAACTTATCCATCTTATAATATTCAGTTATTTATACTGGGGCTGATTAAAACAGAATTAAAGAGCTAACATTTACATACGGTTAATCTGGAACCGCACACAGAAATTAGTGAGCAAATGTAACTAGCTGCTGAAATATTTGGATTTTGTATTTATGGCAAAGATACTAAGACTTTCTGTTTGTCTTGTTTTAAGTACAAAACTACACAATGTGCTATCTGTGCTCTGCTCACCACAAGTGCAATATTTTCTTCCGCCGTTCTTAATAATTGAACAATTGGCCAGAGGGAAAGTAGCCAGTTAGCAGCACCCAATCAGCCAACATCCACACTAATGAAATTACTTTCACTCTTATAACTCACCTACAGCTTAAAGTACGGGGAATATTTAATAGTGTCGCTTTGAGGCTCTGCATAGCCAGGTAGTTAGGACGCTCTACTGTGGGTCGCGCGTTCGAATCCTAGTCACCAAAATATGCTCGTCCTTTCAGTCATGGGTGCTTTATAATGTGACTCTCAAGCCCACTATTCATTGGTAAAAAGAGTAGCCCAGGAGTTGGTGGTAGGTGGTGACGACTAGCTGCCTTCCCTCTAGTCTTACACTGCGATATTAGGGACGGCTAGTGCAGATAGCTCTCGTATTGCTTTGCTCTAAATTAAAAAAAACAAAAAAAGAAATTGTGAGCTTCGAAATCCAGGACTCAACCACAGAGCTAACAATATTCTGAAAGGTTTATGATGTGTGTAAAAATATGTATGATGTTTGCAAAATATTTCCAGATCGGTTTATATATCCTCTACCTTAGGGTTCAAAGTCAAAGAAGTTTATCACTAAGAGAACGCCTTTTATCTCGCTTATACATTGAGACTCATCTGTATTATTTAAGAATATTTCTATTGGAACTACTCATATTTAATTTGTTTGTTTGTTTGTTTGAAGTTAAGCACAAAGCTACACAATGGGCTATCTGTACTTTGCCCACCACGGGTATCGAAACCCGGTTTTTAGCATTGTAAGTCCACAAACATGCTGCTGTGCCATTAATTTAATGCAACCCGACCGATTACTTTTATTTTATTTTCTCAAATATTTTGAACGTATATTTGCTATGTATTTAAAAGATAGTTAATTAAAAAGAAGAATTACCAATTACAGTACTTAATTATGTTAATTTTTTATAAGCAGGTCTCATGACGAAAGAGGAGAGGAGGGTTTATGATGAAATTCCCATGACTCATGGCAGATGGTGGATCCCTGCCCAGTGGTTCACAGCTCTGGCAGTTAGGGCAAGGAAAGAAGGAAGAATTAATGATGACATCACTTTGAAAGCCTTACTGGATGTATGGCTAAGCTTTTTAAAAGAGTTAGGCAGATGAATGTTCCTGTAAAGTATTCGACAGTTTGCATAGATAAATAAACTGGTGATTACATAGAGGAGAGTTTCTCCTCAGACGTGACTACTTTCAAATCATATTCAGGATATTATTGAAACTCAGGAGTACCTGGTTAATGAATCTTATTTTTGATAACTATCTAACCCTCTTTTGGTCTTTGAGACACGTTTTAGTTCATGTATTAAATACCTTTAAAATGTTGTTAGCATTAAGATGAAAGCTGAATAGTTATGAATGTAGTTGCATTGTTAGCATTTAGATTAAAACTGAATACTGATGTACATAGCTGAAGTGTTGACATTTAGATCAAACTGGATATTATGAACGTAGTTGCATTGTTAGCATTTAATTTAAAACTGAATATTAGGTTCGTAACTGCATAACCTATAATCTGTCGATATTACTACTTGAAGCAATGTCGAGAATTGGGAACGTTTAAAAAGAACCACGAATAAGCGTTAGATTTATACAAAGGAATCACATAAATTTAAACCAGTAAATTATACATAGCAAGTTTGAAACAATCTAATGTATATTTTATTTATGAGCTTGTTTAGTACATTTAAATGTCGTAATGTTCATTTTTTAAATATAAGTTTATCTTAATATTCTCAATTTTAATTTTTTTAACGTTTCTGTAAAATATAAATACATTTTCTAATCCATACTTCGTATATTTCTTTAAATTTAAAACAACAGAAAATAAAAAAACGTTTTTTGTGTATTTAGTTTACTTCAAAATTTTAATATCTTTTGTGATTTTTAAAGGTAGTTGTTTAAAAATATCTAACTATATATAAATATTTGTGTTCAACTAATAGAAATAGCTCAGTTTGTCTTTATTTGAAATTTTAATCTTGTTAACACATTCTCCAATCTCTGTAAATGTGTTTTTAGGAGTTACACGAATATCGTGGAAACTGTGGGATGCTCTATAGCTATGACTGGATTAGCGTTCCTTTAGTGTATACTCAGGTTAGTAATTCCACAAAGATCATAGTTGGTTTTCACGTGTTTTTGTTTTTATTTCGTGCAAAGCTACACGGGGCTATCTGCTCCAGGCGTCCCTAATTTAGCAGTGTAAGACTAGAGGGTGTGTGTGTGTGTATGTGTTTCTTATAGCAAAGCCACATCAGGCTATCTGCCGAGCCAACCGAGGGAATCGAACCCCTGATTTTAGCGTTGTAAATCCGTAAACTTACCGCTGTACTAGCAGGGGCAAGAGTATAGGGAAAGCCGCTAGTCATTCCCACCTACTGCCAACTCTTGGGCTACTATTTTACCAACGAATAGTGGGATTGAATGTCACATTATAATGCATCGACGGCTGAAAGAACGAGCATGTTTGATGTAACGGGGATTCGAACCCGCGACCCTCAGATTGGGAGTTGAGCGCTCTAATCACCTGGCTACGTTGAGTATTTTGATGTTTGGAGAATCACTTTTACTTTAAGGCTGGGACAAAGCCCAAAGTTTTAATTTAATGTTTTTTTCTCTTTCGTTTTTCAATAACATTATAAAAAAGTAGCAATAAAATTAAGTTTAGTTTTTTACATAACATTAAATATAAAGTAATATAATGTGAAAAATAAACCTATATATTATAATTACTAGTGGCAGGTAATTTTTTTATTTTATATGGATCACAACATGTTATATATTACAAACGAAAATGTATCATTTCTGATTTTTTTTCTGTTAATATATACTAATTGACAAAGATTAAAAATTCTACTTTCTTTTCTAGAAGATATTATATTAAAGTACGTGAAGATTATGCCAACCTATAAAAATGCCAATGAAGTATTTGGATTTGGGGTGAAATACGTTTCAGAGAAAACAAGTATCGAAAAATTATATGATATTTTCTAATTAATTAATTTGTAAAGACCCGGCATGGCTAGGTGGTTAAGACACTCGGGTCGTAATCTAAGGGTCGCGGGTTTAAATCCCCGTCATACCAAACATGCTCGCTTTTACAGTGGGGGCGTTATAAAGTGACTGTAAATCGCACTATTGGTTGGTAAAAGAGTAGCCCAAGAGTTGGCGGTGAGTGGTGATGACTAGCTGCCTTCCCTCTAATCTTACACTGCTAAATTAGGGAAGGTTAGCGTAGACAACCCTCGTGAAGTTTTGCTCGAATTTAAAAAAACAAACATTTAATTTGTAGCGCCATCTGTTGTTTGAACCTAAGATAATGGATTTTAAAATAATCTCAAAATTCAAATGCTTTCGAACAGTTCATTATTTGTTTTAGAACAATAAAGAATCTTCGATAAAATAGTTATTGTTTTTGTCATTATAACCTAACGACATTCTAGTGTGAAATATCTAGTCGTTAAAAGTATAACTTAAAATATATACAAATCTTTAACGAATCAAATCGAAGATTATTCACAACTTATTAACATTTATAAAAACTACACTAATCAGTTGAGTTGAATTACGTCTACTAAGAAATAATCATTATACACTATTTATTTGAAGCGAAATCACGTGATTGTTACAGCAATATTTACCATGACCTTCAAATAAAAACTATAAGGCAAATACATATTTGTATGAATAACTAAATAATTAATAGTTGTTTTCACTAAACAAACAAATAAAAAAACAACGACAGAGTTTTAATGTAAACAGTTAACTTACAGCAATTTTGATTGAGTTGTAAGTTTTGTTTACAGTTGGTTGTGTTTGTCATTGGCCTTTACCAACGAATTCGTCCAATCAAAATACTATAAGACTTTTTTAAATATATGGACAACGAAGAACGTAGTATTTCTATGAGAAACTGCTTTTCAATAAATTGTTCCCACGTATCATAGAAGTTAATTTAGCTTCCAGTTTAATATTTACGATTTATTTAAACTATTTTGGTTATATTTAGTTAAGTGCGAATAAATCTCCTACATTTCAAATGATTTATACACTGACATTTATGTGACATTAGGCTGCAGAGGTCAATCCGTTTTCCTTTTACTATTACGTTTTGTTTTTCTTTTAACTGATAGGTGGTGACTCTAGCTATCTATACATACTTTCTAGCATGCGTGATGGGTAGACAATATCTAGACCCCACGAAAGGATATCCTGGGCAGAAGATAGACCTATATTTTCCCTTTTTCACATTACTTCAGTTCTTTTTTTACATCGGATGGTTGAAGGTTCGTTCAGTAAAACAATGCCACATTTCCATAAAAATATATTTTACCCTCAAATTTTGTTATTTAACTTTGTGTCGGAATACTCCCGGATGTCTTTATTTGACGTTTTTCAATAATACGGTTCTTTAAATTTTTAAACGATACTCATTGAAGTAATTTTAAAGTTAACCGTGATTGGACCGTATTAACAAGTTTTCATACGTTAGGTAGCAGAGTCGTTGATCAACCCTTTTGGTGACGATGACGACGATTTTGAGTTGAACTGGTGCTTAGACCGGAACTTTGCTGTAAGTAACCGAAAATTGGTGTTAGTTGATAAATTTCAAAGTGAATAAACAGGAAATGACACTGCTTTCTATACAACGTTTTGGTAAGTAACCATAAGTATGTTCAGCTTTCTGTTCCATTCGGTATTTGTACAAGTTAATGAAGAACTTTAGGTGAGTAACACGAACTTGATATTACGTTCATAACAAGTAACCAGGAGTAGGTGCTTTATAAACAACTTTGCAGTAGGCAAACAGAAGTTTGTATTGCTTACTTGATAACTTCGTGTTAACGAACCAAAATTTTATATTGTTCTATGCACTAACAAATGTCACTAGATATACTTATTAGCTTAAAGATAAATCTCTAAGTATGTTAAAGAAATATCTTATCTAACTGAACAGTTATCTGTGCACTAAAGATCTAGATCAGGCCGTCGATATCTTAGAGCAAAAACCTAACTGAAGATAAAATAGCAGAGAATAAACTAAAATATGTAACGAGTAATTTTCGAATTCTAAAATTGGTATTAAAGTAATAAAGATGAATATACCGTTTTGTAATGTACTTGTGCTTTTTCACGAATTTTAAAATTTCCATGAACACGCAGGTAGAGGTGAAGCTCCGATGTAAACAATGTGTGTATGGGGGATGTTAGGGGACAGTTATTATGTTTTTTGTAGGAACAAACGTTATGTCTTAATACTATTATTGAAGTGTGAGAGAAATGTTTCCTAATTACTGAACAAAGTTACTGAGATTTCCGTTCTCTTCCATACTTAAATTGCTTATGAGTATTACATTAGGTATTAACACTTTCCTAATGTCGTCAATGCGTGTCTTGTGAAGGAATCGATAATCCTTGTTTAGGTTTTAAACCTCTAGCAATAAATTTATTCGCCATTTTGTTTTATTCGGAGAAAAAATTCAAATAGTTTTTCAGTTTCCATCTTCTCACACTTAACTCCTAGTATAAACAATGAAACTTTTGTACTCAATATTTGACACATTATATCCTGACTTCAAGTAAAGCCTTCAGTTTATTATGACCAGATGTCGCTCTTGATTGTGGATGATATGTTTCAAAGGCATCCTAAGCTTGTGAAAGATCAGTTTTGGGATGAGCTGGAACCTCAGTTACCTCACACCAAGTCTTCGTTTATTTTACGAACACGGCCGTACCTTGGATCCGCCACCAATTTTGAGTAAGATTTTTTTTTTCAATGTTGAAACTAGATAATGATATGAATTAATACGACACTGCAAATATTGGAGAAAGAGTTAAAAGGGTAAAACGGGAATAATGTACAGGCCGTTTTTATTTATTACGCGAAAAAACTGCTCGAAGTGTAAAGTTTAGCGATTTTGCTAACGAATATATTATTATTGTTTATGCTATTATTGTAATAGTTTACTTTCGTATATCAACAAACTACTAACTGAATAGGCGTCTCCAACTTTGTTGTAAATGAAATTTCTACCAGAAGTTGCATTTCATTTCATTTATTTACTTATTTTATATTTATACATAGCAATTTTAATGAAATTCTCATTTAAGAAACCAATATTACAGAATAACGTGCGTTAAACAAACATCAATATATTTTCAAATGTTTTTATTATGGAAGGTTTTTGTTGAAAATTAGTTGTGCACGATTTTTCTCTGGAAAAGTATAGCTTTTTTATTGTTTTCTATGTAATATCCCACGAGAATGTTTGCGATCATATAGATTTGTTTAATTATTCAGATTTGACCCAATATTTGACCTATTGAAATTAACCTAATATCTGATAGCATTGCTAACAGAGACCATTTTGTGGAACAAAATTCGGAATCACAGAATGGCTATGAATAATAGTTAATTAAAACAACGTTTAAAACTGCTGTTTTTTCAATAAATTCACTTGGAATCTTTAGGTCTTCTTGATATAATATTAGATTTCAGATGCATTAGATGCATTTTTAATAAGATTTCAGCGATACAATGTTAATTTAGTGTTAATTTAAAAGGAAAAAACGTTACGTACGTTTTATTGAATTAAATATTTACTTCTAATGAACAGTGTTCACCCTGATGAAGCAGAATTCGTTCCAATGGAAACCATTATGGAAGAAGACAACACTGGAGAGATGTACAGGAGTACCTCTAATAGTCTTGGAAATTACCTGTTGACTCCAGAAGCGGACATTATTTCCCAAAGAAATGCGCGATGCTCCTCCGAGTTTTCTGGACGCAGGTTTTTAAACTTCCTTTCTGGACGGAATAGCTCCGAAAATATTGTCCAAACACCGAAGAAAGAATTTCCTCCATCCTTTGTCTTGAAATCACCACGAAAGTGCTCGAGAATTCGGTCAGGTTCCGAGACATCGGAGAATCACAAATTTGTAGAACAAAAAGAGAACAAGTCCCGATCCAAACTTTCTCTCACAGCAAGAAAAGATTTTTCAGGTGAAGAATCTAATTGTCTAATCGAAAATGCTTTGAGTGTTTCGACTCTTCCTGCTACATTTTCTCCTAATGCCGATGATAAATCTGATGTAGTTCAATCAAATGATAAAAAGTGCGACATAAATCCGAACACAAAGTCATCCCAATCGGGAACTGAAACAACAGTTGACATAGACGTTTCTCCAATATCCAGCCCTAACCACGAATTATCTCCATATGAACCAAATATTCCAATCTCATACATAGATACACCAGAAACCTTATCGACATGCACCGAACGATCGCCTTTCCAAAGAGATCCTCCGAATTTAAATAAAGAACCATCTGAAGAAGATCCTTCTTTAACTAAACAATGACTATATAATTTTCTCGTAGTTAAGGAATTATTATTATGCCAACTACGTACCTATGATGCAATCAAATACACATCTTCCTGTGAATCAAACTTTCCGTCCACAGCAAAGAAATAATCACTTACTTCAGCCTCTCAAACAGACTCAGAGAAATGATTAAATCAGCTTTAACAAGTTGTCCAATTGAAAACTATCTTCATGTGAACAATCGATCCTTCTTTAATCAAACATTAATTCGACTGAATTGCGTTCAACCACAGACAGAATTCTTTTTTCACCAGAGCAGATGCAATCTTCATCTACAACAGATCAACCAATCCCATGTGAACAAGTTGACCCGCTTTAAATCAAACACTCATCAGGTGTATTACACTCGTCCATAGTAAGGTGGTTCTCACCATAAAAAGTGCAATACTCGTATAAAGTCGGGTACCAATTCCATTTGAACTTAATTTGTTCTTAACCAAATACTCATAAGTTAAATTATATTGTTCTACAGACATAGCATTTTCACCAGAGCAGATACAATCCTCATTTACAGTTGAGTAACGAAAACCAATAGATTGACGCTAAATAAATAAAAAAAAAACATTTAATTGCTTGTGTCCATTGTAGAATCTTTGGAAAGCCACACACACTAACATATATATGAACCAAGCGCATAAAAAGTTTTATAAATCAGTATATCTTTAAAGTTACAGAGCTCTGATCCAGGACGCTTAAATCTTTATTATTATATTTAAATAACTGTTTACTTATTTCAAACATAAAGCTTGAGAATACGCTATCTGTATTTTGCCCAACTGAAAGATTGACCAAAGTTTACCGTCACACCACCGGTAAGCTTGTTGAATAATAACGATTTTTATTACAACAGTCACGTTACTAGAAGTAATGATTTTTTATTACGTGTCTGTTGTTAGAGAATTTACAAATAATTGATATATTGTGTAAAGTTATTTAATCATATGAAACGTGTGTTTCTGTCATCCATGAGCTAGAATATCACATCATAAAATGAAACAAAATGTTTTTCACCTAACGACATTACAGGACTAACAGATATTGTTCATCATAAAATGATATTTATTATTTATATATCATAATATATATATATATATTATAGCACGAATAAAATGCCATACTATTTAGTACTTTTAATTAAGAATATACTCACAATAATTGAACAGAGACGATCATATTGTTGAGATTATTCACGAGATGGCGCTATCGTAGGTTACTGTTTGTTGTGTTTTTTTCTCGGCTGAAACATTGTCTTTCTTTCCAAGTTTGTTCCACTACAACTAAGACTAACTGTCTTTGTTAAGTTTAGTATTTTTCGTAAATAGTTTCTTCAAATTTCTGGAAAAGGAAGTTGGAAGCAGATTTCAAACAAGTGAGAGTCAACGTTTTCCAGGTTGTTTGTTTGTTTGTTTTTGAATTTCGCGCAAAGCTACTCGAGGGCTATCTGCTCTAGTCGTCCCTAATTTAGCAGTGTAAGACTAGAGGGAAGGCAGCTAGTCATCATCACTCGCCGCCAACTCTTGGGCTACTCTTTTACCAAGGAATAGTGGGATTGACCGTCATTTATAACGCCCCACGGCTGAAAGGGCGAGCGTGTTTGATGTGACGGAGATTCGAACCTGTGATCCTCGGATTACGAGTCGAACGCCTTAGCCACCAGGGCATTCTGGGCCTTTCCACGTAGGTGACAATCATAAAATTCCACTACTTGGATTGTTTAAACCGAAGTTTTTGTTGTTTTCTTTTTGTATATACTGAAACACAATTGAAGGAAAACTTTCAAAATAAATCATAATGTTTTTCGGTAAGTTACAGAGAAGTTTTGTTGCCATAAAAATATCGTAGAGCTTTGTGTGTCTTAAAAATAAATGATTAAATACTGAAACTTATCTCACTATAAATATGATCTATTATGTATATATTTGCCTTGGCATCTATCGTCCAAAACTAGTTGGTACGATTACCGTAGTATTTGATATGGTATTATTTGTTTGTTTCTGAATTTCACACAAAGCTACAAGAGGGATATATGTGCTTGCCGTCCCTAATTTACCAGTGTAAGACTAGAGGGAAGGCAGCTAGTCATCACCACCCACTGCCGATTCTTGGACTACTCTTTTTACAAAAGATAGTGGGTTTCACCGTCACATTATAACGCCCGTACGGCTGAAAGGGCGATCATGTTTGGTGCGACGGGGAATCGAACGCGCAACTCTTAGATTACAAATCTAGCGCCCTACTCACTTGATAACTAGAAACTGTTCTACAGTGTACATAGGCTATTCTATATTTGGATTTTTACTTGAGGTATAAAATGACCCTGAAATTCAGCACGTTTTCGCTTATAAAAAGACTTTTGGTTTGTATCACTCAGTAACTCAACGATATGTTCGAAGGCTGATAATGCTAAAATAAGGGCTTCAATATCAGTGAAAGGTATAGCAGAGACAGCTCACTGTGCAGCTTTACGGTTAGCAACAAACAAACAAATCTTTCACCCACAGTTGACTGTCTTGATTACCAAAGTATTTTACATGGTAACTGAAAACTGAAGGTGTACAAGGGCAATTTTTTTCTAGGATTTTCGCTCGAGAAGGAGAATGCAAAATGCTCTGAAATAGGGCACATTTCCATTTATAAATTACATTTTAGGCTTAGATCAACCATAGTTTGCTAACTCGATTACCATAATTTTTTCAATGATAACTGAAAATTGTCCGACGGTTTACAGGGGCAGTCGTAAGTCCCCCACTTCACAGGTAGAAGTGATGTGCAGCCATGACACATGAAGAAGGGGGTAATGTCATCAAAGATGACGAGGTCATAGTTCCAAGTTATATCACGAGATGGCAAGTCGTTAGTGATGCCTTACTTGGCCGCCATGACAGACGGCCATAATGAATTATTACGTAACGTAATAGAAAGTAGAAAACGTGTTTTCAAGCGGACATAACAGGCAGCCATGACTCATAGAATATGTCTTATTATGTCGATACTTAATCATAAATTACTTAATTAGATCATCCTAAAAGAGGACGTTTAACACTATTTAATTTATAATTGATCGTCCTAAAAAAAGATGCTTAACACTAATTAATTGAATAATTTATAATCAAATCATCATTAAAAAGACACTTAAGATTAATTAATTTATCCTAGAGAAAGACGATACAATAACTAAAACATATTTAAAGATTTGCAGTACCAAATTATTAGTTAATTAATACAATTACAATTAATTTCTCTTCAGATGGATGATATAATTATTAAAATTTAATCAATCAAGTATTTTCAATGACATATTGTGACATGATCACGTCTGTAGGTTTAAATCGCTATCATGCAATAATTTAAACTTATACGTTTACTAATTTGACTTTACGCAACAAAATACTTTACACGTGTTACTTTATGTCATGTTTCACAAAAGTGGAGTCCTGAGAAAGAATCTTACAGATCCTAATAATTAGAAAAATACGATAATTAAAACTTACTCGTCAAAGGACTAAAAAGTTTCAGACTAAATTATTGCATTTCCTTTCCTAAAAGGACTCTATCTTACTTAATCTGCTCACAATGCTTGAGTATATATGTTTACATTATCCTAAATAGGCCTGTGTCATACATTAGTTAAAACTTATGCTTTGATTTGTACAACAATTTACATGCTCAATAAAAATTTATTAAGCAGTTACACTTTTACTAATTTGTGACAAAATCTAAAGTATCTTTGGGAATTCCAATCACCATGTTAATTATTAAACAAAGATACTATTTCTTCTTTATGTTATTTGTCTATTGATTCACATTTGCTATAGTTAAAGAATAATAAATGAATGACTACCATTAAAAGTTCATGAGACATTGAAACTAATACACAGATCCACACGATCTTTAACTTGTCTCAAAGATGATCAGTGGTCACTTATACTGTGAGCGAAGGATGATGATGCCATTGTCTTGATAACGTCCAATGGTTAGAAAGGGTAGGCTGTCACTATTTTAGAAGATCGTTACATATTGTTCTTTAAACAATTAAGTTTACTTACACGTGGTAACTAATATAATGGTGCGGCATGGCCAGGTTGTTGGGGCACTCGACTCGTAATCTGAGGGTCGTGGGTTCGAGTTCCCATGTTACACGAAACATGCTCGCCCTTTCAGCCGTGGGTACGTTATTATGTGACAGTCAATCCCACTATTCGTTGGTAAAAGAGTAGCCCAAGAGTTAGCGGTGGGTGGTGATGACTAGCTGCCTTCCCTCTAGTTTTACACTGCTAAATTAGGGACGGCTAGCGCCGATAGTCCTCGTGTAGCTTTGCGCGAAATTCAAGCAACTAACATAACAGTTGAAGTTAAGGTTGCCCTTGCATCTAATATCTGCTGTATATGCTTGTTTAATTACATTATTAGTTACAAAGAAAGCTCACCACAACAACAAATATGTTTTTGACAGTCACGATCGTTAGAAATCCTTTAGTTATAAACCAAGTAAATATTATTCGATAATTTCAAAACACTTATATTTCCCTAATATATTACACTAATATGAATTACATTTCACTTAAATTTATCAACTGTATAAAAATCACCAGCATTCTGTGTTTTTTTTATATGAAAGTCATTTCTAATCATAGACTAATGCATCTGTAGTATATGTAAGTAAACTCTCGGACACACATACTGAACCATTTGTAAACAAATCTTCAATATACACTATGATACTATTAACAAAAACTTCTTAGTTTATAAATAAATGTCAGGCCTAGTATTTGATGGTTAAATTACCATGAATATTAGTTTCTAACAAACCTGTATTTGATATAGAAAACTCATGTTTCATCATAACCTGATGTAAAAAATGTTAATATATGTATGTAAAAATTACACGTTTAACAAGCTTACTCAAACTTTTGTGGATAAAACTTAAAGATATCCTAATATGCTTAGTTTATAAAATACTGATTTTCACCTCAGTGTAATAATATCTGCTATATATGCTTGTTTAAGTATATTACCATAATTGAAACATAAGGAGCAAGTGATCAAAGTTTCTTTATTTTAGAAACTAAACAAAACAGTTGAAAACTAAACTATCTGTCCCGCTATCTTGCTGATTTTTACATACAATTCTGGTACAGCTTAAAGCAGAAAATGTATATTCATAATATTTGATGTTTCAATAGGAAGTTATTTTCTATTTCTTGGCTACTATTTTTCTCTTTTGATCTAGAACTCATATATTTGTCCTTTAAATATAATACACAAAATTATATACATAGTGTAACTTCTTGATGTAATCATTCAGGCACGTGAAGGTTTTGTTTTTTAATTTCACGCAAATCTAAACGAGGGCTACCTGCGCTAGCCGTCCCTAACTTAGCAGTGTAAGACTAGAGGGAAGGCAGCTAGTCATCAGCACAAACCGCCAATTCTTGGGCTACTCTTTTTACCAACGAATAGGGGGATTGACAGTAACATTATAACGCCCCCATGGCTGAAAGGACGAGCATGTTTGGCGCAAACGGGATTCGAACCCACGACCCTCGGATTACGAGTCGAACGCCTTAACACGCTTGGCCATTGCCAAACGAAGTCAAGATTAATTTGAAAATTTGTAAGACGTTAAAAGGAATATTAATTAGACACATCAAATAAAAAAAAAAAAAATTCTGAGAGCTTAGATTTAATCATTTTCATTCTTCGGGAATAAATAAAAATTAATAACTTTAAATATATGTGATGACTTGTTAGAATTCATCTTTTTTTCAACTGTTTAGATTTTTCGTTATTAGTTATATTGCGCTCATGTAAACTGCCAAGAAGATATGACCAAATAAAATCAGTCTAGTGGAAACAGACTGTGAACTTAGAATACTTTAGTTGAACTAAACGTTATGATATGAATAATTATTTTTTTCTGAAGCAACTTCTGAATACTGGAACTAAATGAAATATTGAAAAGTATTTCTACACGAATTTCAATGTTTAAGCTTTTGAAGAGCCTAAACGGAGGTTAAAAATCCATTTTCTTTGATAATACTGCGTAAAAAATTTTCGAAAAAATCTAATCAAATGTTACGAATCCTACATTATTACTAGGTTTTATACTAGATTATTGGACTTTTGACTATAAATTCCGAGTGTCAAAATGTCAAGACCGATTCTGTGCCGAGTACATTGTGTAGCTTTTCGAACAAATAACAAAAATATTATGTGAAATAAAAACAAACGCAACTGTACTCTTTAATCTTTTGGATAAATTCACCAATTGGAGCATCAGAAATTGTACACATCTTGAAATGTTGGGAATTTGAGATCAAAACAATGTTTAAAAATGAGCTCACGTAAAGGAGAAAACCTGATTCAAATTAAAAAAAAAAAAATCTTTCCAAAGCATTTTTATTCTTATTCCATTACACACGTAGACTGTTTCATTTTCTGGAATAGAAACATACCTGAACTGCACGGAACTTTAAGTAGAGTTATTTATGAACTCGTTAAAGATTATATTATGCCTTTAATTGCCTGCACTTCTTGAATTTTTGAACAAAGTCTGATTAAACTGTTAAAAGTTAAAATAGCGCTTGTTTATATACTATGCAAAGTTTTGAACTGAGGTTGACCGAAACGTTAGGTATTATTTATCAAACCGTTTTGTTTATATGCTTTGGTTAGAGACCACTATTTTTTTAAAATATTATATTAAAATTCATTAAAATTTAGTCCAAATTATCATCAAATCACAACTCTCAGGAGCACCAATCAACAATGACGCAGTGTTTCAGATTACTACGTCATTCTCTCGTTTCAGATTTTCTATTGGTTTCTTAAGTTTTAAGTCATACGTTTTAACTTGTTGACTTTGGAGAGTAATTTTTAAGATATATTAATACAAGCCCAGATGTTATCAAAACCTAGTTAATATTAATATCTGCTGGTGGTGCCTGGTACCTCATTTCGTGTCAGTCCATCTGTTGTTTACCGTGTTTTGCCTCTTAAATAAAAGGAAGCAGTTTGTGTGTTTGTTTTGAATTAAAGATTCATAGGCCTATCTACATTGTCCAATGCGAAGAATTTAACCCCAAATTTTAGCTTTGTAAAGTATAGAGTTGTAAAGTATAAAGTATAGCGATAATCGTACTACATTTGGGCTATTTGTTTATATCTAGGTACCTAAAACAGATAGCAAACTTTTGTTTTTTTCTAGGTACTTAAAACAGATAGAAAACTTTTGTTTTTATCTAGGTACCTAAAACAGATAGGAAACTGTTGTTTTTATTTAGGTACTTAAAACAGATAGGAAACTTTTGTTTTTAACTAGGTACCTAAAACAGATAGGAAACTTTTGTTTTTATCTAGGTACCTAAAACAGATAGCAAACTTTTGTTTTTTTCTAGGTACTTAAAACAGATAGGAAACTTTTGTTTTTATCTAGGTACTTAAAACAGATAGGAAACTTTTGTTTTTATCTAGGTACCTAAAACAGATAGGAAACTGTTGTTTTATTTAGGTACTTAAAACAGATAGCAAACTTTTGTTTTTATCTAGGTACTTAAAACAGATAGGAAACTTTTGTTTTTATCTAGGTACCTAAAACAGATAGGAAACTGTTGTTTTTATTTAGGTACTTAAAACAGATAGCAAACTTTTGTTTTTATCTAGGTACTTAAAACAGATAGGAAACTTTTGTTTTTATCTAGGTACCTAAAACAGATAGGAAACTGTTGTTTTTATTTAGGTACTTAAAACAGATAGAAAACTTTTGTTTTTAACTAGGTACCTAAAACAGATAGGAAACTTTTGTTTTTATCTAGGTACTTAAAATAGATAGAAAACTTTTGTTTTTAACTAGGTACCTAAAACAGATAGGAAACTTTTGTTTTTATCTAGGTACTTAAAATAGATAAAAAACTTTTGTTTTTATCTAGGTACTTAAAATAGATAGGAAACTTTTGGTTTTATCGAGGTTAGAATTTTTATAACCGCTCAGAACTTCAGAAAAATGGTATTCTATCACTTAAGTCACAAGTTTGATCCTGTATAGAAAGTCATGCTAGGACTACTCCATCTTCTAGGTTTGGCTGGAGTCGTTTACTGTACTTCTGTGTTAAACTTTTCGTGAAAAAAACATCTATAGTTACAAAACCGAAATTGAATCCATAAAAGTGTAAGAAATTGTCGTCTCGATTCAGTGGACAGCATCTCCAACAGAGTGAGGTTTAATTACATTGTGAAAAAGACAAGCTGTAAATTAACAGGAGCACCCTACTATTTCACAGTAACACGTATTATGTTTTCCTAAACAGATTAATTTGAACTAGAATAAGTTGCTGCAATGATATAAACAAACAATATTTTTTACATTTTTTATAACAACACAAATGACTCATGAGTTCGGTTCAAAATCATGTTTATTTAAATACAATATTATGCTGCGAAGTCGCATTTATGTGAACCGTTCTGTTGTAGTTTATGCCCGGCATGGCAAGGTGGATGAGGCACTCGACTCGTATTCCGAGGATCGCGGGTTTGAATCCCCTTCATTCCAAACATGCTCGTCCTGTTAGCTCGGGGGCGTTATAATGCGACGGTCAATCCCACTATTCGTTGGTAAAAGAGTAACCCAAGAGTTGGCGGTGGGTGGCGATGACTAGCTGCCTTCCCTCTAGTCTTACACTGTTAAATTAGGGACAGCTAGTGCAGATAGCCCTCGTGTATCTTTGCGCGAAATTCAAAAGCAAACAAACAAACAGTCAGTTGTAGTTTATGGTGGTAATAAATTGTTCTTTTGAGATAACGTACAAAATGTTAATTTTATTCAGTGTTTGACTTTTATTTTGTGTTACGAAGTACCTTAATTTACTGATGTTAGTGTGTAAGCACATTACATAAAATTCAACTTAAAGACTGTGCATCAGCTAACACGTTTGGATATTATTATTTCAAGCCAGAATTATTATGTTGATTATGTAACCGTTTGCATTACTTGTGGCTTTGTAACAATGAATATATCCTACACGTAGGTATAATCACTTTAAAAGTAGATGTTCAACATCCTATAAAATTAATATAAAAATAACGAACACACGTATCAGAACAGACAGAATAATGGAGAATGAGGTAGCGAAGCACCAACAGAACAGGAAGGGTATTCTCTCGAGTACAAACGTGATTATAATTATTGGCGCGTGAAACCTCTATCATACCGCGATGCTGTAGATTGTTATAATGCGCGTGATGCATACCTGGATCAATCTTTTAAGTACAGCGTTTCTTCCTTTAGATGTATACGAAGTTTTTGTCTTTTAAAATCGAGAATTTTTTTTTGTGCTACGAGATAACAGAAGCGGCGGAAACGGTGGGCTGGCCGGAACTTGTGTCAAGGGGTCTTGGTGATGAGGAGTCACAAAGTGTAATTCTTTCATCTCAGCCACTGAGACAACATACAGCCTGTTTTAGAAGCACGTTGAGGCTTAATAAAAGGATTCTTTCACTCGGATTTGCAGTCTATTGCTCGTGAGATTCAGTTTTTTTAAGGGTTTGTTTATACTCCGGATATTCGTTTTTACACTCCAAACCATCTTTCTTTTTATATAAATATATATATATATACGTTTTGCTTATTTTGCGACTGACTCTCTGTAAGATCGCTTCATACTTTATGTTATATATGAAAATCTCTATTATCTTCAATTCGAAATACGTAATTTTCAGAGTTTGTTTCAATTTTAGACCTGTATGTTTTTGAGATAAATGTATATGTTGTAATCAGGTCACATCTGAAATGAGATGAAAACAAGTATTTACTTTATAAAAATAATAATCGCTATTTGGTTTTGGTTTTTTGAATTTCGCGCAAAGCTACACGAGCTACTCCAGCCATCTCTAATTTAGCAGTATAAGTACCACCCACTGCCAACTCTTGGGCTACTTTTTTGCCAACGAACAGTGGGATTGATCATGGAATTATAACGCCCCCACGGCTGAAAGGGCGAACATATTTGGTGTGACGGGGGATTCGAACCCGCGACCCTCGGATTACGAGTGGAGTGCCTTAACCACCTGGCCATGCCGGGCCTTGTTTAAGTAGCTAACTCATATTATCAAAATAAATATGAAAGGAGGTAAATTCGCTTTCCCATACCTTCACACCAATGTATAAGCCCTCCAGTGGCACAGTGGTATGTCTGCGGACTTATGAGGCTAAAGATCAGGGTTTGATACCTCTGCGGTCTGAGGCTTTGTGCTTCATTACAAACAAACCAATGTATAAAGTATAGTTGTTTCACGTTGTCTGACTAAATATACGAATAATGAATTAACTTACGAGTAAGGCCCGTCATGGCTAGGTGGGTTAAAGCGTTCGACTCGTAATCTGAGGGTCGTGGGTTCGAATCTCCGTCTCACAAAACATGCCCGCCCTTTCAGCTGTTGGAGGCGTTATAACTCTGACTGTCAATCCCACTATTCGTTGGTAAAAGGGTAGCCCAAGAGTTGGCGGTGGTGGTGATGACTAGTTGTCTTCCCTCTTCCCTCTAGTCTTACACTGCTAAATTAGGGACGGCTAGCGTAGATAGCCCTCGAGTAGCTTTGCGCGAAATTCAAAAACAAAGAAATAAACAAACTTACGAGTAAAATTAAATCTACATCATACTTATATGGATATTTGCTTTATGTACCTAAGGTGATAAGTTGAATATTTAATAACGCGAACTAACTGATTTGATTTGCAAATTGTATCAAATATTACTAAATTATCCTGATAACGGAAGGGTAATCCTAGGTGAAGGAGATTATATGGAAAAAGCTTAAAATATGTCAATATGTATCAAATTTATGATATTTGCCAACAAGATTGATATACACAGTTTTCTTTCTTCAAACACATTTTAATATACTAGCAATGATACATTTTATAATAACGATTGTTCCAAATAATGATTTGTATATGAAAGTTTTGCAAAGTTACAAACAATACTGAGTCTTCTATTTGGTCTGGAACTAAATATTTTATCGATGGTTCACGATGAGTGAATTAGTATCGAGTTGAAATCAGTACAGTTCTTTTAACTTTTAACTAGCTATCTTTTATTGGCTGATCTCTGTTAACAAGCTGACTTTTCACCAGTGAAGGTATCTAGTACCCTAGTGGAAATACTAACGTCCGGAATTAATTCTCTGAATTTAAACAATTTATAATGTTCGAAATCTATAAACGTTCCTGGTCAAATAGCTGTAGTTTCCCGATTGCTAAGCGTCTATCACAATAATTTCTTTCGAGGTTGATAGTATACCGAATGTAGAGCCCCAATGTAGGTGTGGCTAGCATAGATAGCCCTCGTGTAGCTTTGCGCGATATGCAAAAACAAACTTCTCACACAAATATACATTTTAACAGTCTCTCCTTTCAAAAATACTCATCTTACTGCATGTTTCTTTCCATAGTTTTGTTACTTTTCCATTTTCTCTTTCCTTTACACTTTTTCAAATTATATTTGAAATTTGTAATTTTAATTTCAATTCACTTTACATCTTTATTTTGTATAAGTTCCTCTGTTTATTCATTTTTTCTGTTTCCCTTTACCTTCTATTTACCATTATATTCTATTTCAGTCTTCTTCACTATTTCCTTCAATATATATTTTTAAAGCACGATCTTATTTAACCTAACTGAGACAGTACATAGAAGTAGTTTAATCTGATCTCTACTCTGGAATGATATTTCAAGATCAGGTGCAGACGTTGGCACAGTCCCAGCTACGATACATTTGAAGTTACGCCTAACTTCGCATCTGATTTATGTTGGTGTGATTCTATCTGCATTCTTTTTCATCTAGTCTCTCAGTGAAATTAGATTTCTGGATAATTTTCTGGAATTAGTAGATATGTGCAATATACGTTAAGTTAAGCAAAGAAAATATACAATTGATATTTTTTCTGTAAAAAGTATTTTGTGGTTAGCAAAGAACAACTGCAACAGACGTATTTCGGTTTTACTCGTGATATTTTAAAAAGCCAGCGATAATGAGTCTGTCGACGACACGTGGTTTACAGTGGCATATATTAAGCAAACATCTGTTAGAAACTCCTATATTTCACGCCGTCATGGTTTGCATTTAGTGACTCCGAATGACTATTTATTTGGGCATGACGATTGAGTCCGTGCACATTAGTGGAACGTGCAACGCGGAAAAAATGAGGAGAAGACAGACGAATATTCACGATTTTATGTTCCTTAAATTTCTATTTGTAACCTAGATAAAACAGTGTTTTTTTTCCATCTTATAAGTGTCTTTAGAAGATCCCTAAAAGCAAGTGATTTGTGGTAGTTAGATGTAAATTGAGAAGAAAACAACGTGTACTGAATTAAAACAGAACATCGATAACGGCTTGGAGTATTGGGTTACATTTTGGAATACAATAGATCGTAACAAGAAAAAAGGCGGTGATATTTCTAACTATGGAGGTCGTGAAGGAAAGCGCCACCAGATATTTATTAGAAGTCGTGAAGGAAAGTGCCACCATATAGTTATAAACTATGAAGGTTTTTTTCATTTAAAGTCCATCTAGCATTATGTTATTATCGAGAAATAATCCACAGATTTCAAACCAAAAATGAACTTGTTTAGTATTTAGACTATACGTTTTGTTTATTTGTTTGCACAAAAAAAAGACACTACAAGTTTACGCAAGCTGTATGTGCCTTCCTTAGATAAAGATATACTACAAGTTTACATAAACTGTATATGTCGTACTTGAATAAAGATGTACTAAAGGTTTAAACGTACTACATGTAGCTTGTAGGAAGATGGTGAAAAAGAACTGTGAAATCAAAAATAAACTGAACAATCAGACTCTTCAGAGATTCAGAAACTATGCATCTATATGATAAAATAGTAATATATAAAAGAGACAGAAGTGAAAGAGGGGATAATTAAAAATATATTTTGGTTTATCTTTCTTCTTATTCATGAAAATCAAATATTCTACGAAAAGTTGTATCCAGTAGTCAGACAGAAAGTGGTTTTTTACAGATTATTATACGGTGTTTGATATGTCTCTGAGTAACCACGCTCAGGTTCTGATATGTTTGATTACATAAGAATAATAGTTTATGTGGAATCTAATCTATATAAAGCCTGCGTGTGTCACGTCACGCTTGATTTCTCGAAATAAGACGAGTCATAACAGTCAAATTACATTTGTCCAGATAGAATAGTTCGATTATTGTCCGTCCATCGTAATTTTAGTGACGAAGGTGCAAAGAGGCTGTTGAGAGAGTTCCATGAAACCTTACAATGTTGTATGTGCTGGTATAATAATCTAAAGGAAAGACGTACTGTAGGATCGCCTTGTCTAGAGCCAAGCACATAAAATTTATCTCGAAAGTAAAAATATCAGTTCAACCTTAAACTTAAATCAACAACATTTTATATTAAAAAACTCTTTAATCAGTGGAGACTTTAAATTAAAAACAATCAGTTTTCTTGTCTATAGATTTCATGTTTTACTTTTAGTACATGAACAGACAACAATATTAATTTTGAGTGGCTCGCAAAGGAAATTACCTGTGTTTGACTGCCTGGTCTGCATGTCGAGATTCAAAATATAATAATGGTATACAAAAGTAGAAACATAAAGGGAAAACATTGCAATATATTTGAAGAAGATATAGGTGAAAACAGAATAACAGACATTATCAGCAAGATTTAAAAGTGGCAATGAATTCCGGAAGAAAAGAAAGAAGTGAGTGAAAATTGAGAGGGTATAAAGGAAAAACAGAGACTGAATCAAAGCTGGAAAGAAAGGGAAGACAAAATGGAAGGGGAGATGAAAGAGAAAAAAGGAAGTGGGTGAAAGTTCAGAGGGTATAAAGAGAAAACAGAGACTGAATCAAGGCTGGAAAGAAAGGGAAGACAAAATGGAAGGGGAGATGAAAGAGATAAAAGGAAGTGGGTGAAAGTTCAGATGGTATAAAGGAAAAACAAAGACTGAATCAAGGCTAGAAAGAAAGGGAAGATGAAAGAGAAGAAAGGAAGTGGGTGAAAGTTCAGAGGGTATAAAGGAAAAACAGAGACTGAATCAAGGCTGAAAAGAAAAGGAAGACAAAATGGAAGAGAAGATGAAAGAAAAGAAAAGAGGCGAGTGAAAGTTCAAAGGGTATAAAGGAAAAACAGAGACTGAAGAAGGAGATGAAAGGCTGAAAGAGAAAAGGAAGACAAAATGGAAGAGAAGATGAAAGAAAAGAAAAGAGGCGAGTGAAAGTTCAAAGGGTATAAAGGAAAAACAGAGACTGAAGCAAGGCTGGAAAGAAAGGGAAGACAAAATGGAAGGGAAGATGAAAGAGAAAAAAGAGTATGAACAAATTACAAGTTAAATATTATGTTTAATTTTTGAATTCGATTTGAAAGTTAACATGTATCAAGACTTCACAATGATTTATTTATTTATTATGATATTTGATAAGGGGAAGTATAATAAATATTGTTCTGTTTACTGCATTCGAAGATATGGCCAGATTAAATGCAACAGCCATATGGGTTTCAGAGTTCTATTCCCCCATCAAAACCTTATCACTGCTCCTAATTCGATTAGATGATTTATTTTGAGTGCATGAGCTTTAGGTACTCATTGCTGTATGAGATTTCCCATTTCTACAGGTAACAACAAAATATTCATTTTTTCCAAATATTCTGTACTTCGGTTCTCAGTCATTTGATAATCTTGCAATACGAATATTATTTCTCGGAAATAGCTGTAGCCGATTTCCGGGCCAAAATTATAAATATGGCGGAATTGAAATAAAAACATGAGCGGTAACTCGTTCTGCTAATTAAAGAGCCATGGGTTGAAAGTACGACAACTGGCCCCTGTCCTTCCGTTTCCCAACTCGTTCCTTATATAATATCTTTTTACACAACTCTGGATAAAGTTTTTTTCATAGAATAAGTTAATAGGGAAAAGTAAATTAAAAAACCAACAACAACACCAAATGCAATGTATGGGTACTTACCTGCGTTTCACTCTTTCCAGAAATAAATAAACTCTTTATAGAATAATGTTGAATTATACACGACACAAAGTGGGAGTGCTCATGAATGTTTTCTTATGACTGTCTATAACATTAAAGCTGTTTAATTTTTTGACTGGTCTTAATCACTGAGGTTATTACAAGAGACTTAACATTGTCTCTGCGTTTCCACTTTCTCTCTGTTATAATTGAAAATGTTGAGTTATTTTTCAAAATGCGTAATTTTAAACTGATATTTGGACATGTTGTGTGGCATATACGTAGATCTGTCTTACAATTCTTAGGGTTTAAAGTATTTTTTTGAGCATTCTTATATATAAACTGATATTTGTTTATATTTTATAAAAGTCCTGCTATTCTGCGGCTGTCAGATGTATTTGCTCTTAATTGTTATAAATCCTAATGTCTTGAACGTTTGAAGCATTCGGATGCATGAATTGTTATTTGTTTGTACTTCTAAAAGTCCTGCTTTTCCGGAGCTTTCTGACGTATAAACTGGACGTCCTTAAATATCATAAACGTTTAAACCATTAAGTATTAACACTACTTAACATCTTGCTCTTTTGAAGGTCTTTGATGTGTGTTAACACATCACACTGTCCTATTATTGTATGTTAATAGTTCATATTGTTCACTGGTTTAGATCTATGGTAAATAAACTTCATCATCTTTTGAAACTTTCCAATTCATGATGGTTTTTTATGTGTTTATTCATTACAGAGAGCTTTTTGATCAAAACATTTTAATGATTTTTCAATAACATAATATCGAAGTTTTGGTCATTATAAAGCAAAACAACAATTTGTATTTTGTCAGAAAGTGTTTAACTTTAATTGGAGATATTATGATGTATTTTTAAGGTATTAATTTTAACTTTGGTTCAGACATAAAAAGAAAAAACAACAACAACCTGGTAATGAGCATAAACAGGGCCCGGCATGGCCAAGTGTGTTAAGGCGTGCGACTTGTAATCCGAGGGTCGCGGATTCGGGCCCGCGTCGCGCCAAACATGTTCGCCCTCCCAGCCGTGGGGGCGTTATAATGTGACGGTCAATCCCACTATTCGTTGGTAAAAGAGTAGCCCAAGAGTTGGCGGTGGGTGGTGATGACTAGCTGTCTTCCCTCTAGTCTTACACTACTAAATTAGGGACGGCTCGGTGCAGCGGGCTAACAACCTACTCACTTAAAAACCTGTTGAAGAATCCGCAAGTGATTGCGGCTCTATGTTCCTTGATGGAATCGAGTGGTGAATGAATGAGCATAAACAATTAAATGTAATGATCTAATGTCATTTGCAAAGATTAAAATCTATTGTTTCACAAGTTGGGTATATTCGATGTTAGTCACATTTTCGTCCGTAAATCCAAAAATACTTCAAGAGGTTCAGCAGCTTAAGAAATTTAAATTAGTCTACATTTCGGTAAGGTAAATATTTTACGTATGAATAGTTTGTTTTAATTATTCATTAACATGCTAAGGTCTAAATGATATTTTATTACATAATTACATATGTATATGTTTAGGTATCTCAGCTGAAAACTGTCTTTTTTTTAAAGCAGTGCTTTTAAGGTGTTTTTGCAGTCCTACTATGTACGATAATTACATTATGTTATTATGTGCTGTACCACATAGTTTCAATGTTACGTTTATTCACCCTTTCTCTTGTAGGCAAAACCAGTCAAGTGTTTGACATTTTCAATAAAATTTCTGGAACAAACAACGTATTTTATTCAAACAATAGTTTTGTTCCTGTATAACAGTTTTTATCACGTATCTTCGAGATAATGGTTTTATTTCAATATCATAGATTTACTACGCAGTCTTTAGAATAATAATATAAAGATTTTCTTGTTTTATAAGAGGTTTAACCGCGTAGTTTTCAAGGTAATGCTTCAATTGTTAATAACATTTTTACCACATAGTTTTCAAGGTGATGCTTTTATTGTTGATAACACTTTCACCACATAGCTTTCAGGATAACGCTTCTATTGTTGTGCAATGCTTTTTCTACGCAGCTTTTACCTTATAGTCTTTCAACATAACAATTCTGTTGCTGTACAACTATATTTAACACATAGTTTTCAAGATAACTAATTTGTTCTTGTACAATAGTTTTTAACAGGTAGTTTTTAAGATAATTGCATAACAGTTTATACCACGTAGGTTTGAAGACAATGGTTTTGTTGCTGTACAACTGTTTCTAACGCGTAGTTTTCAAGATAATGGTTTCATTACTGTACAACAGTTTTCAGCACGCAGTTTTTCAAGATAATGGTTTTGTTGTTGTACAACTGTGTTTAACACGTAGTTTTCAAGATAACTAACTTGTTCTTGTACAATAGTTTTTAACAGGTAGTTTTTAAGATAATTGCATAACAGTTTATACCACGTAGGTTTGAAGACAATGGTTTTGTTGCTGTACAACTGTTTCTAACGCGTAGTTTTCAAGATAATGGTTTCATTACTGTACAACAGTTTTCAGCACGCAGTTTTTCAAGATAATGGTTTTGTTGCTGTACAACAGTTTATACCACGTATTTTTCAAGATAATGGTTTTGTTGCTGTACAACTGTGTTAAACATGTGGTCTTTCAATATAATTTCTTTGTTGCTGTACAACTGTGTTTAACACGTAGTTTTTCAAGGTAATGGCTTTGTTGGTGTACAACAGTTTATACCACGTATTTTTCAAGATAATGGTTTTGTTGCTGTACAACTGTGTTAAACATGTGGTCTTTCAATATAATTTCTTTGTTGCTGTACAACTGTGTTTAACACGTAGTTTTTCAAGGTAATTGTTTTGTTGCTGTACAACAGTTTTCAAGATAATGGTTTTGTTGTTATATAACAATTTTTAACACGTAGTTTTTCAAGATAATTGTTTTGTTGCTGTACAACTGTGTTTAACACGTAGTTTTTCAAGGTAATGGCTTTGTTGCTGTATAACTGTGTTTAGTATGGAGTTTTCAAGATAATGGTTTCGTTGCGGTACAACAGTTTTCACCACGTAGTTTTTCAAGAGAATGGTTTTGTTGCTGTACAACAGTTTATACCACGTAGCTTTGAAGACAATTGTTTTGTTGCTGTACAACTGTTTTTAACGCGTAGTTTTCAAGATAATGGTTTCATTGCTGTACAACAGTTTTCAGCACGTAGTTTTTCAAGATAATGGTTTTGTTGCTGTACAACTGTGTTTAGCACGTAGTTCTTCAAGGTGATGGTTTTGTTGCTGTACAACTGTTTTTAACACATAGTTTATCAAGATAATGGTTTTGTTGTTATATAACAGTTTTTCACATGTAGTTCTTCAAGGTAATGGTTTTGTTGCTGTACAACTGTGTTTAACACGAAGTGTTTCAAGGTAATTGTTTTGTTGCTGTACGACAGTTTTTATTTCTTTACACTATTGTATGAGTTTATTTCGAGATGTAGTATTTAAAAGGTTTCTCATATTCTTCCATTTGTTTTAGTTCCTCGTGTCAGTTTTTATCGCATCCCTGTGTTATAACTATTTATATAACACGGAATTTCAAGAAATATCGGGCACAGAGCTTGCGTGACGGTCACAAACCGGAGGTCACTAACGTGGCTGTCAACTGTTAAATCTTTCATCATCACGGGACGGAAGCCAGTGACACCTATCAACAAACGTATGTGTCTTTATCGCTGTTCGTGAGCAGGAAATTTAAACATTCATTCGTTCTACCCGTTTGCATAATTTTTTACGTTGTTTCAACACCCAACTATGAAATGTACACCACACAACATTTCGAAGAGACCGAAACTCATGAAAGCACAATTCTGATAATTCTATACTGATTACTTTGAATATTTCAAACATTATTTTCAACAAAAAATGGTTTAATTCGAAAAATAATGTTATATCAGAACATTTTCATTCACATTAAAAGCTAGAAAATATATAATGAAGTTATTGACACAGATTTGTTTGCATGCGATATATACTTGAAATTTTAAGTCGCTTTCAAGAATTATATAATATGTTTTGTAGCATGCCAAAAACCAGTAGAGCTTTCTTCTTTAACGCTTGAAGATCGTCATACTATGAATAAAAAACAAGAATTATCAGTATTATAGTGTAAACATCTGATTTATTTCTGTTTTCTTAAACACAAGGTGAATTGTTTGTTTGTTTGTTTTGAATTTCGCGCAAAACTACACAAGGGCTATCTCTAATTTAGCAGTGTGAGACTAGGGGGAAGGCAGCTAGTGATCACCACCCACCGCCAACTCATGGGCTACTTTTTTACCAACGAATAGTGGGATTGACGTCACATTATAACTTCCCGATGACTGAAAGGGCGAGCATGTTTGTATGACTGGGATTCGAACTCGCGACCATCAGATTACGAGTCGGGTGCTTTAACCGCAATTAATAGCCCCCGCTAGTATAGTGGTATGTCTACGGATTTACAACGCTAAAATCAAGAGTTCAATTCCCCTCGTTTGGCTCAGCAGATAGCCCGATGTGGCTTTGCTATCAGAAAACACACACACACGCAATCAATAATTAAATTTATCTCGATTATATTCATAATATTATCTTCAGTACCAACCATATAATACCAACTGAATCAACTGTATAGTAGCTTTTGGCTGACCATGTATATTAATTATGATATAGTTTGTTATAACCAAAACCCAGCCGAAACTAAATTAAAAAGCAAAAAACACTGTATCAATTGAAAAGATCCTATGGTACAGGCTATAGTGGGGGATATAAAATGTACCCTAGGTTTCGAAGGTGGCTGCGAAAGTAGGACTCACATTGCGGTAGGGACACACCGTCTCACGTGAAGAACTTCATAAAGATGACAAAACAATCAAACTGAAACAATAAAAATAATAGAAAGCAGGCAGTGAAAGGTAATATAGATGTGGGACATTCTTGGAAAATGACTGCTCTCCAAAATGAAGAAGAAGTAGACAAAATAAATAAAACATAAAAATAAGGAACTAACGTTTAGGGATAAGTAAGTATGTGTTGTAAAATTCGATTTTTTCATGTGTAAGGAATATTTAAATATTATATCATTTTATGTATGCTTAGCTGAGAATTCTTTTTGTTTCACACATTACTGTGTAAAATCGGTAAATGAACAGTAGTTAGTGTAATAATGCAAGAACAGAGTGAACGTTTCTTTTACAGTTACGAAATATTATGCATATTCTTTTTCTAACTTATAATTTTAAAGCAAAATTATTATGGAAATACACCAATGTCAAAAGAAAGCGAGTTTTCTTTATCATGTGGCCTAGTGGTTAATATTCTATACTATGGAATTCGAAGGTTCGAGGTTTGAGCTTGTGATATGCATCTGAACACGTTCGACTCTTTCAAATATGGAATTATTATACAAGTGATAGTCACTTCCCTATTCATTCGGAGTTGCTCTGTAGGCGGCAGGTGATTCTTACAAGCCAGAATTCCGAAATTATGGACTTGTGGTCTCTGGTCCATGAGTTGCATAAGGTACCGTTCAAGTTCAAGGGTGTCAAATACTTGCTTACCACATCAGTGACTCCACTGTATTTCTTACTGTAGCACTTGTTTTCCCGCTTCTCTCTCTGTATATGTTTATTGACCGTAGTGAACTGAAGGAAAAAATGGGTCATGTAAGAAATGTAACTCCATCCGTATTAACGAATTTTATGAAATACCTAAAATAACTAGTAAAGAAATCTGTTTTAAAGTTAATTTTTTTTAAATTAATCAAAGCTAGGAGGCGTGATGACGTCACCAACGTTAGTGTTTATCTGTTTATAGCCCTGCACGATCTGCGTTAACTGTGCCTAACTAAGTGATAGACTAGAAAAGAAGGCTGCTAGTCAATCTGCTTCTTATCAGCTCGAATAGGTAGATTTAACTGTTGCTCTTATAATGCACCCACCGGCCGCAAAGTTTGGAGCATGATTTTGGTTTTATAGGCTGTAAGTATCGGGACGCGAACCATACAAACCCAGCTCTTCACTCCGACACGTTAACCGCTGAGCCACGCCCTGCACCAGTGATGTAACAAAATTAATCACAGACACTGCATATCTTCATCTCGCCGCTTTTTTTTTTTTGAGACTGCACGTGTTTATGTTGGATAACGTCAAATTTTATTTTCGAAAACTTAGAATGTCCGACTCAGGTCCAGAATGATCATCGATCCGGATCATTTTTTGTAGTGAGATGAGGAGCCAGTCTTGACCTTTATGTGCTCATGAAGTTTGATAACAGTGCGATCATACTTTACAGCGTTTTGTTACACAAATCCACTTTCATGCCCTATCTCCCCGTTATAAAAAAAAAAATGATATAGAGTAATCCAAAATCCGGATTATATTTAGATCCAGATTAAATTTGGGGAGGACTTTTTCACACTAACTTTCTATCTTTTCTAAAATGTTCATGTGCCTCTATCTATCGGTTTTCGAGATACGCACACGGAAATTCAAACAGACAAACACATACACGCACATGTGTAAGGTCGAGGTTAATAAAATATTTGAAGCCATGGTTTGCATGGCATTCGAGGCATTTAACTTTCTCAGTATGTTGCTACTGTGAACATTATATATTTAAAAACGGCTGGTATGGATAGAGAAGGCACTATGAAGAGGAGCGAACAACGTTTCGACATTCTTCTGTCATTGTCAGGTTCACAAAGAAAGAAAGGGTTACTGACAAGTAGCTGACCACATGCTTGAAGGCTATTGTGTGGTTGAGTGTAAGAATGTAGAGGGCGTGCTTAGATGTTGGATTATATTTATTAGTATAGGTATAAAGATGTTCCTTTGTATTGGTTTGTTTTGGGCTTGAGTTGTTGTATAGGTAAAACTCTTTAATTTTGCGTTTGTTTCTTTATTTAGTATTTGAGTGTTTTCTATGGTTATGTTGTGTTTATTTGATTTGCAGTGTTCGAAAACGTGTGAAGGTGACTTTGTGTTCTTTGAATCTGGTTTCCGCTTTTCTACTTGTTTCTCCAATATAGAAGTCGTGGCAGTTATCACATTGTATTTTATAAATAATGTTGGTGTGGTGTTTGTCAGTGTAGTTTTTACATAGTACAGACCTTAGTTTTGTGTCCGGTTTTTGAATAAATTTGGTGTTAACTGGAATGTCATATTTTACTATTAGGTTGTGCCAAATGTTGGTTATTTTTCTGCTGATGTCGGGAATATATGGTATGCAGCAGTATACGGTTTCGTGATTTTTCAAATCTTGGGATATATTTACTTTTGTTAGTTGATTTTGTTTTTTGTCTTACATAAAATTAACGACGAATTAGACAAAATAAAACAATACTTCATCAACATAACAAGTTTCCTCCATAAACCGTAGAAAACATTATACACACGCACCTAGACAAAAAGCAAAATCAACCAACAAAAGTAAATATATCCCACGATTTAAAAAATCACGAAACCGTATACTGCTGCATACCATATATTCCCGACATCAGCAGAAAAATAACCAACATTTGGCAAAACCTAAAAGTAAAATATGACATTCTAGTTAACACCAAATTTATTCAAAAAACCAGGCACAAAACTAAGGTCTATACTATGTAAAAACTACACTGAGAAACACCACACCAACATTATTTATAAAATACAATGTGATAACTGCCACGACTTCTATATCGGAGAAAAAAGTAGAAAAATGGAAACCAGATTCAAAGAAAACAAAGTCACCTTCACACGTTTTCGAACACTGCAAATCAACTAAACACAACATAACGATAGAAAACACCCAAATACCAAACAAAGAAACAAACATAAACAAACGCAAAATTAAAGAAGCCTTACTTATACAACAACTCAAGCCCAAAATAAACCAATACAAAGGAACACCTTTATACCTATACTAATAAATATAATCCAACATCTAAGCACGCCCTCTACATTCCTACACTCAATCACACAACCGCCTTCAAACATGTGGTCAGCTATCGGCCAGCAACCCTTTCTTCTTTTCTGAACCTGACGATGACCGAAGAAGGTCGACACGTTGTTTATTTCTCTATTAGTGCTTTCTTTACCAGTCGTTTTAAAATATATAATTTTCTTTACAAGCAGGTTTTTTCATCATTACGGGTTATTGTGAACATGTCTGTAACTCTTAAAATTGTTAGTCCGGCAGAGCCAGGTGGTTTGGGAGCACTGCTTAACTCGTGTCTGAGGATCGCGGGATCAACTCCCTCTCCTACTAGACATGTCATCTTTTCAGCCGATTGGGCTTTATAATATACGGTCAATCTAACTATTTGTTGGTAAAGGAGTAGTGGTCCAAAATTTGGTGATGGATGGTGATAGCTTTTCACTGCTAGGTATCGCTAACGCAGATTGTCCTCGTGTAGCTTTGCGCAAAATTCGAACCAAACCAAATTGTGTACTCTATATTTCTTGAATGATAATGTTCAGTGTGAGCACTGCTAGTTTAATGTTTGCTGCACAATGTTATAGAAATTCTAACATTAGCGAAAAATTAAATTTGTTACAATTATAATATTTACTAAATTAATGACGCGAAAACAAAACAAAACTGGTGCCCAATTTGTCATAACACTACTTTTTATTGTTTTCGCTTTTAAAACGATATTTCAAGTGTACGTCGTGATAAATTCCCTCTGTCTCTAGTGATATTAAACATTAAAAGTATAAAAACAGTATTTCAAGTGTACGTCGTGATAAATTCCCTCTGTCTCTAGTGGTATTAAACATTAAAAATATAAAAATGATATTTCAAGTGTACGTCGTGAGAACTTCCCTCTGTCTTTAGTGGTATTAAACATTAAAAGTATAAAAACGCAAGAACATCAATTTAAATTTGAAAATTTAATTCGATTTATAGATTTTTTTTACCGTCACGTGAGAGTGGAGAATTCAAACCAAATAAAATTAACCCTGATAGCTTTCTGGGTTCATACTTAAATCCATTGTATTGAAAAGTATAGAATCTTAGTGTGTATCTCCAACACAAACTTGGCCTTGGTCACTTTTTTCCAACTGAACTATTTTACTGTGATCCAGCATGGCCAGGTGTTAAGGCGCTCGACTCTTAATCCGATGGTCGCGGGTTCGAATCCCCGTTACACCAACCATGCTCGCCCTTTCATCCGTAGAGGCGTTATAATGTGACGGTCAATCCCACTATTCATTGATAAAAGATTAGCCCAAGAGTTGGCGGTAAGTGGTGATGACCAGTTGCATTTCCTCTAGTCTTACACTGCTAAATTAGGGACGGCTAGGGCAGATAACCCTCGTGTAGCTTTGCGCGAAATTCAAAAAACAAACAAACAAGCTCCTTTAATGTTCTCATTTGTCATAGAAATAACTTTTTTTTTTTTTTTGAAAACAGTTCAACGCACATCAGACGTTTATTGTTCGCTGGACTATTATTTGTTTTTGTTTTGTTTGTCTAACGATTGATATGTAATAAATATTTAAAAATCAAAACCAAATATCAAATGATTCTCAGTATTGCAATATAAGGCAATATCATTGCATAATTACCAAATGTGATAAGAACCAATAAATAATAATAGATCAGAACATAGACTGCTTACGCTGTTTAAAATGCACATGAACCCTATATACTCAATGTTAATAATAATGATATAAACGAAAATTACCAGTCTTTTCAAACTATGCTGAATGCTCTTCTTTTATGCTCAATTTTGCCAAGAACTAAAACAAAATTGATGACCGTGTAATGTACAAAACGCAACGTGCTCTTATTTTTAAGAACGTTTGTTTTAGTCTTGGAGAACGTATACAACTTGTAGTTTTGGCTTCACCCCAAAGTGAGCTATCTCTCTTTCTTTTTTTTTTACCCAGACCTAAAGAAACACATAACATTCTGTTCAACCTTCAACAAAACGGAAATTGTTGACATTAAATGCTCTATATTTTTATTTACCAGTAAATGATTTATTTGTTTTTGAATTTCGCGCAAAGCTAAACGAGGGCTATCTACGCTATCCGTCCCTAATTTAACAGTGCAAAACTAGAGGGGAGGCAGCTAGTCATCAACAGCCACCGCCAACTTTTGGGCAACTCTTTTACCAACTAATAGTGGGATTGGCCGTCACATTATAACGCTCCCACGACTGAAAGGGCAAACATGTTTGGTGCGACGGAGATTCGTACCCGCGACACTCGGATTACGAGTCGAAAATCAATGTGTAATTTTACATGCAAATAATTACATGTTTATTATTTTAATTTAAACCCCTATCCATAAAATTACACTCTCACTTTACAGTTCTCTTAGTGTGAAAAAAAACTAAAAAACAATGAAAAACTATTCTTATTAATTATTTGTTTAGAATTAAACACAAAACTACACAACCTGTTCTTGTCAACCGCAGGTATCGAAACCTGGTTTATAGATATTTGAGACTGCAGGCACGCCGCTGTGATACTGGGAGAAAAGGAAAAAGGCTGATAGACTATGTGGAAAATCTTGTGAGTAACTATTGCTTGTTGACTAAGTAGTTGTGAATCTAATGAGTTGCTACGCCCGTGTGATAAATTTAAAATACGTTTAAGACAAGCCAAAGTGTAACGTGTAAAGTGATTATTCAAAGAGAGAATTAAGAGAAACTCTTACACAACAGCTAAAACTAAAAACTTTATCTCTATCTAAGAAGCTAATTCTATATCCGGTGCCCACGAAGGTAACATAATATTAGCGAACTAGCATGCTTCTAAACACGGACTGAGCGCCTTTGATGCCCTTAAACAGATGAGTATTTTCACTTCACGGATTTCAATCCAACGTCACGTGCTTGTTAAAGCAGAAGTATTTCAATTTACCCGAATCTTTATAAACATATACATTGTATATACGTACAAATATAAAAAACAACAAGTGAAAATTGAAAATTATTACAAGGAATAAACTACTTTTTAATGTATTCATTGATTTAAGTATATTTACTTCAAATTAGACATGTGGGCGCGTGAGTTTTGTGTTAACGAAATAATTAAGCATCAAATTTTGTAATATATTACTTTTTAAAATTATACTTTAAATTTTAATCCGAAGTTTGAGTCTGACCAGAAGTAGCAGGTTTTAAATGTTGAATTTTCACATAATATTTTCTTGAGACAAGCTTATTACTATTAATGCACTTCTATTACCCTTCCGAAGAAAACTGAAATAATACGAATTATAAATATACAATGAAAACGTGCTGTTCACACTGTTAAATAGGTGCTTCTATCCCAAGATTGGCCCTCCTAGGACAGCGGAAGGTCTGCTGATTTACAGCGGTAAGTGTACTGGTGGACATGGCAGATGTAACTATGCTATAAAAAACACACACACGCACTCCAAAGAGAGAATTTCTCGTTTATTATTACCGGCTCCGTAGTATAATGGTCGGCTAAAAGTATAGAATGAAATGAATAAGAAATACAATTTTCTCATAATTTTAATAATAAATAACAGATATTCCTAGAAATGGTAAAGTAAAATCGTTAAAATAAAGCATAATTACAATGTCACATTCTACATATGTAAAATGTTTGGGCAAAAATCCAAACTAACGCTGTAAAAGTTTTCGTTTTCTGATTTAAAAGGCCAGACTTAGTCTGATGGTTACGGATCAGTAGGTCTGAAATCAGCATTTTCAGCTGTGGACAACTGGACGTGCTATGAAATATAACTCAATCTCGCTAACCTCCTAGTGGATCAAAAATATGCCATTAGACTTATCGACACAAAAAATCGGGTTTCGATATGTGTCATTGGCATAGAACATGTAGACAATTGAGTAGCCATGTACTTAAGAATAAATAAATAATTTCGCTCTCGATTAAGATTAAACGTGTTGGTGGCAGCTACTAGTTAATATTTCAAAATTAGAGACAGATGTAGATGAGCCTTGAAGGTCTTTAGCATGTTCTCTCTTAATCTTTTTGTTTCTTAAGTACCGTTTAGGTTCAAAACACAAGTATCATAACATCATTAAACCTACATTTAAACATGAAAACCTTCAACCTACTTCATGTATAAAGACGAAGAAATGATTAAATAATTTATTCTCATTTTCAGTAAAGTAAATAAACTGCAGTTTCTAGGTTAAAGGAAGATGCACATATTTTGCAGGATTCTGTTTGGAGCTATCACAAGCCTTCGTTTTGTTTGTTTGTTTGGAGTTAAGCACAAAGCTACACAATGAGCTATCTGTGCTCTGCCCACCACAGGTACTGAAACCTGGTTTCTAGCGGTGTGAGTCCGCAGATTCATCGCTGTGCCACTGGGATGTATCTTCCGTTTAGTATACATCTTTGTAGCGCATTTGACCTAGAAGTCCTGACTTTTGGCCCACAAGTAGGCCTAAAAATATAACTTTTGTGACAGTTTCTTTCAGACTTTATCAGCTGAGCCTCTGTCTACTCTTTTGTTAAAGAATAACAGAATTAACCGTTACATTTTAATGTACTCCTACTGTTGAAGGTGTGAGCATGTTCGAGAACTGGGATTCAAACTCGCTATCCCCAACTTGAGAGTCTAGTGTCCTAGTCGTCTTCCAGGAAACATTCAATTAAAAACATCCGAGCATGACGTCATGGTTAACTTATTCGCTTCCTTTTCAAAAGCCCAAAGGTATGAGCAGAGATAAGCTGATGAACACTCTCCGTACTCTAATTTACCTGGGTGGTAACGCCATGCAGTTAATTCCTGTCTGGCTAAAAGTTATTGTGGGCTACGATTTCTGTTGATTGGTTATCCTCCTTCCGTTAACAAGTTCTCTAACTTTAATTGATTAGCCAACATACTGTATAAGGTGCGGCCCTGCATGACCAAGTGGTTAAAGCATTCAACTTGCAATCTGAGGGTCACGAGTTCTAATCTCCGTCCCATCAAATATGTTCGCCCTTTCAGCCATGGGGGCGTTATAATTTGATGGTGAATCTCACTATTCGTTATCAAAAGACTAGCTTAAGAGTTTCCCCGCGGGTGGTGATGACTAGCTGTCTTCGCTCTAGTCTTACACTGCAAAATTAGGGACGGCTAGCGCAGATAGCCCTCGTGTAATTTTACGTGATATTTAAGAACAAACAAATAAACAAATGTAGAAGGTGCTTTTCGACCGAAAAAATCATTACAATTCCTATCAAATTAGACAGAAAACTTTATCTGAATGACCAATAAAACTTATTTAACTGTTGTTAATAATTATGTCTTAAATTAGATTAGACCATTTACCTTTTGAAAAGAAGATAACTTTATTTTTCAAAACTCCTGTATCTTTTTTTAAAGTAGAAAGTGTTATTGTATCTCCGATTTCTATACTAAAATGTACAAGTTATATGGATATTTTATTGTTTGTAAAATACCATTAAAAAAAGCAATGCAGCCATCAACTATTACTACAAGACTTTCAATCCCACAGTGTGATAAATGGATGTCTGCGAATTTATAAACTGGGTTTCGATACTCGTGATAGGTGCAGTTTAGAAAGTCAATTTTTGTAGTTTTGTGCTTAGCTACAAAGAAACATGAATTTCAAATGATCTAAGTAGCCGTATGAGCGATTTAAAGCGTCGCGTCAGATATTTTTATATCCCAGATAGTGAAATAAAAGCCAAAATTAAGAAGTTAAAAGTCCCCTGCTGGGACAGTGGTAAGTCTTTGAATTTACAACTCTAAAATCAGGAGCTCGATTCCCCTCGGTGGACTCAGCTTTGCTGTAAGAAAACACACATGAAACTAAAAAAAAAAGACACCTCAGTTTGCATAAGCTTCAGATGGTAAAAACATTTCTTGAATGATAATCATCGGCTCCCCTGTGGTTTAACGGTATGTCAGCGGACTTACAACGCTAAAAATCGGGTTTCAATACCCGTGGTGGGCAGAGTACAGATAGCCCATTGAGAAGCTTTGTGCTTAATTCAAAACAACAACAACACTAAAAATCAACGAATACAGCAGAAATTATATAAACATCATTTTATTGTTGAGCAAATTTCGCCGCCAGAAAAATCAACCATGTTAACAACCAGCTCAACAAGAACGAATCATTTCAATTTCAGATCGTCCACTATTTATGATTAATAGCTGAAACTATGTTAGTGTTTATGTCCGGAATTACGATATGGGCGATCTAAATGGTCTTTCTGGAACTGATACTCTGAATAGCTACCATTACATTGTGGTAAGCAGATAAGTTTAGCAGGGTTCGTCGAACCCCCAAAGAGAGTTCATTGCGTCATGTGATTTTATAAAAACAAGAAATAGAATCAGTAAAACTAAATGTAACAGAAATATTTATGATTCGTTTTTATTCAGAAAACATGATGTGCGCTTTTAACTTGTCTAAACACATTTTAGTCCAGTCTCATCTGATCGTACTTTTCCAGTGTTTCTAGTACAAAACACTGGATATTTTATATAGTGTATCTGATTTTGAGAGTATAATGGAAATAAGGCAGGTTGATGGAGACATGCATAGATTTAGTTTTATATGCTTAGAAGAGAGAGAACGAGAGATAGAATTTGAATGTCGTATTCCATGATTAAAGTGATTTTATTAAATTCTTGAATAACGAACAGTTCTTGAACTTAAATTAACCAAAAACATTGTTTCTTCCTTTCGTTTTCTAGAGATCATAAATGCTTAAAGCCAAGTTTCCCTGGATGTGCTAAAACCAATCCTGTCGAATCACTATTTAAAATAACCTGGACCCGCCCTTGCATAGCTCTAATAAACTTATTCAGTGTGTCTTTTGGTTTAAAAGTAAATTTGTTTTGATCTGTAGAAACAGTTTAACGTACGAAGGTAACTTATTTATCCTAAATACAAAAAAATAAACTAAATGGTTACAGTCAGACTAGAATTATTATACAAAGGTTAAAGTAAAGTTTGTTTGTTTTTTGAATTTCACACAAAGCTACTCGAGGCAGCTAGTCATCACCACCCACCGCCAACTCTTGGGCTACTCTTTTACCAACGAGTAGTGGAATTGATCGTACATTATAACGCCCCCACGGCTAAGAGGGCGAACATATTTGGCGCGAGGGGGATGCGAACCCGCGACCCTCAGATTACGAGTTGCACCCCTTAACACGTTTGGCCATGACGGGCCGTTAAAGTAAAGAGTACATTGTTATTATTTCGTGAGACTTTCAGATTACATTTGTGTATATTGTTGCTATCTAGTGAGACCTTCAGATTACGTTTATATATTGCATTGTTACCTCGTGATACCTTCAGATTATGTTTTATGGATATTGTTCTTACCACGTGAGACCTTTAGATTACATTTTATTCATACTGTTGTTACTTCGTGAGACCTTTTGTTTACATCTATACATATTTTTGTTATCTCGTGAGACCTTTTGTTTACATCTATACATATTTTTGTTACCTCGTGAGACCTTTTGTTTACATCTATACATATTTTTGTTATCTCGTGAGACCTTTTGTTTACATCTATACATATTTTTATTTCGTGAGACTTTCAGATTATCCTAATGAGTTGAGAAGGTTGAAAGTTTTCTTTTCAGTACCAGGAATATGGCTTTTTTTTACAGTTTTAAAGCAAAGGTTTAAATATATGTTATAATTATCTGTATAAACTACCTGGTCGTCGGTTTTAACTAACATCAAACTGAGACTTTATTCTAACGAATCTAGAAAGGGAAAGAAAGGTTCCAATATCACGTTGTAAAGGCTTTAGAATCTATCGGCATACCCCTTTTAGGGACATTAGTGAAATCCAATTAAATAAATATTGTTTGCAGTTTCACTTAGGATTTACAAAAATACTGAAAATTGAGCCGAGCGAGTTTACGTATCCTTCCTACATGAAAGATGTTCTAAACATTTCAATTAACAAGGATCACATACTGTTATAGTAATCCATTTTAAGGATTAATTAAAATTAACTTTGTAATGACGAGATATAAGTTATTAAAAAGAAAACTGGCTGACTGTTAATAACTTCTGATTAAAACAAGTTGTCTACACATATAAATAATTATATAAATATAAAGTAGCGTACCTAATTTTTATACATAGAATACAATTTTTCAACTAGTGGCTAATATTTACAGTACATATTTGCTCTATTACAACGTATATCACAAGAAAGAAAATTGATGCCATGTTACGTTTGCAATCAGCATAAATTCAGAAAATTTTAGTAACTTAAGAGTTTTATCTGCATTAAAACTAAGTATAATATAAACAGATATTTAAATACATTAGTACAAACATTTAGTAATGTGGAGTAAAGTGCTCGAATCGTTTGCTTCATCGTTTGTTTTCGTGCAGTGTTACCACTATGGGGTATGTGCAGTCTATGCATGTGAGAATCGAACCCCGAGTTTTAGTGTTGTAATTTCTGAAGTGTTTTTTTTATGTAGAGGTTCAAATAAAAAGCATTACTACGTAAACCTTATAGAATCTATATGAATACGTTTATACTTTAATTACAATTTTAAATTATGTTTTTACCATTTAAGACACACTCTTATTACGTTTACTTTACTCCCTATGGAACGGGCCAGGCATGGTTAGGTGGTTAAGGCACTTGACTCGTAATTCGAGGGGCGAGGGTTCGAATCCCTATCACACCAAACAAGCTCGCCTTTTCAGCCATATGGGCGCTATAATGTGACAGTCAATCCCACTATTCCTTGGTAAAAGACTAGCCGAAGAGTTGGCAGTGGCTGGTGATGACTAGTTGCCTTCCCTCTAACTTTACACTGCTAAATAAGAGACGGCTAGCGCAGATAGCCCTCTTGTAACTTTGCGCGAAATTAAAAAAAAAGGCAAACCATGTGGAATGAAATAATCAATCGTAAGTAAACTTAATTTTAAGGATGGAAACTAATAAAAACGTTTCAACGCAGAGACTGATAAGGTTGCATACATGGGTGAAAGGTTTTTCTGTGACAAACAGTACAATGTCGTAGAACGTCTTAATAAAGATATTCTTCCATCTTATTTCGCTACTTATCGTTAGTATTTGATTTGAGAATGCACATAAAATAAATCACAGTTTCCTATAAGTAATTCACAAGTTAAGATTAGACTTAGCTTTAAAAGTAGGGGAATGCAATTATTCTTAAAACAATAAATCCAAATTAGAATCATATACTTTTTATTCAACTATAACGGAACACCACGACTAGTCTTATGTTTCAAATAAATTTAATGTAACCTAAAAGTTGATAAACCAGAGAAGAGAAGAAATGTTTAAAATTTTCTGTTATTTTTAATTACATAATTTACGAGAAGGATTTTCTTTTTGGGGGGGATTTCTTAAATTAAATATCAAATAAATTTACTGCTCTTGAATAAATTTATACGTAATTTTATAAAACACAACATATGATGACATATGACATACACATTATCAAATTTACCCGCACGAGATAATACTCGAGCTCAGATTTTATACGTCGTGTTTTAGTTTTAATTTTACCACTTGAGAAACGCAGTTTAAGTTGCATTTCGAAACCACGTTAGAACAAGATAACTTACAAAATGTATGACTTAAAGTTAAGAATCGCATTCTGCGTCTTAAACCAGCAGATTGAAAAGACATACAACTTTCAATTCATAGTGAGAATGTAACAAAGCTTCGAAAAGCACCTTATACCTTAAAAATAGGGAACATTTAAAGATGATACACTATCTTATTTAGAATTATTGTATATTTTTTAAAATATAAAAACATTATAAGTAGTGTAATAGCAAATTATATCCGTACTTTGACAGCATTATACGCTTATCTATTTGACCCAAAGCAAGGATTACATTTTATAAGTTTATGATTGTAGTTTTAGTTCTTGTTTCATTACCTTTTAAAGCTGGATTACAACTTCATTTTAAAATTCATAATTTTTAACGTTGTTTTTTAGACATGAAAATACAGAACATTGGGATTAAAAATAGCATTTTAATTAGTGTCAAATACATAGTACGTATAGTAAATAAAATTATTACACAATGTTGCACCATGAAGTTACGCATGAAATATCTACAGTATGGCACGTGTCGTATCAAATTATGCAACCAAATAAACAACAATGCATTGTATATAATGTATGTTTTTACGATAACAAAAAAGCAATTCAATTAGTATTACACAAATGAGTATTTTAATAGCCTCTTTTGTTTATAAAATATTACAAAGTTCATATCATAAGATAAAATGGATAAATTAGCTACATAATGATAGATAAAAACTAACTGGAAAAATATAAATCTATAACATTCGAAAACTCACAGACCTGGCATGGCCAGGTGGTTAAGGCACTTGACTCATAATCTTAGGGTAGGGGGTTTGAATCCCTGTCACACCAAACATGCTCGCTCTTTCAGTCGTGGGGACGTTATAATGATACGGTCAATCCCACTATTCGTTGGTAAAAGAGTAGCTCAAAAGTTGGCGGTGGGTGGTGATGACTAATTGCCTTGTCTCTAGTCTTATACTGCTAAATTAGGAACGGCTAGTGCAGATAGACCTCGTGTAGCTTTGCGCGAAATTCAAAACAGACAAACAAATAAATTGATTAGAAAAGTTAAAGTTTCGTTTGAGTTTTTTATTATTTTATTTTCAGAAGGTTTCATTATCATTAATAAATAGTTTCTTTTTGTAATCTTACTGATATTTTTTTTCATAGAAATTTACCTTCTGACTAAGATATAGTATTAAAATTTAATTTGTTTTTCAGAAAACAAGTTTACCATTGTTAGAAGGCAACTCGCTCTTACGTAATCCTCCGTGATCATAGGTTGATAAAAGAGGGCTCTGGCGTCTCAGAGAAAAATAATAATATTATGATATTATGTTTGAACTGATAAAGTAAACATGACCTAATACAGCTACCAACTGTATCATTCCGTCTTGATGCGATAGATAACTATGCAAGTTCTTTCACAGGTGAAAAAAAAGGACAGCCGAAATAACTTGTAAGTTCATTTATTTAGCTAGTTTTGTGGTAAACTGTATAGTAATGGTTAGAGTATTTTACAACTCTTAACATGTTTTGAACTCCCACGATCTCGTTGCTAACGTAGTGTTATCTAGTAGCACGTGAATGTTCCAAGAAGCTCGTGTGATGCGTGTAGGAAGCGTACGCGTGGGTTAAGTGCTAAAGCAGTAAATAGTTGTGCAGGGTGGAAATGTCTCTATCAATAAATAAAGCTTTAATGCTACATATTATGCTGAAAGGAGAAATGTTTTTAGGTGAAGAATCTTCAAACTAAGGAGGCGGGGCAGATAAGGTTTTGTGGGCCGAGCTCTCACCCCCCCCCCTTCCCCCGATCCTTTATTTACCACACTACAAATGTTATTGGCCTCACTATTTCTTTTTCTCGGCGCATGCGCTGCCATTCTAATTCTTGGAGGAGAGAGATGGAATTTGAGAGGAAAACAACGTGCCCCCTAACAGATAGAGAGAAAGAGAGGAGATGCAGAATCAGGTTTTACACGTTGAAGAAGACATCAAACGGAGACGTAGCTTCGACTAATCAGTTAGTCTGGGTAGGAAAGCTTAGAATTCATGCTATTGAGGTCAGACTTTATGAGAAGTGCACAACTGATTTCAATGAATCTGCCCACGTTTCTTAAAGAGAGATGTTTAATTTTCTTTTCTTTCTCACAACAACAGTCTTAAGGTCCCGAACAGTGATGCCCGTTTTGATTCAGTAACGGTGGAATTTGGAAACAAAGCCGACCTCGCTGCCCGAACACGACATCCCATCTCATCTTACTGTCCCTGGTGAGAAGCCTCAGTGGAGGAATGCTGCTGTCTTCCCCCCCAACTTGGGATGCGCCAAGCACTGGTAACAGTTACATATGGCATCCATCCCGCTGGTTTTTTTAAGTTTTTTTTTATTAGTTTCTCAATCTACAAGATATTAGAGTTGCCGACACTTAAGGGAGGTGGAGACAACGGCACATCGTCAGGCGGCCCTCCTTTCCTGCAACATTCTGACACTAAGGTAAGTGTGAATAGGGCACTTCCTACTTGTTCACGTTTCTACTCATAGTTTTGTAAGATACTCTCGAATCATAATAGTCATTAAGACGTGGCGTTTATTAATACCTCTATACTTGTGCGGACCTATGAGGGAGGCTACCAACAATGTTTGTTTGTACAAGAAAATGCTTCATCTGATCGCAATAAGTTTGACATAAGTACATAGACGCACTGATACCTTTTTTTTTTCTTCAAATTTTATAATCAACGGACAATACAATGGAACTCTAAGTACAATAATGCACTTGGATTCAAGGTAAGGTAAAGAACTAAGATTACCAGTAAACTTTGCATAGTATATAAGAATTATGAAAATGAACGTGTATGATATCTCTTTCTCTTTACGACTTTAATCCTAACTAGTCTGGAGTGGGCCGGTAGTTTTGTAAGCCAAGAATTTTGACACTCGGGTGGCTGGCCCATTCGACAACGATATAGGACGAGCATGTTCAGGGATAGGATACGAGCTCACGATCCTCATAGTTTGAGTCGAACGTTCTACCCGCCAGGCAGTGGTCATGCTCGAAGAAAACGTTCTCCAAGGAAAATATTTATTGAACAATGTATGCTAGAATATATTTAGTTACTACTAACGCAGGTTCGAAATCACCAAACAGTTTAATATATATTTCCTAACAGGATATTTTTGGTTACTCAGATCAATTAGAAACAAGCAATTATTGGGTTTCGTTAAAGAGAGTCGAAGCATCATAGATATAACTTTAAGAAAAATATTCTTTTCACTTTAGAACATTCAATCCTTTAGATGCCACATAGTGTGAAGAGCCAAATATTGTAAGTGAACAATCTTGTCGAGGTCTGGCATGGCCAGGTAGTTAGGGCGTTTGATTCGCAATCTCATGGTCACGTGCTCAAATCCTTGTCCTACCAAACCTGCTTTGCCCTTTCAGCCGTAGGAGGAGTTATAATGTGACTATGAATTCCACTATTTGTGGGTGAAAAAAAGAGTAGCACAAAAGTTGGCGATGGGTGAGGATGTCTAGTTGCTGAATTAGGGACGGCTAGCGCAGATATCCCTCGTGTAACTTTGCACGAAATTTAAAACCACTGTAAATTGAGACCGAATGGATGTTTAACATGTCCTGAGCAAACAGTGCATTTAATTTCTCTAATTATTTTATGGCTTAGATATTAATATTAGAAATTACTCCATGTTTACGTTTGGTTTGTTTTGAATTTTGCGTAAAGCTACGCAAGGGCTATCTGCGCTAGCCGTCCCTAATTTATCAGTGTAAGACTAGATGGAAGGCAGCTAGTCACCACCACCCATTACGAGTCGAGTGCCTTAACAACCTGGCCATGCCGGGCCTGCCATGTTTACGTATGCATTTTTATATCAAAGAAAATGTTATTTATTTTAATTAGTTTTTATTTTGGCGAAAAAGTAATGTATAACAAATTACTGAAAATATTCTTTGCTTATTATTAAGCATAAAGCTGATCAATGGGACATTCATGCCCACTGGAAGGATCGAACCACTAATTTTAGCATTATAAGCCATAAGCTTGTCGTCGAACCGCTGGTGGTCGTACAGGTGAGAAGCACGAGAAGAAATGCACCATACATGTTCAAATAACAACTCTCTCACGATATGTAACTGGCACGTGCCACTATTACTTTTGGTTTTATGTAAGTACGTAAATGAAGAATTATTATGGAGTTTTTATTAAGGTTATTTTTGTGAAAACGCTTTGTAAAAAATAATAATATCAAAGTTTGCATCGAGTGCACTTAATATAGGTGGCAATATAATAGCTTTAACGCAAAGAAATGTCAAATAATTTCTTTGGAGGAGCGTAAACAACCTGATGAAAACACATATTAAGTGTCACGTGGAGTGGTAAGATCAGATCTCATTTTTCTACTTCATTGTTCGTATTTCAACAGCAGTAGTACATTTACCACATATATGTAGAATAATCTTCCTGCTTCAGCTAAAGAAACAAGCCCCATTTACACTTTAAAACGAAAGTAAAGGGCCTGTAACGAATAAAGTTAATACGACCACCACACCACGTGTAAAGTTGATTTTTTTCGTTTTTCAGTTCCTGTTGTTGTTTAGGGTAAAGGAACATAATGGAATATCTATATTTCGTCCATTGCAGCGAATCAAACCTCGCATCTTACGTTGTAACTCCGTGAACTTACCGTTGACCCACTGGGGAGACCATTTCTCAGTTACATTCGTTTGTTGTTGGTGTGACAATTATTATAAAAAGTGTTTTAATAGTTCTTTTTAAAAAATCAACAATTTCGTTCTATTTCCGAAACGGCCCTTTATATATCTTGTAAGTAATGGTTCCAACTGAATTTGTGATTTTAACCCAATTTAACACGAGAGAGATTGCTTGTTGTTGTTGTTGTTATTGTTATTTGAATTAAGCACAAAGCCACACAATGGGATATCTGTGTTCTGCCCACCACGGGTATCGAACACTGGTTTTTAGCGTTGTAAGTCTGCAGACATACCGCTGAGCCACTGGGGGGCAGATTGCTTTGTAGATTTAATCTCATTTTGTTACATTTCTGAATAATAAAGTAATTATTTTTTACCTTTCAGTTCAAGCTTAATTTATGCATGAAAGCTAACTTTTTAACTCAATTATATTCACAAGTTTCTTCTATCTGACCACGTGTTTATATTTATCATGTCTGTTATAATAATTTATTTTGGTACTTCATAATTATTATTAATTACGATTGTTTTATTTCAGCAGATGTTTTTGGTAGGCTTTATAATGCCCCCCCGCTAGTACAGCGGTATGTCTCCGGATTTACAACGCTAAAATCAGGGGCTCGATTCCCCTCGGTGGGCTCAGCAGATAGCCCGATGTGGCTTTGCTATAAGAAAACACACAGGCTTTATAATGACAAACTTGATAATTAATATTAAAGAATTAATGATAAAAAAACAAAAATGTACTTAGATATTGTACAACTGATATAACAGCGATAAACTTCTATTTTTTCATCGTTAAACAGCGAAGTTGTTAAAGTAATTCTAAAAGTTCCTATCGCCTTGTAAAGTCAATGTATGGCTTGTAAAGGTTTCCTGTGGACCTATAACACTGCATAACAATTTTTTTGAAAAGTTTTGCTTCCTGAAAAGTTTTTGCTGATTATGACAGGTACCTGGTGGGTATCCACAAACATAGTTTTGGGTTTGCTTCATCACGTAGGAACTCTGAGAAATAGACAGTTAACTGTTTACCGACAATAACGTATTTAATTGCGTTTATGTTTCTAATACGCTATTAAATTCAACATAATTACAAGTGTTTTGTTCCTGATTTTCGTTTGTATTCAATGTCCGGTGCATCACGTTCCAGTATTCATCAGTAGTCAGCAAGCATTGACGGATACCTGTTGCCCTAATATCGTTTTTCCATTGTAGCAATGTCCTGGTAAAACTGAAGATTTCGATGAAATGGTTCGTGATGGGCAAATTTGGATGTGATTTTCGTGATCAGCAGCCAAAAATCTATAAGGAACACCCAACAGTGTTCAAGAAGCAATAATTTTGTTTTGCAATGTAATAGATGTTTCGGTGAGATTAGTCTTAAAGCTTAACCGATAACTCAAAAAGTTACTAGATATAAAGATACGATACGACTAAGAATTTATCATGAACGAATGAAGTGAATAGATATCAAGGTAATATAAGTGTAAGTGTTTACCATGAACACATAAAGTTATTAGACAGTTCTCTGAGATACGTGCTGGGTTATACCATGATCTATTAAATTGAATAAATATTGAGGTAAGATAAATCTAGGGATCTACCACGAACCTATAAAGTTATTAAAAATGTCGATACATAAGTCTAGGGATTTACCGTGGATTAATAGAATTACCAGATATTTCGATAAATTATTCGCAGAGGTGTAAATTATTGTGAACCAATAAAGTAACCACATATTTTAATCCAAAATTAAGGGGTTTAGTGTGAACAAATAAAGTGATTAAATATTTTGATAAGGTATTTGATTAATCATGAATTCTCAATGTGATATTAGTAGTAAGGTATTATTCTTTCTTTCTAAAACGAATTCATAGCAATGATTATGTATTATAGTAGAAGTATTGTGTTTATGAAGTTAATCACCAACTCATTATTTTAAGGGTGGTTCTTAGCAGTGAACAGATAAAGTTAGAGTAAATTATGACAGAATACTAATTAAAAGCTATTTATGAATACACAGCCTGCCATGTCCAGGTGGGTTAAGGTATTCGAGTCGTAATCTGAGGGTCGCGGGTTCGAATCCCGGTCACACCAAACATGCTCGCCCTTTCAGCCGTTGGGGCGTTATTATGTGACAGTCAATTCCACTATTCGTTGGTAAAAGAGTAGTCCAAGAGTTGGCGGTGGGTGGTGATGACTAACTGCCTTCTCCCTAATCTTATACTGCTAAATTAGGGACGGCTAGCGCAGATAGCCCTCGAGTAGCTTTGCGCGAAATTCAAAAAACAAACAAACATTTATGAATACGAAACTAGGTATATTAGAAACGTTATTTTGCGACGTAAGCATGAATGAATACTGAAATATCTAAATTATTTATGAAATATTATAGAGTTTTTGGAACGTTTGGAGACATAAGAATTTAAAGTTTAATGTCCTAAGTCTCTAATGTATTAATGATCCGTATTCCCTATCGTACCTAATTCGATTTGATATTATTCCTAGCACACTGTTCAGGTTTAACAGTTGACGACTCGGCTATAAACTAAAGATGCATTTTTACAATGCAAAAACCAACAACAAACAAAAACAAAATAAATTGGTTTGTCATTGTAAGGTGATCTAAGTTACCTGAAATGAAACCTGGTTAAGGTAGGATAATGAATTATTATTTAAGCTATAAATAAATCAGACGGTTGAGGTGGAAAGCTAAAATATACAACGTTTCTTTGTTCCTTAGGAGGTGTTTCGTGATTCTTGAGGCCCCTGCTACCAAGACATAGTGCGAACCCAATGAGGAGCGTTGTCATGAGAAGCTGCCGTTATGAGTCCTCTACATCACCAACGGAATACTCAGTATCTCCCCAAACGGTGATGTACTCGAACCAGCAACCAACTAGCGATATTTGCTCCATGGACAATGGAAACTACTACCGAGGATCGCCGGAAAATCTCGGTACATACACACCAACGGCAAGTGTCTGGCACGGTGAAAGTAGCGCTCGCGGAAAAGAAGGATTTGACAGAACGTCTATGTCTCGGTTGTCTCTCATTCAAACTTCGAGCAACTTTCGTGATCATGCGGCCTCAAACGAGGTGTCTTCACGCTACAAGTCGGTACTGAGACAGCACGAAGACAGTTTGTATTTGACAAGAGGCTGTGATATTTTTGCACGTCCTTCCGAGAATAGACTGGACTCCGCCAGGAAGCCATTTTCTTCATCACAGTACAGTGGTTCATCCCTTCCTTTAAAACCCACTCTACATCAGGGGGAAAGCTCTACGCCACCCAAAATTCCTAGTCCTGTTCGAAAGGAAAGCTCCCTTTCTGGTAGTAACTCTGCTGACGAAGATACGGAAGAACATGTACCCCACGTGCTTGCCCCTCCGTTCCACGGGCACGCTCCGAGAAGATGTCTCCTCTGGGCCTGTAAGGCATGCAAGCGAAAGACTGTAACAATTGATCGAAGAAAAGCTGCTACGATGAGGGAACGACGACGATTACAGAAAGTAAACGAAGCGTTCGAAACGTTGAAACGAAGAACTTGCGCTAACCCTAACCAGCGTCTCCCTAAAGTGGAAATTCTCCGGAATGCTATCGAGTACATCGAGAGCCTGGAAGATCTGCTTCATGGGGCACCAGGCATTCAGAAGCCGGGAAAAAGAAAGTTCAGCCGGGATTCTGACTCTGCCAGTGGCGGTAGTGATTATTCAGTAAGTCTTCATTTCTATTGTCATTTAAGCATTATTTGTTTTGGTTCTTAAACAGTCTGACCTGAATTAGCGGGTTAGTGTTATGCATTTTCACTTTCATATTTATGAGGTCCATTTTATAACAGTATTAAATGTCTGCCATTTAAAGTCTCGTTCAAGCTCGAGCAAAGAAAGTTCAGAAAGTAAAGAATCCTTTTTGTTTGGGCCTGGCATGGCCTAGCGCGTAAGGCGTGCGACTCGTAATCCGAGGGTCGCGGGTTCGCGTCCGCGTCGCGCCAAACATGCACGCCCTCCCAGCCGTGGGGGCGTTATAATGTGACGGTCAATCCCACTATTCGTTGGTAAAAGAGTAGCCCAAGAGTTGGCGGTGGGTGGTGATGACTAGCTGCCTTCCCTCTAGTCTTACACTGCTAAATTAGGGACGGAGAGCACAGATAGCTCTCGAGTAGCTTTGTGCGAAATTCCAAAAAACAAACAAACCTCTTTGTTTTGTCTCCAATATTTTGCTTTCAGGAACACCGTGATAACTGTCCAGTAAATGAAAAGATTAAATGATATTGATATATTAGTTAAAATATTTATTTGAATACAAATTAACAAAGACAACTATTGTTCACTTACTTTATTTTAGTATATCGAGAAATCAAATTAAGGTCGTCTTGTGATACCCAAAGGGGCAGGGGTAAGCCCAATGGTTGTCGTGTCGACCTGTGGATCTGCAGGTTTAAAGTTCGAGACGTGATACAGTGTGTTATGAAGGTAATAGTCAATTTCATAAAGCGGTTGTAGTAGTCGAATAAAGCTTTTGTGTGGACTAGATACCTACGATAATACCAGTATCAGTCATTCACAAAACAACAGAACAGTTTTATTTGTTTGATATTTGATAAAACTTTAACATTTTCAATACTGTTTATCCAGCCTAAACAGACAATGATATCCGATTTGCTAAGATGTATAATATTTAGACAAGACAGCTCTTCTTCTAAAGGTGTTTTATCGTGAAAATTTTGTATCATAAAGTGATATAATGTAATTCAACATGTTTTCGCTATCGCTGAAAGCACTGCTGTTCCACTTGTTAAGCAGACCACTATGTATGTATGTATGTATAGGATCAAAATATTTTTTATCGTTTCCTAATTTTTACTTTGAAAATATTCTCTCTTTAAACATTTTGTACACTATTACAGGTAATAATTATTTGAAACGTAAGGGAACCAAAAGATTTCTTTAAATATGACTGCTTTGAATAACGAATGAAAAAAAAAAACGTGAAAGTTTAGTACCCTTCTTTTATCACAATTTTTCTGAATAACAAATGTTACTTAAAACATTATAAGAATGAGAATCACTGAACTCATGTTTGTATTTCCAAACACGAAACATTTTGATTGGATATTAGTATCTGTTCCTTATTCTGATTGGACAGACGTACCAGAGCTCACTTTGTATAATGAGTCCACTTATACTATTGATTTCCAAGCCTGGAAAAAATTACTTGTCTTTCTCTGTAGTAGGACCGATCTGTACAGTTTTTACTCGGATTAGAGTAAACCGATTTGTACACGTCTTCGTGACACAGAAACAAACAAACCTCTGACACAGAACGATGATTAGATTGATATTTGTTACAAAACAATTCATAAGTTATGTAAACATTATATTAATCATTACAGGACACTTCATAGATTATGTAAATACACTACCTAATATATTTAAATTGCCGATTGTTAGAAGATGATTCTACATCATATTTAGTTTCCTATATTATTTATTATTCGAGTTAGACTGTTGCGTAGAATGAAACATTTTTTTCATCATATCCACTAAAACGTTTTACCCTGAAGACACTGTCATATATGCGTCGTCTTCATCTTTTGTTATTATTTTGTTTAGGCTAACATTTTTCTTCATCGAATTTACACTCTATGAATTTCAACTTACGTTATACTCTGACTACGCGGTTATTTCTTACAGGATAATGTACACAATATATTAGATTGACTCCTGTAAGAAAACAGTTTATAGTTGTTTTAACCTATATACTTCAGTCTGGTTAAATTTAGTTTGTCACCTGCTAGATGATAGTTGATAAACTATATAAAGTTTCTTGCAAATGTTTTCGTCCCCTTACAAAGTTTCCAAATTTTGTTGCCATCTGAGCTTGCAATCATGGAACTTTATATTTGGAATCTACACAATATACTCCAAAGTGAGAAAGCTAAACGAAAAAAACAACAACAACAAAAAAACGCTGATAATTATTTAAATTAGATTTTCAAATAAAATGATAGAGATGCTTCTCATCTGGAGAAACTTGAATGTTTGTTAGGTGTGAGAGGGATGGTACAAAGTACAGGTGAATCTTAGAGGAAAACCTGCTGGAGTCAGCCAATAAAATAAAAGTGGGTTGAAAATTCACATTTAAGCAGGACAGTGACCCGAAGCGGAAGGCCAAAGCCAAACTGGAGTGGTTTTAAAAAAAGAATGTGAATGTCCTAGAGTGGTCAAGTCAAAATTCTGACTCGAGTCAAGTAGAAAAATTATGGCGAGACTTAAAGATTACTGTCCATCAACGATTCCCAAGAAACTTGTCAGAACTGGAGCAATTCTGCCAGGAAGAATGGGCAAAAATTATACCATCCCATTGTGCAAAGCTGTTACAAATCTATCCAAAAAGACTCAGAGCCGTAATTACTGTCAAAAGTGTTTCCACCAAGTACTGACTGAGAGGGTTGAATACTTATGTATTCAGCAAAATTCAGTTTATATACTTTCTTTATAATTTTCCCTCCCAGTGGCACAGCGGTATGTTTGCGGACTTGCACTTCTAGAAACCAGATTTTGATACCCGTGGTGGGCAGAGTACAGATAGCCTTGTGTACCTTTGTGCCTAGTTTCAAACAAACAAATCTTTGCAAGTTTTGCTGGCGTTCAACCTTCTTCACACATAACAATGTTAAGTTTGATTATTACAGTTTGAATAAAAACAAGTTCGTTAAAAAATTACGTTATTTGTATTCTATCAAAATGTGACATAATTGGTAAGGGGTGAATACTTTTGTAAAACACTGTATATATAGGTATATAGGTGATGGATACTGATGATGAATACTGTTGAAAAATAGTTTATAAGTGATGTCAAACTATACATTTTAAGTTGTTTTTTTTAAATTAGGATGGCTACTGAAGGATAATAAATATTATATTCCGAATCATCCTATATATTTAAATCTGGTTAGATTGAGTTTGACTGCTGTTGGAAGACAGTTCATATACTGTGACAGCCTAAAACTTTTTAATTTGGTTCGATCGAAACTGACTCTTATTAAAAACGATTTATATACTAGTTCATCCTATATACTTTAGTCTAGTAAGATCGTAGTTGAATCCTTTTAGAAGACAGTTTATACAATGGACCAGACTAATATATATGTAAAAACGGCTGGTATGGGTTGGGAAATGTTTTACATAAAATATAATTGAATCTGCTTAAACTGAAGATTATTATTATTATTATTAAAAGACAAGTTAGGTACTAGTTCAGTCGATATTATTTTACACTGGCACGTCCTATATTGTTTAATGTGATTACACCCAGGTGACTCTTGTTGGGAGACAATTTGTATACTGGACCAGCCCATATCTTTTAATCTTATTAGACTGATGTTGACCCTGTTAGAACACATTTTGTATGTGATGTTAACAGTAACTTTTAACGTGGTTGAAGTGAGGGTGATTCCTATTGTAATAATATTTATATACTGGAACAACTTTATCTTGTAATCTGGTTAGACTGAGGTTGACTCCAGTTAAAAGTTAGATTATTTAGCAAACGAGCTACATCTTACAATTTGATTAGACTTAGGCTGACTTCAGTTAAAAGACAGATTATATCCTGTATTAAACAATGATGATTAATCTGGTAAGACAGGTTGACTGCTATTAGATGACAGATGTCATATACTGTGTCGTCTTATATCTTTTAATCTGGTTAGACTGGAGATGACACATACATTGAAAGTTAGTTAGTGTGTTGTATTAACTTGTACGTTTTAGTGAGATTAGACTGGCTTCTGTTAGGCAACAATTGATACCTGATATCTGTTTAGATGGAAGTTGACTTTTATTAATAGATAGTTTATATCGTAGACCAGATATATCGTTTAATCTGGCTGCACCGAGGTTGATTCCTATTAGAATAACGCTGACAAACTGAATCAGCCTGTATCTTTTAGTCTGGTTTGACACAAGTTAACTTCTATAATGTGTTAAGGGTTTATCTTTCATTTAAGGTAGTCTAGGGTGGATGGTGTTATAAGAAAGTTTATGTATTATGTAATAATATGAGCTGTATTCAGATTAATATGCATAGACAAAGAGAGTAAAAGTAGTGAGTCAGCCTGTGCATATTAATATGGTTATACTGAGAGTGGTTCATGTTATAAGATAGACAATGCTAGAGCAACTCCAATGTATCTCAGAACGGCTGGTGTGGGTATTAACACTTTTATTGATAAGGAGAGAACAACGTTTCGACCTTCCTTCGTCATCTTCAGGTTAAGAGTAGCACCAGTTAGAATAAATGTATATACTGTGTGAACTTATGCCTTTTAATGTGGTTAAACACACTCTTGTTAGAATATAGTTTTATGGTATATCAACTTGTCCATTTCAATCTAATTAAGCTTGCTCCTATCAGAATATATTTCATATGTACCTTTCAATGTGATTTAAACGTATTTCTGTTCTGATACAACTTGCATGGTGTTTCAACCTTCGCATTTCAATTTGGTCAGACTTACTCTACTGGAATATAATATACGATATGTCAATCTGTATCTTTCAGTTTGTTCAAGGAAGCCATATTGGTGTCTTAAATTTTAAACTGCTATTCGTACGAATATGTAAACCCACTCAATATTGGCAAATAGGTAACGATTTCTTAATTACGTGTATGAAAAAGTTAAAGTGACCAGTTTTAAAATATTTTTTATGAATATTATTCACTCCTTTTGTGTAAAACTAATCATAATATATCTACCCCAAAGCTGGCTCAGTTAATGAAATTACGATTTTTTTATAATCTCAAGAGCTCTTAAATCAATCTTGAAGAAAGGGACTCGAATAAAAAATAGCTTGATAGTTTGTTAAGCCTGAATGGACTACTGGGTTAAACTCTGTTATTTGTCGTACAAGACATTGATAGACAAAACTGCTAGTATTATTAGACCGTCGTTTTCCAATTCACTGTTTGCGTGGTACTACGAAAGTCAGCCGACACAGTTTTTTTTTTATTTAACCAGTGCCATGCTTTTTTTAAAAAATGATATACAGAACAGTGCCAAAACTGTAACTTTTTGTCCTTAGAATAGACAGATAGCGACAGGAGAATTTGTTTTTTAACACCCCGGTATTTTTCTTCTATCAAAAAAATGAGAGAGAATTAATAAAAAAACAACAAAAAATAGCAAAAATAACACTCCTACGGTAAAACCCGTGAAAAATGTTTAGGAAGATAATTTCCCCGCCGTGAAGCATATTTTAGGATTATGATTTCCTTAGCGTGAAGGATGTTTTAGAATGATAATTTCCCTATCGTGAAACATGTTTTAAGAAGATATTTTTCCTATCGTGAAGCATGTTGTAGGCAGATAATTTTCATGTATGATAGACTTTAATTCATTTTACGAACATGTCAAAAATAAATGTTTATAGTTACTCGAAAGTTACTTTCCAAGAATATTCGTCTAAGTGCATGTGGAATATCTTGCCCCTAGGCGTAAAATGTTACTAACATTCCTGTATATTATCCTGCAGTGATTATTGTAGATTGAATTGTTCTAGATAAATAAAAATATTTGAATATACATTTTTATTTACCTTAACCTCTCTTCGTTTTGTTCGCTAAGAGCTGCGTTAGGTTATGGTATGTATTATGCGAAAAAACAAAACATATTTTAAAAATTCTTTCATGAGAAGAAAATACAGACAATTTTCTGTTGTGGATTGTTTTCCTTAGTTTACATTTTTTTAGTAAGGCGGTATCAAATTGATTAAACACCAATTCTTTTGCAAATTGTTTCCCTAACGTATATAACATTCTTTTAGCCAGGCAGTATAAACTTGATTAAACAAAAATTCTCTTCTTGAGTAACCTATTTCATTCCTATGGCAAAAAAAAGGTTGGAAAAATAAATACGTTTTAATCAGAAGTTCTTTAATAAACCATTTGTGTATAAAATATACAAACTAAAAAAGAAACAAATTTTCACTCGTTTTCGTATTTTTCTATTAGCAACATAAACTTCTCCATAAACTTATGTAATATTTTAGTAGCATTCTCTAATATTTGGACAAAGCGTGCTGTGAACGCCCTCTTATGTCCAAAGGCTTTACTTTAGAAATGTATTGGTTATAAAATCAGTGTCAATGATAAGAAGTCTCTACTAATTATTTAATTGGCGATGGTGAAAATAAATCGTTTCGTTTTGCTCATTACCTTCTATAAGTAAGGCTTCTGTGGTACTGTAACATATAAATGCGTTCAGGCTTGCTGTTGTTTTTTTTTTTTATAAGATTTTCAAGACTATCGCCAGAAAATAGTCATGCTATATCTTTGCTTAATAATGTAAAGCGCTTTTAATACTATCACAGTTTTCTAACTGTGTAATGTTATACAATATAATAATTTTTTGTATAAAACATATATACCAAATACACACAGACACAAAACCTAATTGTTTTGGGGAATGATACATGTTTGTTTTTCGTCAGTGATTCATATATCAGAATTAGAATACCGAGTGGGCCATACCAAACCCTGTGTAAAGAGAAACTAAAACAAACCATTATTCATGGCTTAGCTAAATCCACGTGATCAGAGTCAGTCTAACGTTACAGATGTTCAAAATGTGTATCTCCGTTGTTAAAGAATGTGTAACGTAAATGTTTCATACAAGGATGTAAATGAAATAGCACAGAATTAGTAATATACTAGGAAGTTCGTTGTACCCCCCTTTTAATGATATAAGCGTTGTTTCACTTTTCGTGAGGCTTCATATTTTTACATTTTAAAAATCACTGTTTGTTATACCCCGGATGAGGTATTCCGTAAATTTCCGTTTATTCCCTGACACGTAGCTTACTGAAACTTAAATGCTCGAAATTAATTGTCATAAAATAGACTAATGCGACACATTATCTAGTTAGGAGATTATTTCGGCTTTGTAATGATCATTGCATAACTTAGTTAAAATCCTTCTTTTACAAAGATAAGCGTGTCTCTTGTGATTAATTTATAAGCGAGTTTAAAGCGGCCAATAAGAAAGATATTTTATCTAAAAACAGTTGGACGGTGTAGCTAGTTTGGTATGGCCTAGTTGTTAGTGTTTGGTTTGTTTTGTTTTGAATTTCGCGCAAAGCTACTCAAGGGCTATCTGCGCCAGCCGTCTCTAGTTTTGCAGTGTAAGACTAGAGGGAAGGCAGCTAGTCATCACCACCCAACGCCAACTCTTGGGCTACTCTTTTACCTATTAATATAGAGATTGATCGTTACATTATAATTCCCCCACGGCTGAAAGGGCGAGCACGTTTGGAGCGACGGGGATTCGAATCCACGACCCTCAGATTACGAGTCGAACGCCTTAACCCACCTGGCCATGTCGAGCCGAATAGTTAGGGTTTTCGACTCGCAATCTGAGAGTCACAGGCTCAAATTACCTCTCTAAACATACTCCACTCTTTGTGTTTTCATGACAGCTGGTATGGATATTAAAACATTAATTAAAATAAAGTACAGAACAACGTTTCGACCTTCTTAGGTTATCTTCAGGTTAACAAAGAGAGTTTGCAACTGACCGTTGACGGACACGTGTCTTATGGACGAGAGTATAAACGTGTACGGGATTATAGGGGGCGTTGTAGGTGGATGATGGGTTATTAATTATTATAGGTATAAAGATGTTCTTTTATATTGGTTTAATTCTGAGTTGTTGTATAAGTAGGACTTCTTTGATTTTGTGTTTGTTTATATTTGTTTCCCGATTGTGTATGTTTTTCTTTATTTAGTGTTTGGGTGTTTTCTCTGCTTATGTTGTGTTTATTTGATTTGCAGTGTTCAAAAATAGGCAGAGGTGTTTTTTTTTGTTCTTTGAATCTAGTTTCCATTTTTTTGCTTGTTTCTCCAATACAGAAATCGTTCCAGTTGTTGCATTGTATTTTATAAATAATGTGGTGTTATGTTTATCAATGTAGTTTTCACTTAGTATGGACTTTAATTTTGTACCTGGTTTTTGAATAAATTTGGTGTTTACTGGAATGTTGTGTTTTGTTATAAGTTTTTCCGAATATTGGTTATTTTTTCGCTGATGTCAGGAATATATGGTATGCAGCAATGTAAGTTTTTGTAGTTTGTTGTATCTTGGGATTTATTGTTGTTTGTTTGTTTGTTGTTCTAAGTGTGTGCATATAATTTTCATCAACAGTTTCTGAAGGAAATTTGTTGATATTAATGAAGTGTTGTTTTATTTTGTTCATTTCATCGTTAATTTTATCAGGTGAACATAGTGTTATGGATGTGTTTATTTGGTTTCTTAATATGTTGAGTTTTTGTTTTGTTTCATGTGCTGAGTCCCAGGGAATGTATAATCCAGTATGGGTGATTTTTCTATGGATTTCTGTTTTGAATTGTGTATTGGTTCTTGTGATCTTGAGGCTAATAAATACTATTTGGTCAGTTTTTTTACTGTTCACAGGTGAACGTAATGCTGGGGTGTATAGAGTTAATGTGGTTGAAAAACAAAGTGTATGTTCCGTAGATGTGAATCCAGCAATTGTATTATCAACATACCTGTACCCGTATAGTAGCGGGTGTAAGGCTGAATTGATCACTTGAGATTCAATGTATGTCATGTGTTTTAGTTGTTCGTGGAAAGACAGGCTGTTGGTTGTCAATTTTTTTAAAATACAAAGTTGATAAACTTAAGTGTAAAATGACTTCTACACAAAACACCTATTGCTGATCAGTTTTTTTTTTGTGTGTGTATCTTACATCGCTATGGAGCTAAGAAATGTTCGATTTGACCCTTAATAAAAGAGGAATCAAAGTATGTATAGTGGCGACTTTTAAAGAGTAATAATCGCAGAGTGAATTATAATAACAGAAGAAGCATTCGTTTTTTCAGTTGTTAGGTTCTAAAGTAACTGGTTTTTGAATTTCATGCAGAATTACACGAGGGCTATCTGCGCTAGCGTTCCTAATTTAGCAGTGAAAGACCAGAGAACATGCAGCTAGTCATCACCACCCACTGTAAAGTTTTGGGCTACTCTTCTACCACCCTAAAGTGTGATTGACCGTTACATTATAATGCCCCTCCGGCTGAAATAGTAAGCAAGTTTGGTGTGGCGGGGATTCGGACCACGACCCTCGTATTATGCGTGGAGTGCCTGACCATGCTGAACTCTGAAGTAACTGATGTAACATTTGAGAAAAAAGAGAAATATTAAATTATTAAATTGTCAAAAATAATTTTACTTCATTCTCAAAAGGGATACAAAACTTCTGAAAGTTGTCGAGTTCTATGAACTAAAACATCTATGGCTCTACTTGGTCTCCAGTTATCATAAAAAATGAACCAATATATGTATATCCCAGAATCGTGACAAACTATATATTAATGTTAATACACAAGTAAGACTTACAAGACAGTCACACTTATATTATGTGCAGCATGATATACTTTAAATTAAACTAATTGCAATGTCGATATGACTATCGTAACACAACCTTAATCTTTAGGTTGCGTTTTTGGTGATTTTTTTTTAATTCCACGGCCAACTTTTTGTATATGTTTAGGTCAGTATGTAATAAGTTTTTATACTACCTCTAAGAATCATAAACTATTAATAGAAATAAATAGGGAATATTCAAATGTAGTTTCTTTGAAAGCATAATGGTTTGCGTAAACATACCTGACTGTGACAATCACGAACGCTTGAACACGAACAAAGCGTATTTTCACTGTACACAGGGCTCGGTATGGCCATGTATGTTAAGGCGTTCAACTCGTAATCTGAGGGTCGCGGGTTCGAATCCCCTTCGCACTAAACAAGGTTGCCCTTTCAGTCGTTAGGACGTTATAAGTGACAGTCAATCCCACTATTCGTTGGTAAAAGAGTAGCTCAAGAGTTGGCGGTGGGTGGTGATGACTAGCTGACTTCCCTCTAGTCTTACACTGCTAAATTATGGACGGCTGGGGCAGATAGCCCTCGTGCAGCTTTGCGCGCAATTAAAGAAAAACAAACACTATTCACAGAAGGTTGAATTATTTAACCGTCACTACTATAATATTGATTAAAATACAAATTTTTGAATACATAAAACCGCTGGAGCAATTTGTAATGAAATTTTAAGGTTAATATTTCACAGTGAATCCAATTATCAGCTGAAAGCTACAGTTACGAGATATATCAGCCTTGGTCAATCCAATTAAGCAGGACCGTTTTATCCAATGGGCAAAAGGAACGCTTGCCCAGGACCCACTGCTCGCTGAGAGTATAATAATAGACAACAAATAATAAGGATATGATAAAATAATGATAATAACAAATCAGTTTTTAAAATAATTTTCTCTTTGTTATTTCCTTAATTTTTTTATTATTAATAAACTTAATTCTTCAAATCGTATTGGATTTTATTAAAACGGTAGTCAATAGTTATACGTTGTCCAGGGCCTACATGTGCCGACGCGGCACTGCAACTACGTCGATGATAAATTATGTTAACTAACGAACTTTAAATGTTTTTTTTTTTTTGGATGAGGAAAATAGCAAAGTTTATATAGATATATTTGTATTATTTGATATAAATAGAATGCATTAGTCAACTGGCTTTCCAATCACAATTGAACCCAGTAATCGACAATATGTTTGACCAATTAGCAGCTAGAAAATAAACCCTTAGAAAATACACAAATAATGCAATAAGTATTTACTGTTATATTTTGGTAACTGATGATTAAGTGTTAAAAATAGAAAAGAAAATAAGGCATAGAATCAAAAACATCTTTAAGTGAAAACTACAATTCAAAGCAACAACCTTTTATTTTATTTTACACAATAAAATCAATTTCACGTGAAACTAGTCTACTGTTGTGTCCCTTTTAGTTTCATTTTTCTTTATTTGGAAAGGCTGTTATGTTTCATTTCGAAATTACCTTCTATCTTTGTGCGTCACGACTGTAAGCCTGAGTGTATTATACTATCATTTTGTAGATTGTGGCTAATACCCAGAAGTATTAAGTGAAGCAGAAAATCAAAGACAACGTAAAAGATTAAAACATTGTCTTTTGTCGCTTGTATCTGTCTAAATCAAACCAATGTGGAAGTTATTTAAGTATGAAATTACGCTATATTGTGCGTACATAAGAACATCTCAAGATACTGTTTCAAACACACAGTAGATCAGCCTTAAGTAAGACAAATTTTATTGTGTTAAACTTTGTTTAACTACATAATGTAAGCCAATAGTGTGTTGATTTCCACAGTAATATTGGTTTATCTAGTTACTTTTTCAATGCTATTAACGCCTTCTCCAAGATTCTTCAACTAAGGAAAAATATTTAACAGGACACCTTAGATTCTACTTCGTTTTGAGCTCATGTACTTAGTACTTACAAAAACTAAATACAGAATATTTCTGCTGGTCTTGACTAAATGGAATTTCTATAATTTTATTTATTCATTGTAGCACATTTTACCTCTCACCACTATTTTTCTGATCTGTTACTCTGAGGTTAATCGAGATCCTACATTTTCTAAATCTTTCTTCATCGTCTCATAATTCGTGGATATATTTTTCTTATCCTTCTCACTGATGTCGGAAGTTTCTTTCATCACTTTTATTTATTTTATATTTTCTACTTTTTTTTTCCTCTCTTGTATAGCAAGAAGTCTGCCAGGGCAGCGTACTTCTCAACAGTTTTGTTTTTCGGTTCTGTTGATTCGATTCTGTGCTACCGATAGCTAGTTAGTTGCGCGGAGTCGTAGCAAGTCAGCGAGGGTCAGTGAATGCGTTAGAATAAGACATGATTATCTAGACTTAAGACCTAAAAATACGTAAAGACGTCGCGCACGAATTTTAGCATTGTGTCTGTGATCTTTTGGTAGATTCTCATGAGCGGTGATCCTCATTTATTTAAGAGAAAAACATATTTGTTCAAACGCCACAAAACTTTTGAATAATTAAACTCATTGAAAACGAAACGAGTGTTTGAAATTAAGCCTTGTTATTAGGGTTCTAATGTTCAGTGTCTCTATATGATAGGCTGGTTGCTAATTACGATCATTACGTAAATTAGCAAATGACTTACATAATTCTGCTTCTTGTAGAAAGCCAATCCGCCATCATCTGGATCTAATTAAGCCTCGGTTCCGCTATGAGGAGCTCCAGCAGGCTGTGTCAATAGGGTACACGGTGAGATATCAGGCAGAGCAGACTTGTGGTTAGCTGAGCTAAGAAGCAAGTCACAGAATCTTCAATACATCCATCTGTACGCAATTAGCATGTTAAGAAAAGGAACACATGGATACACCAACTTCGGAGTATCTTTATACACATTATCATATATCTTACTGTTCACCTTCTTTCCTCAAATACAAATCCCTTTCAACGTATTTCTTAACTAAGACTTGCATAAGTGTAACTGGAACACGACTTGTGAACACAGTTTTCTAATACCTTGTCAACATCAGCAGATAAACATTTGGACTCGGATCGAGAATTTCGTAGATTTTATTAAGCATACAATGAAAAATTTATAAGACATCTGAAACTCAGATTTTAGTTATATGAATACAAAGTAAGAGATTACTTCACTACGTAATGCAATAATTAGCTGTTTCTTAAGGTATGTTAGGAAAATGAAGTAGTTAGACTTCTAAACACAAGATCATAAACTCGGACATAGCCTTATGTTATTTTATAAAATTGTCTAAATCCATACGTATAATAAAACATGGACATCATTGCAGTCTTGTTGTTTATTAGATCTGTAAATTATCATTTTGTCTTTTATTATTGTCATCTCTCTAAATCAGTTAAGTAACCTATCTGTTTATCAGTTTTGGATGTGAGTTATGATCTAATCAGTAAACCTGGGGAGAAGAGCAGCTGAAACAATAGCATCGCTTCAATGAAGTGTTGACGCGATCCGTATACATGTAACTGCGTTCATCCATTTATTAGCTAGGAAACATATTAATCCCAATTATGTCTGTGTTAATTCCTTTATTGCTTATAAAATATATCCCAAATGTAGTTTGTTCACCCCTGTATTGTTCGTAAACTATATTCCAATTGTAGCTGTTTTCATCTTTTTATTACCCATAAAATATATTTAACATATATTTACGAACATCCCTTTGTTATGTCCTAGTTATAGCTACGTAACTCTTTGTTATCTATAACGTGTATTTTAGTTATAACTGTTTATATCTCTTCTTATGAACGCTCTTGAATTGGTCCAGGAAATGTATTTTTTTTTAGATCAGGTCATGGATCCATAATTACAGTTCATCATTATTTCAACTAAGTTTTACAGTGTTGTTAATGGTAACAGCAGTATTGTATTGTATTTTGATGAATTCTGGGTTTATCAGGCGTGTGTTCTTTAACGCACTAGGTCTGTCTTTACAAAATGTAATATTGCTGTCAAATCTAACAACTGTGTAATAACTAGTGAAACTCAGAATAAACTTTAAGTAGAAATTGGAGAGAGATGATGCCACAAACTAATAACTGTGTGATAGCTGGTTAAACTAAGAATGATCTTTAAGTACGGCTCAGAGAGAGATGGTGTCACAAACTAATAACTGTGTGATAGCTGGTTAAACTCAGAATGATCTTTAAGTACGGCTCAGAGAGAGATGGTGTCACAAACTAACAACTGAGGTTGATGTTTTGTCATCGAATTGCAAGTTTGTTCAATTGTTGATGCAATAACATAATGGCTGCTAGATTACTTGTACAGAATAGCTATATTTTCATGTTTCTTTTGAGATCTATATTATTTGGTTAAAGTTACATGTGTTCAAAACTTTATATTGATTACACTTTAAAATATTATCAATGAATTGCTTACTCATTTAATTGTATTTGTCGTAAAACAGAAGTATTAATCCTATTACGTTCTTAATACTGTATTCTTTGTATAGTCTCCCAGTGATTTTCAAGAATTACAAATGTGTAATAATAATAATAATAATAATAATAATAATAATAATAATAATAATAATAATAATAATAGTATTTCAACCTCACTGTGTTCATAGATATGTATCCACTGCCGACGACGCGTTTTACTCAATCCAGAGCTCAACAGGCCGACTGGGACACATCAAACACAGTAGTTCCTTATATTATTGTGTGTGTGTACATACGTATGTATATATGTATATATATATATCTGGATCAATAGCTTTGAAACTTTTTATTTTGATGCATATTGATAAAATCTTCGAACTTGCACAATAATTTACTATCCTAAGCCTAACTATTTCCCTTCTCCACCCCATTCCCTAAGTTAAAAGAGAAGACAGAAATTGTCGTAGCATGATGCTATCAGTTTCAGGACTGAAGTCATGCACGCGTCTGGTCAATGCGATCATATGGGAGAGCACTGGCCAAGGAGTGTCCACAACCACATAGCCAGATATTCTTGGAATTAATGATGGTGCGAACCGACGACCGCTGACAGGTCGGTCTGCAGTGCAGCAAGGTCTTGTGGACCAAGCCAGCTTAGAGACAGGTTAGCTAGATTCGGGAACTTGTCTTTTTCAGAACTTTAAAAAGTCTTGTGAGAAGGTTTAAACATGAAATTCATATATAAACAAAAGAACTTCGCGAAATACTGTGTACGAAATTCAGGATCTGAGACGAAATGACGAGCAGATAAATTATCTTACTACCGATCTACTTTCTTACTGAGGAAATTAAATGAACAAGAATAGTAGTAAAAGTGAAGAAAATGGGTGCCTTTCTGTGCAGATCCCGTATTGTCCCTTATTAACATCCTCGGGGGCGTTGCAAACTGCAAAAGGGGATACTAATTATACAAATATATTTGTGGAGTTCCGGATTCTATTTTGTACATGCGATTTGTTGATTTTAAAGCTATTAAGTGTATGTATGCGTTTGGTTTCTTCGTTTTTGTTTGTTTGTTTGTTTTGAATTTCGCGCAAAGCTACACGAAGGCTATCTGCGCTGTTTTTTTTCAAATCAAAACTACGATAACAAAAGTGTATTATATGTTGGATTACTATTGCTGTTAAAATTGCAGTAATCAAATGAATTACAGTAGATACTTGTTCCCCGCTAATATAGCGGTAAGTCTACGGATTTACAACGCTAAAATCAGGGGTTCGACACCCCTCGGTGGGCTCAGCAGATAGCCTGATGTGGCTTTGCTATAAGAAAACACACACACAGTAGATACTTATATGTTGGATTACTATTACTCTCGAAATTACAGTAATAGAATGAATTACAGTAGAAGATTATATGTTGGATTATTACTACTCTCAAAATTACAGTAATAGAATGAATTACAGTAGATGATTATATGTTCAATTACTACTGCTGTCATACAAGCTAAGCTTTATAAAAAATACCGATGGGGTCATAAGTATAGAGGGGCGTTAATTAGAGGCAGTATAATATATTCCCTTCACACCTCATTGTTTGGATCGTAAAATAACTTGTATATTGCATTAATTAACAGTTCAGAGTGAAAGTGTACCAGCAAAGTCATACAATTGACATTTCCTCGCATGTCATTAAAATTAGTTGTAATTACTTAATAGTATTATATCAGAAACGTCTTATTGTTTTCCGCATAAACGTAACAACAATAGTTATAATACACCTCATTAAACTTACAATATCGGGCTCATTAATACAACAATAAAACAGCGTTTGAGGAATCGGAATTCATGCGTGTATTTGGAGCTTACTCGGAGAGATGTTTTATTTTATATTAATTTGTACTTCACGAACATGACTCCATAATAGGTTGCTTACTGCTTGTTAATGTTTACGTTGAGAAGCCACTAATTAATAAAGGAAGAAATATGTGAATTTAAAAATAACTTTTTTAAATATCTCATTCTCAGTTTCATGTTACAAAAGACCTTTTTTGAATAAAGTTCTATAAGAAAGAAAATGCTTGTGCTCTAAAAATTTTACTTTAAAAAAGACCCAAATGGTAAAGATTTTCGACGTATCTGCGAAAAAAATTTGTTTTAAAAGGTAAAAAATTTCATCTTAGAATGGAAGATTCCAGCATTTAGTAAAAATACTCTAGCTTATGTTTGCTGTTTTGTGTGAGTTGTAACTGATCAAAAATACGTGATATATAAAAACGATACTATTTAGAGAATTACATAATTTTGATAAACGTATGAAATTTTTTCTAATGTCCTGTTATTAATGCTTTCTATTTCAGCTTTTCGCAACTTTCGACGCAGAGCATATTTTAAATGATTAACTTTTTAACCAAACTAAACTGTTTCTCTTATCATAAAACTGACTTTTGTTTTCACCTACATTTGAATCGAAGAAAGGCTGTTATTGAAAAATATTCAGTATTAGATAGCTTATAGTGTACACAGTGATCGCTATAAAGATTATTATAATAACTTTGTAACAAGAGAACTATTTGTTCTTAAGCGTAAAGCTACACAATGGACTATCTGCTCACTGTCCATGCGAGTATCAAAACCTGAATTTTTATCGTTCTAATTCAGACTTGTTGTTGATTCAACGCATTTTTTACGGGCGGGGATATGTGTTAAGTTTCTTATTTACGTAACTGTGTTTTTACGGGCGGGGATATGTGTTAAGTTTCTTATTTACGTGACTGTGTTTTTTTCTTTTTTTCAATCTCGCATTAATATTAAGGTACGTTAACTTCTCAAATGTTGACCGTATAACTACGGGTTATTTATCACGTTGTCGTTAATATCAACTAGAAATAAATTAATTTTTGTCTGCATAAACTCAGATTATTGTGAATTATTTAACACACTTGTGTAGCTACTTAATTTCGAAATCTCTTTTTTTGACCAATTAATTCGTATAATAATTATACGAGAAGTAAGAAACTAGTCCTTTTCTACATAAGTGGAGTTAAATTTCTTATACAAATTCATTAACTTTCCAAGCACATTTCGCTGTCGGCAACATGTACTTGTTGAACTACAGAGTGTGGGAAATTTTCACATTTCTAAAGCCGTAGCTCAAACGGTTTAAAACAGGTGTAAGGATCCAGGAAAAGCAAGTCGTCGGAAACTAAAGACGTATTGGAAATATACGGACTTTTACACATAACGCCACGAGGACATCAAAGATAAATTATGGCTTTTGCTAGATTTCAAAAGAGGCTGGTTAAGTGTTTTGGAGTTTCACTGAGGTCGTTTGTGAACACTTAGATAAATAAACAATCACGGTGGCTCCGATATTCTGGCTTAAGTATGGCTTGTCAAGAACTAGATAGGGTGATAAATGTCTAATTGACTTTACAGACTTCTGAGAAGAACTACATTACAGACAAAAATAATTATGCTACATAGATTTTAATAAAACACTCTTATCTTTGATATATATATAATTTTATTTTTCAGATATTTATTATAATAAAGTCATCCAAGTGAATTTTAGAAGTATGAAATCAAACTATTTATAGTAAAACAGGAGACAGTACAGTTAAAGATGATGTATCTAATGGTTTTCGTTTCATTTTATTTTGTTTTAGTATTTAACATTCTAAGGTAATAGTTTTAAGTGTAACATTTTATGAGCCAAATAGGTTTTGACGAAACGACAATTTTGAACTTTTTCGAATTTTTATAAACATAAAATCTCAAATTCCTTGTCTCTTTTTTTAAAGGGGTGGGGGACTTTTGCATTCACATACCTTAACCTTCCTTTCGGGGGGGGGTGATGACTGGAACGAGTTAAAGCATGTAAACTAGAAGAATTAACAAATTTTATTCTGTTTTCTAATATGGCAACATTATAAAGTTTTAGTGTTTCTTCATTAATAAGCACACAGTTACGAGTGTCGCGGGTTCGAGTCCCCGTCACACCAAACATGCTCTCCTTACAGCCGTGGGGGCGTTATAATGTGATGGTCAATCTTACTATTTGTTGGCAAAAGAGTATCTCAAGAGGTGGCAGTGGTGGTGATGACTAGCTGCCTTCCCTCTATTCTTACACTACTAAGTTAGGGACGGCTAGTGCAGATAACCCTCGTGTAGCTTTACGCGAAATTTAAAACAAACCACACCAAACCTACTAAAATATCGAAAACCGGGTTATAACTTTACTTACCGCTGGGTAGTAATACATACTTATTTCCCTACCAGTAAGATGTTTAATAGCGTGAGTTACATGAGATGTTCTTTGTACTTACTATGTTACCTACTGTAGGACCAAAATAGCTACAAAAAATGGCATTTTATACAATACTTCTTTAAATAGAAGCTTGTTCAGTGTTTCACACAATACTGGAACTGAACTATTTTATTTAATATTAATTTACTTTCTCCAACAGTAAAGTGTTAGACTTCTATGCATTAAGAAAGAATTAGAAACAAATATATAACTTTTTTTACCAGTTTCACCATCACATTGGTGATGTAAGAACTAAGTAAAGGTTACAGTTTTTATAGGTCCGGCATGGCCAGGTGGGTTAAGGCGTTCGACTCGTAATCTGAGGGTCGCGGGATCGAATCCCGGTCGCACCAAACATGCTCGACCTTTCAGCCTTGGGGTCGTTGTAATGTCACGGTCAATCCCACTATTTGTTGGTAAAAGAGTAGCCCAAGAGTTGGCGGTGGGTGGTGATAACTAGCTGCCTTCACTCTAGTCTTGCCTCCCAGTGGCTCAGCGGTATGTGTGCGGACTTACAACGCTAAAAACCGGGTTTTAATACCCGTGGTGGGCAAAAAAAAGATAGCCCATTGTGTAGCTTTGTGCTTAATTCAAAAGAACAACAACACGCTATTCTTACACTGCTAAATTAGGGACAGCTAGCGCAGATAGCCCTTGGGTAGCTTTGCGCGAAATTCATAAACAACCAAACATATTTTATACTCAGAAATTTATAGACGAAATTACTGTTGCTGGGAGTCAGTGTTGAAAATCTGACTCCCTGTACTGTCATTTGATAGCATGACAGAACTGGTCATTTTTGCTCAGATATAGAAAAGTCTATAGCACTTATATATGTTCATACTTATGTATGTACCACTTGTACCTTTCAACCAGTCAACATTGACAGTTAGATAATAAATTTATTTTGTACTTGTGCAATAACGCGAAACAGTTTAGTGAATTAATTTAAAAAATATATTCTTTATTTATGCTATATTAATATAGAATCATTTGAAAGTTTAACCTGAAATAAATCTTGCTTGTACCAAGTTGCCTGGCTAAAGACGAGTATCGAAGAAACCCCTGGTGACAGGTGTTTCTTTTTCGTGATGACGAGAAACCCACTTGAAGTAAAAATATATCTTAGGACGTCTGGTATGGGTATTAACACTTTTACTAATAAAGCAGAGAACAACGTTCCGACCTTCTTAGGTCATCTTCAGGCTAACAAAGAGGGAATGTAATCCTGAAGATGACCTAAGGTCGAAACGTTGTTCTCTATTTTATTAGTAAAAGTGTTATACCTACACCAGCCGTACTGAGATATATAGATGTTTCTTTTTATTTATCGTAATTGACTCATTACGAATTTCAGAACACGGTAGTGCATCAACAACGTTTCAGACAAGTTACTGTGTATGAGTGCTGTCCTTCAACATTAAAGTCGTCATGTGGACTGAACTATGCTAGACAAAAATTTGTGCGAAATACCATCTATAATAAATACAAATCAGCTTTTCATTTCCATAGTTTCACTAGCTTTCAACATGACATCACAAGCCATCATTATGGTTTGCTTTTTTTATTTTGGCTGATGTTAAGCGCAAAGCTACATAATGGGCTATCTGTGCTCTGCCCATCACGGGTATCGAAACCAGAGTTTTAATGTCGTAATCCTGCAGACTTACAGCTGAATCAATTACCGGGGGGGAGTAACCATTTATCTTTTCTTAAACTATTCTTACGAGTGAAAACTGTCTTACTGTGTAAATGTAATTGGTAACTACTGCTCTGTAAACAAAACGCTGAAACTAAAATAATGTATATAACGTATAAATGAGCAAGAACGTTGTCATGGCGTCTTGAGTCACTCAGTCTGTAGTTACATTCAGGAAGATTATTATATATATAAAAGGACAAGAACCATTAACGTTGACATTAGGTAATTAATACACTTAAAAAGTGTTTCTTATAAGATAAAATAAAAAAGGACTTTTTTTTTTTACCTTGATGCACTACAAACTTGATATTTTTAGTTTTGTATATAGATTTACTTTAACAGTGTTTTAGGAGTAAATCATTAAATATGTACTCAAAATCTTCATATTATGTTAAGCTTTTATACTTATGAGAACGCTGAAAAATAAAACACTGAAAACGTGATAAAATGATAAAATTCAAGGTTTAGAAGTTTTTCCTGATCATCTAGTTTAAACTCAATGATATCAAGATTCAATAGATTTATTGTACAATTTTACTACCACTGTAACTTTAAGTTAGTTTTAAGTTCACACCTAGATTTATACAGAATAAATCACGCAAAAGTGTTATTATCGATACACATTCTACTATATAGCAATACTTAATACTAATTAATTCAAAGAAAATCTCGAAACCGGAACAAAAAATTATCTTTTCACTTAACCATTTTTTAACCTAAAATGTATATTTAAATATTAGGACATGATAGATTTATTATGTCATGACTTCCTAAAAGTATTTAGTAAGTAGCTGTAGGTCGGTGGTAGTCTTCTGCTGTTTGACCTTTTTAGCTTATTATAGTGAAAATACTCGTGGTGACGGGTATTCAAATGGAACTTGACGAAGACCGCTTATATTCGTATTTTTTTACAACTCGGTAAAATGTTTATTATTATATTTACAGTTAATCTTCAGGGCTGTTGATAAGGGCCCACAACGTTTATTTATAGACATCACTAGCGTGGTGTTGATTTTAGACAAGATTTAAGTAGCTTCGTATATTTTACCAAGTCCAACAAAGTGAGGTAGCGTGTCGATAAACAACAATAATATACAGTTCTGCACGCGCCTTCACAAATAACTTAAGATGCTGATAGTATAGAATCACTAAAGCAAAAAAATTCGAAACAAAAAGACCTGGTTAAATTACAAAATTAATATAGCCCTTTGTTTGTTTTTTAAGTATAGTAAAACTATGTACACGTTTTCAATAAAATCCATCATTCTGTTTAAGCGACTACCACGTTCAAAGAAATTTCTGGAATTCATTCCATGCAGCAGCGTAAAAGATCATTCAGCATACAATCTGTTGAGAATAAATTTTAGGTTAGATTGGCTTCCAGTGATTTGATATTTCAAGTATTTCAGATATGTCGAAAAAAGTTACCATACATTCTGGCTTGTGAATTTTGTTTTTTAAATCATAAATTGAACGTAATGTTGGTTATTTGGTAGTTCGTAAGATCATACACGTAGCTCACCAAATAAAAAGTCAGTAGTTGATATAAGAGCAAAAACATTGATTTATTATAGATATCACCTTCCACAATTATCTGTTATGTTTCGTTATGATAACTATTATAATAAAATTAATCTTCCCGGTAGGTAAGCGTTCAATTTACGTAGTTATAAAGCTCACCCGGCAGTTCCAGGTGGTTAGGGTGCTCGACTCGCAATCTGTGGGCGACAGGATCGAATCCCGTCACACCAGACATGTTCGCCGTTTCAGCCAGGCATTATAATGTACGACCAATCCCACTATTCATTGGTAAAACTGTAGTCTAAGAGTTGGCGGCAGGTGGCGATGACTAGCTACTATCCCTCTAGTCTTACACTGCTACATTAGAGACAATTAGCGTAGATAACCCTCGTGTAGTTTTGCGCGAAATTCAAAAACAAATAAACTTATAAAGCTAAAATGAAAGGCTCGATTACCCACAGTAGACAAGTGCATATAACCCATTGTGTAGGCTTAGAAAATCAAAACAAAACAAAGAAAAAACAACAGAACAGAATTAATTGTATAAATCAACATAACACTCGCTTGTCCAGAACGAACCTTGTTAAAAGATATGGTTTTATGATTTATAAGTTCTATTGGGTAATAAGTGTGATACGAAATTATTGTAAGATTGATAATGATTTTAACCGCCTCATTTCTCACTGGCTTGTTGTGGTGTTTCCAGTATTAAAAAGAAACAAACAAAACAAAACAAACTTTGAAAGTCCTCTCTCTTTGAATAGTGTGTACAACATAGTAAACGTAGTTAAAATATTATTATACACGTTTCTTCATGAGACACTGTTTTGTGACAGTATGAAGAAATTTTCTTATTAGTGTTGCTGTGATACACTCTTGTTTATTTATTTTTTAAATGAGCTTTATACAATTCATAAGCCATGTAAAAACATTTGTAAATAGCCTAATTTAAGAGTTCAGAGAAAGAAACAAATTAGTTGAGTTCTTTTTTTTAATTATAGAAAAATAGAAACCATCCAGTTCTTTCATTAATGCATAACCTGAAAATATATTCATATATAAACTGTCTTTTCCTTCTTTAGGCCATCAACAGTCCTCCTTACCTGAACGAAAGGCTTCACCATTATGGAGAATCAAATGGATTTTTCCCTCTTACTGGTCAGTAAGCTTATATTTGTTCATTAAGTTCATTCTTCATGTGTTTTAAATCACGACTTTGGACAAAACTACAAAATTATAATATTAATTGATTTGCCTCCTTCACAAAAAGAGCTTTCATTCTAGACAAGTGTGACCTGTTTTTATAAATTGTGTACACACGTGTCTCTAACTGACTCGTAAGGCCTACGTTTCATTATATTTTGACACCGAGCGATACTAGAGGTTAAAGTACACCGCTGGCCAAAATCTTAAGGCCAATGAACATAAAGAAAAAAATATGCATTTTGCGCTGTTAGACTCAACCACTTATTTGAGTAGAGCTTCAAAAGATACAAATAAGAAACGGGAAAATAGAAATAAAAATTTTTTTTAGCATTTAATAGGGAAAATGTGAATACTATGAAATTAGCCTAAATACTAGCTGGTCAAAAGTTTAAGACCAAACTGAAACGAAGCGTTAATCGGCAAACATGTAACGAAATTTAGTCATTTGTGTTAAAGCATTAGCGTTGTAAACATTTCCCACTGACATCTCTTGTGTTATATTGGGTAAAAACATGGCAAAGCTGAAAAGTTGAGAGAGTTTGAACGTGGCAGAATTGTCAAGCTGCAAAAGCAAGGTCTCTTTCAACGTGCCATTTCGGGTGAGATTGGGCGTAGTAAAACTGCTGTTTCAAATTTCTTAAAAGACCTTGAGGGATACGGAATGAAAAATTTCAAATGGTCGGCCCAGAAAAATTTCGCCGGCGTTGAGCAAGAGGATTCGACTTGTTGTTCGGCAAGACACCAGCCGATCGTCAAACCAGATTAAGGCCCTTACGAACGCAGAATGCATGCTAAAAAACAATAAAACGGCATCTTCGAGAGAAAGGCTTTAAAAACCGTAAACGTCTTTAAAGGCCACGCCTCCTTCCACACAACCAAACAGCTCGGTTAAACTTCCCTGAGAAGCCCCAAACATGGGACGTAGAAAAGTAGAAGAAGGTTTTGTTTTCTGATGAGAAAAAATTAACCTGGATGGTCCAGATGGCTTCCAACGTTACTGGCACGATAAGTATATCCAACCGGAGACATTTTCTACACAACACAGTGGAGGAGGTTCGATCATGATCTGGGGTGCTTTCTCCTTCCATGGAACAATGTAGCTTTAGCTTATATAGGCGCGTCAAACAGCGGCTGACTACATTGGCATGTTGGAGAGAGTATCCTTATTGACTGAAGGCCCTCGCTTGTTTAGAAATGTCTGGATCTTTCAACAAGACAACGCTGGAATCAACAGTGCCCGCAGGACAAAGGGATTTTTCATGGCGAATAATGTGATTCTTTTGGACCATCCAGCGTGTTCGCCCGAACTGAACCCCATTAAAAATGCCTGGGGGTGGATGGCAAGTGAAGTCTATAGAAATGGACGTCAGTTCCAAAAAGTGCATAATCTTCGTGAAACCATCTTCACCCCTTGGAATAACATTCCAGCCAGCCTTCTGCAAACGCATGCCAAAGCAAATTTTTGAAGTTATTCGCAATGACGGCCGTGTAACTCACTACTTAGATCTCTTGTTTGGCATTTCTTATCATGTTTAGGACTTCTTTTTGGTATTGTCTTAAACTTTTGACCAGCTAGTATTTAGGCTAATTTCATAGTGTTCACATTTTCCCTATTAAATGCTAAAATATTTTTTTATTTTTATTTTCATCTTTCGAAGCTCTACTCAAATAAGTGGTTGAGTCTAACAACGCAAAATGCATATTTTTTTCTTTATGTTTATTGGCCTTAAGATTTTGGCCAGCAGTGTATATCTACTCTGTAGTTATGGTTCGGACTATATTCTTAGGTTACTGTTTTAAGTGTCTGAGTATGCACTAGTAATGGAAATAGCATCATTCTTTAAAAAACCTTTTGTAATAATCGCTTTAAAGAAAGAGAAAAAAAAGTATATTTCTCGTCGTTTACTTCGAATCACAAAGATGGTTTAAAATCAGATCAACCTTTTGTCTTCTTTCCCATCCTAACAAAGAAGAATTGTTTTCCAAGTCCTCAGAACTTCTTCTGTTGCTTTTTCAATAGATAAACTGATTGCAACACCGTTATTGTCTTGAACAAGAGTTATTCCACCTAACTTAGGTAACAGATTGATTTACTTCACCGCATTTATACTATCTTGGATAATCGTTATTAAATCTAATTCGACTAATAGTTTCGCTAATATATATTTATGCTCCACTTTTACAGTAGATAAACGTATCTGGATCTCAGTATTATCTTGGATAAGAAATGCTTTATCTACTGGCACGTTAACAGCAACGATAAAAAATACAGCTAACTTAGCAATGCTCTCTTAACAAGAAACTCTTACTTTTTAATTCTGACTTCTACGGTTTCTCATCTTGTTTATATATATGTAAAGCTGGTTCGTCTTTACAGAAGTACGTTTATACCAGTATTTTATCTAATGAGTCTTTACAGAAAGTATGCTCATACCAATATTTTATCTAATGAGTCTTTATAGAAGGTATGTTCATACCAATATTTTATCCAATGAGTCTTTACTGAAGGCATATTCATACCAATATTTTATCTAATGAGTCTTTATAGAAGGTATGTTCATACCAATATTTTATCTAATGAGTCTTTACGGAAGGCATATTCATACCAATATTTTATCTAATGAGTCTTTACGGAAGGTATGTTCATACCAATATTTTATCTCTTCTCTGCCTTTCGTTGCAAGTAACAAACATTGATCCAAATTTAGAATACATGTATCAATTTCTGAACTGTGGCAATGAACATATTTCCCTTTGTATTTACAAAGCCTGCAACTTGCTCTATAGGTATATATTTATAAAGCCTGCAACTTGCTCTATAGGTATATATTTACAAAGCCTGCAACTTGCTCTATAGGTATATATTTATAAAGCCTGCAACTTGCTCTATAGGTATATAAGTCTGGTTTTGTTTGAGGGAAAGAAGAACATGTAATAATACCTCAACCACAGTACACATGCTATATTTAGTGCCGATAAGGTCTTTCGTATAATACTAGGGCTCATTTTGTCGTGTGGGATATGGAATAATAGTGATATAGGAGCTCTTTATATCATCAAGTTGACCTGTCAAATTTCTCGGAAGTGAATGTTTGTAATTTTTTGGGAAATGTTTTCTCCTCCTAGCCGTATTTGTTTGTTCTCCTATTTCTTATGTCAAAATGTCATTCTACCAATTTGTAACTTGTCTATTACACATGAATCTCCATTAAATGTCCGGCAAATCTTAATACTAAAACAAGTTTGAAGAAGTGTAAAAATGGAAATATAATTATTAAACATGAATCAGTTAGTTTTACTCATTGTAAACACAAAGACTTCGTAACTTCACGTGGTTCATCTGTTCTTTTAAAGTGGCGTGCTATTAATCAACGAAATAATTCTGAGTTACTTTTGTTCATTAATTAACTTATAAACATCTACTCTGAAAAGGTTTGTACTTAACAAATAAGTCAAAATATTACAGTTTTACCCAAACTAAAGTGGGACTTACTTAATAACAAGCAACATACATAAGGAGTACAATATACTTGTACTGAAAAAAAACACTGGTAAAAAGAGGGGGAAAAAAGGCTTAGCATATTTTTTAAAAGTCTTACACAACTAATGTAACAATTCTCTCAGCTAGAAGATTATACAGGAGTATGTATTAAGTGTACCGTAAGCTGATTACTTTATTGAAACTGGCAGTTGGATACACTGAAGTCCGGAAAGACAACCCAAACATATTCCGTAAATTGGACTGCACTCATGTTGTTATTTATGGTAGCAGCCTATGGAGCCAACGTTGGATATCAGTGATCGCTATCACACCGTAGATTTTCTTGCCAAATGCTTATCGGGTTTGTTTCGCATCGCCGAGAGCTCCCGCGGAACCAGGCGTCGAGATCCTTGACGCGTTTACTTCGCCATCTGTGGTTCGATTTCGTCCGAGTCGCTCCGAGTTGGACTTGCGTTCACCGCCCTTCTACTTATGTCATCATCCTACCCTCTTGATGCTTCACGCTGGCTCAGAAATGAAAGAAATAATAATAATTAAAACAGCGGAATAATAGGAAAAGCTCTGCTTATCACTGGATTTTATCGGACAGATTTCCCAACTTAGACTTCTGTATCAAAGCTCAGAGAAATTCAAACATTCTATGTGATCATTCGTAGGTAAAGGACAAATGGTACATGTTTTGAGAAGCATTTGTTTTTCTCAGAAGAGTAGCTGCCTAAACGTGATACGCAGTTCTGTACACACTATAGTTACATGGACAGTAAACAGGATACACAATTCTGTACACATTCTAGTTGCATGGACAGTAAATGGGATACACAGTTCTGTGAACAGTCTAGTTACACGGCCAGTAGACGGGATGCACAGTTCTGTAAACAGTCTAGTTACACGGCCAGTAAACGGGGTGCACAGTTCTGTAAACAGTCTAGTTACACGGCCAGTAGACGGGGTGCACAGTTCTGTAAACAGTCTATTTACACGGACAGTAGACGGGATGCACAGTTCTGTACACAGTCTATTTACACGGACAGTAGACGGGATGCACAGTTCTGTACACAGTCTATTTACACGGACAGTAGACGAGATGCACAGTTCTGTACACAGTCTATTTACACGGACAGTAAACGGGGTGCACGGTTTTGTACACAGTCTAGTTACACGGACAGTAATCAGTTATGACAGTAGGATCTTTTTTCGATATAATTGTATCATATTGTACGTATAATATACAGAAAGACTGACTCTAGAAATCGTTTCTAAATTACTTATTTATCTGTCACGTTAGGGCTGTTTCTAGCATTTTAATGTTTGCACATCACATAATTAACCAAAACAGAAAGGCTTTGATATAGAACGAAGAAGGTAAAGGAAAGAAGAGGGCGCATGTATTGTTATTAACACATTCACTTCGACTGTTACGTGTACGGAGCTTTTTTACCCTGTATAAACTGTGGTTATCCTCTTTCTCACTGTTGGGATTTTGGTCTTATAAACCAGGGAGGGTCAGGTTCACTTGAACCTCTTTCTGCTGACTGTAATGTTGTTTTGTTTCCTGTCGAATGTTTATGTTATATGAGGGTCGGAGTAAACCGCATTTGCTCCGACCCTTTTCAGTGCAAATATTCGTGAATATATCCTCATTAGCATTCTTGTGTGGCATATAACGTTTCTAATGTTCGGTTTTGTAACGTTTTTAACTTGAAAGAACAGTTCAGTGTATACAAATAACGCATTTCACCAGTTCTTGACTAAAACAAAAATGTGTTGCATATACAAATCCTTCTTTTAAATATAAATATATTACCCCAAAACTTGTGCCGTATATAGTATTTTATTTTTAAATTTCCCGCGCGAACTGGTAAGGGTTTGGTTTGATTTGAATTTCGAGAAAAGCTACACCAGGGCTAGCCGCCCCTGATTTAACTGTGTAGTACAAGAGGGAAGGCAGCTAGTCGTCACCATTCACCGCCAACTCTTGGGCTACTCTTTTACCAACGAATAGTGGGATTGACCGTAACATAATAACGCCCCCACGGCTGAAAGGACGAGCATGTTTGTTGTGACAGGGATTCAAACCCGCGACCATCAGATTACGAATCGAGTGCCTTAACCACCTGGCCATGCCGGGCCCCTTTCGTTGAAACTTTAAAATGAGTGATATGAAACATCTACGCTGGTAACGAAACAATGAGGCGTATTAGGCCTAACAAAAATAATGAGAAGTTAGAGAGTCATTTAAAACTATGTGATGTAATTGAGAGTTTTATAAGAATTTAGGAATGCGTGTTTTATAAACTTGTAATAAATTTTATACCAAATTATTGCCTGAATCACCGAGCACGAAGGTTCATACTTCTAGTGTGTTATGTTTCAATAGATGTTCCGGGCAGCTTATGCCAGCGTTTGTGCAGGCGAACAGTCTTTGTGCTCTTGCAAAAGTGACAAACTTATCAATCAGAAGGTTCTATAACTGAGTACAGAACGACGCACGTGGCTGAGAAGCTAATAAATCCATGTTCTTTCACCACAAATGACAATAACAACACTGTGTTTGTCCATGGACCGGAGAACTTACAAAATCACTTGTTTCAACTTGAGACGTGCCCAGTGCATGAATACATGCATATCCACCTATATATAATCATTTATATCAGCTTCCGTTGTCGACGACGTGGGGACAGAACACTCATCTGCAGGGGGAGGAGACATGCATAATGAATAACCGACAAGATTGATAGCAGAAAGGAGGATAGTTAAATGTAATAAAGAACACTCTGGAAAACTCCAAGACTTCCAAACCGAAGCCAGTGGAATAAAAGAGAATTCCTTAAATTGAACACCAAATTGTGCAAAGTGTTATGCTTTAAAAAATATGCTATTCATCTATTTGTATTATTATTTCCCTTTCTATCTTTCTTGGTACATGTTGGTCAGAAGTAACGAGTAAGCAAAAATAACAACTCTTTGGTAATTTCATAGTTGGAAGAAACCAATCTTCATTAAATTATAATTATATTAATAAAAATATACATTACATCCTTAATACAATACAACACTGTATTACAAGTATTTTAATCACTTGAAGAACAGACTATCGTATATTACAACCTTAATAATGAAGTGTTTTATGTTCCTATATTACTTCCAAAACAAACTGTGATCTATCACAGCTTTAATAATACAGTGTTTTAAGTTTTTTGAAGAACAGATTGGTATATATTACAGCCTTATAATGAAATGTTTTATGATTCTTTATCACTTGCAAAACAAGCTGTGATATATTGTAGGTAAGTATTACAGTTGGGTACACTAAATATGTTTGTTATGATGTTTTGCACGTTTTTACTTATTGTAAACAGAAAATAAAAGTGTAGACATTTTAAATCAACAAGTCACGTGAGATGTCAGAGAGGTGATTTTGACCAGTGGCATTGATAACACAGTTAAAGAAGTTTCTTCCAAACAAGATGATTCACATATTTATACAACACCATTAAAGATAAAAAAGAGTCTAAATATTATTTTGAACGTTAACAAGAATAGTGAGACAAAATAATAGTAAAAATATGATGACAAAAAATGCTTTTGAAAATACATCGTATTTTAACACCAGTGAATTTAATAAATAATTATAAAAAAGTAAAAATATATCAATTAGTTATGCAAGTAATCTAGCATTTAGTCAATTATTTTTTATCATTGTATTATGCATATCACGAAAGGGACGAACTACAAAATAACTTAAGAACCCCTCTCGAGGTAGATTCCTGTACGTGGTGAGGAGACCTCCCAGAGAAAATTCTATACTTTTAGTTTACCTTCTCTGTGATCTAAACAATTATTCACGTGTTTGCCGTGCGTAGCGACCTGTGAAGGGGAGGAGAGGAATCTGGTGGTTAAGGGGTCCCATTCCAACAAACCATTTTGACATTGAATTCATGTAGACAGGCAGCCTTGGAGTGGTCCCCCCGAGGTCAGTCGGTTGGTCCACTTGGGTTAGGGCCAACCAAACACCAGTATCAGATACCATGTCCACAACATTTGTTGAGAACGTCCAGTACTGGTACTCAGATGATCTTAGCTCATGTGGACCAACCGATTAACCCAGGAGGACCACCCCAAGGCCGCCTGTAGTGCGTCCCCTAGTAGGACTTCATGGTGGGTGAAGTCAGTGGGCACTGAAATGTAGCGTCTCTATTATGGCTACCTCCATTTCTGAAAAAAAAAAGTCGGGATTTTCATTGAAATATACATGACATTAAGGATTTGATTGATTCTTGCCATCCGCGTGTCTCTTCTTGCAGGAAACATTTCTGAAACCTTCTGATACAGTCACCCTTCGGCAGTTTTATTTATACAGAAATTACACATTGTGTGATGGACGAATGCATGGTTGGGTGGCACTGCTGGTTGATCAGCATGTGCCCATCCTGTCTTTGCCACGTGATACACCCTTGGAAGCTGTAGCCACTTGTGGTTCTTTGGGTCGTACCATTACTATTTGTTCTCTCTACCTGTCTACTTTTGATCAGTCAGACCTTGATGCTCTCATTGAACAATTACTCTCTCCCTTTCTAATCATTGAGGATTTTAATGGACATAATTTCCTCTGGGCTGATGCTGATATTAATGGGAGTGGTCGTTCCATAGAGCTTATGCTCTTGGATCACAATGTATTTCTCTTTAGTACTGTTTCTTATACTTATTTTTAAACACCTAGTCAGTCTTTTACTACTACTGATCTTTCTATCTATTCCCCTTCACTTTTCTTGGAGAGCTGACAACAACCCACGGGGTAGTGATAATTTTCCTTTCATTTTGAGAGAGATTGGCCGTGATCAATGCCACTCCACTCGCATGCCTCGATGGAAATTGGCCCAGGCCAAATGGCCCTCTTTCATTGCTCTAACAAAACTTGATCTTGTCAGCGTCTGTAAACCATCGATAGACGACTGTGTGACAGCAATGAGTGACTGTATTGTCCAGGCAACTGTTCAGTGTTTTCCTAAAACCTCAACAAGTTTCCTACAGTATCCTCGTACTTTTTGGAATTCTGCTTGCGACATGGTAAGAAAAATTCAAAAATGGGCTTGAGATACTTTTTGTAAATATCCCATATTTTCAAACTACATTGTATTTCAACGGGCCAATACTCATGCTTGGCAAGTCAGACGTCAAAGCCAGAAGGAATATTTGATTAAACACACCTCTAGCATCTCTTCTCCCATTAATTCCAAAGTCATATGGTTCAATATTCGAAAGGTTAGTGGACAGTATACTTTTGCTCCCCTTTCGAACTTGCTTTTTGATGGCCAGGAAGTTGCTGATGCTTAGAGCATCAGCAATGTTCCTAGCGAAAGTTTATTCTCATGGATCTAGCAGTTTTGGTTCATACCATACCTTCATAGCCATCAAGACACGGGCAGAGCGATCGCCTTGTTGCTTTTTGGCTGATCGTCTCTATAACTATATCTCCCCTTTACACTGATGGAACTTAAGCTTGCTCTTCATAGGTCTGGCAGTACATCAGTCGGACCCGATGATATTCGTTACAAGATTCTGCACCGTTTCTCTCCTGCTTCTCTTGCTATTCTTCTGGTTGTTTAAAACTGGATCTGGCAGGAGAATGTTTTTCTTGATGCTTGGCGCCATGTTATTTTACTCCCTTTTCCTAAGTTTAGAAAAAATTCCAAGATTCCTTCGAACTACTGTCCCATTGCTTTGACAAGCTGTCGCGGTAAAATTTTATAGAAGATTGTTAATGATTGTCTTGTTTGGTTCTTTGAAAAAAATAACCTTCTCTCACCAAGTTAGTGTAGGTTCCGACGATAGCCCTCCATTATGGGCCACCTGAAGTGACTTGAAATGCCAAGCAGGAAAGCTTTTCTCAAGCGATTACATATTGTTTCTGTATTTTTTGACCTCGAGAAAGCTTATGGTACATCTTGAAGGTATGGTATCTTGCAAGACCTCTACTTATACGGGTTGCATGGTCATTTACCCATTTTTCTTAAGCATTTCTTAATGAATTGGCAATTCCAAGTCTTTGTGTGTTTGACACTTTCCTGTTCTTTCCCATAGGAACTTGGAGACTCTCAGAGCTGTGCCTTGAATGTTACACTTTTCATTATAAAGATTAATCCCATCAGTGGACAATTTCTCCCTACAGTTGCAAATGGTCTCTATGGCGACGATTTCTACATTTCGGGTCACTCGTCGAGCATAAGGTTTATTGAATAGCAGTTACAGACTGCCCTCCATCGCTTACTCAAGTGAACCACCACAAAAGATTTTACCTTTTCTTGCTTCAAAACTATTTGCATGCACTTTTACTGCCAACGGTGTATTCAGACAGATCCCGAGCTCCGTCTTGGAAAAGTTGTGCTTCCTGTTGGTCTCTGAGACAAAGTTTTTGGGGCTTATCTTTGACAGTAAGATGACCTTTATTTCATACATTAAGCAGATACGTGTCAAGTGTACAAGGGCAGTAAATATTCTCCGCGTCCTCTCTTCCACCTCTCAATGAGCAGATCGATGTTATATGCTAAAAATCTATTGTACCCTTATTTGATCAAACTGGACTATGGGACTCTGGTCTATAGTTCTGCCAGGACATTGGCTTTAAAGACGTTGGGCCCTTTACACCATCAGGGGCCTTCCATACTTCTCAAGTCCAGTGTTTGTACACTGAGTCTCATGAGCTTCCTCTATACCTTCTGCATTTGCAACTGTCTTTACTGTATGCTTCAAAACTTCAATCCTTACCATAACATCCCACTTGGGGTTGTGTTTTATTTCTTCAGTGGACCATGCTTTTTTCAGAATAAACGGTTTGCCGCTACTCCTTTTGGCCTTTGTATCCAGACACAGTTGGATGAATTGGGTCTGTCCTTGGATAACATAGCTGTATCCACTGATCAGCCCATTCCATCATTGCTTATTACCATCTCCAAATGTGACCTTTCTTTGAGTCTTCTGAAGAAGGCAGATACTCCTGATTGGAAATACTGTCTGTTATTTGCTGAACATCTTTCGAACCATCCTTCCACTCTTATTTATACAGATGGCTCGAAATCAGTTGAATCTGTAGGCTCTGCCATTGTTTACCGTGATTCATTTGTTGCACACAGAATCCCCTCTATAGTTTCTGTGTTGCCTGCTGAACTATACGCCATTTCTCTTGCCCTGGATCACATAGAAGCTATGCAGTACACAAACTGTACTATTTGACTGACTCATTTAGCTCTCTATTTGCCCTGGAATTGCTTCACGTTAGTTCTCGCTCTGTTCTCGTCGATATTCAAAACCAACTAGCCCATTTCTCTCTCACATCTACTTCTCTCCGGATTTTCCCGGATATCAGGCCACGTTGGTATTCGCGAGAACGAATTAGCTGACATCACAACTAATTCTGTCTGCTTTGGCACTATCACCGTCGTGCCTGTCCCAAACATGGACTACAGTCCTTATATTCAAGGCTCGGCTCCTCGCCAGTTGGAAGTTGACTAGGAGTGAGCAACGTGATAGCAAGCTTTTCCAGATCAAACCTTCTGTTGCTCTTGGCCGTCTTATTGCCGTAAGAAGCAGAAGGAGGAAGTTGTTCTGGTTTGGCTACGCACCAATGTGTGGTTTGTGTGACACTCAGGTTACAATAGCCCACATTTTACTGTCGTGCTGTCATTACGATCGAGTGCGACGTCACCATTTTAAACATATTTTTACCATGGGTTTACCCTTCATGTTGGACGGTGCCATTAGCGGTGGTGACTTTGTCCATCTCAGTTGTGTTTAAAATTTTTTAAAAGTCGTTGGTCTTTTTTTTTAACTTTAAGATTTTAATTTGAAAATTGGACTATGTTTTGTTTTAGTATGATTCCTTTTTACGTAGTTTAGTGGTTTTACTTTTTTATCTTTTTACCGGTTGTTTGGCGCAGTTACTCCAGTTACTTTGCATCAATAAACACTAAACCACTAACCAACTCTTGAACTTCGTTAATTTCAGCCCGGTGGCGCTCGACTTGCAATCTGAAGGTTGCTGATTTGAATCTTCATCACACCAAATATGCTTGCCCTTTCAGCCGTGGGGGCGTTATAATGTGACGGTCAATCCCACTATTCGTTGGTCAAAGTGTAGCCCAAGAGTCGGCGGTGGGTGATAATAAGTAGCTGCCTTCCCTCTATTATTACACTGCTAAACTAGGGAAGACTGGTGCAGATAGTCCTCGTGTAGCTTTGCGCGAAATTAAAACCAAACCAAACCGTTAATTTCATCCCGGTTCCACCAGATATGTTTGTCCCTTTTTCCGGTTTAGGTGCTAGCGAGACGGGTTCGAATCGTTAGAAAAATTGGGGTGTCATATAAGTGACATTCATTCTCTTAGCGTTAAATGAGTTTGATAAGGTGCTGCTGGATGGCTAACTTCTCTCTGTCAGTAATTCAAAATTAGGGAGGGCAACAGATAGCTTCAGTAGTTTTGCCATATATTCAAGTACTAATACTCTACAAGGTAATCTATGATGTCCGAATTACAAAATAACTGAAAACAGTCCATTTTTACTCTTAGTGAGTCTTTGCGTAGGCGCGCCCAAAATGTTTCGTTATATTTGAACGATTTTTTGTTGTATAACTTCGCACACGTGGCTTATACTTACATCAAGTGAGACTACTAACTGTAGGTTGTAAATATCTATCAGTGCATTAAATATAAGACAGTCCATAAAAGACAAGTATGCTTTTCAATTTTGATTAATATAACTACTTCACCGTAACAGATATCCACTCTAATTTGTATCTTAAGTTATCTAATCCTTTGAATAATGTAACTACTACATCATAACAGATATCCACTCTACTTTATAACTCATATCATCTAATCCTTTGATTAATATAACTACTACACCGTAACAGATATCCACTCTAATTTGTATCTTAAGTTATCTAATCCTTTGAATAATGTAACTACTACATCATAACAGATATCCACTCTACTTTATAACTCATATCATCTAATCCTTTGATTAATATAACTACTACACCGTAACAGATATCCACTCTAACTTGCATCTTAAGCTATCGAATCCTTTGATCTACAATCATCGTAACAGATACTCACTCTAGTTTGTATCTAAATAGCTACAACTTCGTAACAGATATTCACTCGACTTGGCATCTCAGGTTATTTTATTTTTTGAACAAACTATTTTAAATATTCAGAAAAATCTACGAGATTAATCATATATAACATCAGTAAACATTTCAACAGTCAGATAGAAAACGTTTATAAATTCAGAAGGCACATAAACCAAGGGGGGGATGGGTGTGGGCCTTAGTATAAATTGTAACTTAATTGTTAAGTAATAACCAAATCTATAATATTTTATCAAAGAAGTGACCAGTAAGGCTGACTAAACTAAATACGTAACTTTACTGTTAAACGTGTAGTATCCATGCCATAATTTAATGTTTTTGTTCTTCTTCAGATCTCCCCACTTGTATTGAAACAGGAACTGTTTGCACTGAGCCTAACGTTTCACCACATTAGTCAAGAGGTTTAACTAACAGGTGTTGGTGGGGAATATTTTTGTTTAAAGAATTAATTTTAATGTTTGTATATGATTCAGTATAAAAGTATATATGTATATATCCATACAAATCGTTTTATTACATTTAACGTGAAGGTTTAATTATACTTCATGGTGGTTAGGGTGCTTGACTCGTAATCTTATGGTCGCGAATTCGAATCCCCGTCACAACAAACATGCTTGTCTTTTTAGCCGGAGGCGTTATAATGTTTCGGTCAATCCCACTACTAGTTGGTAAAAGATTAGCCCAAGAGTTGGCGGTAGGGATTGATGACTAGCTGCCTTCCCTCTAGTCTTAAATTGTTAAGTTAGGGACAGCTAGCGCAGATAGACCTCGTGTAGCTTTGCGCGAAATTCCAAAAAACAACAACAAAAAAACATAACAGTTTGACTTAGTATTCTTGCACATACACATTTATACATGTATATTTATAATATATTTTTTGAAGCGACAATTATTCTTTTAGGGATAATTATTTGTTTTAACCATCAGGATTAGACTATAGCTGCGATGTGTCCATTGGTGTAAAACAGCTGCACTCTGATGAAGGTGTAAGCCGAAACGTTGGTTAAATAAATAGATTTTTTTATCAAGGCGCTTAATTCGTTTTAATATATTTCTATGCCCCCACTCCAGACTATAGCCAGCGCCTTCAGTGATTATATGATATATGTATGTTGTATATTTTACTCGAATGGCCTTACAGACCAAAAGTTCTGACTGTGGGAGTTATTCAATGTAGGGGGATGAGCAGTCACTACAAAAAATAAAAATAAAAATGGGGGAAAGTTGGAAGGGAACACACGCTGAAATTTAACAACAACAACAACAAAAAAACCTTCACTGATTAATTTGACGTAGTTCCGGTGAGATTTCATTTAAACAATAGAATTCCATCTTTAAACGCAATAAGCGGTTTCTTCAGAGAAAATGAGGAGGAAAGAGCGTTCGGTAGGGAAAGTAGAAAAATATTTGTCGCACACGTAAACGCTACATACATAGCTCGTTAGCAGAAAGCACGCTTTGCACGCCTTGCTACATATCAGTGTTTGAGCCCACCTCTTCGACGAACTTTTTTCTCTCTGCGTTTCCGCGTCTTCCAAGTACAAATACTTTTCGAGAATGAACTAGTGTTTACAGCCCTTTGGTCACCTATGACCTTATCTGTATTCCCGCCCACACACAATGACTTCTCTCATTACTAGGACTTTTGTATGCGGCGCGTAACGTTCTACTGCGTGAGGCAGATGTTCGTAGCAGTTACTCAACAGAGATATTCTACCTTCTTCCGAGTTGATATCCTCTTTGACGGTAATTTTACCGATTCACAGATATATATTTTTTATTCATTTTTCGTTGTTGTTAAGCGCAGTGCCATATAGTGAACTATCACCGCGGGTATAGAGCCCGATTTTTAGCGTTATAAAAATCTACAAAGTTACCGCTGTGCCACTTGGGGGTAATGTTTATTTGTTTAGAATTAAGCACAAAGCTTCAGAATGGGCTATATCTGCTCTAACCATCACAGGTATTGAAACCCGGTTTTTAGTGTGTAAGTCCACACACATACCACTGTGTCACTGGGGGGGGGGGCAATGTATCAAGGGCAACAGAATGTTTGTAAGCATTGAATGTATATACGTTTAATACTAACTAACATACTGTAGACTAAGTCGTTCTCACGGTATTTTAATTTCACGAGATGAAAAATTGAAAATAATTTCCGACACTCGAGAAAAAAAAAAAAAACTATTATAATAGATAAATAAATTGGAGTTAGAATGCAATTTTGAAGCAGATGGTTAGGGTTAAAATACTATTTCTACTGATTGGCGAATTACGTTTCTGTTGTATGCAATAATCATTACAACATTTTCCAATTAATAAACCTAGAAATACAATAGATTTTCCTTTAGACAGTATACCACTGGTTTATTTTATTAATTTCTTAGTGTTTAATATATTGCTATAAAGAGAGGTTTCCTTTAAAGCAAACCTCGTATATATATATTAAAATTATTAACTACAGTTAATAAAGTTTGTTGGTAAAGGAGAAAAAAAAAACAAGATTAATTAAATATTCATTTATTTATAAAAAGAAGCTTTGTGTAAAATAATCAGAATAATATATTCCAAGCCATTTGCTTCAGTTAGTTGCAACCCATCACCGAAAATGCTTGTCTTTTCAGCCTTGAATGGCTCAGTGGTTAGAACGTTTAGGTCGCAATCCGAGGGTTGCGGGTTCGAATCCCCGTTGCACTAAACATGCTCGCCCTTTCAGCCATGTGGGCGTTATAATGTGACGGTCAATCCCACTATTCGTTGGTAAACGAGTAGCCCAAGAGTCGGCGGTAGTTGTTGATGACTAGCTGCCTTCTCTCTTATCTTACACTGCAAATTTAAGGACGGCTAGCGCAAATAACCATCGTTTAGCTTTGTAAGAAATTCAAAATAAACAAAGAACAATCAGCTCTGGGAGAAGTATAATGTTACAGTCAATCCCGCTATTTGTTGGTAAAGAGAAACCAAAGGGTTGGTTATATTCTGACTTTGTGAACGTAAGACTAAGTAAATACTTACGTCAATTTATATACTGTACGCCATCTATTGCAAATGGATTAAATTGTTTGTTGTTTTGAATTTCGAGCAAAGCTACACTATGGCTATCTGCGCAAATGGATTCAAAATACGTTCCAAATAAAAATGAAAAATAAAACTGGTGTTTTTAGTATAGTTGACATTCTTAAACCGAAAACATTCTAAAGAAATTCTTCTAAACACTCAAACTTACTGTAACATAATTAGTTAACTTGACTTCCAGAGAACAGACATGTTTTAGAGGAAAGAATGAACTTACTGGTGGTTATTTACGTTCTTGAAGAGCGCTATTTTAAAGAGTTTAAAGTAGGGAAGCAACCAGCATTGAAACATAGCTACAGAGACGAAATGTGAAAAGAAACACATCCGGCGACAGTTAAATCACACCCTAGAGAGAAGATCACCTTGTTTTATGAGCCTGTCGATAGAACGTCGTCGTCGACAGGAGGACACGTAATACAAAGCTTCTAGGGTGAAATTTCAGTTTATGTGGCTCCTAAAGAACAAGTTTTGAATGCAATTTAAAGAGATATAAACACATTAAAACGACTTCGACCTTGTCAATTTTTGTAACCATAGTTCATGTGCTAGTTACGCTATTAAGTTAAAATAATGTGGATCAGCATTCATAGTTAGTATTTGACTGCATGTTTTTCTTTCTATATCTTAACATGTAATAACCTGATAGTGAGAAATTCCTCTAGGCAAGTACATTATCTCAAGCACATGCAAGTTTGATTTTTGAAAACGATTGCAAAGGGTACATAATGATTTTGTTAGACGTTAACCATTTTAATTATTATTGAAGGAACATCACTGTTGAAATGGTGTTTTATGGTTTTCTAATTGCCTCGAACAGATAAAAAGTATATATGCGTAGTCAGATTTCATTAATAACCTATGTACTAGCCACCAGTCAAGTCATGTTAGATTGTGAACTTATTTAGTTACAAGGAAAACACTTTTTATTATAACTACGTGATAAGTTCATGGGTGACCATAAGGGTATATTCTAAGAAAGACTTAACGTCTTATACACATTATTTGAGACAAAATAACACATAAAATATGAAAACTATTTATGATAAAATATCATCATTAACACATTTAGGTTATTAAATACGTTGATTTAGGTAGACAACTTCTGAATTAGCCGATAAAATATGCAACATATTTAACGTTTAATAAGTGATGTACTGAAAGAGATTCTTACCTTATGGCTAAACTCACTTGTTTATGTATTGTGTTTTAAACTACCTGTTTTCTATGCTAATTAGTAGCTTTCTTAAAATCCAAAGTCTAAAGTTTAAAATATAATATCCTGCTAGATATAAGACGTAATTATAGAAAGTCAACGTTATAATTAACTCTGAACTCGAAATTTCAGAGCTTAAACTATGACATTTAAGTTACATAACTTTCACGTTATGTAAATATATAACGTAATTATTTGGAAGCACTGTGCTTGATAAAAGGTTCCAACCAACTGTGAAATGTAAATTTTAACGTTTCACAGTAAAACTGTATTTCTATTACACTAGATATTTTACTGCTAGTAATAACTAAAAATTACTTTGTATTTTAAAGATCTTGGTTATCTTTATGAGATATTAATATCATCAACGTTATAATTAACTCTGAACTCGAAATTTCAGAGCTTAAACTATGACATTTAAGTTACATAACTTTCACGTTATGTAAATATATAACGTAATTATTTGGAAGCACTGTGCTTGATAAAGGTTCCAACCAACTGTGAAATGTAAATTTTAACGTTTCACAGTAAAACTGTATTTCTATTACACTAGATATTTTACTGCTAGTAATAACTAAAAATTACTTTGTATTTTAAAGATCTTGGTTATCTTTATGAGATATTAATATCATTAGAAAGTTTGACTTAAGAAGTCTTTGTTTGGGCAACATATAAATCATAATTGAAACGTATTTTGTAATTTTATGTAAAGGATGAAGAAAGGTGCTTAACCTCTTTTAAAATTTATGTGTTAAAATAAGTTATACATATCACTGCTGACGTCATGAATTCATAATTGAATTGTGGCTTAATGGTCATACTTATAAAACTTGGGTAAAAGAGTGAATAAAACGTACCGGTGATACCAGTAAATAAATAATAATAATGTAGTTACGGTTTATCATTATTCATGGTCGTTTTCGATCTATTCTTATAGGAGGCGAACAACAACTTTCTTCAGTATCCAGTCTCGATTGCTTATCACTAATCGTAGAGAGCATCAGTCCAACTTCCGGCAGCCTTATCAACGCCTTCTCCATGGCAACGGATCATCCTGTGTAGAAAATGTTTCAAGAAGGAATTCAAATGGATTGGTTGCCATATTACGCTTGCCAAATAAGACTACGCGTAAAACATGTTAGCAAGTCTAAGACTCATCCGTTCGTAATGAGCAATGGTTGAACTTCCTTACTTTCATTTTTTATTAATAAGCTCATATTGTATTATAAATAGAGGTGTCTTTGTCACTGTTTTCAGATATTCCTGAGATAGCTTCTCCTGTTGACGAAGTCCTACGTTCATTTGGCTGAAGAATTTCGTCTACATAACACAAACTAAATATTTCTAGCAGAACGAAACGCTCGCAACAAGGATCTACAGAACATGACTAGAGATTACCAAGCAGACAAAACACTCTTCTGTTGGAGACATATGGATAAAGAGATATTGTTGTTACTTATGTATGTCTGCTTTGTTTAACGTCTGGAGACGTTATTAATGCCGGTGCAAAAGTTTTTGACCTGAAATACGGTGTTGGTCAGACAAAAAAAAAATGTTGTGTGTTTTGTTTTTGTTATGTTCTTTGATTTTTTTTTGTGTGAAAATTATTGACGTATTGTGCAATATAACCTTAGATTTAAGAATTCTAAAATAAATAACAACCTGATACATTTACGTCGAATCTCGTTTCCAGCTACACGAAATGTTATAATGGGTGAGCTGTAATTTTATAACAGTTGTAAAATAAAATAACTTCTTTAACTAAAAAAATTGCCCAATCTAATTAAGTTATATTTTTGGACTGCAAAAGTAAATCGTTTTTTTATTTTAAAACGACTAATGATTGGGTTTGCTGTCAGATTCAAGTCTATGTAATAGGTCATTTTTGGCTACTTTCTTCATCAGTCTCATTACTTGTTGACTGACTAAAGCTATAGAAAGGGAAGACCAATGTTTCTTCCCCAAGTCTTCCTTTCGTGAGGTCCCCATGGAGGTTCAATTCCCCATGGTAGACTCGGCAGATAGTCCGATGTGGCTTTACTATAGGAAAAACAGAAACACACATTTGTGCGAACCAGCGGACAGGTTTATACTTGTTAAATATAAACTTCGTATTTTCTAAATAACTTATTTCATTAGAATTTGTTACTTAAATGTGACAAGGATTTTTCGCTTATGTTATCATCATTTTCTTTGTAGACGAATCAAGAGTTACACAGCAAAGAAAACCTTAATTTAAGACCAACCGCTCTTTTAGTCAAGTATCTTAGAACCACATTGTTTAGAATAATGCTCATTGAAAGTGCAATAAAAATATTCGTTTAACACAGTTGTTTTAAGGCCCCCCAGTGGCACAGTGGTATGTATGTCTGCGGACTTAAACCACTAGAAATCGGGTTTCGATATCCGTGATGAGCAGAGCACAGATAGACCTTTGTGTAGCTTTGTGGTTAATAAAAAACAACAGTAAGTTGTTTTAAGAATTCTCATTTCGACATTAAAGGACCCAGCATTGTATTTGTATACAAACCAGTGCCTTAAGAGATACAAATAAAAATCAGAAAGACTAAACTGATACTTTATCAGAGTATTTTATAGTCGTGTTCATTGTAATAAAAGTATATGCGTTTAACATAATTGTTTTAAGAATTCTAATTTCTACGGTTAAGGACACAGTATTGTATTTGTATATGAATCAATGCCTTAAGAGATACAAATAAAAACATATAGACTTAACTGATGCTCTACTGAAGTATTTTATAATCACGTTCATTGAAAGTGCAATAAAACTATATACATTCAACACAGTTATTTTGAGAATCCTCATTTCTGTGTTTAAGCACACAACACTTTGCTTTAAAAAACCCTAAAAAGGTCTGGATCGTTACTATGTATTCCAACATTTGTTCCAAGGAGAAAATTTATCCAATAGTGTTTTGCATTGATTGTCTCTAAGCGAAATTAAACAGTTTAAAGACATAAAAAAAAACTGATATGGTATTACTGAGGTAAATACAAAGTGTACCGTAACTGGACATGTACTCTTATGGAAACACGTCTAGCTCGACTACGAAACAATTCCCGTGATACTACCATATGTTTTTATTCGAATTCGCATTACAAAATAAAGAAACAACCAGTATTAATGGTAGTAAGTTAGAGTTATGTAATTTTAAGCACTATAAAAAAGACATTTACGCTTATTTTGCTTATAATGACACGCTGTTTGCTGTGTTATAGAACGAGTATTAAATAAAACAACCTTCTGCGTTAAGCAGTCGGAAATAATTCACTTTGAAAAATTCAAATTTCTTTAGGCATAAGTGGTTTATTTCTCTTACTGCGTCTCTCAGTTTCCCTACGCCTTTCTCTTTCTCTCTCTATAATTCTGTTTCTCTAAAAATAAAACAAAGTCAAACTGAGCTGTTATACACATTCAAATGGAATGTTTGCGAAACTGCTATTGCCAAACAAGACTGCAAGTAAAAGAAGTTAGTAAATATTATGAAATATTAATATTGTATCAAGGTTATGATGTCTATTGACTCTTTATATACCTATAAACTGGAAACTGACTTTTGTAGTGCTTTATCAAGATGTCCAGAGTTACAACACGAAAAACAACATACAAACCAACCATTAAATAACGACAAGAAACAAACTGACGAATTTCGTCACGAGTTGAGTCTTACGTTATGTATCATCACGTAGAACATTTTCTACCCCCGAAACGTTTCAACTTAATTGCTTTATCGCCATACAGATAGCGTGTCGTTTTTCCTGCTCGACAGTACGGGCGTCGATGTATGGTATAAATAATTCTACACATCTAAATAGTTAATACTGTCGTTCACTTAACAGCAGTATACAGGTCTTATCATCTGCACAGCAATTCAGCTCTTTGTTGACTGTTGAAGCCCATTATGAAAACCGGAACAGTAAGTTACTTCATTAGGCAAACGAACCTTTAGTAACTTCGAATAACCTGTTTATATACATATAACCTTCTATGTATATATCTATATATTATAAATGAGCAGCCAACACCTTCCCACAATTGGGTGTATACCATGGTAGGAAAGTGAACGTTCTAGGCTTGTACGTTTTAATCTATTCTTAAACATAATTACTAAGCAGTATGTGAGGTACGTGAATAAATGTCACACGTGCCAGACTACCCTAAGAAAATATGAGATCTACATTAACTTTTGAGTGACAATAACGCCTAATAACTTTCAACAAATAAACTCAAAATAATGAAAATATAAAACGTACAATACGACAATAAATCACGTGAACATAGAAAAAACCGAATCCTAAATATTTGTAAACTTTTATCGTAAGTGCTGTTTCTTAAACTTTGAAATATTATTTGAGAATACTTCAACAAAACATTTATTTGTTGTATAAAAACACAATTATTTAATATAAAACCAACGATAGTTACTCTAATTATAAACTAATTAATCAGACTAGTAAGTGTGTCAATGAAGTTCAAGCTAATTTGCTTAGTGCTATACCAAGATGTCAGGAGTTATCGCACAAATGAAACACACTAGATAACACGAAAGAAACAAATCTCCTGAAAATAAAGGAAAAATCAATTTCACTTTGCAACACCTATTATATTATTAATACTAGAATACAAAATTTATCCTTAACTGTAAATGTTTCAACTCTAACGCCTGTTGTTACTAGAAAATATGGGATTTCGATTTCGGTTTTGAATCTGGATTTTAGAGTCAGTTTTATACACAGCTATATTAATATCTGTAGCTATAACAGTCATTTATAATTTTAATGGGATTAAATAGTTTTTAATTGTAATGCAAACTGTAACCTCCCTCTATATTGATCTACAACCATTGGTTGAAGTTAAATATGTAGCCTTTAAGTTTAGCCTATAAAATTTTTTAATTAGACTCTGGTTGATGTCAAGGCTCAGTTATTTTCAGTTTAATCTCAAGAAACTGGTTTGTGTTACAGTTATGTCTAAATCCACTTCAAGGAGTCCAGTAATAAAAATCAGGAAATAGTGTAATTCCAAACTACCTAAACTTAAACTTGGTCGTATACTTTACGAGTTTTCTCGTAAATAAAACCTAGAAGTTTAAACGTGAAGGGACCGTCCACACATCTATATATTAAGTATTTAAACTGTCACTTCTCTTTTTTCCGTTTTTTTCAAACTCTTTTCTAGTAATTCATGTGTATACAATAAAACTAAGACATTATCACGGTTTTTAAACTCATATTTTTCAACTTATGTAATCTTACTTTTAAAAAAAAATACCTTTTAATGCAATCGTTCTGAAAATAAGATTGTTTTAAAACTCAAAAGCAGTTCGTTCAGTTTTACAAAGAAAAATATTGCAAAAATAGCATAAGAAGAGAACTTAATCAAGCAACTGATATATTAAGTAAGGTACAAAAAATTCACAAAATATGTAGAATAGTCAGTTAAATAAATACTACGTAAATCAGATAACAAAATAAATATTACATTTATGGAATACATACAAATATACTATAATAGCAAAATCTCTGTTTAGCAACATGTGAGAGAAGTTAAATATGATGAAAAGTTTAATTCTATTCGTGAGTGATTTCTACTGCTTTTGCAGGAACCTCTGAACTTACAATAGATCCTTTAACCTCCAGTTTGTATTAACATATTCAGTGCTTAGTTTATATTAGTGGCGAATTTCATTACGAGTTAAATCATTTAGATTATTCTATTCAGAAATGTGTCACCATATAATACACTGTTTTCCTTGTAATCTTTAGAACTTCACAGTTATACAAATATCAGTGTCACCGTGCAGTTTGATCCGGCTACGTACACAGATAGGACTACTTACTACTTCCGTATATTCTTCCGGCAACACAAATCTCACAACTAAATCTATGTGCAATATAGGATTTTCACAACGTGAAATTATTATTGGTGTAAATGGGTAATCTTTAAGTGGCACATAAAGATTAACCTAAGCGGAACAGCGGCGCCTAGCGGGAGGGAAGCTATACCACTGATATTTATGAAGTGCTAGTTTCACATCGTAAAGCTACAGTTGTTGCTACTCTATACACTAAACCAGTTTCCTGCCAGGCACCTGCTGCTTTATGAAGATTTCTTAAAGCGTACTGGAAAGTGTATTCATGTGTTCCCCTGAGCACAAGAAACATTCCGACCAGTAAACTGTCTTTAAAGAGAAAGAATTTCAACTTTTTTTTCTCCTTCACAAAATAGAAAATTAAATGGAGTTCGTTTAAAACGTTACATCCCCTTAGATTGTAGTCTACAATAAAAAAATAGATAAATAAAATAAGCGAGTCTGTTTATTTGTTTCAGAATTTTCGTACAAAACTACACAAAAGCTGATCCGGATGAAGTCGTTTCTGATTTTAAGTTAATACATAACTGAGAAGGCACCTTATTAATAAGACTCACAACGAACTCTTTCGTTGTTCTTGTCTAAAAGATTAGTAGGAAATTATCATCACTTTTAAATGCAGAGCGCAAATCGTGAATCCTCAGATTTACAATCGGAGCATACTAGTTACCAAGCCACGCCTAATCCAAGAAGCAATGATAAAAAAAAACTAAAAAAACTCCAATACATTTTTTTCTTGTCAAAATTATAACAGGCAAAAGATTCCTGCTTTAGCGCTTTCTATAATAAACTTAGGGAACTGGTTTTAAGAAATCCAAAATAAAATAGGATTACAATCGGACTAGCAAAGTTGTTAAAAAGTATTATAGTTAAGCTAATAATTAAAAAAAACTGTAATTAAACGCAATAAGACAAATGTTGGAGGAAACAAAAAATATATTAAAAATTGCAGTTTTTATTTTGAGTACCACGAAGTTGAGCTTTCGTGAAATCCTTAGCACAAACTAGTTCTGAGTACCAATGAAGTAAGGATGAAGTCATAAGTTAGAAGATCCTCTTCTTATTGAAGAACTTACTTGTCAAATGTAAAAACAAGAAGAGCTGGGAATGAGATCTCGGATTTCAGCACGGTAAGTCCATAAACTTACTGTTGTCTCACGCTAATATCAGGTCATCCCTTATGTAATGTCCGATTTTAGGTTCAGAAAAATGTTATTTAATCAATAATGTATGTTTAATTATTATTAATTACTTCCTGCTAACTATTCACAAGCTTCTGAATGTCATTTCTATAAAATTATTGGAGTTTGGAGGAAAATAATATAGATATGGTAGTTTTATATCTTCATGTATTCCAAGCTCTTTTCCATCAAGATAGTTTTGAAAACTTCAGAATAGATGATAATCAGATGGGGCAAGGTCTGGATAATAGGGAGGATGTGGAAGATTTTCCCAGTCTTGCTCTTCAGTCTTTGCAGATATGATCTTTGTTGTATGAGGCAACACATTATCCTGGTGTAACACAACACCTCTACGACTGATCAATGCCTGCATCTTTTCTTTCAGTGCAACATTGAAATGCTCTAACTGTTGACAACAGAAGTCTGATGTAATCGTTACACTGAGTGGCAGCAACTCAAAGTGGATCACACCAACAATATCCCACCAAACGCTTAACAAGACATTCCTAAGCTGGAGGCCCATTTTGAGCTGTGCTCAGTTTAGCCATTGTCTGCAGCGCTTAACATTTGTATAATGTATTACTTTTTCATCTCCAGTCACCAACCTGTTCAAAAAAGGTGAGTTACGTTCACGAGAGTGCAGAAAAGTGCAAATGTCCACACATGCTCTAAGGTTGGCTTCTGTCAACTCATGAGATACCCATTTCCTAAGTTTTGACACCTTTCCAAGCTGTTGAAGATGATGGTGAACTGTTGAATGGGTTGAATTAAGCTTCTGTGTTAGTTCTTCAACTGTTACAGCACAATTTTCATCAAGTGCAGCCAGCACCAAGTCATCATTAAACTCAACAGAACGACCTGAACGTGGCGCATCACTTAAGCTGTAATCACTTGATTTGAACTTCTGAAACTACCTTCGACATTTTATTTCATTGAGAGTCTCCATACCATAAAAGCTTGGAATGTTTTTTGTAGTTTTTGCTGCACTAATGCCTTTTTGAAACTCATAAAACATTATATGCCTAATGTGCTTCTCAGACACATCCATCTTCATAATGGTTTATTTGATTAATGATCTGAAAAAGTGGAGTTGGGTTAGTTTCTTTTATTTGTTTGAACATTTTTATACACGTCCTATTACATATTTTAGTCATTAAATCCTTCTGCAAAGATAGAACTGATGATACACTTTCTTTATTAAATGTGCAGATATTACTTACGGGATGACCTAATATATACAGTCAACCTTTGTAACCACGCTTTCTAAAGTTCCCTTTTAATGCAATCGTTCTGAAACTAAATTATTCCTCAAATTCTAAATAAGTTCAATCAATCTTGCAAAGGGAAAAACAAAACAAAAACAAAATAAGCCTAAACAAGGACCTCCATCAAGGAACTGATATATTAATAAGGGGACTACCACTGACAATTCATAACAAGCTGTTCAAGACACTGGTATGATGTTGACAACAGCAACTGAGATCTGGTCTAAACACAAGATTTATATACATTTCAATAGATACAGTGTATCGGCACTACCTTACGTAGAACTTAGAACTTTATTTTATTAATAACTGTACTGTTGGAAGTATATAAAACAAAACGAAGTGTGATAACGCGAGGATAAAAAATGTTAACTGATGTAGTTGGCAAACTCTACGTTCACATTTCTATTTAACAGAAATACCGTGAGACTTTGTTGTTGATTTTTTAAAGCAATGTTAAAATACAATTTGCTGAACAACCAATTTTTTTTTTTTTTAAAAAAGGAACTCATTTCAAAATTCATTTAATGTAACTTACCATTCAGTAGGGAGTAGCGAAACACGTTAAACAAAAGGTTTGTACTTTAGATTTAAAAAAACGACAAAACTGCTGTTGACGTGAAAATAAAAAAGCAGTAATATTTGACTGTCGGGTTTATGAATACAGACAGTAATTAACTGTCAGGCCTTAAAACGAAAGAGTAACGACTGTGTAAAGTATTTACTTATTAGACTTACGAATCGCGTGCGGAATGGGATTTCTGCCTGACCATGATGATAAATTAATACTGATAGTCAAAGTAAGGAAGTTTAAGGTGGAAAATATCATTAAAAAACGACCACAGAAGGTATTTTTGTCAGTTATGTTTAATTATCAAAAGAAAAGACACACACACAGATGTACTGTAATTTATATCTAAAGTGACGTCGCAGTGAAACTTCAAATGTAAACGACTATGAAACTTTATACCCAAACGTGATAACATTTTGTTTTTGTTACTTTATTCAAAGAATAAAGATACAAATAAATCATAGTATGATATCCATTTAGCCTTGTTGTTGTTGGGTTTTAGCGCAAAATTATACAATGGGCTACCTAAGTTCTGTATACTGCAGGAATCAAACCTTCAATTTTAGCACTGTAAATCAAGAAACGTGCCGCTGATCCATCTGGGGACTATCTTTCAGTCTTCGATTTAACAAACCTTTCAAACGAAAGTCAGCAAATATCTTTGCGACACAATATCGCTGCATAATGTACAATACTTGCTTTTTAATTTATACCACAACCTACTGGTATTAACTAAACTCCGTATGCCATACAGTTCTGACACGAGTGATGTAATTCCTGTAACTGTGTGGGAGAAGCCTAAGCCCTCACTGTTGTAAACCCCCTCCTCTCTCTTCTGCCTCCCAGTTTTTAGCCAGTAAATCTTTGTCCTGCTCCCATTACAGCATTCCCTGCGACCACTCGAGTGATTTATTTCGGCGAGGAAAAACCCATGACTAACCGAACTCCCTAGCGAATATCTCGTCACAGCCACAGAGATCAGTTAACAAATGTGGCCACTAATTTAAGCATTTGGTCTGTTAGTTCCCTTGTAAACCCTCAACCACAAATCTCTTAGGTTAGAACAAGCGATTGTCTCCACCCGCCCTTGATTTCGGCCTAAGGGAAAGTTATGATTCTGTCTACTGACGGACTGTGACAACCGTCTTGTGCCAATGACAATCACCCGTGGAGACTCACTTGTTGACCAGCCAGCTGGGGTTAAGTGGGAGGTTGCTGTTGACAGAAGGATACAGTAGAGTACTGATGACCTCTGACCACTTCCGGTCATACTGCTAGTTTTTCTAAGAGGATGTGAATGCAAACTTTATTTAAGAGTCATAATTTTCTGCCAAAAACTTCTACACATTTATCAAAGGCTCGTTTCTCTAGGAACAAGATAAGATAAGGTAAAAAATAAATACAAAATAGACTAACGATCTTTAATTTATACAACGGAGAGTTTCATATGCTATTAGTAATATTTGACAATTACAGTTTCCTCAAAAGAAAAATCGGTTGGCTAGGATACATACCGTTAATTTTAATATTATCACCAGGTGGAGCTGCTTGCTCAAGAACAGTGTGTGTGTGCTTTTTTTTATAGCAAAGCCACATTGGGTTATCTGCTGTGTCCACCGAGGGGAATTGCTTAAGAACAACTGAATGTTCAAATTTATTGAGTAGTTAAGTCCTAAAGAACAGAAAAATATATGAATAATGAATGCACAAAAGAAACGCATCTTACATGAGGAAAAGTCTGCCTACTGTAAAAGATTTTTAACAAAGGTCGAGTTGATACTCACTAGAACGCAAGGAAGCAACAAGTTAAATGATACGTAAAGAAGTAATCACAACACAAATATTTTGATGGAAGCATGCAACCAGAATTGGAAATGGTTCCAAAATCATTGCTTAATTTTTTTCTCCATTGGTTTGTGTTTATTATTTTAATTTTGTTTTGTAACAGACTTTTGTAAGGCTTGAAGGAGAGGATGGGCTTGTTTTTCGCGCCAAATATATAAATAAAAACAAGATTTAATATACAAACCCCTGAACGTAATTCGATATCCTTGTAGCAAGTTCCACTCTATCTGTGATTTGTAATATATTCTTTCCTCGTGGTTTGACCGACTGTCGTTCATCGCGGTAAGTCTTTCAAATAATTTATTGTTAATAACTATGGCATTCATGTAGAGCCTGCACGCTCTACAACAGTTTAATCATCAGTGGTAAATAATCTGGTGCAAGTTTAACACATGGGTACTAATCACCACTTCGTTTGCTATTGATTATCAACGTTTTTGTAATGAACGATTACCAAAACAAAACAATTGCAGAAATATAACAATTTAGAAAAACTACGTAACCAGGTAAGTACTGTTTTCTTGGTGTGTGTACAATAGTCGCTAAATGTTAATTGCATTTTAGTTCACGATTTTGATATGCTAATGCACTGATACGTCTTTGATATATGCTTTCAACGAGAGTAGATCATACTCTGTTCTGGTCGGCCCGGCATGACCAGGTGGTTAAGGCGCTTTAGTTGTAACCTTGTAGGTCGCGGGTTCGAATCCTCGTCGCACCAAACATGTTTACCTTTCCAGCCGTGAGGGCATTATAACGTGACCGTCAATTCCACTATTCATTAGTAAAAGAGTAGCCCAAGAGTTGGCGGTGGGTGGTGATGACTAGCTACCTTCCTTCTAGTCTTATAATGCTAAATTAGGGACAGCTAGCCTAGATAGCCTTCGTGTAGCTTTGCGCGAAATTCAAAAACAAACATTATTACTAACAAGTTGAAAGAAGAACCAGAAATATCTTGTTAATAAAATTATTTATATATTTTTTAAAACTTTACAAATCTTATACTCGTGTACTCTTAGCAAAATTATATGACATACTTTTACAAGTAGTACTGACTAATCTGTGGTTATAATGCGTATTAAAATACACAGCCTTGAGAAAGGCTGTTTTAGTAGTGATAAAATATTGCACAAAAGGTCACTTATTCGCCACAGCTAGTTGTTGTTGTTTTTGGAAGTTAAGCACAAAACCACATACACGATGACTATCTATGTTCTCCCAGGATATTCGAAACACAATTGCTAGCGCAGACTTACAGTTGTGCCACTGGAGGGAACCGTCGTAGTTAAACAATCACCAAACTATATGGTTATTATTAAAGATTCGCTTAATTAGATGTATTATATTTCGCCATCTCTTACGTACTTAACCTATTTGTCAAAAGTCTTGAATCTTGAGAACATTGCTTTAATCACACACACACCTCCCAAAAAACAATAGTTATTCAAGTTTATGTCTAACTTCTAGGTATATTTCTTAATCAACCAAATTGATAACGAATTTTTCTAACTTAATTCTTTCAACTTATTTATCAGGCAATGTTGTAGTTACATACGCACTGTATTAATAAATTATTAAAACAAATATTCACACCGAAAGGTGAAGCAGCGTACGATAGTTCCCATATCTGATTAATCTCGTATCATTCTGTTTTTGAAAACGTTCGTATTGTTTGCCTACCAGTATATACCTATTCTAAATTTTTCTCTTTATAAGTTTATCGAACTACTAAATACCTGTAATACGCATGTCAGAATACTTCAACTCTGCTTACGTAATTCGATTGCTTTTTTAAAAACAAATTCGTAACCTCTCCTAATCAAATAATACACTTAACATTTCGTAAGTCTGTATTTCGAGCACAAATTCTACAGATATACAGCTTAAATACTTAACGTTGTTATACAAGAATCTGAGACAGAGAGGTCGTCTCCGGAAAAATTTATGTGTCGATGAAACGGTGCTCGTACCAACTCTACTAGACTCGGGTTACTTCTCACTTGAATTACCGTCGGGTCACGACCACGCAATTTCACGGTCGACGCGAGTGTAAGCCGTCCATCACAAAAGGTGACAGTAAAGTGATGTCCCGACATCTTGGGCCTAAGATGTGGATTTATGACTTAGCTGGTCTAATAAGTTGTCGTCAAGTTATTATTTCTATCTTTTTTATATCAAAGCGCATACCTCGTAAATATATGGTGAGCGTGAGAACGTGTAGGCGACTTGTACATCAGTAAGCTTATACTACTGAGATAAAACATTACTTGCTGTGCAAAACACGATCGACTACTGGCTTCAGGCTGTATTTGTACTTAATGTACTCTTCTGGTATAGTTTTTCTATCTTTATCGGATATTAAAAACAAGATAATATTAACCTCTCTAAGATGTCTCTATATGCTTATAAAATGATAAATTTACTAAATGAGTATAGTACGAATCGTTTAAGCTGGTCATCCCAAACGAAGGCAAATATTAAACGGTTTAATTCAGAGTTTACACAATTTGAGTCACTTGATATACTTTTCAAAATTTATGGTTAAACTACAAGAACTATTGTTTATTATAATATGTGTAACGGGTTTACTGTTATACATTTATTATCATATCTACGTTTGTTTCAGTTTAATGCATGTAATGTATACCGCTAAATGCGTATTGCGCGAGTCCTGTCTGTTCTTTAAACGCATAGAAGATTCTAGAGCGTAAGAATCAACAATATATCTTTGCCAAGTGAAATTTAGAGAATTTCGCCAAATGAGTATAAAAGCAAGCCATCGCAACACGCCGAGAGACAGACAGTAATAGAATATTGTTGATCAGCTACAGTCACTATATAATGAGTCTCGGAAGCTATAAGTGTGATTAATATTTATTAATCGGAAGACTACAGAATTTGACCACAAACGTTTATAGATTTCGAACATTACATACCATTCAATTTCAGTGAATTAACTCTGTATAAATATATACGAAAACACTAGCGTATCTTAGAAGGTTGTTGAACTTTCGAGAATTTCGCCTTAAAGTATATAAACCGACCCGACAGTAATAGAATATTGTTTGGTTAGCTATAGTCAGTGTACCATAAGCTTCAGAAGTTATAATTGTGGCAAATGCTTACTAATCGGAAAAACTACAGAATTTGACCACGAACGTTTATAGATTTCGAGCATTACAAACCATTTAACTCAAGTGAATTAATTTCATGTTAGTATTTCTACGAAAACATTAAATATCTTCGTCGGTAAAAAGTCAGCTTATAAGCGGCGTGAGACCAGCCAATCTAGCTAGCTTAAGTGAGGTGCAAAAATTTCAACTCAGAATTAATTTACTCGTCGTGAACCTGGATCGTCGATAAAATATTCAGTTCTAGACCAGATAGAAGACTCAGTATAGTTTGTAAGTTTAAAAAACTTTTGTATATTAATCAATATTTATAATAACTGTCTGTAATAACCGTTATTATAAATTGTATTGTTGTTTGCGAATTTGTGTTAAGAAAGAAAATTGTGTCTATCAACCTTGTTGGCAAATATCATAAAACATACATCGAAACAAATTAAAAGGTTCAAAGATTGTAAGTAAACGGATGGATTGCAAGACACGAAAGTCACTACAGCCAAGTTTGAAGCATGAAGTCACACTGCCGTAACTCTATAAATACATGACCAAACATTTGGACAAATTTAAAGTGTTACTAGATCTACTCCATAGGCTGAATGCTACTATTATTATGTTTCTCACATTACGCTAGAAACATTAACTTCATAACTGTTGCCCTCTCACATCACACTAAAAATAATAGCTTCCCCAGTGGCACAGCGGTTTGTCTGCGGACTCACACCACTAAAAAAGGGTTTCGATACTCGTGGTGAACAGAGCACTGATAGTCCTCTGTATAGCTTTGTGCTTTATCACAAATAAACCCAACTTGATCAATCCAGGCCTATTTTTGTTTTGTTTATTTCCAATACAAAAATTTCAACCAGATCATCTGTGGCCTATTTTTTTCGGCAACATATCAAATAGAAAGTTTTCAACCTGATGAATCAAAGCTTGTTTTTTCACCAATATACTGAATACAAAATTTTCAACCAGATCAGCTGATGCCTGGTGCTTCGGAAATACGTGAGACACAAAGATCCCAACATAACAAGGTGACATCTTTTGATATCGAACACATAGTTTACAATCATGACCATCTGGATCCGCTCTTTATTTCAAGCAAAAATATCTGAGCTAATAACGAGAAAAGCCAGCACAAGTATGTAAACCATTGAGTATCAGGGAAAGTTTGCTGGTGAAGATGGTAAAACATTTTCCAAATGTAAAGCATCCATCTGTAAGGATAATAAGCTTACAGTGCCTATATCCATCTAGCACTGATGTCCGCCCAACGTCAGTCGCTGATCACAGTTCATAATCATTATTCACTTATATTAACGGATATTATGTCAGTATAAACATACCAATGATAAACTATGTGTTAAAAGTCATCACATCAGTGTGATCGAAGCAGTGAAACATTATGTGTTAAAGACTATAATGTCAGTATATCCTATCAGTGGTGCACCATGTATTCAAATTATAATACCAGTGATATTTTATCTGTGATATATATATTATGTATTAAAAATTATAATAGACTTTCCTTATTCTGTATTGATCACTAGGATTTTAATAAAGCTCTAACTCAGTGCATGAACATAATGTCTAAAGGTTATCACTCCACAGATAATAACCCTAAGAATACTTAGCATGAGAGATTTCTACCAGCACCATCTTTTCCAATGTCCGAATTCACGGGTACATGTTACTTACTTCTATTTCTATGCTTGAGTTTTTATTGTAACAAATACTGATGTAAAACTTATTTTAAAAAACCCTCAACATAAATTTAGATGTTACAGTGTTTTGTCTTGTCAAATGAAATTGTTCCAACTAAAAAATAAAAAGAATGTAGATATATAATTATCATTATTGGTAAATTACATATGGCCTAGCGCGTAAGGCGTGCGGCTCGTAATCCGAGGGTCGCGGGTTCGCGACCGCGTCGCGCTAAACATGCTCGCCCTCCCAGCCGTGGGGGTGTATAATGTGACGGTCAATCCCACTATTCCTTGGTAAAAGAGTAGCCCAAGAGTTGGCGGTGGGTGGTGACGACTAGCTGCCTTCTCTCGAGTCTTACACTGCTAAATTAGGGACGGCTAGCACAGATAGCCCTCGAGTAGCTTTGTGCGAAATTCCCAAACAAAAAAACAAATTACATAAATTTATATAATGTCGCGCCATCTAGTAGCTAATACGAATACTGCAAATATTATATTACACTTTTTATACAGTTTATATTCACTTATCCATTTTCAGTAAATGATTTTAACGTAAATCCTTTTAAAATTAATTTTTCTTTTTTAATTATTTCACTTACTTAATTTTTTCAAATGTGGGCTTATAAAAATATATACACTAAGATTGAGTTGATTTACATGAAGGTTTAATTGGTGGTTGAAATATCAATTGCTGGTTCTGGAAATATGTTACTAAAAATATCCTTCATGTTCAACATGTATTTGAAAAGCAGTTTCTTTCGTAATTATTGTTCTTACATCTAAAACATTAGATCATGTTCATAAAATGGACAACAGGTGACAGCACACATTATCACACCAAAGAATGTTTTTCTGCACAAGTTGCCGTTTAACGGTAAGACTGAATACTTATAGCACTAAAAATCGGTTTCGATACTCTAGGTGGGCACAGTACAGATATCTCATTGCGTAGGTTTGTGCTTAACAGACAAACAAACAAACTACCGGAGGCAAACAGAATGCCTTGAGATTGTTTTGGATGTTTAAGAAAACTCAAACCTTGAAACAAAAAATGGTGTAGAAGATATTTAGTGGTTAAGCGTTCATAGTAGTGCTTTAGGAAAGTAAAGCTAAAACAGATTTTAAAGAAAATTCGCAGAGAACTAACATGAATGATACTGATTAAAAGTCACGTGGAGGCGACGTATCACACGTATCGGTTAATAAAAGGTGACGGTTAATCCAGTTTTTAGTGGGCAAGAAAGTTTGTTTGTTTGTTTGTTTTGGAATTTCGCACAAAGCTACTCGAGAGCTATCTGTGCTAGCCGTCCCTAATTTAGCAGTGTAAGACTAGAGGGAAGGCAGCTAGTCGTCACCACCCACCGCCAACTCTTGGGCTACTCTTTTACCAACGAATAGTGGGATTGACCGTAACATTATAACGCCCACCACGGCTGGGAGGGCGAGCATGTTTGGCGCGACTGGGATGCGAACTCGCGACCCTCAGATTACGAGTCGCACGCCTTAACACGCTTGGCCATGCCGGGCCGGGCAAGAAAGTAGCCCAAGAATTGATAGTGGGCAGGTAGTGTTAAATGGTCGCTTTCCATCTAGTCCATCCCTGCAAAATTAAGGAAAGCAGATAATTTCTGAGTAGCTTTGAGTAAAAGTAAACAAATAAACAAACATAATTAATATCTGACTTATATCTGAAGAGTTTCCATGAACTTGGAAAATCAAAAGAAAATAGTTTTCTAGATGAATTCTTCAAATATTAAAAGTACAGTGACGTCTATAAAATTTAATGATCAACAAAAGTAAATATTTATATAAACCCAAAAGTTATAACAAACGTAGTAATTGTACAATCTCTTCACTCTTGTAATAGTGATTCATATTAATTTTATCAAGTCTTGCAAAATTAATGATTTGTACGAACTGAAGAACTATCTACGAAATCTCCAATTTGTATGAAAATTATTAATTAAATTAAATTATAAATTAAATAAAGCATTTAGTTTTACCAAGTGTAGTGTTGTATATAAGTTTAATAAATAATTGTTGTGGTTATTACTGACTTTATAGTGGAATGCTACACATTGAAGTATCTGTACTTTATCTACTGCTGGGAATCATACCCCGGATTTGAGCATTGTAAGTATGCAAACTTATCGTTGATACTCAGCTGAATTACATAAAAAGTAAGGGAGTAATAATTTTTATTTTTGTATAGTAATTATTTACATTTTTATGTAGAAATTATTTACATAGTAATGGTGTTTTTACACAGTACATATTAATTACATTTTTATGTAATAACTATTTATAATTTTATATAGGAATTACTTATATTTTTATACTAATTGTTTACATTTTTATGTAACAATTACTTACATTTTTATGTAGAAATTATTTACATTTTTATATACTAATTATTTACATTTTATTCTAGAAATTATTTATATTTTAAAGTAGTAATTATTTTTATGAAACCACGAGTCTGGAAAGAGTACTGATTTTTTAAATTTTCGAATCCAACAAAAGTATTGATTTCTAAGAAATTTTTACGACGTAAGAAAGTAGTGTTTTTTATGAAGTTTACAAGTCATACAAAGTACTAGCTTATGGGAACCACACAAAAGCATAAACATTTTATATTAACTTTTCAAGCTTGACAAACGTAGTGATTTCTAGGATTTTACAAATCTTGGAAAACATATGGCGAATTCTATAAATTATTCAGGTTTGAAAACTTTACTAATTTTATGAGTTTTATGACTATGAAAACAGCACATTGAAGTCTTAAGATTTTTATAACTTCTAGAGGTGTAAAAATTTATAAATTACATAAACTTCACAGATCTGACAAAAGTAGTGATTATTGTAAACTCTACAAGTTTTATTTAAGTAGTTGTTTTTGCCATATTGAAAGTGAAACAATCAGAATATCAGATCATAAAAGCTTAGTTCCAAGCACATCTTGCATCATAAGGAGTGAAAATATTTATACTAAACTACAAAAACAGATAAAACGTTAAAACTGCCATTAATATGAATCGTTGTTAATTCAATAAAATATTATAATTATTTTTAAATTTGTCGAATATATTATGTTCAGGTGAACTTAATATAAGTTTGAACTTCATCGGAAAAGTCCGCTAAACAAGAGATTCGACAAGATAAGGTTATTGCAGAACGTTGCTGAGTGACTAGGCTTAAGCTGAGGAATAATAAAGCGAGTGGACACAATGTGAAATACATAGCGAAAATAATTATTTTCAACATTGAAAACACAATCATAAAGTGTGCACTTGCTTATGCTACTTAAGACAGTCGCTTCGTTTCACATATCTCTGTCAGACCAAATAAATGAAAAGTTTCTATACAAAACGAAATCTCGTATTTACCTAAGAAACTGAGCTACCAGGTGACTGGTAATTCTAATTCTACATTTATGAGTCCGTAATCTATAAATATTACCTGTACAACCAGGGAAGAACATTGCCCTAACTTTACCCAAGGTGTAACGTATCAGTGTTCTCCGCGAACGGTAACAGATATCCATTTTTGATAATGACAAAGAAACAAAAGTAACTTGAAACAAGTTTAGTTGAACGGTTTTCTTGACCATGTGAAAAATCTGCACAAATATAGAAAAATGAAGAAAATCAGAATAATTATAAAGGATACAGAAAGAAGAAACGTATGATATATTCTTATGTTACGATATTATAAGAAGCTCATATATATATATTTATTTATATTTCGTAATCGGGAAATAAAGAAAGTGTTTTCCATTTATCACTTTTATCTCAACTGATATTCCAACTGTTGGCATAAAGTTAAATTTTTCAACCATACCAAGAAGATTATCATACAGTTTAACATGAAGTTAAAGTTTTCAACTATAACAATGAAGATTATCATAACAGTTTAACGAAAAGTTAAAGTTTTCAACTATAACAAGAAAATTATCATAACAGTTTAACGACAAAGAAAGGTATACAATATTCCAAAGTAGATAAATACGTTCACTTAAGACTTGGGTTTTCAACCGTTAACCAGTCTCACATCAAAAACTGCTATATGTTTGTTATATTTCGAATCATTAAATTTCTTTTAATGAAAATAAAAGTTGATTCATTATATTCAACTTGTGACATCCAAATGCAAGTACAATTTATCGTCTGTTTAATTTCAGTTTTCTTCCAGTAGTGTGTGTGTTTCTTATTGCAAAACCAAATCGGGCTATCTGCTGAGTCAACCGAGGGAAATCGAACCTCTGATTTTAGCATTGTAAATTTGTAGACTTAACGCTGTACCAACAGGGAACTCTTGCAGTAATAAGGAATTTTTATCAATCAGTTACAGATTAAAAAAAATATCTTCCGATGAGTAAGCGATAAATTTACAGATTTACAACCGTAAAATATGGGTTTCAGTGACTTGCGTAGGATAGAGTGTAGATCGACTGTTGTATAGGTTTAAACGAAGAAACGAGTAGCAGTTTTCTTTTATTTTTATCCACTAAAAAAAGGACATAAGCACTTGTTATTGTTTCTGTGGTTTAACATAATATTTTGTAATGTTCGTTGCAATCTAGGCATGGAATTTTATCATGTATTGTCTGCTACACTTTCCTTTTGCTTAGTTTGCAGAGCAGATTCTAGTTCTTTATGATTATTCATACATTCCAAATATAAAACGTATTTCAGTGTTTAAACTTCAAAACAGGAAATTGTACAGACTCTGTCAGACTTTTACGAAATGATTACTGAAGTCGAGAGTACACGAGTGGAAAATCAGTCGTAAAAGTACTTATTCTAAAACGCTAAAAGTCAATAAGTGTAATTTGTTTGATCGGAAACAACCACGGGAATTCATAGAAGGGGAGTCAAACGTATGGTATGACGAGTTTTAATTTTTTTTCCTTTGGTATCGGAATTTACACTTTCTTTGTTCCAGAATTTTCACGCAAAAATACACAAAGGGCGAGCTGAACATAACTGTCTTTAATTTTATTTTAGCCATTTTAAAGTCCTTTTTAACTCACCATATAATTGACCTAAATTAGTTCATTTACGTGTGTGTGTATAATTTTCTTTGAACAAAGCTATCTTTGATGTTAACCGAAGAGAATGCAACCCCACGATTTAGCGTTTACGATCGTAAACACACCACTAACTGACGTAGAAACTCGTGAATAATACCATGGCATTGCACCTAGTTCATTATTGGATATTGTATAACAGATCAACTTTTCAATGATTATATTAACTTTGGTGAAATGGGGAAATATATATCTATATATTACTTCAAAATAAATCTGGTGGAATGCCATATTATTCACACACCTAAATTAATTTAGGTTATCGTATGGTAAGTTAAGAATAACTTTAAAAACATCAAAATATTTTAAGTACATCGTCATTATAAGAGGCCTAACTGTGTGTTTTTATAGTTTTGCTGACCCAATCAGCAGCAGAGAACGTGGTAACTCAAAATCTTTAGTGAACCTCTAAGTCACAAATTATATTTTCAATTTCATGATAGGTGAAGCAAAAAGAAATATTCGATATATTTATAAAATGGTTCGTCCCTTATTTTAATAAACTAGAGGGAAGGCAGCTCCCAGAAACACTCACCGTCAAAGTTTTGACTACTCTTATTTTCCTTAGTAGTTGTTAACGTGGACAATAGTAATGTAATTCCTTACTAGCGGAGAACCGCAAAACATTACCGGTCAAATTAGCATCTTTATTGTAACAGTACATTCGTAAATAAAATATTTCTAGAGTAATATATTTATCTAATTATAATTCTAATCGCAGACACTGAAATCTACAAGTCCACTTGCCTTAGTCCTAACATTAGTTAAGCCTTTATTAATTACGGCCTATATTCGTTAAAGGATAAATTAACATCGTAATTTGTGTACGTTTTAGTTGAGGTAGGGCTAACCCTTACGGCGCTTAATACTATCAATATATAATCTGCCACTATTAATATACGACGTAACATCCCTCTTTTAAAAACTTTGCTAAGCTTTTAATGTGTTGTATACAATGTCTGCTGAAATTTAGTTACGTCTCTTCTGGCCTAACTCAACGATTTAACAAAGATATTTTTTCAAATTCCAAAACAGATACATTATTTTAGTACATTTAGTTCAAATGTATCTTTAATTTTGATCAATCATAGACAACTTCCTTCTAATTGACAAGAAGCTAAACTACTGAAATTACGTAATAAGTTGCCATGACATCAGTGCGCGACAGAGAGACAGATATACATTGTTTTACAGTATTAGATTGCCATAAAAAAATAAGGATTTTAACGCAGGATGTTTTCCACAAAAACAAACAAACAAAAAACATTTCTTTCAATAAGACCCATAATCAGAACCAATTTATGATTGTGTTAAATAGAAAAGTATTGTTTTCAATAAAATTACATTTATTTCCTCTCACCCTAGGGGGACCGGCATGGCTAAGTGTGTTAGGGCGAGCGGCTCGTAATCTGAAGGTCGTGGGTTCGCATTTTTGTCGCGCCAAACATGCTCGCTCTTTTAGCCGTAGGGGCGTTATAATGTTACACTCAATCCCACTATTCGTTAGTAAAAGAGTAGCCCAAGAGTTGGCGGTAGGTGGTGATCACTATCTGCCTTCCCTCTAGTCTTACAGTACTAAATTAGGGACGGCTACCAGAGATAGCCCGCGAGTAGCTTTGTGCGAAATTCAAACAAACAAACAAACCTATGTGATAACAATGATGATCAGAATAAATACATTACTGTATTAGAGAGGAAAATATTGGTTTCAGTAAAATTACAGCACGCGTATTTCCGCTAAACTCACTTAATTCAGTAAGAATGAAAACCCGAGTAATTGTGTATTATTGTAAAGCACTAAAAGAATAACAAAGGAACAATATTACGTAAAGTCGAGCAAGCGCTTTTGCGACTATGCAAACCAAAAGTAGTAAAACACATAAATCTGAAGTTGAGAACTTTTTACATTCAAATAAGTTAAAATTTTCTTGTTTTTTACGAATATAAAAAAGGTAATTATTTAACCTCATTTAGAGAGCGTTAGAGGTTAAGGGCGAAATATTAATTAAGCAAGTCGTGTTATATGTGTCTGTACTTAAACTGTTCTTCCATAGAATCCTCAATAATTAAATTTACACTAGTAATTAATATAAAAATAAGTATTTTAAATTAATCATTTGTACTTGAATGTATGATGAAATAACACAACTTGTTTTAAATATAATTAGGATAATTTGTTAAAGTAAATAGTTTTAATGTGTACTGGTTTTTCATTTGAGAAGAAAGCCATATTAAGCTATTTGCTGTGTCCATCGTGGGGAATCGAACTCCAGATTTTAGCGTTATGAAGCCGAACACTTACTGCTCTTTCACCGGTGAGACTTCTAATATGCAAGGTAAACGAATTGTTTGTATTCCTAAAACGAGCCGCCCTCTCTTTGGTCTATCATTTCAAAATTAGGAGCGGTTAGCGTTGATATCCTTCGAGTAGTTTTGTGAGAAATTCAGAAAACAAACAAACAAATGCAATTTTTTTCAAATGTTTTTTTGTTTGTGTTATTACAACGGTTACGATAGAGAGGCTCATATGTATTATAGTACAGTACTTGCCAAAATGATTGTACACTGTTCTATACTGATGTTATTGTGTACATGCACAGAGCAATTATTGAGTAAATGCCTGAACAGTAACAGTGAAGGTAGCGTACGATCAGACAAACATATATGATTTGTTACTTTGTTCTGTATATATTGAGCAAACTAATGTTAATCAGGGTTTACTGCTGTGACTGTTTTACTTGGGCAAGAAAGCATGTCAACTTACAGTTAGGATACTAATGATATGTCATCTTTTTATATGATTCCTGTTTCTGGCTTAGTACAGATAATGGTAGAATTCTTGTTCGTCGTTTGCTTGAAAAACAGATGAGGGAGACTGTCTTTTTACAGGTGGCGCAGTACATGTTTGGGCAGCTATTCATTATAGTGGAAAAAAAATTGAACCTATTTCTTTATTTATCCCATCTTAATAATAATGATCTTATCTATCACAAACTATGCAAACATTTTGGCCAAGACTGTGTTATTAAACTTTTGGTAGAGACTTCACTGGCTGTAAATTTTGTTTCAAAAACAATGCTTGTCAGAGTAAAATCACGATTATATTTTAAAAAAAGATGAGGTTATAGCCAACTGACCTCCTTCTTAAGACTCAGCAGCATAGTCAACAATACTATTAAACATCTTATCGAATTATTATATTAAATAATAGTAAACCTCAATAGAACTTCAAAAATTTACAGTTAATAATGATAACCAGAGTAATTGTGATTCGTGCAACTATTCTTACCCGAATAATAAGGTTTACTGTTACAAGCATATCCGCCCTTCAACATTTGAAAGGGAGGAACATGTTCAGTGTCATGTCATGATCCAAGTTTTCATTCAGTAACATTTCATATGAATGAAAACCTGTTGAGAAACAAGTTTTTAATAAGTAAGTTTTTGCTTTCTTGGTAGCAGTCGAACACTTTGAATAATATTACAAATACTTCATTTACGTCAAAATAAAATACAAAAAACATGATTAAATAATTATATAAAGTAATGAAAATAATTACATAAAGTAATGAAAATAATTATATAAAGTAATGAAAATAATTATATGAACACACAAACAACATACACCCAAAGCTACAAACAACGGGAAGTTGTAACAATAACGTAAATTTATGTGATGGTTCAAAATATAAACGAAACGCAATTAAGTTGCCCTTTGACTTAAACAGAAGGTGATACCTTGTTTCGTGCTGACATACATTCTCCCAACTATCCAATATTACTAACCAAAATTCAGCCAAGCTGTTTATTCATCCACGATTACACATAAGCCCATAAAACCTTAAGAATTTTCATATAGGGACTTCGTGCAGGCCAAAGCCATGCTTACGAGTGTTTCATGATCTTTTTTACCGGCCTGGCATGGCTAGGTGAGTTAAGGCATCCACCTGTAATCTGAGGGTCGCGGATTCGAATCCCCATCGCACCAAACATGCTCGCCCTTTCAGCCGTGGGGGCGTTATTATGTGACGGTCAATCCCACTATTCCTTGGTAAAAGAGTAGCCCAAGAGTTGGCGGTCGGTGGTGATGACTAGCTGCCTTACCTCTAGTCTTTCAGTGCTAAATTAGGGACGGCTAGCGCAGATAGCCCTCGTGTAGCTTTGTGCGAAATAAAAAACAACAACAAACAAACAATGATCTACCGCCATGATATTGTTTCACCAGATTGGTTGTATTGCTTGAGATCATTATCTTGTTGGTAGACAAATTATTACCTAATGAACCGTGTTTCTGATGAAATGGTAGAATGGATCAGAATCTGTGTGCACTTTTAACAGGTAAGTCGCCACTAATTTTGTCTAGCTCATTCGCATTTCTATTTACACCATGATATATACTCTACCTTCATCTAACTCCTAAAGAACGTGTCCTGAAATAGTAAACATCAATTTTGGAGCGTTGTAGTTTTTTTCTATCTCGACCTATTTAGAGTCTTGGTTACAGTTTCACAGAAAACGTGAATTCTTAATATAATTTTTCGTATGTAGTATCTTTTATAACATCTAATGTTCAGTTAAACACACATATCTAATGTCTACTAAACTCCCAGAAGTTATGAATGAAACACATTTTACATTACTACTACTGGGCATAGTGTTATTGCTGCGCTTTTGTACTAGTATGTCACTTTCTAAATGGTTAGATGACCACCAATCACAATGTAAACAATCAACAAGTTATTGTACTCTGATGCAATTTGTAGCATTCTCGTACAGTATTTGCCTTGAATACCTTTTATCGTTTTCAAAATTATTTTCAGTACTTTATATATAATTTAGGCTGGACTTACAGTTATCTAAAATAATTCACAGCAGAGTTTATCTGTATAAAATTACTTTTAATTTTTCAATTTAATTTCTTTGCTCAAATTTTCAGTTATTTAGATATTAGTGAGGATTGCAGTTCAACAGTCGTTTTATGTGTGTTAGAGAGATGATCTTTCATACTTGTGTTTTTCTATCCATCTGTATCAAAGATAAATGTTTCTTCCTTCATAACCACACAGCTGTGGAGCGTAAGTATTCTACTAATGACTAATTTACTTTTCAAAACCTAACATTTTCCTTTCATTATATTTTGTTGAATAATAAATAGATGTACCTGATTACATATGCTTACAACCATGTACGATATGATTAAACTGGACTATTAATTAAAAAAGAAGTTAATTTCCCACCTCATTTGTAAAAAAAAAATATAAATAATTTAACTTTGAACACGCATTAAAGCATTCTTGTAGTAATCTACTAACACACACAAAAAGACACTTAATTACATGATGGTAGAATTGGTGACTGTTTGGAACAAGTGGATAATTTATGTTGGGCTGACTTGTCACACCTCGTGGTTTGATCGACTGTTGTTCATCGCGGCAAGTCTTTCAAATAATGTATTGTTAATAACCATGGCATTCATGGAGAGCCTGCACGCTAATATTTCATTCTACAACAGTTTAATCATCAGTGGTAAATAATCTGGTGCAAGGGTTTAACACATGGGTACTAATCACCACTTTGTTTCCTATTGACTATCAACGTTTTTGTAATGAACGATTACCAAAACAAAACAATAGCAGAAATAAAACAATTTAGAAAAACTGCGTAAGCATGTAAGTACTATTTTCTTGGTGTGTGTACAATAGTCGTTAAATGTTAATTGCATTTTAGTTCACGATTTTGATATGCTAATGCACTGATACGTCTTTGATATATGCTTTCAACGATAGTAAATCATAGTCTGTTCTGGTTGGCCCGGCATGACCAGGTGGTTAAGGCGCTTGAGTTGTAACCAGAGGGTCGCGGGTTTCAAACCCCGTCGAATCAAACATGCCCACCTTTTCAGCCGTGGGGGCATTATAATGTGACCGTCAATCTCACTATTCGTTGGTAAGAGAGTAGTCCAAGAGTTGGCAGTGGGTGATGATGACTAGCTGACTTCCCTCTAGTCTTGCACTGCTAAATTAGAAAGGGCGAGCATGTTTAGTGCAACGGGAATTCGAACCCGCAACCCTCGGATTACGAGTCAATACAAAAGTTGTATGAACAGTATCGTCTTCTATCTGTTCTGGAACTTTCTTGATGTCTTATCGAGGATTCACGATAAGCGGTCCCCCGCTGGAACAGCGGTAAGTCCACAGATTGACAACGCTAAAATCAGGGGTTCAATTCCCATCGGTAGGCTTAGGAGATAGTCCAATGTGGCTTTGCTATCAGAAAAAACATACAAACACACTCACAATGAGCGAGTTAGCTCTGAGTTGATGTTCATACAATTTACTTAACAGGGAGCTAGTTTCGAGGTATGGCTAATGACCTCTGAGTTATTATTTACTGGTGTTCCTGAGACCAAAGGCGAGTTTTGAGACACGGCTAACGACCTTGGGCTTATTGGATCTTGAGATATTTAATCTGACCGTTCTTTTAATTTATATCTATGAACTCAGTCGATTTTAGAGAAATGCCTGAAGAAATGTTTGAGAAATCTGATAAAAAACTTTCGTATAAAGAGAGGATAGCTGAAAAGGAACAATTTTATCTGCTTTACACTAAGTTTTAAAACATGAGATCAAAGCAGTCTACTAAACAATCAATATTTAGATCTTCGTTTACAAAAGCAAGCAAACAAGAATATAGTCTTGACAACAATGATTTTAACAAATTCTTCTTCGCACGTTTAAAAGTAGTTTGTGAAATAACAGGAAACATTTTCAATATATTTTTTGTATATAAAAGGAAACTTAAGAATTTTTATCTTCTGTAACATATATGCCACAGTTTACAACAAATATTAATTATGTTATCAAAAGATATTCGTTTTGGGGCTCAAACACTAACATAACTTTTTAAAAGGTTATTTCTTAAGTTTGCAAGAAACGAGAATATGAACATTTACCTAAAACGCTTGAAACACAAAATTAAAATATTAAGTTTTTCTTTGACTAATTAAATACTGTGCGAAATTCAAAACTCAATCAATGAACATTCAGTACGTTCAAAATATTAAGTTTTTCTTTGATAGTTCTGCTTTATGCAAGAATAATATATTTTTGTCCTCGACCAATAAAACATTTTTCTTTGACTCAGAAAAGCTTTGTAGCATTCTTACATAACGAAACATAACTTCACTGTGTATTTCAGAACGGCTGGTATGGGTATTAACACTTTCACTGATAAGGAGAGAACAACGTTTCGACCTTCCTAGGTCATCTTCACTTCATAGCCAGAGAGACTGATAAATGTACAGATTTTAAGATAAGTAGGTATGCTGATATACAGATAAATATATGAAATATTAAAATTTTGCTTTAGGACGTTTAAAAAAATTAAATTTTAAATTTTATGTGTGATAAGTAGGTTTGATGAAACCGGTTTTCTCAGACAGGTCTTCGGTGTGCACGCACATTATTTACAGTTTCTAGATGTAACTTACTTTGAAATTTACGTCATAGATCAGTGGAGCTATATTTCCTTGGTAGCGTTACTCCACAGCTGTTATTTCACAACGCATAGCCATATAACTTATTTACATCGAATATTAATTTTAAATGAGCTGTTTAATAAATTGATAAACAGAGCACGCATATCATTATGCGGACATGTAGACATATATATTTCTCTTTCTTGTGGACTACAATGCTATTGATAAACAGAACACCCATATTATTGTGCGGAACATGTAGACGTATATATCTCTCTTTCTATTTGTTTGTCTATTTATCTATCAACCTGGAAAGTCACATAATTTTATCATCCTCTCTTTGTTTCTTTCTGTATTATTTTATAGTGAAGAATAACAACTCGTTATGGGCCGCGAGTTACCGGTTTATGAATTCTATGGTTCACTGTTCACGGATCGCTCCACACCTTGATATCGTGACTACCTAATAAGGTTGGCGACCAAATACTCCTGTTCACTGAGATAAAAGTATCCAAAGAATTGTTAGTGGGAAGTGTTGACACTTCCCTTTTGTCTAAAATCTATCAGGTAAAAAGTAGAGACCTCTATGCATAGATGGTCCCTGTGAAGTTTGCTTGAAATCATGAAGCAAAAGCTCATCTGTCTATATATGTATATATATATATATATATAGACACACAGACATATACATATATCTTTACGAAATAACATTTTAAATTAATATGAATATAAAGTTTACGCAGATTTGTAGTTAAAATAATGCACGATATTTAGACCTTGTTTTTGGTTATTTTCAACATCTTGCTGAGGAATGACTGTCTAACCGTTTTAAGGGATTTCGTATTTAGCATTTAGAAAGCTTATCCTTTCCTGTAAAAGTGAGAGGGTTCAAAGTCAAGGTACTACAACTAAGTGTTTAAATTATAATTTAAATACTGGTGAAATATGTAATGGTTAATATTCAACTGTGTTGAGAAATTCACGTATTTACATGTGGATAGAACTGAGACATGAAAAGTACTTTGAACGTGAATACATATGTTTAAAAAAATAAAAACATAGATGGCTTTATAGAGAACCCAAAGATTTATTACATTAGACCTGAACTTTATGTAAAAGAGAAATCAAATAAACGAATGTTAAGATGATTAACTAGAAGTCTGAAAAGTTAAGCTGTGGTCAAATTGCCGAATGTCTATAAACTGAAGAACTAAGTCGGAAAAAGAAAATTTATGGCTTTGAAAATAAAATTTTGTAAATCCCAAAGGAAAGCAAGGAGTATAGAGAGAGAATTCGATTTATGCGTTTAAGGTTTATTGTAAATACAGCATATCGCTTTTTCATGTTCGGTTTAGGTTGGAGTAAAATTAAAACAGAACACTTAAATGGGAACGGAAGCCATATTTAATTGTTTATTTACGTGCAACAACTAGTAAGATAATATCTTGATAGTTTCATTTCAAAACACGTGAACATCGCATAAACTACTTGGTCTTTTGCTGTTGGTTTTTGAGACCTTCAAACTATCAAACTGCAAAAGAGGATTCCGAGAACACTAACCGTTTCAGTCATAAGTCGAAAACAAGTCAGGAACAGTTAGTCTATCAACAGTTATAATTGCACCTTATGAAATACTACGGAGGTACAGCTGGAATAATACTTTTACTTCTTCATAATAAATATTAAAATTTCTTTAGTGAAGCGTAAAATATAGTTCTGTCAGACAGACCTGTTAATAAATGACCATATATTTATCTTTGAAGAACTTGGGTTTTCGGTCCAAGCTATAAAATTTTTACTGAGCTTAATAATTCCAGAAATGAAGGAGGTGGCGCTACCTCCTTTTGAACATCTGTCTGTATGCTTTATCGTGAGTTTTTCAATAGGAAAGGAAACTTTTATTGAACAGTTTTATTACACCATCTATAAAATGGACTTTCCCGTGATTCCAGTAAATTTTTGGTATCTATATCGGTGAGAATAACTAACGGTTCTTTTCACATATATTTTTGTATTATCTAACGTTATAGTCTGTACTAAACACGAGCTTTTGGGTAAAGCAAAAACTGAGAAGTATTTGCTGTGCGAAATGAAAAAATAAAACGCTACATGTTTACAATACCTCCGAGGCTACACAACAAGAGAAGAAATATGTTCAATTTGCTATATAAAAACACGACGTGATCATATCGTGTCTCTCTTATCTTTCTACACATATTTTTGGTATTGAAAGAATGCCTGCCATCTGCATTATATGTAAGGCAGAATGCAGGACATTAATACCATAACATTTTTTATACGTATGTATATATATATATTATAGAGGAAGAAGCAATGTTAATATTAACACTATTTTGTGTTTTATGATTTTCTTTATTTGATCATTGAAAACTGTAAAGCTACAGTAAACGTTCATTGAATTGTTATTATACTAATCATGTATTTATAAATCTTTGATTGGGGCCGGTCACTGGTGTATAGGTGGTGGATACAAGGGTTCGTAGCTGGCGCTTTATTATCGCAAAATTGCCTATCGCACACGACATAGATGTATTATAAAAGAGACAATCAAATCTAATAAATGGAAGTTTGTGTTGTTGACTAGTTTATTTCCTCTTAGTCTATCAGTTGAAAATTAAGAACCACTAGTGAAAGATGGTCCTTGTTTAACGTTGTTCAAATATCCAAAGCAAACGAAATCCTTGATTCTTTTCTACGTCATACATTTTGACATATTTATTGTATTTGTAATTGTTTAACAAATTGTTATTACACTTATCAGTGTTTCAGTCCTTTATTTTTTTCTACGTGGCAAATTCATATTAGGAATGAGACAACACCAAATGAGATTTCACTTGTGGCTAAACTTAGCACATGATAAAATAACATAGAGTTTACATACCTCCTGGAGTACGGTTTGTCTCAAAATCTAGATAGAGGCTTCTGGATAGAAGTAGAACAAAAGCTTGTTCTTATTGGACGCATAAATAACACACGCAAAAACCGCGTGCAAAGCTTAATTATCTATGTATGTATTTCCATCAAATGAACTTTCTTGAAGGGAAATTATTACCATTGTTCCTAAAACATAGACAAAAAAGTGCTTTACCTAAGAATTCACTATTAAAGCAGAGTACAGTGAAGATTACTCTCACAAAGCAATGCGCAAAATACTACTGTAATAGAACTGATACCAAGAACAATTCGCGTTAAAATTAATCCCACAGAAGTGATGCTCAGAATAATGAGCGCGAAAATTACTCCACCAGAACTGATGCTCAGAACAATGCGCTTTAAAATTCTTCTCACAGAACTGTTGTCCAGAACAATGCGCACAACGTTTTTAAAACAAGTGAAACAAAAGAAACTAAAGAATCTACTAAAACCTTAAGGCATTCTATATAAAACAATATGAATATTCTACAAAACGACAACCCTTTCACTATAAAATTAAAAATAAATTAAGAAGACAAATCAGCCTTCACTCTGTTCTCAATTCGTCTAGGCCCGGACATAGAACTCGACTCGTAATACGAGGGTCGCGGGTTTGAATCCCCGTTACACCAAACATACTTGCCCTTTCATCTATGGGAGTATTATAATGTGACAGTCAATCCCACTATTCGTTGGCAAAATAGTAGCCCAAGAGTTGGCAGTGGGTGGTGATGACTAACTGCCTTCCCTCTAGTCTTACACTGCAAAATTACGAACGGCTAGCGCAGATAGCTCTCGTGTAGCTTTGCGTGAAGTTCAAAACAAACCAAACCAATTCGTCCACTATTTACATGAGGTATAACACCTAAATAGTTGCTAGTTCACGAAAAATGTAAGAATCATTATTTGATGTATTCATTCTGAATGGCACATTATGTTATACAGTCAAATCAGAGACCCTAAAGTTCATGTATAGCTGTCCATCATTTTAAACTGCTAAGAAGATTGAAAGCAGCTAAACAGAAGCATTTTTTGACAACATGGCTTCTTTAACTTAATTAGGTAGCGGGTTTAATATCACTTTTATAATACCCACAACTGAAAATATGGAAAATGTTTTACAGTACAATGCGGACTTGAATCATGGGCTTTCTTACCTCTAACCAGGTAAGCTAACTATTAGACTACGATAGTCCCTTTTTTGTTGCAAACCTGCTAAGCATGACGAAATAAATAAAAATTGAAACTTGAAAAAAAGGATCATCTGGATAACATCTAAGTTTTTATGGTTACTAACTGCCATGGCCTCTGGCCCTTTTATATCAAAATATTTAGAAAGAAAAATGCTTAACAAAACAGAAAATAAAGTTATTCTCATTCAGGAGAAACTATTTTTTAATTATTTTTTCAAAGTGTGTTTATTGTTTAGCATAAAGCTAAACACAAGGGACTATCCGTGCTGTGCCCACGACAGATTGTGAAATACGGTTTTTGGCGGTGTGAGCCCGCAGACTTATGGCCGAGCCACTGAGAGATTTAGTGGTTAGACAGTCTAAAAATTTATACTAAAATAATTTTAAGTCAGCTTCCCTTGCATTGTCAAGATTCACTATCATTCACCACACCACAAAATATATTGTGGTAAGATTGTTCACCTGTTTTGTGAATCGTGGTTTTTTTTTAATGTTTATAGTTCCATGAATGACGTAATTGTAGGAAATACCAAAGACGTTTCACAGCTTGGTGGTTAAGGCTTTCGACTCACAACCTGTGGGTCGCGGTTTCAAATTCCTGTCGCCGAATATGCTCGCCATTTTAGCCGTGGGGGCGTTATAAAGTTACGCTCAATCCAACTATTGGTTGGTAAAAGTGTAGCACAAAAGTTATTGGTCAGTAATGTTGATTAGCTGCCCTTCCTCTAGTCTATGACTTTTAAATTAGGGACAGCTAGTGCAGATAGCCCTCATGTAACTTTACGCGAAATTCGAAACAAATGAAATCAAAATAAATGGTGTTATTTGTTTAAGTTCTTACAAATGAACTTTAACTTTCATTATGTTGAGCGAATGCATATATAGTGTAAATCTCCTGGATGTTCAATGATAAGCTTGAGCGTTTATACAAATAACGCGAATATTCGGAATGAGATCTCTGCGGGACGCCCTTTCAGCTGTGGGGGCGATATAATGTGACGTTCAATTCTACTATTAAGCGCAAAGCTACACGAGGCTATCTGCGCTAACCATCCATAATTTAGTTGTGTAAGACTAGAGGGGAGGCAGCTTGTCATCGCCACCCAACCGCCAACTCTTGGGCTACTCCTTTACTAATGAATAGTGGGATTGATCGAATCTTTATAACGTTCCCCCGGCTGAAAGAGTGAGCATGTTTGGTGTGACGGGTATTCGAACCCACGACACTCAAGTTGCGAGTCGAGTGCCATAACAGAGATTATTTATGTCCATATCATACAAAATAACTTGTTTCAATGCTTGTTTAATTTCGAGAGCTATCTGCACTAGCTACCTCTATTTGAGAAGTGATAGACCAGATTGAAAGCAACTTTAAGACCAACAGAATAGAGCAAGAATAACAAATAGTTAACTCTATACCCTGTAAATTCTTCGGCTACGTTATTGGATCAAATAATTATATTTTACCCCCACTTACTCACGGTCACAAAGTTAAGGGTTTTATTTTATTTTATTTTTATTGGTGGAGAGAGAGGTTAACGGGACGCGAATCACTGATCCATGGTTTGTTACATTAACGGTTACTAGTTAGCGTAATTTTCTTGTGAGAGCATTTATGTTAAAACACATTTTCATCAGTGTGCTGATCAAACACTTTTTTAATCTCGTGTGATTAGATTTATATACAGAATCTTCGAAATGTAAATATATATCTTTAATACAATGTTCATCCAGTGCCAACAAAAACATGTAACCATACAACTATAGATAAATTTATTGTTGCTTCAAAAGATTAAAACAGAATAACAACTGTCAAATTCCTCCAGACAGGAGGGCCCGACATGGCCAAGCGTGTTAAGGCGTTCGACTCGTAATCCGAGGGTCGCGTGTTCGAATTCTGGTCGTACCAAACATGCTCGCCCTCCCAGCCGTGGGGGCGTTATAATGTTACGGTCAATCCCACTATTCGTTTGTAAAAGAGTAGCCCAAGAGTTGGCGGTGGGTGGTGATGACTAGTTGCCTTCCCTCTAGTCTTACACTGCTAAATTAGAGACGGCTAGCGAAGATAGCCCTCGAGTAGCTTTGCGCAAAATTAAAAAACGAACAAACAAACAAACAAACGAGACAGGAGATAAGATTCGTTAAGTTATTGTTTCGCCATTACTGTTTTATCGAAACAAAATCCGCTACTTTTATCCACAGACCTTCTTTCATTGACCAAAACCGTTGCGTTTTGTTGTTGTTTTTATTTCTCCAAAATTGCAAAAGAATCTCTAGTTTGCAATAATATGTTTAAGCTAAGCAATGTTATTGTTACTTTGTGGCAAAGGTCATTGGTAGCCGATAAACTAAAAACTAATTAGCTTTTAAAATTAATGAGAAATTTGGTTTTAACATAGTTACGATCACATACATTATTCTTAAACCCAACACAAACACAATTGCCAGAAAAGTCCGCATAATAAAAGGTTGGAAAACGATCGTTAATTTGTGTAAGATATATATATATATAACGTTATCCGTCTTAATATCACTTTATGCAGCTGTTTGTATTCGTAATTAGGTAGAGATAATCATGTAAGTTAAATACGTTGTGGTGACCGAAACTAATGGGCAACCTAAACGTGCAGCCCTCGAACACCCTCGAGGGACGCAAGGTACCCTCTCCAATAACAAGCCAAAAAAGAAATGAACTATATATATGTAACATAGTTTAGGATGCAAGTATGCCTCAGGTTAGCCTTTACGGTATCGCATTAAGTTGTTTGCTTGTTGTTACCATGAGATTGGATGCAAAGAGTCGAAAGTCTAGAACGACATCGAGACTGAAAATATTCTAATATCACGCGTGACTTGTGCAACAGAATCTTGATTAGCATTATGAAGTCATTATCTTCGTGTGCCTAGTGCTACAATAATCGGTTTTAAGCAGTTATTCGTATTTTTTACTGTTGTTATGGTTAGCCCACAGGCCTGTGGATACAAGTTTTCATGTCTGCGTCCCATTGTCACACATACAGAAACACAAAACCGCTATCCGCACTTTGGGGCCGTAGGCGCATTATCAGAATGACTATAAGATCCAATTATTTGATTAGAGTGGTTCAAGAGTTGGCGGTGACAGTTGTCGAATAATTTCTTACCTCTAGCCTATCAGTACAATATCATTGAAAGATACCGCTTGTACAACATTTCGTGTATATTTGAAACAAAGAAACAAATTTATTCTTGATGTGTAGCAGTACAGTATTTAATATACTACTGAGCAGTGTCATATTTAACCATAAAATTATAGAAATTCATATTTTGGCAAAATACTTTATTTATGATTATTTAGGCTTAATAGATTGAGAATGGAACACTTCAGCCTTGTTTTCGTATTATTGTTACTCTGTGGCACAGAAGTAAGTCTTCTATCTTCAGAAAACCAGTTTCCATATTCCTGGCGGGCACAGCACAGATAGTCAATTGTACATAATGGATTTTGAACAATATAAATTTTTTATTTAAATTCAGGATCACTTACTTCACGATACAAAGCTCATTTCATAAGTATGAAGTTTTCCACTCCAAACTATTTAGTCTTTGACAAAATTGTTAGTTTTATACATTTCTGTTTTTGCTGAAGAATTTGAAAGAATAAATTAGTTGATTTAATAATACATATTCTTTAAATACCACTGTCAGCAGTAGCTCATTGGTGGTGGGTAAATGAGCCCAAATATCATTGTAGTAACCACTAGAAGAGTACTGTTTTTATTCTTTGGGTGGTCTTGTATTACTGATTACTAATGAAATTCCACAAAAATAGGAATGGCAGTGGAAGAATACACAAACAGCCCAGGCCTCGCGTGTTTCTTTCTCTCTCTTTCGTCAAATTCGAAACGTAAACAGTCTTTATATTGAGAAAACATGCAAAAAAATAAATTAGTGGTATAACTGTAAACACATTGATGTGAAGTAGATCGTGACGAATAAATGGCATCTGAAAAGAAATACGTTAAGCGAAGGACTGAAAGCACTTTGTTTGTTTTGTTTTGTTTTTCGAATTTCGCGCAAAGCTACACGAGGGCAATCTGCTCTAGACGTGTAACACTAGAGAGAAGGCAACTGGTAATCACCACCCACCGCTAACTCTGGGGCTACTCTTTTACCAACGAATAGTGGGATTGACAGTGACATTATATCGCTTCCATGGCTGAAAGGGTCTGCATATTTGGTACGATGGGGATTCGAATCCGCGACCCTCAGATTACGAGTCGAGAGCCTTAACCACCTGGTCATGCAGGGCCCCTGAAGACGCAGATCACGGCTCTTGAATGATACAAATAACGTTTATATGCAAAAACGGCTCGTTTGGGTTGAGAAAATATTTTACATATAAGAGCGATGACCTTGAGAACCTGACGATGACCGAAGAAGGTCGAAACGTTGTTCGCTCTTCTATGTAAAATATTTTCTCAACCCAAACGAGCCGTTTTTGCATATAAATTTCTCAACAAGTGGGTTTCTCGACATCACTGATACAAATAACGTGTTTTTTTTTGGAAAAAGAAAAGAAAAAAATTATGTTATAGTTAAGTTTAAAATTCATTATAAACTGGTAACCGAAGAAGAAATTAACTTCACGAAATGCAAAAGTTCTCTTTCTCTACAGACACCTATAATATAAGCATGTAGCAATTAAATCGCCCTCTATATAGATTTGTCAAAACTTTTACTTATCATTTTAAACACTAAAAATCCGATACTGAAATAAGAAAAAAAAAAAACGTGTTGTTCTTTTTTATGTTCGACCGATTTTCTATGACTTTCTTAGTTGGTGGGTATACGAACTAATCAATACCTTCGAACACAATTTACCTCTTTCTAGATGACTCACATGTGAGAACAAAACCTAAACCTGTCTAGAAGAATACGGTACCATTATTTAAGGGTTAAACTTCTTACATTTTTAAATTGTTTTTATTTTAGTTCAAATATGCACAGTGTGCTGAACGTCAGCCAGAACGTCGAATTTCAAATTATAGCTTTATAAAATTTTAAAAACTAAGTTCACTAAACCTTCGTATATAATTATTTCATCGTTTTGTGAAAAAAAAAAACCGGAAAATAATTATAGTATAAACCCAATAGCAATGTGTAACCAAAAAGTAGAAATGTCAACATGTACATGAACTCATCACGGAATTATTCTTTTCACCAAACATATGTTTTTTTCTAAATTGACAGCAATGCCAACCTAATGCATAATGTATTTACAAAACTGGTGTTATTTTACTCGAATAATGTTACTTCAGAACATCGTTACACTCCATGACACTACGACCGGTTATGATCTCTCTGATGACCATGCATTTTGACAATAGTTCAGTTTCATTCTAAGGCTTTTGTGTGAAAAGCATAACATTCCTCCTTCATTATTTTTTTACAATATATCTAGTGTAAGAGAACTAAGAATTTCCAGTGCCAATTTTGATCATACATAAGTCTAAAGGCAAATTTCCATTGATTTCATCTGCATGTTTTCTTATAGAATAAGATAATAAAAGCTTCATATCGCAGCTGCTTGTGATATGTAACTCTTTAAGGTGAGGTATAACTAAAATCCATAGTCGCATTTAGCTAATCATGGCTGGGGTATGACTTGTTGCAAGTCGCTTTTTGGATGTTCCTGAAACCCATATTGATCCATATGCTTATAATTTATTGCCTTTTCTTGGTAATTTTGTGCACCACACTACCTACATAGCGCCAAAAATGTTAGAATGTAACTGGGATAATACACGTTTTTTATATATCGGCTGTGCTTGTCATGTGACTTGTTGATTTATATGTTCGAAATTATTGTAAATTAGCGTATTCAGTATTGTATTTCAGCGCAAATATTAATACATATATATAATAGCAACTTAATTTTTGTCTGTTGCAGATGGTTTTAACTAACCTAAAATCCAAACATCTAGTACTTGGTGTTTAATATTGTTGATATAGGTGCAAATTTCCTTATACCTTAAAATATTGTTAATAAGTGAACATTATAAGCTACGCTTCTGTGGATTTGTTTGTTTTGTTTTTGAATTTTGCGCAGAGCTACTCGAGGGCTATTTAAGCTAGCCGTCCCTAATTTAGCAGTGCAAAACTAGATGGAAGGCAGCTAGTCAGCACCACCCATAGCCAACTCTTGGACTTCTCTTTTACCCACGAATAGTGGGATTGACCGTAACATTTTAACGCCGCTACGGCTGAAAGGGCGAGCATGTTTGGTGTGACCGGGATACGAACCCGCGACCCTCAGATTACGAGTCGAACGCCTTAACCCACCTGGCCATACCGTGCCCGCTTCTGTTGAAGGCTTTATTTCTAATTTTCATAATCAAATTAAAATATCCCAGCTCTCAAAAGTCAAGGGAGAATATATTTCATAAATAAATATGTTTATGAAGCTATTTAAACGTGTCCTGGATAAGAGCTGGTTTATTATGTCTTAAGATCAGTCATTTGTATGCAAACCATAAAATGTAAATTTAGCTAATATAATTAAAATGTTTCTTATCATAGTAACGTGAATGAGATCGAATCGAAATAGTAAAAAATGCTACTTGTGAAAGTGAAACAAATTTATAACTTCTAAGATAGCCTCATCATAATTTATCCTCCTTCATTTACATGACTATCTTACCCTAAGGTCATAGGCACAAGTATTGTAGTTAGGGCCTCGGGTATGGGATTTTACCCCGTGTTTCTGATTCAGAAGTGTTACATGCTCGATTCCAACAATTAATCCTCATAAGTGACAACATGGTTTCCAACTACTGAAAGTTATTCTTACAAATATTTGTTGCAGGGTTTTATTTCATGTTAGAAGTTCGGCGTATTTTTTTTTATCCTCTTTGTATTTTCATTGGAATACATAACGATTTTACAATCCTAAGAAAAATATTTATTTCTTCTACAAGCGGTGTTTTGAATATTAACAAACAAGTTCAGACATCAAACTTTGGTTTTCTATCTCTAAGGAAACTTGCTTGTTTGTTCGTTTTTTATCCGCGAATATTAGACGATTTATACCCTCACGTAAAAACTGAGGTAAAATACCCCATCTCTGTGTTTCTCTGCCTTTGGAATTGTACCTATTTTGTACAGTCAGAATTCATAGCTTATTTCAATAAATGATTAACACTATATTTGTACAGTCATTTCAGATGTGAGCTGGGAGTGGTCTAGTGTTTAGCGCATCAAACTATAAATCCAAAAGCGATCCATTCGCTTTCAGTTGCCGAAAATTACACGTCACACTTTCGAATCATTCATGGGCCATATGAATGACAGCCAAAAGTTGGCGGTAAGTGCTGTTGGCTAGCTAACTTCTATTTGGTCTATCAATTCAAAACTAGGGATGGCTATTGCAGGTATCGCTTGTGTTGTATTGTGCAAAATAAACTATTAATTATTTCAGATATTGATTAAATACAGGTTGATAAATAAATGTGACATGATCATTTTATCATCGTTTGACAGCCCGTTTTCGGTTGCATATTATATAATTTTTATCTTATCTCTCCTAAAACCTAATTTAAGCAAAGTGCACAGTTTCTTAAAGTTTCAACGAACTGAAATTCCCCTAAAGGTGTATGTCACATTTTCCATTATAGAAATCATTTTGTTTGTTGATTTTTTTGAATTTCATGCAAAGCTACACGAGAACTATCTGCGCTAGCCGTCCCTAATTTAGGGGTGTAAGACTAGAGGGAAGACAGCTAGTCATCACCATCCACCGCCAATTCTTGGGCTACTCTTTTACCAACGAATAGTGGGATTGATTTTCACATATTAACGTCCCCACGGCTGAAAGGGCGAGCATGTTTGGGGTGACAGGGATTCGAACCCGCGACCCTCAGATTACGAGTAAAACGCCTTAACACACCTGGCCATGCCGGGCCTAAATGCAAGTTGTGTGGTATTTCTGACATCTGTCTTTTCGATTTTAGGAAGACGTTGTTTCATCAGAGTAATAACATCATAAACCTATTACCTGCAAGAGTACTTAAGCGTGAAACATCACTTTACTTAAGTATGAGTTAGGTTTAACTCTTCATAGAATTATACTACGTGCCGAACATATTCATGCCAAATAGATTTTCACTTTTTTAAAACATACCATTAAAGGAGAAAACAATGCAAATAAAACATTGAAATGCGTCTACAAAATCTATTACGTCAGATAATCTTTGTGCTCAACGCATACCATTTAAGTAATCTCAAAAACCTCAATTTCACTGTCATAAATTTCAAAATAAAACACATAAAAATTCTACTTATTGTAACCATAGAAGTCAACGATTATCTCAAAATAGTCCAATTTAACTTGAAAAGCTAATAAATCGAAAGAGCAAGAATGAAAGCTGATGCATAACAAGCCCTTTTGTAACCCCAAAGCGTAATCACACATATTCCAATACACAGATGAACGACAGGACAAAGCCACTGTGGTCCATTACTCATCTATATAATATAAATCCACGAAAATCTGCTTGGCCTAAATGATACTTTAGACGTTAAGTAAAATATTGCTCTAATAAACGCTGTGCTGTATTTTAAGTATTTTGAATGAAACATAAAAGCATGTACATACGTTGGAAAGAAGGAGAAGGAAACACATTATCTCACTCACCGCAACAATAACAATATAACGACTTACAAAGAAAATGACTTATGGTAATTTTTTTGGTTGCTAGTTTTAACTTCAGTTATTCTAACTTATGGTATAAAATCTTTTTGTTTTATGATTGAACAAAAAGTGCAAACCAATAGCAATAAATTATATTTTCAGCTCTATAAGTAAAACTTGTCGATCTCTAAAATAAAAACGTATATCTCGTAGGAAAGTTTAATTTCTACACATATCAAAAATATATCTTGATATGAAGGCTGGTGTACCATGATGACTGGATAGCATAATGGCCAAGTGAAGGCTGGTGTACCATGACGAATGGATAGCATAACGGCCAAGAGAAGACTGGTGCACCATGACGAATGGACAGCATAACTGCCAAGAGAAGGCTGGTGTGTCAAAACGATTTGATAACACAGTGGTTGAGGAAGGATAGAGTAACCTGAGGAGTGGGTAGCACCACAGCCTTGGAAGGGTAATGTACCGTGACGAGTGGGTAACATAACGGCCAAGGAAGGCTGGTGTGCCATGGATAGTTGGTAGGAATATTGGCATTGAATGATGATGAATCGTGACGAATGGGTAAAACAACGACCAAGGAAGGCTGGTGTACCAGGATGAGTGGATAACACAATGACCAATACCACCATGGAAAGAATTGTTATCAAAAGTTTCCAGATTACAGCAGCAGATTGGCAATAGAAAATAAGCTGGTCAGCAATGTTTGCATAATAACACAATATTAAATAAGTAATAATTACGTAGGTTTGGATGATAGTATAGATTAATAACAATGACAACTATTGGTATCCGATCGTCACAATTTTACAACGAAACACATATTTAATTATCTTAATTTTTATTTAGCCTTTAAAGTCATCAACGTATTTAAACATGTATTCTTACGTCGTGAAACAATACTCATATCGTTAGAATATATCGAATATATATCTCGTTATATATATATATATATCGTTAGGATATATGTTTTAAATTATGTTTTTTGTGTTTTATTTTAGTCTAAACAGAAACTGATTTATTTTCCCTTTTATAACACATTCCTTTTCTGCTCGTACGAAACGGTTAAAATTTAGGTAAAACAAAAAAGTAATGATATAAAAAATATGCAACAAGACAATGACTGTCTGTTTTTTTTTTTTTGTTTGCTATATGAGGAGAACAGAAGCAACTAACTTAGTTTTTAAGTGACGTCTTACAGCGTTTTTCACAGTTGTAGGCGGATGAGGGAAATAACCGGTTTTGTAAAAGCAAATAAAAGAAACGTGGATGACACTAAGAATCAAAATGGTATTGTATCTACAACATTTTAAAATGTCGATTATTTCTTCTAGCTGGGGTACCCGTACTCTGGACGAAAGTTATGTAAATTCATGAAAGTTTACTTTAGGATATGAAGAGTTGCTTCTTTTATATATAAGTAAAATGAAACCAAAACACCCATAAAAACAGCAAAACACAAAATGTGAAACCGTAACTTTACACGTATCTCCTCATTCACTCAATAAACCTGCATGCCAAATTTGGTGGAAATCCATCAACAGGGGCGAAGTAATGGTAAAGAAAACAACGACAGCAAAAACACTCGTACAAATCGCAAAATGCAAAATTGAAAATTTGTGTGTGATTCCCCACGGACCTAGTGAACCTTCATACCAAACATGCTCGCCCTTTCAGCCTTAGGGGCGTTATAATGTAACGGTCAATCGCACTATTCGTTGGTAAAAGAGTAGCCCAAGAGTTGGCGGTGGGTGGTGATGACTAGCTGCCTTCCCTCTAGTCTTACACTACTAAATTAGGGACAGCTAGCACAGATAGCCCTCGAGTAACTTTGTGCGAAATTAATAAAAAACAAACAAAAAACAAAAGATCCCTATTGCAAGTCTACATGCATACAAGATAAACATTTTGCGAAGTTGGGGTTGCACATCGCGTAATAAAAAGGTTTATCAAGTATCATTCAAGTATCATTCCATTACAGTATGATATGTCTTTTTTTGGACGGGAGGACTGACTGAGTATTCGATAAGTAATACATAATTAATTCTTACAATACTGTGGTTTTTGATCAAGTAATTATCTACTCATGGAGAAATTTAAGTGATTGTCCGTTCTTTAAGTAAGGCCACTTTGGGTTACCTGCTGTGTCCACCGCGAGAATACGAACCCCGTAGTTTAGTGTTGTAAGCTCGTGGGTTTGGTGATTTAAGTGTTATTTTTTAACTACGTCTGGGTACCACGCTGGTACAGCGGTAAGTCTCCAGATTTACAACGTTAAAATCAACCGTTCGATGCCATGCAGATCAGAGACAATAATCTAACACGAATGTGATCTAAAAGAGAAATAAAACTCTGGTTTATTATTGTATATCACTTTTAATATCGATGTTTGTTTAAGTTAAATTTATATTTAGATATGTACATAACACACTGTTACATCTGTATTGTGAAATTCCGGCCTATTCACTAAAGTTGTAGACGAATCTCGAGTTTAATAAGAGTGAACAATTTATGAGTTACGTAAACACTGGTGTATCGTCAACATTGTTCTTTCAACTGAAATTTCTAGAATCTTTCCTAATGCTTATAAACCAATGCGACACGCCAAGAGACAGTATATATTATTGGTTTGCTACAATTGGTATATTATAAACCTCGGAAGCTACAACTGTGTGTGATTAAGCTTACTTATAGGGAACTTCAGCTGTTATAAGCCGTTTAATTTCAGTCGATTCACACTGGACATTAGTATTTTTACAAAAATATTATTTAACTTCAGCGGTAGAAAAATCGGCGTGTGATTGACACAGAAAGAATACAGAGCTAGTTCTAGGTTCTAGTTAAATGTTTTGTATCTACATCAACTCGAAATTAATTCACTCATCGTGAACCCTCGAAAAGGCATCAAGGAATTTCCAAACCAATTAGAAGACTCATTATTGTTTATAAGTTTGTAAAACTTTTATACCGAGATCATTATTTGTAATAACCGTTACTGTAAATTGTATTACTGTTTATATATTAAAATATATTTACATTTAGAAACAAGTGTATGTGTATCAACCTTGTTGGAAAGTATCATAAATTGGATACATATTAACATTTATTTAACTTCTATATTATCATTTCACTCAGTTTCATACTATTCAAAAGTATATACGTTACGTAATATTCTCTAAAAGAAAGAGAGAAAGTTAAATCTAGATTCCAAAGTGTCTTTATATCTGTGAGAAAAGTAATCAAAAGTTGATTTTAATCCATAAATGTGTGTATACTGATGTAATGTGAAATACAGCTATGACATAAAGAATAAATAACATCCTATTTGGTTTTCTTAAGAATTTTATTAATAAAATATATGCATAATCTGTATATTGCAAGTAAAATTAGTAATGAGCCATTTTCTTCTACACCATAAGAAATCGAATCTCAGATTTTAACGTTGCAATCTGTAGACTTACAATCCTCGCACCGTGGGACAAATTTGGAAATAGAAGATTGTGTATTACATGAATGATTTTGCTAAAACGTTTGGCAACTTTTTTATCATCTTTATAATAAAGTGTTTCAACAGTGGATCAGTCAACTCCTTAAATCTGAACGGATGCTGCCAGAGCCCGGGCAAAGATCCCAATTTACTCATCGGACGATGATGGCGTCTGATAACATTTGTCTCTTTGGTTGAAAACTGATCCAAACCACAACATTATCCACCTTTTATAAACAGACTGGAAGTATCATGAATTTTATATGAAAAGTTTTTTTTGAGACCGATTATTTTTCGGCACTTGTTTATGAATTCTGACAACTCGTTTACATCAAATGTAAAATAAAGATGTCAAGTAAAAAGAAACCAGTGAAATGTTTTACAGCTGAGTCTGTTCAGTGAGTCAAATGAAGAACGAAGTGATGATGATGATTTTGACATCGAATTTTGGTCTGGAAGAGACTCTAGTGATAAAGGCGACTCATCAAGAGCCAGTTTCAGTGTTTCTCAATCAGCTGATCGTAGAGGCTCATCGCCCCAACTAGTAACTAGTGGTACACAGAAGCCACAAAAGCGAGCCTCAGCTAAACCTGATACACCTCCCAGATCTACGTACACTATCAGAGCAGGTAGATCTGCAAAATAAGTTGGTAAAAAGTAATGATTTTGAGTTTTTGCTGAAAAAACAGGCGTGATTCTGGTGTACAAGCCGACATTAATGATATTTTAACTCCTGTCGACTGTTTCAGAGCTCTGTTTATAGATGTAAGTAACGCTTTCATCACTGCTATCAACGAGTAGTACGTCAAAGTTCCAAAGTAACCGCATGCGCAGATGTAGTTAAGTATTTGAACTGGACTCCTTTTACCAACTATGAGCTACTGAAGTTAATTGCGATGACAACATCAAAAGGCATTGATAAATGACTAAGCATTCAAGATTACATCAGCCACCCACCAGTCTCTCTACAAACCTTTCTATCATCAAGTGTTCAACAAGAGATATTTATTCAACAATGCCTTGTGTTGATACCCCTTATATTGAAGGGAAAAACAAAATTAAGAAAACTGAAATTTTGTAAGGTGTGGTAATAATTATTGGGAAATTATAAAAAATAATTCTGATTTAGGGAGTTAAGTGCTGATGTCATTAATAAAAATGTTCTGTAAGTTTCAAATTTGTGTAATATTTGGCAAACTATAGAAATATTCAGTATCATTGTTATACAAAACATACCCTACTTCTTTATTTATAAGTTATTCCCAAAACTTTCCGTATAGTCTACAATACATCACCCTTCTTTCTTCTGTACCCAGTAGCACAGTAGCATGCCTGTGGACTTACAACGCTAAAAACCAGATTTCGATCCCCTTGGTGGGCAGATCACAGATAGACCGTTATGTAGCTTTGTGTTTGAAAACTAAAATGCGTACCAAATATTCAGTTTTCTTTTCATAAATTTCTTGGAGATTCAATGATCAAATCATATTATATGAATTCTCTATAACAACAACAACAAAACACAAAAAATATTCATCAGTTTCTTGTATAAAAATATCGAAATAAATTATTAAATAAATAAGGTCTTTTCTTCCTTTTCTCATGATTATATCTTTAATATTGAACAGTGCCCCGCTGGTACAGCAGTAAGTCTACGGATTTATAACTCTAAAATCAGGGATTCGATTCCATCTCGTTGGACTCAGTAGATAGCCCGATGTGACTTTGCTGCAAGAAAATGCAAACACACTTGTGATTATATCTTTAAAACCTTTTGTAAGGTTAGAAAAAAATATTTAAATTTTACTCAAAACGCCCTATTATGTAATTATATATATATATATTGGGAGATAAAAAATTAGACGATGGCTTCATCAAACTTTCTTCCTCTCGATTACTACACGCATTTTTTTATTAAGTTTATGGAAAGTGACTTTAGTTCCATTTCTCTGAAACAACACTGATAAAAAATTATTTTTATCAAACAATTCACTGCTTATGTTTAAAAGCGTAGGCATCTTAATGACTATAACCTAAATCTATCTTTTTGATGGTTTATTCACCCATATCGCCGGTTGTATTCATTTATTTTTTCCTAACGAATTTCTAAACCATCTTCAGTTTCTATGAGTTTTTCTGTTATATTTTTGATGAAATTCAATCTTTCTAAATTCTTTGTCCACTTGTTGGTTAACGGTCAGTGATAATTCCGGTTTTCTATTGTCATATTACTGATAAGATTTATTCCCTCTAGATGATTCCCCAATGACACAGCGGTATGGTTGCGGACCTATAACTCTAAAATAAGGATTTCGATACTTGTGGAGAGTTTGGTTTGTTTTGAATTTCACGCAAAGCTACTCAAGGACTATCTGCGCTAGCCATCTCTAATTTAGCAGTGTAAGACTAGAGGGAAGGCAGCTAGTCATCACCACTCACCGCCAACACTTGGGCTACTCTTTAGCAACGAATAGTTGGATTGACCGTCACATTATAACACCCCCACGGCTGAAAGGGCGAGCATGTGACGGGGTTCAGAACCCCTGACAGTCGGGTTACGAGTGGAGTGCTTTAACCACCTGGCCATGCAGAGCACAGATAGTCCATCGGTTTTCTCTGTGCTTAACTTCAAACAAACAAACAAACAAACGAGTCATTCTAGATGTTTTGGCAGAAAAACATATCTTATGATTATCCATAGTACAAAAAACCACTGTAAAATCCATTTCTTTTAAATATAAATATATATGATTTTTTTTCATATTTACTGTCTACCTATCTCTACTTCAGGGATAGCTTTGCTTATTAAGTATAATTTATTTACACATCACGTATATTGTTATTTACTGGTTATTAAGTTGTAAATCACATGTTTAAAGTATACAAGATAATCCACCAGTGACTTGTTTATTAGTCTACTCGCACGATTAATATTTGTTTCTCTACATGAAAACCTGTGTGTAGCACAGCGATATGAAAGCCAAAAACTTACAGTAGTTGGTTAAATTGAAGGTCATTAAAAATTAGATCAAAAGTCATGCTCAGCATAAAAATATGTTGACTAATAAACCACCTTGTTAAAGACGACAGATTCGTAGCTTAAACCAAAAGTCACAGTATAAAGTTTCACATCCAACTAGTAGGACATATCTTCTACAATAGTGCCGTTCTTCTAACTAAAAACGTGTATTACTATTTATGGGTTTTTGTGATATACATGTTGAGCTTGTAATCTGTTCAACCCTTCCTTCTTCAGGTCTATTTTACGCTCCTTAAGCTATCGGTATAGATGTGCAGTTAATATTGAGTAGGCCAAGAACTGTAAGCGGATAAGAATAGTGTTTATTCAAAATAACAATTCAACGCTTGAAAGCTTAGAACACAAGTGAACTATAAGCAGTTTCTCAGAATATTAAAGGGTTCACCAGTCCTGCACCACCCCTATTGATATATTTCATGTATTACTCTTACTTCAATATAACTTGATTACAAGTCGTGAAAATCTTTCGTTCCGGGGAAACTGAACTGGAGAAGAGACATCTCGTTTATTGTATTTTGTTCATGAAAGAAGTGAATACTGGATGTTGTTTATAAAGTTTGTTGAACTGCTTCGCGGTACATTGACGGAAAAGAATTTCACATTCTTCATTCGACTTTCAGCTAACCAAACCACTATAGCATTTAGACAAAAAACGACATACCGACATTTTAAAGCTTTGTATCGAAGTTTAGCGCTCACTGTTGAGACCTCAGAAACGTTCTCTGCAGAGATTTTCCATTATTTTATTTTCTGGTAGACTTGTTTTTATATTCTCTGTTTCATATTTCTTTCAAACGAGGCATTAAAGTTTTTGAACTTTTGAACTGATTGAACTTTTAATTTCAAGTTGGTTTTGGTAAGACTTTTATATTAGAGTAAAAAAAAAATTGGGCCTGGCATGGCCAAGCGCGTAAGGCGTGCGATTCGTAATCCGAGGGTCGCGGGTTCGCGCCCGCGTCGCGCTAAACATGCTCGCCCTCCCAGCCGTGGGGGTGTATAATGTTACGGTCAATCCCACTCTTCTTTGGTAAAAGAGTAGTCCAAGAGTTGGCGGTGGGTGGTGATGACTAGCTGCCTTCCCTCTAGTCTTACACTGCTAAATTAGGGACGGCTAGCACAGATAGCCCTCGAGTAGCTTTGTGCGAAATATCCAAAAAACAAACAAACAAACAATAGAGTAAAAATTTACGAAACTTTTCTCTATCGATGGGAAGAAAACCGTCACATATACAAAATATGTTGAAGAAATATGTAACGTGTTAGATAGTAACTTCTTTTAGTGTGTACAGCTACAAACAATAGTTATCATATACTGAAAAATGAGAAAACTGTGTGAATAACCACAGCTGTGCAGACCAAGTATCAATACCTTTCTACTGTTTTTTGACAACGCTTGTTGAAATTATAGATTCATTTTAATAGAAAGTTGCATTTTATATTTCTGTAAGAGTATTTGTAGCTTCTTGATGAATGTAACATCGAGTCTGACGCTAAATAAACCACGAATAGCGTCTGTAGCTTCTCGATGTCTGTAACATCGAGTCTGACGTTAAATAAACCACGAATAGCGTCTGTAGCTTCTCGATGTCTGTAACATCGAGTCTGACGTTAAATAAACCACGAATAGCGTCTGTAGCTTCTCGATGTCTGTAACATCGAGTCTGACGTTAAATAATCCACGAATAACGTTTGATGTGTTTATACACGTTTTTGAAGAGCAGTTGATGGAAGAAGACGAACAAAGTCATAATTTGTTTAATTTTTTTCTTAGATTGTGTAACTTATGATGCACTTGAATTTATTTATGTTCAGTAACAAATACGACGTCGCGGAATTACATGAGTTTCTTTTTCTTGTACATTATAACTGTATTCATAGCGGTAAACATATAAATAAACATTATAACTGTATTCATAGCGGTAAACATATATATAAACATTATAACTGTATTCATGGCGGTAAACATATATATAAACATTATAACTGTATTCATAGCGGTAAACATATATATAAACATTATAACTGTATTCATAGCGGTAAACATATATATAAACATTATAACTATTCATAGCGGTAAACATATATATATAAACATTATAACTGTATTCATAGCGGTAAACATATATATATAAACATTATAACTGTATGCATAGCGGTAAACATATACATAAACATTATAACTGTATTCATAGCGGTAAACATATATATAAACATTATAACTGTATTGATAGCGCTAAACATACGTATAATTCTTTAAAATATCATTATTATATATGTTAAGATGCTGACTATTAAAATAAGAGACGTGTAGCTTATATTCTTTCCCCTCGAGGAGAAGAGTCACACGTATTACATAGAGCCATTTAATAGTATGTTACTCATACCATAGTTACTAAAATAAACGTCTATACAAATCGTTCAAGCTGTTCAAGGCTAAAATTCTTTTTAAATATCGTTTGATTAATTTTAATATATTGTAGCATAGGAAAAGTGACGGCATAAAATCTCACACTGAATCTTAATATTTGTTTAAAAAACGTATAGAATAGTTCATCACTTCGTAGAATATTTAAATCCAAGTGTAGAATAAATGATTTAGTTTAATTTTTTCGTTTTGAAGATATTGAAAGTATAGAGATTATTTTGAGGAAACAGTGTATGATGTTTGTTCACACTTTTCTGATAAGTTATGTTCTCCTCTTAAGTGCTTGTTGATGTAAGAATAGTAGGCCTTTTCAAGAGTATGGCCATTATCGTTGAGTCGGCTTTCAGAATTAACTGCAGTGTCATGAGGAAAAGTACGCTTGCAAGGCGTGTTGAACAAACACATGCTACAACGAATATAAAAAGAACAAATTATTTAAGATTAGGTTTCTCTCCATTTTCCCTCAAGAAAACATTAATTATTTACTAGATAGCGTTTGTTAAAAGCTTAGTATATGAAATCGAGAAACAAGTACTTTTTATTTCATTTATGCTAACTTACTCTAAAATTCTTTGACTTGTTGTTTTTCATTTTGTTAGCATACATCGAGTGTTACGTCACTGAAAATTTATCAGTATCTTCCCGAATACATGAAAAAACGCATTAAATACACAAAACTTTAATTATTTTCAACTTTTAATATTATTGATGTGTTTAGCAATTCCTGTCAAATTCACTACCATATGCCAGAAATTAAATGAATCTACATAATTTCTCTAAATATTTATTTACATCATTCTCTATAATAGCTTCCAAACAGTACTTTAAAAATTTAAGACATTTGAGGTTTAAAACCAAAAGTTAGCTGGTAGTGTTTGACACACATTCAAAGAACCAATAAAAAATCAAATAGTAAAAAATTCATTATTTGTTCTCCTGGAAATCCACATTTAATTTCAGAAAACTACCTATCAGTAGAACTACTTTTAAATGATACAGTACTTTAGTGTTTTTGTTGCATCAAGGATGTAACGTAAGAAAATAGGAAATGGGGTATTAAAGCATTCCATTATTTTCGTATCCCGAAGTAAGTGATATAACAGTATCTTCGATAGTTCTTGACGGTTTATGGAAAATAGTGGATTTGAGCATCTTTCATGAATTCTGTCTCAAAATAGGTATTGTCAAATGACTTATTTATAAGAATAAAAGAAAAAGGTTTGGACCATTCAGAGCTTCATGAGCTTATGATGCCTTTTACACCATTTTTATTTCTGTAACTCATGGTAACCTCAATGTTATTTATAAGGCACTACCTACACATTTATAATAATCCATGGGCACCTTTCTTTCACATGGCTCACAAACTCAAGATTGGAAAACAGAACTTTTTTATATTTTACTATCTTCAAGTTAAAATTAAAAACACAACACTGAAACACCTAACGAACCTAACAGTAGAAACAGTGTGGTCGTCCTTAGTTACTTGAATATAAAACAAGGTGTTTGATATTCTCTATGATGCAGTTTTACGGTAGAAAAACAGACAAACCTTATTTTCGAGGTTTTCTAACGCTATGCTTTTGAATAAAATAACAAAAAGGAAAACGAGCGGAAGCAATTTTTTTTTGAGATTTACAATATCAAGGTTGTAAGAGTTATGCGTTATTTTCGAGAGTCGAGAAACTGGAAAATAAAGGGCAAAAGGAAATCATGATTAAGATACTGAAGTGTAACTTAGTTGTTATCAGTTTTACATAATACATGGTAACAACAAAACGATTACATTAGGTAACACAAATTTTGTTCCTAAATAGTACGTGTTATTTCTTAATTTTTCATGTTGTAAAAGTACAGAAAATGGTCATTATTCCCTTTAAACTTTGGTTTAGTGACATGGATAATGAAATTTAGAAATTAAACTATCTTGTACGTAAAAATAGGCAAATGTGCACATTTTCATTTATATAAGGTCTGAATGAAACAACATATGAATCAAGATTTACATGTATTTATAACTAAAGTTATACAAAAACGAATAAAAATGTTTAGAAGTGAGTAGTTTTTCGATATTTGCGACTGTAATGTAAATCACTTTCATGCATCAGACCCCATCATGTTTTTGTTATACGCTCTCTTTTTCGTTTATTTTAGGGCCTGGCATGGCCAAGCGCGTAAGGCGTGCGACTTGTAATCCGAGGGTCGCGGGTTCGCGCCCGCGTCGCGCTAAACATGCTCGCCCTCCCAGCCGTGGGGGCGTATAATGTGACGGTCAATCCCACTCTTCGTTGGTAAAAGAGTAGCCCAAGAGTTGGCGGTGGGTGGTGATCACTAGCTGCCTTCCCTCTGGTCTTACACTGCTAAATTAGGGACGGCTAGCACAGATAGCCCTCGAGTATCTTTGTGCGAAATTCCAAAACAAACATTTACTTTAGGCATAAGCAATTGGGAAATAACACTTTCTGCCCAGGAAGAAGAAAAAGTAAAAATTTTGTTACATCGTGTTATCAGATAGAATACTTACGATGCTGTGAAAGTTTGATTTTTTCAGATGTTGCTTTTTAAAGTAGGCCCGACATGGACAGGTGATTAAGGCACTCGATTCTTAATATGAGGGTCTCGGGTTCTAATCCTCGTTGCACCCAACACTCTCGATCTTTAGCCGTGGGCGCGTTATAATGTGACGGTCAATACCACTATTCGTGGGTAAAAGAGTAGTCCAAGAGTAGGCGGTTGCTGGTGATGACTAGCTGCCTTCCCTCTAGTCTTGCACTGCTAAATTACGGACGGCTGGCACAGATAGCCCTCATGTAGCTTTGCGCGAAATTCAAAAACCAAACCAAGCTTTTAATGTTTAGGAACGTTAACCGCATTATATCATACGAAATTCAAAACCTGTGGAGAGCTGAAATTTAATTTATTTGAAAGTACAGAAAGCAAATAAAACTTTTTTTTTGCTCAAAAATGCAAAGGAAAAGATTGTATAGTTTATGTTTATGGTGGGGACACTTTTTACAAGCTGATGTACCTTAGTCTTAGCGAGGCCTATTAAAGAACATGTCAAATTATCAAACCTAAAAGTCCATGATTCGCTTTCCGTTGCCACGATATCGCTCTTCAAAATTATGGACAGCTAGCTCATATAACCCTTGTGTAGGTTATCCTAAAAAACTTTCATTAATATTATCTCAAATATTTGATTACCTGCATTTTTATTGGTTTACTTACTAAATAATGAGAAATTATAACAATATAGCTTGTGTTTTAAGAATGACTGATCAAAGAGTGAAACTTTCGAACAAAGATACTAAACGGTTTGTGTACCTTTTTTATTTTAAAATAATTTCTTAACAAAACAAAAATGAACTCTTTTGAAATAAATTCATTTTAACAGTTTTAGTAATGTGTTGAAAGTTTACTAAACATTTATAGCCATAAAAGAAAAAAATAACCTAACTTGAGTTGTGAGATTTTAAGACAAAAATATTTGCTCTCTGATGGTTCAGCAGTGAGTTCGAGGCCTATAACAATACAATTTGAAGGTCGATTTCCTCAATGAACACAACATATATAGCCCATTTTGCAGTACAAAACACACAATCAAAGTATTTTCACTTTAAGTAGATTTATATTACTTTATGTTGTACCACAAGTTTGAAGTCAATAAAATTAATGCCTACTTACGCACGCACTTGCATGTTTATACATACACAAATGCGGGAAGAAATGGCTGAATTCATTAAATTCTTTTATAACAATGTAAGAGTAGCTCAAACACAGCATTAGCAACACACAGTCGTGTGAAAAAGTTAGGACACCCTATGAAAGCCTGTGTATTTTTGTAACATGTTTGGATATATAGATATTAAATCTCAATTTCAACAATACTAAGAGATTATAGGAATATAACTAAACAAGTAAAACTGAAGAAAAGACTTTTCAAGATCTTCTGTAAATGTAATTCTACAAAAATACATATTCTAACTGAGGAAAAAAGTTAGGATACCCTTCCCTCTAATAGCTATGCTACCCCATTTGGCTGAAATAACTGCAGTAAGACGCTTCTTGTAGCCATCTATCAGTCTCTGACATCGGTCTGAAGAAATTTTGCCCCACTCCTAAATGCATAATTCTTTCAGCTGTGAGATGTTTGAGGGGTTTCTTGCATGTACAGCCCGTTTCAAGTCACTCCACAGCATCTCAATGGGATTAAGATCTGGGCTTTGACTCGGCCATTCCAGAACTCTCCATTTCTTAGTTTTCAGCCAGTCCTTGGTGGATTTACTGGTATATTTTGGGTCATTGTCGTGTTGCAGGGCCCAGTTCCGCTTCAGCTTTAATTTTCTTACAGATGGTTTCACATGTTCCTCAAGCACCCTCTGATACACAGTAGAATTCATGGTGGATTCTATGATTATAAGCTGTCCAGGTCCTGCTGCAGCAAAGCAGCCCCAAACCATGACACTTCCACCTCCATGCTTCACAGTTGGTATGAGGTTCTTTTCCTGGAATGTTGTGTTTGGTTTACGCCAAACATGTCCTCTGTTCTGGTGTCCAAATAATTAAATGTTGGACTCATCTGTCTAAAGAACATTATTTTAAAAGTCCTGGTGTTTGTCTACCTTCTATTTGGCAAACTTCAGTCTGGCCTTGATGTTTCTCTTAGAGATCAAATGTTTCCTCCTTGCACGCCTCCCATGCAAGTTACATTTGTGCAGCCTCTTTCTGATTGTAGAGGCATGCATTTCACATAAACAGTAGCCAGAGCCTGCTGTAGGTCCCGTGATAACATGTTAGGGTGTTTGGAGACCTCTTTTAGCATCTTGCTGTCTGCTTTGGGAGTGAACTTGCTTGGAAGACCAGACCTGGGCATGTTGGCAGTTGTTTTGAAAGCCCTCAACTTGTTGACTATTTTACGGACAGTGAAATGGCTGATTTCAAAATCTTTTGGGATCTTTTTAAATCCCTTACCAGACTCATAAGCTGCTACAATTTTCTCTCTGAAGGCCTCAGACAACTCTTCTGCTCTCACCATGGTGCTCACTCTCACTTCAACAGTCAGGAGCACACCAAACTAAACGTCTGAGGTTTAAATAGGGCAAGCCTCATTCAAAATGCTGAGTAACGATCTTCTAATCATGTGCACCTGGTGTGATACACCCGTGTGTGAGTTGAGCCATTTTAAGTGGGAATAAATGTGGGGGTGTCCTAACTTTTTCCTCACTTAGAATATGCATTTTTGTAGTATTATATTTACAGAAGATTTTGAAAAGACTTTCCTTCAGTTTTAATTGTTTAGTTATATTCCTATAATCTCTCAGTATTGTTAAAATTGAGATTAAATATCTATATATTCAAAAATGTTACAAAAATACACAGGCATTCATAGGGTGTTCTAACTTTTTCACATGACTGTACCTATAACAATCGCTTCAAAGTCTGTTGACGAATGTAATATCAACTCAGACTTTACACTGATGAAAAGTAGTAACATATTAAAATTCACCATATTTGAAACACATAGACACGTGATATGATATTTATGGGACCTTTTGGAATATAGATTTTATTTTTTGGTCAATTTATTAATTATTACACAATAAAAACTACTTAATAACATAGGTATTCACTATTTCGTTACACATTACACCAATAACTGTTCACCTGAAAGCTACTTTTCGTACATATACAAAAGTATTTGTAGACTTAATGACGTTATGTACTAGTCCACTTTGTTAACAAAAATAGTTATAAAAATATTATGAAACATTAAAACTAATAAAACTAGATTGTAGTTACCTCGCTTTATTTCATACAAACGAACTTGTTTATGTGAAATTTCCATTTTCATACGAGTTGAAAACTTTAACTCTTTCTATGTCAATGTTATTTTATTGTTTTTTTATTCTCTCATAGGTTGCCAAGGAAGACACTTATCACTCGTTTGTTACAATATTTTCCATGCTATTTATTAAAATGTTATTTCATTGTTTCTTTGTTTTCTCATAGGCTGCCAAGGAAGGCACTTATCACTCGTTTGTTACATTATTTTCCATGCTATTTATTAAAATGTTATTTCATTGTTTCTTTGTTCTCTCATAGGCTGCCAAGGAAGGCACTTACCACTCGTTTGTTACAATATTTTCCATTCTATTTATAGCTTGTTCAGTGAAGCTTAACTATCTCTAATTCTACTAGTGCATTATTTGACAAAATGTGATACCATGAAAGCTGCTCTACGCATACTTACTAAATATTTCCATGATATAAAGATCTGACAAAAGTGGGAAAAAGTTACCGAATTAAGAAGGAAAGCTATAGGGCATTTAATTACTGTCATGTGTAGACAATAACACTATCCTCAAAATGAGTTGAGATGTGAAATGGCGCAGATGAGGACCCAGACCAAAAAATTGTCACAGCTTTGGTTTGCATTCTGTTGAGGACCGTTTACGAGTTGATGATGATTGGCTCCAACCTCCACAGTGTAATCAGGACTTACACCTACAGCATTATCATGTTACTGCTTATTTTCATCCTATAAGTATAAGGCTGACATCTCTAGGTGCTACCTGTTCAGCCAACATGCAACTTTATAAAAGGTTGCATGTTAGTAATCTTCTCAGTTGACGATGCCACAAATCACCTAACTTTGAGAAAGGCAAAAAAACAACAGTAACTTGAAGCAATTTAACGACGTTTCTTGACTATTCATTATGTGGAAACCTTCACATATACAGAACAAAGAATATTTACTGGTTTTATAGTCTCAATTCACCATTTCTTAATATCTTTAGACTTAAACATGTGACTAGAAACGTATACAAAATCTGCCAGTTTCATACTTCTGACATTTTTGCAGTCATTTTGATATATATATGTGGAGACCTTCACAATGCCAGAGGTATCGGTTTCTCTGTAAGTTGTGGCTACTTCAGGTCATCGTCGTAGTATTAATATGTTAAATATGGTATGCCTGGATCCCCTTAAGGACGTATTAATCTTTGTTTGGAAACTTGTCAAGGTTTCTGTATAGCCGTTCCAAACAGCAGCAATTTTATTACTGTGAGCTCAGTATATGCCTCAACCTTAAGCTAGATATACCCTCAGCCACTATATTTGCTGGTAGTTACTTAGAGAAGTCTAATCGAATTTACACATCACTGCTCTCTAGTTTACGAGATTTGCGAATGTGCCAAACGCGCGTTGTGAGTCAAGCATGTTTTTTTTCTTTGCTTGGCAATTAACCCATTAACTGAGTTCGTATTCCTTTCATAGTTTAATGCGATTACTTATTAACACAGTATGTGCCTCACAACTGACCTATAGAGTGTTTCTTCAACACCCAGCTTGACTTCTGTTGTTGGTTGACAGTTCTAAATAAGAAAGTCCACGAACTTAAATGAGCTTCAAGAGATCGCAGTATATGTTTCATTACTTGTCTAAGAACATCTTCAAAGGTTTGAGCCTATCTTCTGGTGAGTGTTTTAGAAGTAGGAGTTAAAGAAATATTCAAGGGTCTAAGCCTATTTTCTAGTGTTAGTTAGTGTTTTACATGTAGGAGTTAGAGAACTTTTCAAAGATCTAAGCCTATCTTCTGGTGTTAGTCAGTACTTCAGATGTAGGAGTTCAAGAAATCTTCAACAGTCTAAGCCTATCTTCTGATGTTTGTCAGTGTTTCGTATTTAGGAGTTTGCAAAATATCCAACGATCTTAGCCTATTTTCTGGGGTTATCGTGAAAATGCTCCATGTCAAGGGTTTATAGGGTCTCCATTGATTTAAGCTTATTTTTTTATGCCAACTTTACATCTCAAATGAGTGAAATCAAAGTCTCAATAACGATCCAATATTATTTATCCTGAAAGGTTAATAAAACTTCGAAAGTAACTTTTATGCCCTAAATAAAAATGCACGTCTATGCATCATTCCTGGACTAGGCTCGAGAAAACATCGTTTCAATGAAGTATATTTCTTGATTATATTTTGTGATATCCGGACTTATTCAACAACTGCTAACTTCTTACTGCAGAGTAAATCGGACATGTATTTTTCCAATTGAGACAGCCAGAGACGATTTCAGCCCAGCAAATACAAGTGTCTGCACTTCTCATCTGCACTTCTTGGCCAATCTCAATCAAACTTGACAAGTACACGTCAGGCCGCGTGAAAAGTGCAATAAGATGTCTACGTTTGGTCTTATGTCAACTCTCGGATGTCCGTTTTTGTTTTACTTGATAATGTATTGATCTCCAAAATTCAAAGTTACTTTCGTGGGTATTTCAGGAAGTGATATAAGAGATGTCATTCTGAATTGCCTATCTATGTTACTGCATTTCATGTTTAAATTGTTTCTTTTTCAGTCTAAACTAAATCTGGCATGTGCTCTAGACTTTCGGATCTAATCCCCATTCTGCTTTTAGAGGGCCCCGGCATGGCCAGATGGATTAAGGCGTTCGACTCGTAATCTGAGGGTCGCGGGTTTGAATCCCTGTTGCAACAAACATGCTCGCCCTTTTAGCCGTTTGGGCGTTATAATGTGACAGTCAATCACACTATTTATTGGCAAAAGAGTATCCCAAGAGTTTGCGGTGGGTGGTGATAACTAACTGCCTTCCCTCTGGTCTTACACTGCTAAATTAAGGACGGCTAGCGCAGATAGCCCTCGTGTAGCTTTGCGCAAAATTCAAAAACAAAAATACTTGCAGAGGGCGTTGAATGAGCACAGCACATAGATGTTAATAAACTAAAATCTGTGTTATTGTAATATTTGTAGTTATCTGAAATTTTACGAATATTCAAAAGTTTATTATAATTATTATAACTTCGTGTATGCAACAGTTTTGTTGCATTGCCCTAGTGAACCGAACATTACGATACAATTAGTACGACTAATTCTTTGCTCATTTATAACTTATATTATACTTTTCAAGTTCGCTAGTTGAATGAAATAAAACGCTGAAAGTAAGATAAATATTCTGATCAACAATCTAACTTAAAAGAATAAGTAATACAAAGTATATAACCTATCAAAGTAAGCGGATATACAATAGAAATGAGAAATATACATGTATATTTTAGTAAACCTTTGTTTGGAATTATTAAAACGACATTACTGATTTTAGTAAACAAATGTTGATTAAAATATTTTTAGTCACATAATATTATTGTTTTGCTAAACCAATACCTACGTGTCATTAGCACGGCACAGTATTAAATATATGCTGTCAGATGTATTGAATATCGTTGTAGAAGCAGTGACAGAAGTCTCCTGAACTACTTCCTCTGTGATTGGCGGAACTGACGTACGGTTGAGACTCAGAGAAGCACGTCAGATCATAGCTGGTGTTTGGCCGCTAGCTGCGTGCTGCAGCCTTCTTCTATCCAGCACTCAGCTTCAGTACGGAGTTCATGTTTATTTTCTGCGTCAACCGTTAATCACAGGTAGAAGCGAATACGTTCATTTTTGTATGGAGTGTTAGGGTATAGTGTAAGCAGCTGGAAAGCGGGATAGACTTTCATAGTGCAGTTTTAGTGTAGCTGTTAAGAGTCTTGTTACAACAGAATTCAACTGATTATTCCTAGGTGTCAAGTTGGGGGCTTGAAGTTTATAGAATAGTTTTACAGACCACATACCAATGGGTGTTGTGTGGTCCAAGTTGTTTTTAAACCGTTCAAGATAAGATTTAAGCTATTATAATTTTTGAACATTGGTACTAATACAAGAAGCTTGGAAGAAAAATGTTTAATGATCCATACCATGTATGAATTTACATTAGTCTTCGAGTTTAAAAGATTAAAACCCATAATCAACAGTTATATTTGGTTTCTCAAGCCAAAGTAATCCGGTTAAAAAGTCTTCTTTTGTTTTCGAATTCTGCTTCGTAATTTCTTACTTAGATGAAGCGGGAGTCTAGAATAGGAATAAAAAAACTACAGTGGATATACTGGAACAGCTATTTCAAAATTATACAATAAATACTAAAAAAAAATAATTAATTATACAACTTAGAATTTTCGTCGGTTTTAACGAGCCTGTTGTAATCCGAAATCTTTGAAAGCAGCCCAAACTTTAAAGAATGGGTGAATATAATATCTCCAGCTTCTCAAACTTAACAGAGAGACAGTACTTGGAACTCCGGATGGGGCCTCAGCAGATATCTTCTGTCATCATTATACCAATTACAATTGTTTATGTCTTGATTTTTGTGAGTGGAATCATTGGGAACATTGTGGTGTGTCTCGCTATAACCAGGAATTCTCATTTTCAAACTCCAACCAACTACTATTTGTTTTCTCTTGCCATTTCAGACCTGCTTATATTAATCTTCGGTAAGTAAATAGTTCAACCAACTTAAGTAGGCCAGACATATAAAGATATACGTTAATTGTATACACAATCATCTAACTAGGAATTACAATGATTTTTGAAATTATTTAGGTTTAGTAGCGGATTAATCAGTTAATGAATATGAGATTGGTTGTTTGCCCGATAAAACAGAATTCAACTAATTCCTTGATGTAGTGTAATTATCTATTTGTTTAATTAATGTACAACTGAATCATTCTTGTGACGTATTGTAACTATTTACATTGGTTGTTTTTCCTAGTAATATAAATCTAACCATTTCCTTGACATAGTGTAAGTACTTAGATTGTTTTTTGCCTGATTAATATAGAACTTAACCATTTCCGTGACGTATTCAACTATTTAGATATTGTATATGGAACTTACTATGCTCATGTGATAATAATGACATTGTATAATTGTATAAATGATTCGTTATATAACATGACGCTTGGCATATGTATATCTACAACTAGCTGTATTCAAACTGTCATTATGCCAATGTATATACAACTACCTAGCAAAGTTAATACGGAATTATGGTCTTATAAATGTTTCTGTATAATTACTGACCTAAGTAAGGTCTTTATGCCATTGGATCAAATGCGTATGAGCTATGGATGCTAATATATGGTCATTCTGGAAGTGTAGAAAAGTATACATAATTATAATAATTATATACGGTCTTTGTCCAATAGAAATTCATATATAATTTTATCGATTCAGTATGGTTATTAATTTGATCGTTATAGGACTAAATAAATATATGCACAGTTAGCGACGCGCACCTGAACGTGATAACGTAACAAGAGAGATTCCTCAACATCCGCGGCTGTAATTAGATCTCAAATTTGTCAAGAGATGGAGCTATCAGCTAAACGTTTGTACTTGAAAAAAAAAAATTACTACGTTTATATGAATATGACATTGAAAAATTGTGTGTCCAACTGCCGATGTTAATAATATAATAAATATATTCGTTGCAGCATTAAATAAAAGTATGTTCAGCTAGCGATGTCAACATTATTATTACAGTACTAAATAAATGTATGTCTAACTAGCGACGTTAATATGGACAATACAGCACTCAATAAATGTAATCCAGTCAGCGGTGTTAATGTGGTCATAATGACACTCGTAGTCTAATTATTTTGATATAGTTATTCTAAGTTTTCAAAATGGTTTCTTCAATATGTGTTATATGTTCACAGGAAGATGAAAATTCCTTTTCTACAAGTAATTGAGAAAATTAGTTCTGAACCTAGAAGCTAATAATAATTGGTTCCTTACGTAACTTGTAGGATAGCTGAAAAAGGCAACTTTTTAAATAAAATTGAGTTCGGCACCATGAGAAAATTAGGGTGGTGTTATTTATCGTATCTTCTCTTTATCACTTCAAAATCAGGGACGGCTATCACAGATAGCTTTTTTTTAGCTGTCAACGAACTATAAGAGAGTTACAAACAAGTGAGTATGCGTAAAGAAGGACATGCACGTTTATCTTTCCTTTGGTGAAAATGTGGCTTTGTTTACGTGTGAACCAACATTCTGTAATTCAGGCTGTAATAGTTGAAGCTCGTAGGGTTGTTTATATGAGCCTGAAAAATGTAACATCATTTTTTCTGGCCCCTACCATGCCTGTCAAGTACAGCTGTCAAATCTCAAGCTGGGGTGTATTTTTTAATACAAAAATGGTCATGTTGTGTTATACTGACAATATTACACTTCTTAATACTTAACCGTGCCCCTTGAGACGTAAAGTACGGTAAATTATCTGTTGTTGCAAAGTGTGTTTTTTCTCTTAGTTGAATTTGTTTGTTTAAAGTGAAGCACAAAGCAACACAATGGGCTATCTATGCTCTGCCAACCACAAGTATCGAAGCCCAGTGTCTAGCAGTATAAGTCCTCAGACATAATAACCAATAATAATGTGAATTTGAGCGATTTTATAATACTTTAAGAAACGTAGAAACTATGAAGCAGTTTCAGTTGACATAAGTTTGTTTATTTGTAATTAAGCACAAAGCAACGTCTGTGCTCTGTCTGCCAGGGTGTCGAAATCCGGTTTCTAGCGTTAAAATTCCGCAAAGTACCATTGTGCCACTGGGAGGAGGGGTGACATAAAAATCACCAGTATGTTGTTTGTTATTTTCTAAACCAAGACGGCTATGCCTACTTTCCTGTCGTATGAATATGTAAATATAATTCTAAGTGTTAAAGTTTTTAAAATGATTAAATAAGTGCTTCTACTCTACTGCCAACACACTAAAAAGCGAAGTAAAGACAGTTTTTAATAAATTACCTGGCATAAACTTCACGACAAAAATACGTTTTTCAAGATTATGTACCCTCAGTGTGCAATATTTTTCAGATGAGTATGTGGCCAGAGTTGGGTTCCCCACTGGTACAACGGTAAATCTACGGATTTACAGCTCTAAAATCAGGGGTTTGATTCCCCTTGCTGGACTCAGCAGATAGCCCGATGTGGCTTTGCTATATGAACACACACACTCAGAGATGGTTTATTATACACTTTCTATCCCACGCACTTTTCTCAGAGTTCCCTGACTTGCCTTTGACAAATTGGATACTTTCGTCAACTTTATCTGACCTAGACGAAGTAGTTTCATAGTTACATTGTAGCTACTTCCTAATAGATGGATACTGACAGCATCTATCTATTCTCGCTTGTCTTAAATTTCGATTTTTTTTATTTGGTTTGTCCACTACGTTTGTGTTCTTTTAGCGTGGTTCTCTAGGGAATTATCCCCAAGTAAATTGATATCATATGAACAGTTAGAAAGACCTCTCTTCTTTGAGTTATGAGCTTTGAATTCATGATCAGTTGGAGCACTGGAAAAAATCGTTTTCCCTTTTGATGCGGTAAAGATAGTGGGATATATTTCAAATTACCATAGACTAATTACATTAGCTTTAGCTTACGAACTAAACGTTTCGACCTTTTTAGGTCATCTTCTTCTTAACCTCAAGATGACCCAGGAAGGTCGAATCTTTGTCCGTTCCTTATCAGTAAGAGTGTTAATACCCATACCAGCCGTTCTGAGATACATTTTTATTTCAAGTGAGTTTCTCGTCATCAAGAATAAACTGAAGATTATTCGTTATGTCCTTATGTTATATAGTCTTAATTGAACCGGCAACAGGTTTAACGAGGACTTAAAATGCACAGTAAATACTTTAACACACACCAACTGGAGATAGGTCGTGTCAATTACCTCACAATCCTCACTGAAAGGAACCCAAGTTTTATTACCATGCAAATATTAGTAAATTATGGTAAGTGTTTTTTATTGTAATTTTCATCGGTAAGGAAATAATCGAATTTTACATCAGTTGAGTATGTTTGTAATAATGGGTTAATCACATGTTGTAAAATGCTAGTGACATTCAATTCAGTTTTTTCACAAACTTTTAATATATTATGTGTAGTTTTATAAATGGACTATTATTGAAGAAATTATGTACATGTATATGTATTTCTTTGCAATGACGAAGTTAGACAAATTAAAGAAGATTATCTCAAAAGTTCCTTAAATGGGCCTGGCTTGGTAAAGTGGTTAGGGCGGTCGACTTGTAATCTGGGGGCTCGCAGGTTCGAGTCCCCGTCACATTCATTATGCTCGCCTTTTCAGCCGTGAGGGCGTTATAATATTCAATCAATCCAACTATTCGTTGGTACAAGAGTTGGCTGTGGGTGATGATGACTATCTGCCTTCCTTTTAGTCTTACATTCCTAAATTACGGACAGCTAGCTTGACGTAAAATTATAAACAAACAAACAATATCCTTAAAATAACATACCTCAAGCAGATGCTAGCCTAGGATGTTTGGAAAAATGACAAAGATCACATTTATTTTACTGTTGTGATTCTCGTCCGCGCAGAAGGATCGTGGATTGGGCATTTTAAGAAATTAAATAGGCACTAAAAATTTTACTACTGTCAACGTTGATACAACGATGAATTGTTCAACTTTATCAACACGCAAATACAATTGTACTATTATTATAAGCGTGCCCGGCATGACCGAGCGCGTTAGGCGTGCGACTTGTAATCCGAGGGTCGCGGGTTCGCATCCCAGTCGCGCTAAACATGCTCGCCCTTTCAGCCGTGGGGGCGTTATAATGTGACGGTCAATCCCACTATTCGTTGGTACAAGAGTAGCCCAAGAGTTGGCGGTGGGTGGTGATGACTAGCTACCTTCCCTCTAGTCTTACACTGCAAAATTAGGGACGGCTCAGGTTTCTCCTCCTGGTTGGGGGTTGTGCAGTAGGCTAACAATCTGCTTACTTAAAAAACCAGCCTGTTAATGAATCCGCAAGAGATTGCGGCCCTAGGTTCCTTCAAGGAATCTAGTGGTAATAATAAATAATAATTATTATAAGCATAATATTTTGATAAAGTTCTACCATTGGGTTCACCTTAACGATCGATATAATGTAAGGATTTAGATTTTTCTTTCGCTAACATTTAGTGTTAATTTACTCCTACTTGAATCGCATTCATAATAAAGTGTCCTCCAATTTCAAAGGTAACGATCAGGCACTGATGGAGTTCCTCTTGTTAGTGGAAGGCCTCAGTTGTTTATGAACGTTCACTGTAATGTTGTTCTTTCTCTACAAACAAATATTTGTTGATTCCTTCTCCCGGGTTTGATTAGCTTTGGTAAACTTCTTCACTCAAACATGTTTAATCTCGGAAATTTGTATTTTGATAACCTTGTAGAATTCAAGGACAGGCATGTAACATAATATTGTATCATTCAGGAACAAGAAGTTAACGTAATATCGTGGAATTAAAGAACAAGAATCTAACATAATATCGTAGAATTAAAGAACAAAAATCTCACATAATATTATAGAATTCAGAAATAAGAATTACTATAATATCGCAGAATTAAAGGACAAGAATCTAACATAATATTGCAGTTTTCAGGAACAAGAATTTAACGTAATATCGTAGAATTAAAGGACAAGAATTTAACGTAATATCGTAGAATTAAAGGACAAGAATCGAACATAATATTGCAGTTTTCAGGAACAAGAATTTAACGTAATATCGTAGAATTAAAGGACAAGAATCGAATATAATATTGTAGAATTCAGAAATAAGAATCTAACATAGTATCGCAGAATTAAAGGACAAGAATCTAACATAATATTGTAGAATTCAAAAATAAGAATCTAATTTAATATCTTCGAATTAAAGGACAAGAATCTAACATAATATTGTAGAATTCAGAAATAAGAATCTAATATAATATCTTAGAATTAAAGGACAAGAATCTAACGTAACATTGTAAAATTCAGGAACAAGAATCTAACGTAATATATAAATATTTTATGATTATTTTTATTACTGTTTTTTACATCCTGCCCTGGCATGGGCTAGCGCGTTAAGGCGTGCGCTTCGTAATCTGAGGGTCGCGGGTTAGCGCCCGAGTCGCGACAAACATGCTCGCCCTCCCAGCCGTTGGGGCGTTATAATGTGACAGTCAATCCCACTATTCGTTGGTAAAAGAGTAGCCCAAGAGTTGGTGGTGGGTGGTGGTGACTAGCTGCCTTCCCTCTAGTCTTACACTACTAAATTAGGGACGGCTAGCACAGATAGCCCTCGAGTAGCTTTGTGCGAAATTCCAAAACAAACAAACAATTTTACATCCTTTTTCCAACGTTGTCAGTTTTCTTCATTAATCTCACTTAAACGAAACAAAGATATATTATTATATTATATTATATTATTTTGAAACCACAAATAAAATAAAATATTTTCCTGATTTTTTATTGAATTGAAACATTTTTTTCTGTTTCCTGAACAGATTATAGGGGATTTAGTGCTTTTATTTATAATGCAAGGACCTCCTGCATTGCAACGTGTTAGTCAGTCTTTAACACTGAACAGACAGGTATGAAATTAAAATGAGTTCAACGAAATACGATTTTTATTTCTCACCCAGAAGAAATATAACATTTTTGACATGGGCATTATATATATATACAAATATTGTCTCACATCTCGAGCTTCAAAACGTCAAGAAATAAAAAGGTTTATCATATTTTTATAGATCTAAACCTAGAGAACATAGACCAGCTCTATTTTCTCAGCAATATATCTAATGCAATAAACTATTAAATTTAAAGTAGCCAAACAGTAGCTGTGAATTTACTTTGTTTGGTTTTCTGAGAAGTAAATGTCTTTAAAAAAATCTTACACCATAAATACACCTTCAAATGGATAGCAGTTTAAGTTATCTGAATCTTATGAATGTCTAATGACGGTAGAAAACGCCACCGACGATGACAAAGTTCATACCTCTCAATGAAATGTAGTCAGTTGAGTTTTGATTCAAGTTTGTTCGGAAGAATAAATAAACAAAGATGGTATCATATTAATTCAGAAACGTACATAAACACAAAAATAACGATACAACTATTTTAGTAGAAAAAATTTAAAATGAGCGTATCAGAATTCACATACGACAAGCTATATATATAATGTTTGTTTTGAATTTCGCGCAAAGCTACACGAGGGCTATCTGCGCTAGCCATCCATAATTTAGCAGCGTAAGACTAGAGGGAAGGTAGCTAGTCATCACCACCCACCGCCAACTCTTGGGCTACTCTTTTACCAACAAATAGTGGGATTGACCGTTACATTATAATGCACCGATAGATGAAAGGGCGAGCATGTTTGGTTTGATAGGTATTCGAACTTGCAACCCTCAGATTACGAGTCGTGTGGCTTAACCACCTAACTATGCCAGGCTTTACTTCCTCAGGAGGGTCCGAAAGTTTTCTGTCTCGAGAGTAAATAAAACCAAAACGAAGAGAAGCGAATTTTTTTCTTACTTTTGAAGTTCATGCAATGCTGTATCGTAGCCTAATTATTCTCGTGATTTATGGTATGCGTTCATGTTACTGACGTTACGACAGCACAAATTGCAGCATTAAGCGTCCTCTATGTGACGTCATTTTGGTTTCTACTGTATGACTAACAGACAACACATTATCGTTTTGTGGTGGGAGTGGTTAATATAGATGACCCATCCAAGCGGCCTTCAGCCACCTATCGGCGAAACAAAAGTGTATAGTTCCCGAAGAAGTCTGACCTGTGTATCATGCTCACCTCATCTCACTTGCTTCAGAGTTTCCCATGTTGTATATTGAGATGTTTGGCCGTTTATATTTCTTTAGTTACTACAAACATATAAACAAATTAAATTGCTTTTCAAATAGGTGAAATGTAACAGAACTTCTGAAAATAAAAATACGTAATTTAAGTTTGTATTTGTGTACGGTTCAGATTTTGGTGGATACGAATGCTGGTCTATTAAACATCATTATCCTTTGTTGAATTCGTGGTAAAATATATTACTAAGAAAGGTTTACATATTTGTAGTTTGGACTCAGAAAAACAAAACCAGGATGGATTATTAAGGTGTAAAACTAAAACCTTGCTGTATTAATGCATTCTGATGAATGTTTGTTTGATTATAGTTTAGCACTAAGCTATATAATGGGCTACCTGTGCTCTGCCCACCACAATATCGAAAATCTGTTTCCAGCAATTTAAGTCCGCAGACATTCTACTATGCCACTGAGAGGCATTTATTGTTTACATCGGTTTGTATAGTGGATTCTTTGAGATCGAATGTTGTACTTTCTTATTAATTAAAATTACGCTTTTGGCCAACACAAAGTAAGTGCGATACGAGCTTTGTTGTAAAACTGAGAGCATATAATGTTTCTATTATCAATGCATCACTTAATCTTTGTTAGTTTCTATTTTATAGAAGTTAATGGCACAGACAACACTTTTTCCAGGATATATGTATATATATATTAGAGAACATTCAGTGATGACGTTAGCCTTTGTTGTTGCAATGTTTTCACGAATACTCCGTAAGAATGTGATTGAGTTCCAGTATATATTCCTTCTAATGATACACATAGAAAGAATCACATCTTAATGTGTAAAATCGTGCGGTTATCAAGTACTTTCAGTTACCCAGTTAAGTCCTAAAGCAGTACAACAGTTACTTCATACACTAGACAAACATTTTTTTTTTTTCTTTTTTCTTTAAGTGGTTATTAATTCATACTTTCTTGGTTGTATGATATTTTTTATAATATTTCTAAACTTACTTAAAATACAAAATAAACAGTACTTTAATATGTTTTTTATATTTATATTTTGTAAAGATATCACTGCCTAAAATCGTCTTTGATTTTATGTATGTATAAACGGCTGGTTTGGGTTGAGAAAATTTTTTATGTAGAGGAGCGAACAACGTTTCGACATTCTTCAGTCATCGTCAAGTTCACAAAGAAAGAAAGAGGTAACTTACTGATAGCTGACCACATGCTTGAAGGGGTTGTGTAACTGAGTGTAGGAATGTAGAGGTCGTGCTTAACTGTTAGACGTTTAATTACAATCTTGGTAAATAAATACATAGCATGGGCATTCTCCAAATATGTAACATTAGCCAGTTCATTCATCAAAGATTCTTTTAATTTCAAGTCTAATCGTAATCAACTTAATCATAAAGCCTTAATGGCCAGTTTCGATGTTATATCCCTCTTTATAGAAGTTCCAACCGCTGAAGCCTGCAAGATCGCCTTAGAACTCTATATCAGAGACCCTAACCCATCTATAGACATTCCCAGCAACCAGTTAGCAACCCTCATAGAATTCACCACGATGAAGACAAACTTCGTGTTCAACAACCACAACTATATACAAACAAATGGCCCAAGCATGGGCAACCCAGTATCACCAGTTCTAGCCAATATTTTTCTGACACAAGTTGAAACACAATATTTTAACACAGCATTACATCCACCACTATACTTGTACAGATATGTGGGCGACATGATTGCGAGATTCACATCTACATAACACACACTTAATTTTTTCAATCACATTAACGCTATACATTCCAACATCAACTTCACATGTGAACAAGAAGAAAGCAATCAGATATCATTTCTTAACCTCAATATTACAAGAACCGAACACAATTTAAAACAGAAATCCACCGAAAAATCACCTATACTGGACTATACATTCCTTGGGACTCAGCACATGAAACAAAACAAAAACTCAACATACTAAGAAATAAAATAAACATAGCCATAAAACTATGCTCACTAGATAAAATTAACGAACGATTAGACAAAATAAAACAATACTTCATCAACATCAATACGTTTCCTCCACAAACCGTAGAAAACATTATACACACACACCTAGACAGAAAGCAAAATCAACTAACAAAAGTAAATATATCCCATGAATTAAATCACGAAACCATATATTGCTGCATACCATATATTCCCGACATCAGCAGAAAAATAACCAACGTTTGGCAAAAACTAGTAACAAAATATGACATTCCAGTTAATACTAAATTTATTCAAAAACCAGGGAAAAAAACTGAGGTCTATAGTATGTAAAAGCTACACTGAGAAACACCACACCGACATTATTTATAAAATACAATGTGATAACTGCCACAACTTCTATATTGGAGAAACAAGTAGAAAAATGGAAACCAGATTCAAAGAACACAAAACGTCACCTTCACACGTTTTCGAACACTGCAAATCAAATTAACAAAACATAACCGTAGAAAACATCCAAATACCAAATAAAGAAACAAACATAAACAAATGCAAAATTAAAGAAGCCTTACTCATACAATAACTCAAGCCCAAAATAAACCAATACAAAGGAACGCCTTTATACCTATATTAATAAATATAATCCAACATTTAAACACGCCCTCTACATTCCTACACTCAATTACACAACCGCCTTCAAACATGTGGTCATCTTCCGGTCAGTTACCTCTTTCTTTCTTTGTGAACCTGACGATCACCGAAGAAGGTCGAAACGTTATTCGCTCCTCTGCATAAAGAATTTTCTCGACCCAAACGAGTCGTTTTACATATATATTTTTCTCTACAAGTGGGTTTTCTCGTCATCACTGATTATTATTTCGTCTTTGACTTTCTTCATATAAATTGAGAGTTTTGAGTTTCCTAACAAAACACGGCTGACATTGCGTTCTATTGATAAACAAGTTAAATAAAAATAAATACTTTACTATTCTCGTTAAATTCCCTTTGCTTTTCTTACTGGTTCATAAAATATTCTCTTTACTTTGTAAACTAAAAAATAATAAAATAAATCTGTAATAAACGAGAACACCACTCGCTGAAATTTAAATTAATACAAAAGAAAGATATGTGGTAATAATAATTTTAAAGTTTCAAAATTAATTATCGTAAGTAAATCAGAATCGAAACATAAAAGTTTGACATCAATATTTACAGTGAAAACTTGAAAATGAATATAATTTTTATTACAGTTGTTATTAATAACAATGAATCAGGAAGACAACGTTACAATTCTTGTCACAATGCAATCATCTTAACTAAAGAACCTATTTTTATTTACTTATAAATAATAATACACCAGGCATTTAACATGGAAACACTTTTAAACCTAGATCTCATTACAAAAACAATAAGCGACATGAATCAACCAGAAACGCTTAAAATATTTATAATGACAAAAGTTAATAAACATTCTCTATAAAGCTCCATAAAAAGTCTTTATAACATAATATCATGTTGGCCATTATTTCAATTTTAATTTTTCATAGAATCTTTAAATCCGTATCCGCTTATTCTTGCATGTAAGGAATTTTGAAGGTTTGTAGTACTAGACTCCAGGTGTGAATTCAATGTATAGAATCTTGAATCAAATAATGAGGTATATTCCGGATGGTAATGAATGTGTCTTACATGTGAAGTTCTCTTTGTAGTTACAATATGCCACTGTTCTGTCATGTTTCTGTTTATGGTGATTTTCCCTTCTGTCACGTGGTTTTTGTTTATCCTTACCTTCACTTCTGCTTCTCATTTTTTCTTTTTGTCTTATTTTAATTAAATGTCTCCATTTTTTCATGATTTTTTTTGAATGTAAAATAAATAATAAATTGATAGAATAAATAGTTTAAGCAACTTAAACCAATTAGAGTGTACCTAATATGCAGTGCATACTTTAGACCACCACCCAGAATGATTACAAATGCATTAAATTTGACACATAAAACATATAAGTTTAAGTAATAAAGAATCAAAGACTATTAAAATGAATATATGAAATCAAGGCTAGTTTTGCCTTTATATAAAATGTATGCTATAATAATTTTACAAACAGCAATGTTTAATCAATCTTCATTCCATTTTTCCAAACCTCTTCACCTCCATATGTCATCTTCCTGACTTGCAATGGCCAAGAGGTTAAGGTAGGAATCCCGTACCATCAAACATGCTTGCCTTTTCATCTTTAGGGACATTATAATGTGACGGTCAATCCCACTATTCGTTGGTAAAATAGTAGCCCAAGAGTTGGCGGTGGGTGGTGATAACTAGCTGCCTTCCTTCTAGTCTCACACTGCTAAATTAGGGACGACTAGCGCAGATAGCCCTCGAGTAGCTTTGCGCGAAACTCAAAACAAACAAACATACATTTTATACCAATGTGAATGGGAAAAAGTAAATACGGGACAAGCTATAGAAGAAGTTTAAAACAGAATAAATGAACAGAAAAGAAATGTCAGAAACAACCATATTATTATTTCGCCATTAGCAGAAATATCAACGAAACAAATCAAACAACGGGAAAATTGTTATTATTTTAGCATAACCTGAAAATGTTATTAGTATGAATATCGGTGAACTTATTGAGAAACTTGACTGTTTAAAAAAGTAAATTGAAACTATTCAATAAAAACGATAAACCTGGTTGAAACGTCAGCAGATGGTATGGTATTCTTTAATATTTGAATTGTATGATGATGACTTTTTTCAGGGTATAAACAAATCTCATTCTTGGAGAACATTACACTCTTGAAGAGAACGAAGTAAACGTGTCGAAAGATATTGAATGTATGAGATTATTTCCAGTATTATTGTATTTTTCCCCTTTTATCCTGTACAATAAGTTATTTGACATTTTACTGTATTTTTAACACTGCTGGGAACAATCTAATTTTTGAAACTGTGTGCAATTGAAAACTGAGATTTTAACATGGTTTAAAAATGTTCATACCACATAATTACCATCTTCTAGAGAATTAGTGGCAGAACATCATTGATATAATTTTTTATATAAACAGTAAGTTGTTTGTTTCAACTATATTTAAGTATATTTCTCTAAATACACAAATACCTTTAATCAGATTGTGTATAAATAAGCTGAATGAATCCTGTAGCGAAGGTCGAAACTTCTTCGCTCTTCTATGTAAAATATTTTCTCAACCCAAACGAGTCGTTTTTGCATACATATTTCTCTACAAGTGAGTTTTCTCGACATCACTGATTAAGAGGTAGTCATGATGCAAGGAACGTATATCTAGATTGAATGTCTTCTAATGTGGGTGTGTGTTAAGTTTTAACAATAGTCTAAAAATGTTTCTCTCAAAAGAATATTTCTTCAGCATGAGGCACTACTGAATTGTAGTAAAAAAGACAGTTAAAAATATTGGTTATAAAGAGGAGTGGTCCTTTAACGTATTCAACAACGTACATTGTAACAATATACTAATTTTTTAATGTTCTTCATTGTAACTTAAGCCATTTACACAGAACTGCAAATTACCTTTTACAAAATACACATAATCTGTTAGGTTATTTCGTTTAAGTGAATACATTTATATTAATTATTCGTATTAATTCATTCAAGAATCAACACTTTTAGACTGTTTATTTATAGTCACTCAAAAGTGAACACTTTTAAACTAATCATTTGCATACATTAATTAAAGAGTGACCACTTTTCGACTGCTCTGTTAGGTTAGTTCATCTTGAAAAAGTGAAAGTATGTGAAACTTATTGGATTCGTCTGAAACAGTTTTTTATGATTTGATAAAGACAAGATAGAATGTTTTTCATTTCCCAAGTTCTTTTTACTTGGAATGGTTTTGTAATCATTCTCTGAAGTTGCCATGTTTTAAAACAGGTGCTCCTCCATTAGCTGAAGTTGTTGCGTTTTGAGCTTGATGTTTAGTTGTTCTCTGAAATTGTTTTGTTTTTTCAGCTGGTAGTTAATGGTCTTGAAGCTGTTTCGTTTCGGTGTGTTGGTATTTAGTCGTGTTCGAATGTAAGTATTTTTTCAGTTAGATAAATCGTAGCCAAACAACAAATATTTTCATTCTTAGTGGGGTAAGATATGTAGAAATACTGATTTGACTTGTAGAAGCATTAATTATACATGTAGAAGTATTGATTAGACATGTAGAAGTGCTAATTAGACATGTAGAAGTGCTAATTAGACATGTAGAAGTATTGATTAGACTTGTAGAAGTATTAATTAGACATGTAAAAGTACTGATTAGACATGTAGAAGTATTGATTAGACTACATTCTAAAATATTCAATAAAAGTTGGTCTACTCTCTTTTCCTTCTGGAATAATTTTGTATCTCTAAACGTATCATAGGTAAAATGTGTCGAAACCTTAGAGAAAGACGTTATTTATAGGCAGTCAGTACAAACGAAATAGTCCAAACGTGTGAAGTCCGTTTAAAATTACGAAGTTGATTAGAATGGAGCGGTCCGTAGATCCAATCATTTCTGTTTGTTTTTGAATTTCGCGCAAAGTTATATGAGGCCTATCTGTGCTAGCTGTCCCTAATTTCGCAGTGTAAGACTAGAGGGAAGGCAGATAGTCATCACCACCCACCACCAACTCCTGGGCTACTCTTTTAACCAGCGAATAGGGGGATTGACCGTCACATTATAACGCCCCCATGGTTGAAAGAGCAAGCATGTTTGGTGTGACGGGGATTCGACTCTCGGATTACTAGTCGAGTGCCTTAAGAACCTGGCAATGCCAGGCCTCAATTATTTCTGTCTTCGAGGTATATCATGTCATTGAGCTGTTGAATCAGGACTGAAAACGTGTTAACTACGCAATAACCTATTGGTAATATTTTTACTTCCTAACGTCACGTATGTCTGTGTTAATACCAATCATATGAGTGAATTGTAAAGATTATTAGAGGTATTCAACTTAGTTTATCGAGTTGAAGTATTAATTGACACATAAATTTCATATGAAGTTAACATCAATTTTTTTTTTAGCTGAGTGACTTGTTTTAACCAAGAATGATTTGGAAAGATTTAAACCTGAGAGAAAGTGACAACGTAAACGTTGTGGTTTGAGAAAAACACAATTAGGCTTCAGTTGCTTGGGCGGGAGAGTGTTGTATCGTCAGCAACGTTAGCCATCTCAATGAATGTCATTACAGTGAAGACTTATAGAACTCGCGTAGATATTTTTGCGATACAATATAGTCCTCAGTAGAAAGGACACAGAAGTTTATTTGGTTTCTCCTAAAGGTTGCTAATGCTTTCAGATTTTGGGGGTACTAGTCTTTTGAAGCGTTTGTATATTTCAATGTAAATAATTCAAATGCGGATTTAGTCTCGGTTTTAGTGAAATATACAAATATAGACAACAATAGTAACACTGTTATAACGTCTACTAATCATTACAACATATGACATCAACACTTAACTAAATTTGACTAAAATCAAGTATAACGCAAATTGTAACGAACATAGGCAACAGTAGTAACACTATTTATATTTTTAACAACACTTACCTAAATTTGATTGATGGCAAGTATATGGACCTTTTTCTAACAAATATAGGTAACAGTAGTGACATTTTAAGTGTTATTTATATATAATATTGTATTAACATTTTTTTTCACCCTTTAAATCCCTATAGAGTGGCTACCAGACTCCTGACATACTTAGCAATTTACTCTCACGGTTATTGACAACACAACAATCGAAGAATAAATTGTGCTATATTATTTACTTAATAGCTGGAGCATCCATCCCCTGAACGACAGCTATATAAATTCATGATTAATGAAAGTTTAGCCTAGAACATGAAAAGTTGTTTCCCTTATATCCAATTATGAAAAAAAGAAGAACCATAAAAATAAAAAAAAACGGAAATTGTGAAACCGCAATTTCAAAGCATCTCCGCATGGATCCAATAAACTTTCAAATGTGGTGAAGATCCATCAACAGGGGACGAAGTCGTGATAAAATTCCCAAAGCCGCAGATGGCCAAACTGTATCTCCCCCCCCCGTATGGACCTAACAAACTTCTATACCAATTTTAATGAAGCTAATATTTAGCTAATAATTAGCACCCTGCTAATAGTTACATAGACATACAACATACGGTACTATTGCATTTATATAGATACAAATTCACTTTAATATTAAAAACTATATATATTCGAAACTTATCGGTTGCTTAATATACAAGACAGAGATTTTGACCAAAAAGTTTAGTTTTGCGTTATCGATACCTAATGTTAAAAAACAGTGTCACGATTTTTTAAAATGAAACTACAAAATCATAGATATTTTATCTCAATTGTCTCCAACAGTGAATTTAAAGTTATGTTTTTTTTTCAGTTGCTGCCATCGAACTAAACTAGTTAATACCAGAAACCGATTACAGGAAGTCGTAGAAGACAACAATGATTTTCTTCTTTTTGTATTGCCTTCCCCTAAACTTACATAGCAAGCTTAAGGAAAGGACTGAAACTTAAAGGAATGCGTTGATATTTGGAGGTGTTTTCACGTGATCTGAATCAAAGATTAATGATGACTGTAGATATATTAGGTTCAAACCATTTAAAGCTTTCGATTTCGTGTTCTGAATTAATGATAGCTGAATCCGATATTTCATTAGTGATTAAAAGAAAGTGCTGTCGATTTGTTTATTCTCTCCTTTAACCAGCGCTAGTTTTTGGAGCAGAATATTAACCCTAAATGAGTTTGATATTTTCTAATCTATGAAAAAGTGATCCCACCTTTCTGAAAACATCAATCCATCGATTATTTTATACAACAATGATCAGTTTACTATGAAAGTTAATTTACACATGACTATTGTTACCATAAATAAATTATTTCTGAAAGAAGAGTTTGTTTAGTTGACAGTTGTATAGTAATTTCTACCAGATGACTTGAAAAAAATATCTCCTATAAAAATAACAATTAATTACAATTGGTAACAGGCAAACCCTGAAAACAACTTCTACGACTATTCTGCCTTCGTCATCAGTTTGGTATCCTCGCTGTTGTTTGTAGTTAAGCACAAAGCTATAGATTGGGCTACGTGTAAGACTTTAGAATTATTGTTGTCCCACAGGGGCACACAAATATAAGGCAGCGTTTTGTCATCTTTATCAGTTTTTTTTTTTAATTTCTATACTAAATGTAACAACAACACCGTGTAGCTATCTCTAAGATATTGACGTGTAGCACCTAGATCGTTAATTATTAAATATATCGTCGTCACTCCCGTGTTGATCTATTTAACTTTATTTGCTTATATGCTTCTTTGACTGTCCCAAAGGATCTGATGTCACTGATTGCTTTCTGAAATCAAATAAAAATAAAAGGAACTGAACTTGTTTCAAAATAGAATATTTTTTATGGCTTAAACCTATTGTAAACAAACACTCAAAATTTTTATCCTAATTCAGATAAATAATGAATGACAAATTATATATTAATATTAACCTCTTTATAAACATATTTCACCATTTTTTGTGCTTAGTTGACATGGTGAATGAATATCCGATACATGTTGTGTAAAACTAATATATTATCTGAAAGTTTTGCAACGGCTACTTGAGGATGACGTCATCTTGTTGAAACGTTTTACATTTATAATATTCTTCGATACTCAGTCAGGCCGTCTCCAAACGTTTATTTTCTGTAAAGTGTGTTCGAATTTAATATACGTCATCTACACTATCATAATATATCTTTTAAATTATGGTTTTTAAACTTACGTGAAAAGTACGATACAAACGTATAAATTACAGATTTTGAACGTACATTAGTTCAGTCTTTTTATTGGTAAGTAAGTAGTAGGTTAACACATTGAAATAGATCTGTATCGAATAATAGGTAAGATGAACAAGATAAAAATCAACAGCCCCAGCTACAAACTGTACACCTCATTTTTGAAAGTCATAAAATCTGACTGTGGTAAAAGTGTTATATCGAGCTAAGTTAAGCAATGCATTATAAATTACTATTTCTTTACAGAATGCAGAGGGTAAGAATGTTATGTTAAAACGATTTTGGAACTTTATCACCACGTAATAGTCCATTTCGCCAATGTGTCATCTTCTGTCTGATGGTCGTACACATTGACAATGATTCTGCAGCGTAGTTTCCATTACAAAAGGCTTCATTATAAAGCTTCACGTTCAAAGCATATCGCTTCTTCGTGCATACTTTTCATACTCCACCTAGCGTAAGAGAACAATGGTCTTACAGCGTTCCTTTTTATAGTCCTATCACAGAAATACGTACGTATTACATTCATTACTTGATCAGTAAGTCAATGTACGGAATAGCGTCCATATTTATTTCATTTCACAAGATGTGTGAAGTACGCGACAGTTGAAAGTAGATGACTTTTGTCAACTATAATTATGTTCGTGGAAACGTACGACCTAGAAAACTCCACAATTTGTTTACCATTACTATTTTATGACTTGTCAGATCTCTCTATGTTCAGTCGGGGTACCCCAAGCTGTTTCACAATCCTTTGTTTTTCATTATTATTAATTACGAGGGATTTTTTTTCTTAGAAAATTTCAATTTATGGTCTGAGTGTATGAATATTTTATTCCGAAACAGACAGTTACATATATTTTACACAACTCATGTACAATATCAAAATATCTCTCTGATACAAGCCGCGCGACTTTTGCTTTACATATTCGATTTGGGACTCAGTCTTCTGTAACGTACAACATAACTGACAAGGAATGCAGTGTAAGCGCCAAATTTACTTCAGTAAATCAGTTACTATTTATGGAACAAATTTCTAACTGATTTAGCTAAAGTAAATCGATAATTATTGTCACTAGTATAATCAAAACACATAAAATTATGAATTCAAACTATGGAATGTATTTGTATTTTAAAACTTCATCCTTTAACATTTAATTATAATTATTATTTAATTTGAAAAATTTATTAAGAATAATTAACACTTATCTTCTTCATTATAAACACTCTCGAATGTAACTGTAAATTTTTGAATCACTTCTAAAACCCTTTAATGTTAAATACATTAACTTACTATATGTCAGAATTCAACACCAGTAGTGAGTTTGTTTGTTTTTGAGCAAAGTAACATTGGGCTGATACCGTGGGAAATCAAACCCTGAATTTTATTGTTGTAAGTTCGTAAAATGTACTGTTGTCCTATCTGAGGACACCTTATCTTTGAAAACATTGATATTCTGAATCAATTCTATTAACAGTAGCTCACTGCCTTAGTTTTCCTAAATACGTCTTGGAAACACTGATTTTCTACATAAAACTTGAAAAGATCGATTTCTTAAATAAGTACGTCTTGGAAAACTTGGTTCCTTGACAAGTTTGGAAATATATACTTCCTAGAAAAAGTCTTGGAAACAAAGAATTCCTATGTCAGAACTGAAAATTGTAGTGCACCATATTACTTTCTAAATCAGACTTGAAAAGTTTGATTTCCGAATCAAGTTTGGAAACAATAGTTCATTACCTTAATTGTGGAGACACTGACTTCCTGAATCAGGCTTGTAAGTACTAACACAGTGGCTTAGTTGTAGAGACACTTATTTCATGTCACTTTTGAGATAACCAATTTACTGAATCGGGCTTGGAAACATTAGCTTAGTTGCTCAGTTGTAAAAATACGTATTTCATAAATCAGTCTGGGAATCTCATGCTTATTTAAGACGTGGTTAATAATTTAAACAAAATAAGTTGGGTTTTAGCGAGTTAAATAATCAGATACATTTAACTGATCTCACTTTTATACAACAACAAACCAAATTTAAACAGGTGCATTCGTTTCTTTGCTAAAATGATTTTGCAATGTTATTTTTTCCATGTTTACATTTCTACGTACATGTTTACATGACTTAATTCTTAAATTTTAATATTGCATCTTCTCGTGGCATGAGTTGACAGAGAAAAATGGTGCTAAACATGTTGAAAACGACCAGAAGCTAGGGCTCTTTCTGGAGGAAGATGCTATTCGTGTTTTTCTCCTTCTGCAAGCAATTTTGCATTGCTAAAAATGATTAAATCTTATGTGGAAATCGTGACTTAAGAAAATATGCTACGTTAATATAAAGGGCCCTTCTGCTCCAGAAGAAGAGCCCACAGTCTCCAAACGCGCTATTTTCTTTTATTCATTTGTTTGTTTGTTTTTGAATTTCGCGCATAGCTACAAGAGAGCTGTTTGCGCTAGCTATCCCTAATTTAGCAGTGTAAGACGAGAGGGAAGGCAGCTAGTCATCATCACCCACCGCTAACTCTTGGGTTAGTCTTTTACCAACGAATAGTAAGATTGACCATCACATTATAATGTTTCCACGCCTGAAAGGGCGAGCATGTTTTGTGTAACGGGGATTCGAACCCGCGACTCTCGGATTACGAGTCGAGTGCATTAACCACATGACCATGCGGGGGCCTCTTTTATCAATTCAATATATACTTGTTTTTCTAAATATACATAAGTTTCAAGATAAATTTATTACCACAAAAATACCAGTTTTGATTTTGTTATGAAATACTGGATGATAATAATTTCTCGTTTTTTTGTCTCTTAATTTCTTTTTGCTTCATTATTTGTTTAAATTAGAACGGTAAATGAGTTTATATTTTTTTATTGATCAAGGACTCAATTATATGTTTTCTTAACTACTTCATCTATAGCTGTTTCCTTGCGACGAAAACGCTAAAGAAATATGTCTACAAGGTTTTTCTGGTTCGAATCCCCGTCACATCAATCATGCTCGCCCTTTCAGCTGCAGGGGCGTTATAATGTTACGGTAAATCCCACTATTTGTTGGTAAAAAAACAGTCCAAGAGTTGGCGGAGGATGGTGAAGACTAGCTGCCTTCCCTCTAGTCTTACACTGATAATTTAGGGACGGCTAGCGCAGATTGTCCTAGTGTAGCTTTTCGCAAAATTCAAAAACAAACAAACAAAACAAGGTTAGTTTGTTCAGTCTAATTAACTGAAAAGTAAGATCAATCGTTTATTTCTACGAAATAAGTAGTTTAAATAATAAGTTAAGTAACTGTTACACTCTTGTAATGAACTTTTAATTTACAGCAGAGTACTGGCAGTTTATGTACAATCCAGCATCAGAATACTCTGTTAATGCTTTCGAAACGGATTTACAGCCATACAGTTAGAGTAGTTTCATAATAACTCTCTCCTCTCGACAATTTATGGCCTATAATCCCAAAACGAGCCTTCGTAGAATCGTATGTTAGAGTAAATCTATAGTCTAACAACTATTTTGAAAGTCCTAATTTGGCTACTTTTTACCAATGATTAGTGTGATTAACCATTATTTTATAACGCCCTTAAGGATGAAAGGGCGAGCATATTTGGTATTACGGGGATTCGAACCCGCAACCCTCTGATTACAAGTCAAGCGCCCTAACCACGTGTGATACAATAAAATACTATAATTACTCATAAAAGAAACTCACAGACATCCTGAAGAAAACAGTTTTTCTTGTAGATACTGTCAGCGTTTCATTACGTTCATTCCGGTTTAATGTATCAACGTTTCTTTCGTTTTATGTGTTTTTGATATACCATAATGGGGCCTGGCATGGCCTAGCGCGTTAAGGCGTGCGCTTCGTAATCTGAGGGTCGCGGGTTCGCGCCCGAGTCGTGCCAAACATGCTCGCCCTCCCAGGCGTGGGGGCGTTATAATGTGACGGTCAATCCCACTTTTCGTTGGTAAAAGAGTAGCCCAAGAGTTGGCGGTGGGTGGTGATGACTAGCTGCCTTCCCTCTAGTCTTACACTGCTAGATTAGGGAGGGCTAGCACAGATAGCCCTCGAGTGGCTTTGTGCGAAATTCCAAAACAAACAATATACCATAATTACTACAATGACAAATAGTTTCTGTATTTAACGCTTTAGATCAACTGTTCATAATATATAATAGTTGTAAAATAATTAGAATATTTAGATTTCATCTCTTTAATAAGCAATGACCCGGCATGGCCAAGTGTGTTTAGGCGTTCGACTCGTAATCCGAGGGTCGCGGGTTTTAATCCCGGTCGCACCAAACATCCTCGCCCTTTCAGCCGTGGGGTGTAATAATGTGACGGTCAATCCCACTATTCATTGGTAAAAGAGTAGCCCAAGAGTCGATGTCTAGCTGCCTTCTCTCTAGTCTTACGTTGCTAAATTAGGGACGACTCGCGCAGATAACCCTCGAATAGCTATGCGCGAAATTACAAAAACAAAACAAACAAACAATAAGCAATTGAATATGTTTATATAATTATAATAACTAAACAAATATAGATGGCCGAACATCTCGATGTACAATATGGAAAACTCTCAGGTAAGTAAGAGTACATGAGCATAATATACAGGTCGGACTTCTTCAAAAACTATATATATTTAACAGTTATTTCCTCGAAGGGTGGAGGGGTCACCTATTTTAACCACTCGCTCCCCTATACAATAGTGTGTTGTCGTCAATCAGTCAGTAGACACTAAAACGACGCTACAATTTGTACTGTCGTGACGTCGGTAAAATGTACGCCTGCGACGAATCATGAAAAGAATTACGCCCTCTATAGACTACGACAAAGAACTGCATATGAAATAAAAAAAACAACAAGAACAAAAATCACAAATATATTCGTTACTCTTGCTTTTGGTTTTATTTAAACAGAACACTTTCACGAACCCTAACAAAGTGCATCTAGTATAACCAGTATTTAAGATTTGTTTTATAACTTATTAAAATTATGCTATCTTTCATTTCGTGAAAGTATTATAATTCTACAAGTTTAATCTTGAAATCTAATTTTAAAGAAAATAAATCGAATAACAGAAAAGAATTAAAGAATAAGTAATTTCAGATTAAAAAAAAAAGCGTTCTCTTCCCTCTAGTGACAAATCCTTAAGCCTTAAGGCTTATAACGTTAGCCCTCCAGATGCACAGTGATATGCCTCAGGACATATACTACTTGAAACTGGGTTTCAATACCCGTGGTGCTTAATGTAAACATACATCGCACTTTGTGTGACCTTGAGCATAATAACAAAACAAACAAACAGAGAGTAAGAAAGTTGCACGCGCCACTTGAGATTATTTTTGTTCTTTACTGGTTCGTAAAGGATAGAGTCTTTCCAAATGCGCATAATTTTCTGATACAGCCTTGATGCCAAACTTAATGCTGAATGAATCCGGGAAGACTTTGGGAACTTTTTTATTGTTTGTTATATCAACACATCTTTTTATTTATTTCACTGGAGTCTCCCTTTTGAATAAATAAAATGTTATGTGTTTAGGAAACAAACTAATGTAAAACATCAGTGGTTTATGAAGAGGTTTAAATTATAATGTTTCATCGTCGCTTGCAACATTTTTGAATACATTTCATGGTAGACGTGCACTCACGGTACACATTATAAGGAAAGTTTATTCCAAATTTGGAGAAATTCGACTGGTCTAAACTCATCTACCTAATGGGTAGGTTTGACAGTGATTGATACTAACTACGTGAATTTCTGATCTTTCAAAATATTTTCAAACTACTGTTCAGCTCTTTTTACATAGCTTAAAGAGCTGAACAGTAGTTTGAAAATAACGATCAGAAAAACTGTAGGATAAAGTATTCGTTTCATAGTATTGAAAATATAAGAAAACATTATATATATGTATATATATCATTAAAGCACAAAAAAGAAAGAATTATAACATTTGAAAGCACTTAATCTAGAAGCTTAAAATGCTTTGCAATCTTGCTGATAGCAAAGAGAGAGAACTTTGCCACTGAAGTTAATCCTATATGACGTAGATAAATCTCCACATTTCCTCACCATTTTCCATATTAACATTCCGACATGTCATTTTAAATATATTCTAGAAGAAGTTGCTGTAGACAGAAGTGCATTAACATATTTTAGTTGAAGTTTTAATGTATTTATTTGACATAAATTTTAGGATACAAAAAATTGAGAATTGGGATATCTTATCGTATCTTAGGTATACCTGTTTTTTATCCTGAATTGTGCCTAACAATCTCAGACACAGTTTTTCAGATGTTTATGGTGACACTTCTGATAACCAGGTAGCTCAGAACTCTAAAAACACAATCTTTAGCTTAGATGGTAAAAGCTCGGTTGACGATCGAAAAGTATCGAATTTTCTCGAAATGTTAACCACACGTGTTCTAACAGTGGTGATGATGGTCTAAATAACGTTGTTCTTGTTTGTTTTTAATGGCTAATGTTCATCTTGTACTTTTTTTAATGTGTACGCCCTTTAATGAGTTTTTCTTTTGAAAAGAAACAAAAAATGTCTGGTTATTTAACTAATTAACAGTTAGCCTTTCTACTTATTTACCCATTAATTTATTTGCATTTTTGTTTAATTGTTTAATAATTAAATTATCCTGTTTTTAATCACTTATTAGCTTTCTAAAGAAATGTTTAGTTTGTTGATATTAATTATCAGTCTTGCGTTTTTTTCTCTTTATACTCTCACTACGTATGTGTAGAAAAAAATGTAATTCCAACGAAGAGCAAAAGAATCGAAGAGTAAAAGAGAAACACCTTTTACTCTAATTTTGGAACTATTATTAATAATTAGTTTTCCCTGAGATTTGTTTTGTTCTAACGTGCTTTTTTCTCTTCATGATCAAATCTCACGGAAACATACATAAACCTTGGCTACTAAATGTCTAATTAATCTTTCAGAGCTGATAACATAATAGGACGTAACTACCGGTCATATTATATCTTAGCTGGAGTTGGTAGTTGAGAAATCTAAAGTAAGCATAATCCACGATTGATTAAATCCAGAGAGCTTAATAAATACAATAATTTGCACTTCTAGTAGTGATTGATGTGGAGATCGGCTCCTTGATGGAAAAACTACTAAAGACAACTATTAAAGCAGTACATCATGCAACTGTAGATGAAAAAAATCAAATTATTCTCTTCTCTGTGAATGTAAATGTGCCAGATTTTCTCCATTTACAGTATAGCGTGACCTTTACGTTATTTATTATTACTGTACTGAAACGCGTTTGGCACTTTGAACAATTTTTTTAATAATCTCATTAGAAACTTTCCTCACTTGCCTCTGAAACAAAAATAATGACACCAGTTTTTGTATGAAGGAGCGCCACCTTGATATAATATTCAGAAAAAATACTACTTTCAGATTTAGTTTGGTTAATTTTCCTCGATATATAATTTATACTCGAAATTACGATATTTTTTATCAGACAATATTTGTTCTTCACTCTATTAATATAACAGACGTATAGTTTTAGTGAAAGTTATTTTCAGTTCAAGTGATTGTAGTTGAAGTCTATCTTTTTTCTTACTATCAAACTTCCAAAACATGCACATAGGTTTTAAAGTTTTTCCCCGTTCACATACTTACAAGTAATATTTCCAAGTATAATGTTTTCCTCTCTTCTTGTTTCGAGATTAATCTTTATAGCTTTCCATATACTCAACTCGTTATGACAGTCAAAGTTACTGTGATGTCAGCAGTTTGAGTTTAAATAATACGTTATAACAATTTGTAATTCCTTTTTATAAACACTGCGTGAATGATAAAGTCACTTTCTTATTTTTCAGATTGAAATCTTATTAAGTTAATGGAATAATAACATATAGTATAGACAAATACACAGCGATCTCTTAAGATAATGTGACAATACTCTTTCCTAATAACAAAAATTAATTAATCGTGTTCGTAAGGCTTGAAGATGACCTAAGAAAGTCGAAACATTGTGCTTTACTTTGTTTTAATTAAAGTTATAATACAAATACCAGCTGCTTGAAAATACATTTTTACTACAAGTGGGTTTCTCGTCATCAAAAAAATTAATTAATTAGTTTTCATACCTGCAAGATTATTTTAGCCTCCATTTAATCAACAATAAGAAGGGAAATGAGAAGTAAATTTTAAATTTCTGAAGTAAAAATCCTTCTCAGTCACAGCTTACTTTCCATAGTAACATTGCTAAAGTGTAACATAATAATAGCTTTGTTACAAGTCATTCATAAATCGCAGAAAAGCGATGTTCCAGTCGATCGAATGCGTAGGTTTTTTTTAAAGTTTAATGAGCTTTAACATAAATCATGTGTAACTTCATAATGTGCGATCAACCTTTCAGTAATAAATATTTCTTATACCAAAACAGGTACTAATAATTATAGATATGCTAAAAAAATCTAAAAGTTAAATTGTTAAGTTTATGTCATTTCATCGCATGTAAAATATTTTATGAAAAATGTGTTTTTGTTGTTGTTTTTCTGTTTGACGAGGTGCGACTATCAAACTACTTCTGTTTGTTGATAAAATATTCTCCAATACATTTGTAACTTTTAGATAACGGAAAAGTCTGCTCTATAGCCACTTAGATTATGTTAATGTTATCATATGCATCTTTAAGTTTTAGATAATAAATAATTCTACTCTTTAATCATTTAGATTATCTTAATGTTGATTAACAAAATGTTGTCTAATGCAGCTATAAGTTTCAGATAATAAATAATTTTACTCTTTAATCATTTAGATTATGTTAATGTGGATTAACAAAATGTTGTCTAATGCATCTTTAAGTTTCAGATAATAAATAATTCTACTCTTTAATCATTTAGATTATCTTATGTTGATTAACAAAATGCTGTCTAATGCATCTTAAGTTTCAGATAATAAAAAATTATACTCTTTAACCCTTTAGATTATCTTAATGTTGATTAACCAAATGTCGTCTGATGCATTTTTAAGTTTCTGATAATAAATAATTCTACTCTTTAATCATTTAGATTATTTTAATGTTGATTAACAAAATGTTGTCTCATGCATCTTTAAATTTTAGATAATAAATAATTCTACTCTTTAATCATTTAGATTATCCTAATGTTGATTAACAAAATGTTGTCTAATGCATCTTTAACTTTCAGATAATAAATAATTCTGCTGTTTAATCATTTAGATTATGTTAATGTTGATTACAAAAGAGTGTCTAATGCATCTTTAAGTTTTAGATAATAAATAATTCTTCTCTTTAATCATTTAGATTATCTTAGTGTTGATTAACAAATTGTTGTCTAATGCATCTTTAAGTTTCAGATAATAAATAATTCTACTCTTTAATCATATAGATTAACAAAATGCTGTCTAATGCATATATTTAAGTTTCAGATAATAAATAATTCTACTCTTTAATCATTTAGATTATGTTAATGTTGATTAACAAAATGTTGTCTAATGCATCTTTAAGTTTTAGATAATAAAAAATTCTACTCTTTAATCATTTAGATTATCTTAATGTTGATTAACAAAATATTGTTTAATGCATCTTTAAGTTTTAGATAATAAATAATTCTACTCTTTAATCATTTCGATTAACAAAATGCTGACTAAAGAATCTTTAAGTTTCAGATAATAAATAATTCTACTCTTTAATCATTTAGATTATCTTAATGTTGATTAACAAAATGTTGTCTAATGCATCTTTAAGTTTTAGATAATAAATAATTCTGCTCTTTAATCACTTAGATTATGTTAATGTTGATTAACAAAATGTTGTCTAATGCATCTTTAAGTTTCAGATAATAAATAATTCTACTCTTTAATCATTTAGATTATGTTAATGTTAACTAAAAAAATACTGTCTAATGCATCTTTATGTTTCAGATAATAAATATATCTGCTGTTTAATCACTTAGATTATGTTAATGTTGATTAACAAAATGTTGTCTAATGAGTCTTTAAGTTTTGGATAATAAATAATTCTGCTCTTTAATCACTTAGATTATGTTAATGTTGATTAACAAAATGTTGTCTAATGCATCTTTAAGGTTCAGATAATAAATAATTCTGCTGTTTAATCATTTAGATTATCTTAATGTTGATTAACAAAATGCTGTCTAATGCATCTTAAGTTTCAGATAATAAAAAATTCTACTCTTTAATCATTTAGATTATCTTAATGTTGATTAACAAAATGATGTCTAATGCATCTTTAGGTTTCAGATAATAAATAATTCTACTCTTAAATCATTTAGATTATCTTAATGTTGATTAACAAAATGTTGTCTAATGTATCTTTAAGTTTCAGAAAATAAATAATTCTACTCTTTAATCCTTTAGATTATCTTAATGTTGATTAACTAAATGTTGTCTGATGAATTTTTAAGTTTCTGATAATAAATAATTCTACTCTTTAATCATTTAGATTATTTTAATGTTGATTAACAAAATGTTGTCTCATGCATCTTTAAGTTTTAGATAATAAATAATTCTACTCTTTAATCACTTAGATTATGTTAATGTTGATTAACAAAAATGTTGTCTAATGCATTTTTAAGTTACAGATAATAAATAATTCTACTCATTAATCATTTAGATTATCTTAATGTTAACTAACAAAATGCTGTTTAATGCATCTTTAAGTTTCAGATAATAAATAATTCTGCTGTTTAATCACTTAGATTATGTTAATGTTGATTAACAAAATGTTGTCTAATGCATCTTTAATGTTCAGATAATAAATAATTCTACTCTTTAATCATTTAGATTATCTTAATGTTGATTAACAAAATGTTGTTTAATGCATCTTTAAGGTTCAAATAATAAATAATTCTGCTGTTTAATCATTTAGATTATCTTAATGTTGATTAACAAAATGCTGTCTAATGCATCTTTAAGTTTCAGATAATAAATAATTCTACTGTTTAATCATTTAGATTAACTTAATGTTGATTAACAAAATGCTGTCTAATTCATCTTTAATGTTCAGATAATAAATAATTCTGCTCTTTAATCACTTAGATTATGTTAATGTTGATTAACAAAATGTTGTCTAATGCATCTTTAAGGTTCAGATAATAAATAATTCTGCTGTTTAATCATTTAGATAATCTTAAAGTTGATTAACAAAATGATGTCTAATGCATCTTTACGTTTCAGATAATAAATAATTCTACTCTTTAATCATTTAGATTATCTTAATGTTGTTTAACAAAATGTTGTCTAATGCATCTTTAAGTTTCAGAAAATAAATAATTCTACTCTTTAATCCTTTAGATTATCTTAATGTTGATTAACAAAATGTTGTCTAATGCATCTTTAAGTTTCAGATAATAAATAATTCTGCTCTTTAATCATTTAGATTATCTTAATGTTGATTAACAAAATGTTGTCTAATGCATCTTTAAATTTCAGATAATAAATAATTCTACTGTTTAATCATTTAGATTATCTTAATGTTGATTAACAAAATGTTGTCTAATGCATCTTTAAGTTTCAGATAATAAATAATTCTGCTGTTTAATCATTTAGATTATGTTTAATGTTGATTAACAAAATGTTGTCTAATGCATCTTTAAGTTTCAGATAATAAATAATTCTGCTGTTTAATCATTTAGATTATCATAATGTTCATTAACAAAATGCTGTCTAATGCATCTTTAAGTTTCAGATAATAAAAAATTCTACTCTTTAATCATTTAGATTATCTTAATGTTGATTAACAAATTGTTGTCTAATGCATCTTTAAGTTTCAGATAATAAATAATTCTACTCTTTAATCCTTTAGATTATCTTAATGTTGATTAACAAAATGCTGTCTAATGCATCTTTAAGTTTCAGATAATAAATAATTCTACTTTTTAATCATTTAGATTATGTTAATGTTGATTAACAAAATGCTGTCTAATGCATCTTTAAGTTTCAGATAATAAAAAATTATACTCTTTAATCATTTAGATTATCTTAATGTTGATTAACAAAATGTTGTCTAATGCATCTTTAAGTTTCAGATAATAAATAATTCTACTCTTTAATCATTTAGATTATCTTAATGTTGATTAACAAAATGTTGTCTAATGCATCTTTAAGTTTCAGATAATAAATAATTCTACTCTTTAATCATTTAGATTATCTTAATGTTGACTAACAAAATGTTGTCTAATGCATCTTTAAGTTTCAGATAATAAATAATTCTACTCTTTAATCATTTAGATTATCTTAATGTTGATTAACAAAACTGTCTAATGCATCTTTAAGTTTCAGATAATAAATAATTCTACTCTTTAATCATTTAGATTATCCTAATGTTGATTAACAAAATGTTGTCTAATGCATCTTTAACTTTCAGATAATAAATAATTCTGCTGTTTAATCATTTAGATTATGTTAATGTTGATTAACAAAATGTGTCTAATGCATCGTTAAGTTTTAGATAATAAATAATTCTACTCTTTAATCACTTAGATTATGTTAATGTTGATTAACAAAAATGTTGTCTAATGCATCTTTAAGTTTCAGATAATAAATAATTCTACTCTTTAATCATTTAGATTATCTTAATGTTGATTAACAAAATGCTGTCTAATGCATCTTTAAGTTTCAGATAATAAATAATTCTGCTGTTTAATCACTTTAGATTATGTTAATGTTGATTAACAAAATGTTGTCTAATAAATCTTTAAGTTTCAGATAATAAATAATTCTGCTCTTTAATCACTTAGATTATGTTAATGTTGATTAACAAAATGTTGTCTAATGCATCTTTAATGTTCAGATAATAAATAATTCTACTCTTTAATCATTTAGATTATCTTAATGTTGATTAACAAAATGTTGTTCTAATGCATCTTTAAGTTTCAGATAATAAATAATTCTGCTGTTTAATCATTTAGATTATCTTAATGTTGATTAACAAAATGCTGTCTAATGCATCTTTAAGTTTCAGATAATAAATAATTCACATTTAATCATTTAGATTATCTTAATGTTGATTAACAAAATGCTGTCTAATTCATCTTTAATGTTCAGATAATAAATAATTCTGCTCTTTAATCACTTAGATTATGTTAATGTTGCTTAACAAAATGTTGTCTAATGCATCTTTAAGGTTCAGATAATAAATAATTCTGCTGTTTAATTATTTAGATAATCTTAAAGTTGATTAACAAAATGATGTCTAATGCATCTTTACGTTTCAGATAATAAATAATTCTACTCTTTAATCATTTAGATTATCTTAATGTTGTTTAACAAAATGTTGTCTAATGCATCTTTAAGTTTCAGAAAATAAATAATTCTACTCTTTAATCCTTTAGATTATCTTAATGTTGATTAACAAAATGTTGTCTAATGCATCTTTAAGTTTTAGATAATAAACAATTCTGCTCTTTAATCACTTAGTTTATGTTAATGTTGATTAACAAAATGTTGTCTAATGCATCTTTAAATTACAGATAATAAATAATTCTACTCATTAGTCATTTAGATTATCTTAATGTTAACTAACAAAATGCTGTCTAATGCATCTTTAAATTTCAGATAAGAAATAATTCTGCTGTTGAATCACTTAGATTATGTTTATGTTGATTAACAAAATGTTGTCTAATGCATCTTTAAGGTTCAGATAATAAATAATTCTGCTGTTTAATCATTTAGATTATCATAATGTTCATTAACAAAATGCTGTCTAATGCATCTTTAAGTTTCAGATAATAAAAAATTCTACTCTTTAATCATTTAGATTATCTTAATGTTGATTAACAAATTGTTGTCTAATGCATCTTTAAGTTTCAGATAATAAATAATTCTACTCTTTAATCCTTTAGATTATCTTAATGTTGATTAACAAAATGCTGTCTAATGCATCTTTAAGTTTTAGATAATAAATAATTGCACTCTTTATACTTTAAATTATGTTAATGTTAATAAACAAAATGTTGTGTAATGCATCTTTAAGTTTGAGATAATAAATAATTCTACTCTTTAATCATTTAGATTATCTTAATGTTGATTAACAAAATGTTTGTCTAATGCATCTTTAAGTTTCAGATAATAAATAATTCTAACTCAGATTTACTCTTTAATCATTTAGATTATCTTAATGTTGATTAACAAAATGTTGTCTAATGCATCTTTAAGTTTCAGATAATAAATAATTCTACTCTTTAATCATTTAGATTATCTTAATGTTGATTAACAAAATGTTGTCTAATGCATCTTTAAGTTTCAGATAATAAATAATTCTACTCTTTAATCATTTAGATTATCTTAATGTTGATTAACAAAATGTTGTCTAATGCATCTTTAAGTTTCAGATAATAAATAATTCTACTCTTTAATCATTTAGATTATCTTAATGTTGATTAACAAAATGTTGTCTAATGCATCTTTAAGTTTCAGATAATAAATAATTCTACTCTTTAATCATTTAGATTATTTTAATGTTGATTAACAAAATGTTGTCTAATGCATCTTTAAGTTTCAGATAATAAATAATTCTACTCTTTAATCATTTAGATTATCTTAATGTTGATTAACAAAATGTTGTCTAATGCATCTTTAAGTTTCAGATAATAAATAATTCTACTCTTTAATCATTTAGATTATCTTAATGTTGATTAACAAAATGTTGTCTAATGCATCTTTAAGTTTCAGATAATAAATAATTCTACTCTTTAATCATTTAGATTATCTTAATGTTGATTAACAAAATGTTGTCTAATGCATCTTTAAGTTTCAGATAATAAATAATTCTACTCTTTAATCATTTAGATTATGTTAATGTTGATTAACAAAATGTTGTCTAATGCATCTTTAAGTTTCAGATAATAAATAATTCTACTCTTTAATCATTTAGATTATCTTAATGTTGATTAACAAAATGTTGTCTAATGCATCTTTAAGTTTCAGATAATAAATAATTCTACTCTTTAATCATTTAGATTATCTTAATGTTGATTAACAAAATGTTGTCTAATGCATCTTTAAGTTTCAGATAATAAATAATTCTACTCTTTAATCATTTAGATTATCTTAATGTTGATTAACAAAATGTTGTCTAATGCATCTTTAAGTTTCAGATAATAAATAATTCTACTCTTTAATCATTTAGATTATCTTAATGTTGATTAACAAAATGTTGTCTAATGCATCTTTAAGTTTCAGATAATAAATAATTCTACTCTTTAATCATTTAGATTATCTTAATGTTGATTAACAAAATGTTGTCTAATGCATCTTTAAGTTTCAGATAATAAATAATTCTACTCTTTAATCATTTAGATTATCTTAATGTTGATTAACAAAATGTTGTCTAATGCATCTTTAAGTTTCAGATAATAAATAATTCTACTCTTTAATCATTTAGATTATCTTAATGTTGATTAACAAAATGTTGTCTAATGCATCTTTAAGTTTCAGATAATAAATAATTCTACTCTTTAATCATTTAGATTATCTTAATGTTGATTAACAAAATGTTGTCTAATGCATCTTTAAGTTTCAGATAATAAATAATTCTACTCTTTAATCATTTAGATTATCTTAATGTTGATTAACAAAATGTTGTCTAATGCATCTTTAAGTTTCAGATAATAAATAATTCTACTCTTTAATCATTTAGATTATCTTAATGTTGATTAACAAAATGTTGTCTAATGCATCTTTAAGTTTCAGATAATAAATAATTCTACTCTTTAATCATTTAGATTATCTTAATGTTGATTAACAAAATGTTGTCTAATGCATCTTTAAGTTTCAGATAATAAATAATTCTACTCTTTAATCATTTAGATTATCTTAATGTTGATTAACAAAATGTTGTCTAATGCATCTTTAAGTTTCAGATAATAAATAATTCTACTCTTTAATCATTTAGATTATCTTAATGTTGATTAACAAAATGTTGTCTAATGCATCTTTAAGTTTCAGATAATAAATAATTCTACTCTTTAATCATTTAGATTATCTTAATGTTGATTAACAAAATGTTGTCTAATGCATCTTTAAGTTTCAGATAATAAATAATTCTACTCTTTAATCATTTAGATTATCTTAATGTTGATTAACAAAATGTTGTCTAATGCATCTTTAAGTTTCAGATAATAAATAATTCTACTGTTTAATCATTTAGATTATCTTAATGTTGATTAACAAAATGTTGTCTAATGCATCTTTAAGTTTCAGATAATAAATAATTCTACTCTTTAATCATTTAGATTATCTTAATGTTGATTAACAAAATGTTGTCTAATGCATCTTTAAGTTTCAGATAATAAATAATTCTACTCTTTAATCATTTAGATTATCTTAATGTTGATTAACAAAATGTTGTCTAATGCATCTTTAAGTTTCAGATAATAAATAATTCTGCTCTTTAATCATTTAGATTATCTTAATGTTGATTAACAAAATGTTGTCTAATGCATCTTTAAGTTTCAGATAATAAATAATTCTAATCTCTTTAATCATTTAGATTATCTTAATGTTGATTAACAAAATGTTGTCTAATGCATCTTTAAGTTTCAGATAATAAATAATTCTACTCTTTAATCATTTAGATTATCTTAATGTTGATTAACAAAATGTTGTCTAATGCATCTTTAAGTTTCAGATAATAAATAATTCTACTCTTTAATCATTTAGATTATCTTAATGTTGATTAACAAAATGTTGTCTAATGCATCTTTAAGTTTCAGATAATAAATAATTCTACTCTTTAATCATTTAGATTATCTTAATGTTGATTAACAAAATGTTGTCTAATGCATCTTTAAGTTTCAGATAATAAATAATTCTACTCTTTAATCATTTAGATTATCTTAATGTTGATTAACAAAATGTTGTCTAATGCATCTTTAAGTTTCAGATAATAAATAATTCTACTCTTTAATCATTTAGATTATCTTAATGTTGATTAACAAAATGTTGTCTAATGCATCTTTAAGTTTCAGATAATAAATAATTCTACTCTTTAATCATTTAGATTATCTTAATGTTGATTAACAAAATGTTGTCTAATGCATCTTTAAGTTTCAGATAATAAATAATTCTACTCTTTAATCATTTAGATTATCTTAATGTTGATTAACAAAATGTTGTCTAATGCATCTTTAAGTTTCAGATAATAAATAATTCTAACTCTTTAATCATTTAGATTATCAGATTAATGTTGATTAACAAAATGTTGTCTAATGCATCTTTAAGTTTCAGATAATAAATAATTCTACTCTTTAATCATTTAGATTATCTTAATGTTGATTAACAAAATGTTGTCTAATGCATCTTTAAGTTTCAGATAATAAATAATTCTACTCTTTAATCATTTAGATTATCTTAATGTTGATTAACAAAATGTTGTCTAATGCATCTTTAAGTTTCAGATAATAAATAATTCTACTCTTTAATCATTTAGATTATCTTAATGTTGATTAACAAAATGTTGTCTAATGCATCTTTAAGTTTCAGATAATAAATAATTCTACTCTTTAATCATTTAGATTATCTTAATGTTGATTAACAAAATGTTGTCTAATGCATCTTTAAGTTTCAGATAATAAATAATTCTACTCTTTAATCATTTAGATTATCTTAATGTTGATTAACAAAATGTTGTCTAATGCATCTTTAAGTTTCAGATAATAAATAATTCTACTCTTTAATCATTTAGATTATCTTAATGTTGATTAACAAAATGTTGTCTAATGCATCTTTAAGTTTCAGATAATAAATAATTCTACTCTTTAATCATTTAGATTATCTTAATGTTGATTAACAAAATGTTGTCTAATGCATCTTTAAGTTTCAGATAATAAATAATTCTACTCTTTAATCATTTAGATTATCTTAATGTTGATTAACAAAATGTTGTCTAATGCATCTTTAAGTTTCAGATAATAAATAATTCTACTCTTTAATCATTTAGATTATCTTAATGTTGATTAACAAAATGTTGTCTAATGCATCTTTAAGTTTCAGATAATAAATAATTCTACTCTTTAATCATTTAGATTATCTTAATGTTGATTAACAAAATGTTGTCTAATGCATCTTTAAGTTTCAGATAATAAATAATTCTACTCTTTAATCATTTAGATTATCTTAATGTTGATTAACAAAATGTTGTCTAATGCATCTTTAAGTTTCAGATAATAAATAATTCTACTCTTTAATCATTTAGATTATCTTAATGTTGATTAACAAAATGTTGTCTAATGCATCTTTAAGTTTCAGATAATAAATAATTCTACTCTTTAATCATTTAGATTATCTTAATGTTGATTAACAAAATGTTGTCTAATGCATCTTTAAGTTTCAGATAATAAATAATTCTACTCTTTAATCATTTAGATTATCTTAATGTTGATTAACAAAATGTTGTCTAATGCATCTTTAAGTTTCAGATAATAAATAATTCTACTCTTTAATCATTTAGATTATCTTAATGTTGATTAACAAAATGTTGTCTAATGCATCTTTAAGTTTCAGATAATAAATAATTCTACTCAAAATGTTTTAATCAGTTTTAGATTATCTTAATGTTGATTAACAAAATGTTGTCTAATGCATCTTTAAGTTTCAGATAATAAATAATTCTACTCTTTAATCATTTAGATTATCTTAATGTTGATTAACAAAATGTTGTCTAATGCATCTTTAAGTTTCAGATAATAAATAATTCTACTCTTTAATCATTTAGATTATCTTAATGTTGATTAACAAAATGTTGTCTAATGCATCTTTAAGTTTCAGATAATAAATAATTCTGCTCTTTAATCATTTAGATTATCTTAATGTTGATTAACAAAATGTTGTCTAATGCATCTTTAAGTTTCAGATAATAAATAATTCTACTGTTTAATCATTTAGATTATCTTAATGTTGATTAACAAAATGTTGTCTAATGCATCTTTAAGTTTCAGATAATAAATAATTCTACTCTTTAATCATTTAGATTATCTTAATGTTGATTAACAAAATGTTGTCTAATGCATCTTTAAGTTTCAGATAATAAATAATTCTACTCTTTAATCATTTAGATTATCTTAATGTTGATTAACAAAATGTTGTCTAATGCATCTTTAAGTTTCAGATAATAAATAATTCTACTCTTTAATCATTTAGATTATCTTAATGTTGATTAACAAAATGTTGTCTAATGCATCTTTAAGTTTCAGATAATAAATAATTCTACTCTTTAATCATTTAGATTATCTTAATGTTGATTAACAAAATGTTGTCTAATGCATCTTTAAGTTTCAGATAATAAATAATTCTACTCTTTAATCATTTAGATTATCTTAATGTTGATTAACAAAATGTTGTCTAATGCATCTTTAAGTTTCAGATAATAAATAATTCTGCTCTTTAATCATTTAGATTATCTAATGTTGATTAATTGATTAACAAAATGTTGTCTAATGCATCTTTAAGTTTCAGATAATAAATAATTCTACTCTTTAATCATTTAGATTATCTTAATGTTGATTAACAAAATGTTGTCTAATGCATCTTTAAGTTTCAGATAATAAATAATTCTACTCTTTAATCATTTAGATTATCTTAATGTTGATTAACAAAATGTTGTCTAATGCATCTTTAAGTTTCAGATAATAAATAATTCTACTCTTTAATCATTTAGATTATCTTAATGTTGATTAACAAAATGTTGTCTAATGCATCTTTAAGTTTCAGATAATAAATAATTCTACTCTTTAATCATTTAGATTATCTTAATGTTGATTAACAAAATGTTGTCTAATGCATCTTTAAGTTTCAGATCATAAATAATTCTACTCTTTAATCATTTAGATTATCTTAATGTTGACTAACAAAATGTTGTCTAATGAATCTTTAAGTTTCAGATAATAAATAATTCTGCTCTTTAATCATTTAGATTATCTTAATGTTGATTAACAAAATGTTGTCTAATGCATCTTTAAGTTTCAGATAATAAATAATTCTACTCTTTAATCATTTAGATTATCTTAATGTTGATTAACAAAATGTTGTCTAATGAATCTTTAAGTTTCAGATAATAAATAATTCTGCTCTTTAATCATTTAGATTATCTTAATGTTGATTAACAAAATGTTGTCTAATGCATCTTTAAGTTTCAGATAATAAATAATTCTACTCTTTAATCATTTAGATTATCTTAATGTTGATTAACAAAATGTTGTCTAATGCATCTTTAAGTTTCAGATAATAAATAATTCTACTCTTTAATCATTTAGATTATCTTAATGTTGATTAACAAAATGTTGTCTAATGCATCTTTAAGTTTCAGATAATAAATAATTCTGCTCTTTAATCATTTAGATTATCTTAATGTTGATTAACAAAATGTTGTCTAATGCATCTTTAAGTTTCAGATAATAAATAATTCTACTCTTTAATCATTTAGATTATCTTAATGTTGATTAACAAAATGTTGTCTAATGCATCTTTAAGTTTCAGATAATAAATAATTCTACTCTTTAATCATTTAGATTATCTTAATGTTGATTAACAAAATGTTGTCTAATGCATCTTTAAGTTTCAGATAATAAATAATTCTACTCTTTAATCATTTAGCTTAATGTTGATTAACTTCTAATGCATCTTCAGATAATAAATAATTCTACTCTTTAATCATTTAGATTATCTTAATGTTGATTAACAAAATGTTGTCTAATGCATCTTTAAGTTTCAGATAATAAATAATTCTACTCTTTAATCATTTAGATTATCTTAATGTTGATTAACAAAATGTTGTCTAATGCATCTTTAAGTTTCAGATAATAAATAATTCTACTCTTTAATCATTTAGATTATCTTAATGTTGATTAACAAAATGTTGTCTAATGCATCTTTAAGTTTCAGATAATAAATAATTCTGCTCTTTAATCATTTAGATTATCTTAATGTTGATTAACAAAATGTTGTCTAATGCATCTTTAAGTTTCAGATAATAAATAATTCTACTCTTTAATCATTTAGATTATCTTAATGTTGATTAACAAAATGTTGTCTAATGCATCTTTAAGTTTCAGATAATAAATAATTCTACTCTTTAATCATTTAGATTATCTTAATGTTGATTAACAAAATGTTGTCTAATGCATCTTTAAGTTTCAGATAATAAATAATTCTGCTCTTTAATCATTTAGATTATCTTAATGTTGATTAACAAATTGTTGTCTAATGCATCTTTAAGTTTCAGATAATAAATAATTCTACTCTTTAATCCTTTAGATTATCTTAATGTTGATTAACAAAATGCTGTCTAATGCATCTTTAAGTTTCAGATAATAAATAATTCTACTCTTTAATCATTTAGATTATGTTAATGTTGATTAACAAAATGTTGTCTAATGCATCTTTAAGTTTCAGATAATAAATAATTCTACTCTTTAATCATTTAGATTATCTTAATGTTGATTAACAAAATGTTGTCTAATGCATCTTTAAGTTTCAGATCATAAATAATTCTATTCTTTAATCATTTAGATTATCTTAATGTTGACTAACAAAATGTTGTCTAATGAATCTTTAAGTTTCAGATAATAAATAATTCTACTCTTTAATCATTTAGATTATCTTAATGTTGATTAACAAAATGTTGTCTAATGCATCTTTAAGTTTCAGATAATAAATAATTCTACTCTTTAATCATTTAGATTATGTTAATGTTGATTAACAAAATGCTGTCTAATGCATCTTTAAGTTTCAGATAATAAATAATTCTGCTCTTTAATCATTTAGATTATCTTAATGTTGATTAACAAAATGTTGTCTAATGCATCTTTAAGTTTCAGATAATAAATAATTCTACTCTTTAATCATTTAGATTATCTTAATGTTGATTAACAAAATGTTGTCTAATGCATCTTTAAGTTTCAGATAATAAATAATTCTACTCTTTAATCATTTAGATTATGTTAATGTTGATTAACAAAATGTTGTCTAATGCATCTTTAAGTTTCAGATAATAAATAATTCTACTCTTTAATCATTTAGATTATCTTAATGTTGATTAACAAAATGTTGTCTAATGCATCTTTAAGTTTCAGATAATAAATAATTCTACTCTTTAATCATTTAGATTATCTTAATGTTGATTAACAAAATGTTGTCTAATGCATCTTTAAGTTTCAGATAATAAATAATTCTACTCTTTAATCATTTAGATTATCTTAATGTTGATTAACAAAATGTTGTCTAATGCATCTTTAAGTTTCAGATAATAAATAATTCTACTCTTTAATCATTTAGATTATCTTAATGTTGATTAACAAAATGTTGTCTAATGCATCTTTAAGTTTCAGATAATAAATAATTCTACTCTTTAATCATTTAGATTATCTTAATGTTGATTAACAAAATGTTGTCTAATGCATCTTTAAGTTTCAGATAATAAATAATTCTACTCTTTAATCATTTAGATTATGTTAATGTTGATTAACAAAATGTTGTCTAATGCATCTTTAAGTTTCAGATAATAAATAATTCTACTCTTTAATCATTTAGATTATCTTAATGTTGATTAACAAAATGTTGTCTAATGCATCTTTAAGTTTCAGATAATAAATAATTCTGCTCTTTAATCATTTAGATTATCTTAATGTTGATTAACAAAATGTTTGTCTAATGCATCTTTAAGTTTCAGATAATAAATAATTCTACTCTTTAATCATTTAGATTATCTTAATGTTGACTAACAAAATGTTGTCTAATGAATCTTTAAGTTTCAGATAATAAATAATTCTGCTCTTTAATCATTTAGATTATCTTAATGTTGATTAACAAAATGTTGTCTAATGCATCTTTAAGTTTCAGATAATAAATAATTCTACTCTTTAATCATTTAGATTATCTTAATGTTGATTAACAAAATGTTGTCTAATGCATCTTTAAGTTTCAGATAATAAATAATTCTACTCTTTAATCATTTAGATTATCTTAATGTTGATTAACAAAATGTTGTCTAATGCATCTTTAAGTTTCAGATAATAAATAATTCTACTCTTTAATCATTTAGATTATCTTAATGTTGATTAACAAAATGTTGTCTAATGCATCTTTAAGTTTCAGATAATAAATAATTCTACTCTTTAATCATTTAGATTATCTTAATGTTGATTAACAAAATGTTGTCTAATGCATCTTTAAGTTTCAGATAATAAATAATTCTACTCTTTAATCATTTAGATTATCTTAATGTTGATTAACAAAATGTTGTCTAATGCATCTTTAAGTTTCAGATAATAAATAATTCTTCTCTTTAATCATTTAGATTATCTTAATGTTGATTAACAAAATGTTGTCTAATGCATCTTTAAGTTTCAGATAATAAATAATTCTACTCTTTAATCATTTAGATTATCTTAATGTTGATTAACAAAATGTTGTCTAATGCATCTTTAAGTTTTAGATAATAAATAATTCTACTCTTTAATCATTTAGATTATCTTAATGTTGATTAACAAAATGTTGTCTAATGCATCTTTAAGTTTTAGATAATAAATAATTCTGCTCTTTAATCATTTAGATTATGTTAATGTTGATTAACAAAATTTTGTCTAATGCATCTTTAAGTTTCAGATAATAAATAATTCTGCTCTTTAATCATTTAGATTATCTTAATGTTGATTAACAAAATGTTGTCTAATGCATCTTTAAGTTTCAGATAATAAATAATTCTACTCTTTAATCCCTTAGATTATCTTAATGTTGATTAACAAAATGTTGTCTAATGCATCTTTAAGTTTCAGATAATAAATAATTCTACTCTTTAATCATTTAGATTATCTTAATGTTGATTAACAAAATGTTGTCTAATGCATCTTTAAGTTTCAGATAATAAATAATTCTACTCTTTAATCATTTAGATTATCTTAATGTTGATTAACAAAATGTTGTCTAATGCATCTTTAAGTTTTAGATAATAAATTATTCTACTCTTTAATCATTTAGATTATCTTAATGTTGATTAACAAAATGTTGTCTAATGCATCTTTAAGTTTTAGATAATAAATAATTCTACTCTTTAATCATTTAGATTATCTTAATGTTGATTAACAAAATGTTGTCTAATGCATCTTTAAGTTTCAGATAATAAATAATTCTACTCTTTAATCATTTAGATTATCTTAATTTTGATTAACAAAATGCTGTCAAATGCATCTTTAAGATTTCAGATAATAAATAATTCTACTCTTTAATCATTTAGATTATCTTAATGTGGATTAACAAAATGTTGTCTAATGCATCTTTAAGTTTTAGATAATAAATAATTCTACTCTTTAATCACTTAGATTATGTTAATGTTGATTAACAAAATGCTGTCTAATGCATCTTTAAGTTTGAGATAATAAATAATTCTACTCTTTAATCATTTAGATTATCTTAATGTTGATTAACAAAATGTTGTGTAATGCATCTTTAAGTTTCAGATAATAAATAATTCTACTCTTTAATCATTTAGATTATCTTAATGTTGTTTAACAAAATCTGTCTAATTTTTCTTTAAGTTTCAGATAATAAATAATTTTGCTCATTAATCATTTAGATTATCTTAATGTTGATTAACAAAATGCTGTCTAATGCATCTTTAAGATTTAGATAATAAATAATTCTACTCTTTAATCATTTAGATTATCTTAATGTTGATTAACAAAATCTGTCTAATGCATCTTTAAGTTTCAGATAATAAATAATTTTGCATATTAATTATTTAGATTATGTTAATGTTGATTAACAAAATGCTGTCTAATGCATCTTTAAGTTTCAGATAATAAATAATTCTACTCTTTAATCATTTAGATTATCTTAATGTTGATTAACTAAATGTTGTCTAATGCATCTTTAAGTTTCAGATAATAAATAATTCTACTCTTTATTCATTTAGATTATCTTAATGTTGATTAACAAAATGTTGTCTAATGCATCTTTAAGTTTCAGATAATAAATAATTCTACTCTTTATTCATTTAGATTATCTTAATGTTGATTAACAAAATATTGTCTAATGCATTATGAAGTTTTAGATAATAAATTATTATACTAATTAATCATTTAGATTATTATAATGTGGATTAACAAAATGTTGTCCAATGCATCTTTAAGTTTTAGATAATAAATAATTCTGCTCTTTAATCACTTAGATTATGTTAATGTTGATTAACAAAATGCTGTTTAATGCATCTTTAAGTTTCAGATAATAAAGAATTCTGCTCACTAATCACTTGGATTATGCTAATGGTGATTAACAAAATTCTGTCTAATGCATATTTAAGTTTCAGATAATAAATAATTCTACTCTTTAATCATTTAGATTATCTTAATATTTATTAACAAAATGTTGTCTAATGCATCTTTAAGTTTCAGATAATAAATAATTCTACTCATTAATCATTTAGATTATCTTAATGTTGATTAACAAAATGTTGTCTAATGCATCTTTAAGTTTCAGATAATAAATAATTCTACTCTTTAATCATTTAGATTATATTAATGTTGATTAACAAAATGTTGTCTAATGCATCCTGAAGTTTTAGATAATAAATTATTGTACTAATTAATCATTTAGATTATCTTAATGTTGATTAACAAAATGTTGTCTAATGGTTCTTTAAGTTTCAGATAATAAATAATTCTACTCTTGAATCATTTAGATTATCTTAATTTTGATTAACAAAATGCTGTCAAATGCATCTTTAAGATTTGGATAATAAATAATTCTACTCTTTAATCATTTAGATTATTATAATGTTGATTAACAAAATGTTGTCTAATGCATCTTTAAGTTTTAAATAATAAATAATTCTGTTCTTTAATCACTTAGATTATGTTAATGTTGATTAACAAAATGCTGTCTAATCCATCTTTAAGTTTGAGATAGTAAATAATTCTACTCTTTAATCATTTAAATTATGTTAATCTTGATTAACAAAATGTTGTGTAATGCATCTTTAAGTTTCAGATAATAAATAATTCTACTCTTTAATCATTTAGATTATCTTAATGTTGATTAACAAAATCTGTCTAATACTTCTTAAAGTTTCAGATAATAAATAATTTTGCTCATTAATCACTTAGATTATGTTAATGGTGATTAACAAAATGCTCTTTAAATCATCTTTAAATTTCAGATAATAAATAATTCTTCTCTTTTATCATTTAGATTATCTTAATGTTGATTAACAAAATGTTGTCTAATGCATCTTTAAGATTCAGATAATAAATATTTCTACTCTTTAATCATTTAGATTATCTTAATGTTGATTAACAAATTGTTGTCTAATGCATCTTTATGTTTCAGATAATAAATAATTCTACTCTTTAATCATTTAGATTATCTTAATGTTGATTAACAAAATGTTGTCGAATGCATCTTTAAGATTTAGATAATTAATAAATCTACTCTTTAATCATTTAGATTATCATAATGTTGATTAACAAAATGTTGTGTAATGCATCTTTATGTGTTAGAAAATAAATTATTCTGCTTTTTAATCACTGAGATTATGTTAATGTTGATTAACAAAATGTTGTCTAATGCATCTTTAAGTTTCAGATAATAAATAATTGTACTCTTTAATCATTTAGATTATCTTAATGTTGATTAACAAAATGCTGTCTAATGCATCTTTAAGTTTCAGATAATAAATAATTCTACTCTTTATTCATTTAGGTTTTTTTAATGTTGATTAACAAAATGTTGTCTATTGCATCTTTAAGTTTCAAATAATAAATAATTCTACTCTTTAATCATTTAGATTATGTTATTGTTGATTAACAAAATGCTGTCTAATGCATCTTTAAATTTCAGATAATAAATAATTCTACTCTTTAATCGTTTAGATTATCTTTATGTTGATTAACAAAATGCTGTCTAATGCATCTTTAAGTTTCAGATAATAAATAATTCTACTCTTTAATCATTTAGATTATCTTAATGTTGATTAACAAAATCTGTCTAATACTTCTTTAAATTTCAGATAATAAATAATTCTGCTCTTTAATCACTTAGATTATCTTAATGTTGATTAACAAAATGTTGTCTAATTCATCTTTCTGTTTTAGATAATAAATAATTCTACTCTTTAATCATTTAGATTATCTTAATGTTGATTAACGAAATGCTGTCTAATTCATCTTTAAGTTTGAGATAATAAATAATTCTGCTCTTTAATGATTTAGATTAACTTAATGTTGATTAAAAATATTGTCTAATGCATCTCTAAGTTTTTCTAATAAGAAAAAACTCTACACTATAATTCTTCGGATCATATTATTTTTAGTTTTGAAGTGGTGCCAACATTTTTCGGTTGAAGTCTGTGTAAAGATCTTCAAATAGTACTCGTTTTATGCTATTTATATGATAAAACTGCATTTAAAATGCTAAATTTTCAGATGTAATATTAACAAGAATTTATGTGCGTAATGTTTAGTGATCTAGAATATAAACATTATGACTAAATTATGTGAATCAGAAGTCTCGTTGATAGTCCACCAGACTTCATCGTTAAAATATTCAGTATTCATGTTGATACTTTATAGAATGTTCCACAGTTTTGTGTTTTGGTTTTATTACAACAATGTGGATATTTGTTTGTTTCAAGAGTAAAGCTGCACAACGGACTAACTGTGCAGAGCTGCTCTAGTGATCGAACTCGGAATTTTAAGATTACAAATCTTTAAGTTTATCGCTGAATTACTGTGGTGGCCCGACATGGCCAAGTGGGTTAAGGCGTTCGACTCGTAATCTCAGAAACGCGGGTTTGTAACCCGGTCGCACCAAACATGCTCGCCCTTTCAGCCGTGGGGCGTTATATATAATGTGACGGTCAATCCCACTATTCGTTGGTAAAAAGTAGCTCAAGAGTTGGCGGTGGGTGATGATGACTAGCTGCCTTCTTTCTAGTCTTACACTGCTAATCCTTCTAATTCGTTCCGTTATTTTCCAATTCTATTTTCTTTCAAATAACATGGCGTATTTTTAATACTTCTGTTTAAGGTCACTTTGAGGACATTTATATTTGTAATTTATAACCCTGAAGTGATTTGGCGTAAGAAAACTGTTTAGAACATATGTTCTTTACAACTATCCCCTCGACTGCGTATCTTTGAGGAAAATTTTTATTTACATATTTTATGGCTTCTCCTTTGTTGTTTATAATATTCCATGTTTCTGTTGTTTATAATATTCCATGTTTCTGTTGTTTATAATATTCCATGTTTCTGTTGTTTATAGTATTCCATGTTTCCTTCTTCCGCTTGCGACACTAATGTCAGTTGAAATAAAATTTGATTGACGATTACAAAAACAATGTATAAAAGTACAATACTAAATAATATGTATTTGTATTTACTCTTTAATGAAATAACAGTAAAAATGTGTGCAGAAAAGTGCAAATCAAAACTTGAAATGTAGGATAACACTGCATATTACAAATAACAATGATACTATATGAACGAATGTGTTTATACTTGTTTAGTTGTATTGTCACGCCAATATCTGTCAAGGTGAAATGAATAATGGGCGTGTGTGTATATATATCTCTGTATGTGGCCGAAATGATAATCACAATGACGCTCCATCTATTGAATTGTACCACAAAACAAAAACATAAGAATTTCACACTTTGGGTACTCAAAATTCGGACAGTGAGTAAAATAACTACGGTATGTGTTACAAACATTTCTTTACCACAAATAGCATTTAAAGTACAAGTTGTTTCCTCTCAACAAGAACACGACTTTCACTAGGACTGTACTGAAACTTTTATTATATATTTATTAATGTAACGTATAAATATAGTACTAAAAATGGAGTTATTAAAATATTATTTTTTCAGTAAAAGTGTGTGTTTTCTTATAGCAAAGCCACATCGGGATATTTCCTGAGCCCCCTAAGGGGAATCGATCCCCTGATTTTAGTGTTGTAAATTCGTACACTTACCGTTGTACTAGTGGAAGTTTGTTTTGAGTAAAAAGCACCACGTTTAATATACAAAAACATTATAGTTTATATTAGCACAATCCTAACAATTTTCTCGTGCAGGACTACCAGAAAAGTCCTTTTCTTAGAAAACGTTCATTTTTTCCAATTCTTTTTCAAGGAGGTATGAATTCTAACACAAACAGCCGCCTTTAGGGCGGGTTTTCTGCTAGTGTAATTTAAATGCCCCATAAAATCTGCTGTACAACATCGATTCAGAGAACTAATAATGTCTTTAGTGTCTATTAATTTCTCACTTATCTTTACAATACATTGCTTTCTGAGACATCTTTGTTACTAAAAGAAATCTAGGAAAAAATATAGAAACATTTCAAAAGGTTTTGTCATTTGACACAAGGAATTTACAGTCTGAAACGCAACTAAACCAGTGTTATCTGATATTCTAGAACATCGTTTCTAGTTTTGAACAATTAACCAAAATGAAGATATTAAGCAAGCAGCATCTGCTTCTTGGAATGTCTTTTTCTGATTTTGTCAGTTGAATAACAGCGTTAATGTTACTTTTACAACGCGCTTATGGTTAAATATGCTAAGCGTGTTTATTGACATAATGTCTCGGACTTAGGACCTTTTGATTGACAGCTCCATGCGTTAGTCTATAGCAATGAATGATGTTTTATCTTTTAGGATTTATTGAAATATAAGATTTTATATTTCAGAGCAGAATGAATTCTAGTTTCTTTGTTTGAAGTAAAGCACAAAAACTACAAAATGAGCCATATGTGATCTCTTCACCACGGGTGTCGAAATCTGGTTTCTAGCGTTGTGAGTCCTCAGAAATATTTCAGTGCCACTTAAGGGGGATTGAAATTTTAGACTTTTATATTTGGGTTACAGTGAAGTCTAGAACAGTTTGATATTTAAGTTTTGATACTTTTCACATATTTTGATAACGAATTCAACAAGGGTAACTTTATTACGGATTTGAGTTTATTTTCTTGTTTTCACTCAAACGTGCTCCCCGCTAGTACAGCGGTATGTCTCCGGATTTACAACGCTAAAATCAGGGGTTAGATTCCCTTCGGTGGGCTGAGCAGATAGCCCTATGTGGCTTTGCTATAAGAAAACACACAAACACACACTCAAACGATAGAGGAAAAAATGTTAAAATATTTACTAGCCACATAGGTCTTTTGTAACGCAGATTAATGGTGCGGTAATAAATTTGTTTGGTTTGTTTTAAATTTCGAGCAAAGCTACTTGAGGGCTATCTGCGCTAGCCGTCCCTAATTTAGTAGTGTAAAACTAGAGGGAAAGCAGCTAGTCATCACTACCTCCCGCCAACCTTTGGGCTATTATTTTATCAGCGAATATTGGAATTGACCGTAACATTATAACGCCCCCCACGGCTGAAAGGACGAGCATGTTTGGTGTGGCGGGGATTCGAACCTGCGACCCTGGGATTACGACTCGAGTCCCTTAACCACCTGGCCATGTTGGGCCGTAATTTCAAATGATACATACATTTTTAATAAAATAGATGGAAAAATTAGTCTTATTAAATTTTATATTACTAGCAAATTTTACCAAACTTTAATCGCACTTAATAAGAATGAACTGCGTATATTAATAAATTAGCGTGTTGCTACGGTTTGATAATGAATATCACCAGCTGCACTTAAAGTTGAAGAAACATTCCATGGACATTTCCGAAGAAGGACATTTGCATACAGAGATTATTAAGTGATGAAAAACTAAATAATATAACTTTTAAGGTTTTAATTCTCTCCAGGGAGAACAGAGGAGAACGTCTGGGACAGCAATGAGCCAAGAAAATGTACCATAAGTCCATTTGAGGCAACTCCATGATCCACAAAGTTTAAGGTACAGCTGCAAATAAAGAGCGTTTAAACACAATAACTATCACAATAAAGATGGAGATATATTATTGCAAAGAAAACAATATAAAAAACAAGGACATGAAGCTGACATTTCGAAATCAATGCCTATTTTCTTGGATAAAATTATACGAGAAATTGGAATTACGCCAATGCTTCTATACGGCCCTCCAATGTTAACTCCAATGATGTCTGTTTTGATCTAGTTAAATGCGGTTTTGAAAGCTGACATCTGCGTGCAGATGGAAGCCCATGGAAACTTTATGTAGATTTGCGATTCAAGGCTGACCTCAATGACCTTATTACAATATAAATTATGATATTGGGCGGTAACATGTAATGAGAGCCGTCAAAAGCAGCAAAGATGACAATAGAGGAAATAATTCCAAGGAGAACACAAGATTTTGACATTATATCTTAAAGTGCCATCAGCCCTCATCGTGAAAATATGTTTAAAGTATACATCCAATGGTATGTGATGAAAGTCAATGGTGGAATACTTTGTACAGTTTGTAGGATTATGTTTAATGCAAGGATGGATATTTAATCAATGTTACTCTTTTTAAAGAGGTGATTAGGGTATTCGACTAGCAGTCTGAGGGTCTCGGCTTTTAAACTCCGTCACACCAAACATTCTCATTAAAAATTTAGTAAATCATAAAATTACTTCTATGGGAAGACATTATATAGATAAATGGATATTTAATTTCAAGCATGAATTTACATACGTTCAATTTTGGTCCTTGAAATTGTAAAACGTTTTACTAGTTGAATGTATTTAGTATTTAATTTTCAACATGTGAGCCCGGCATGGCAGGATGGATAAGGCACTCAATTCGTACTTGTAGGGTCGCGGGTTCGAATCCCATTATACCGAATATGCTCGCCCTTTCAGCCGTGGGGCGTTATAATGTGACGGTCAATTCCATTATTCGTTGGTAAAAAAGTAGCCCAAGAATTGGCGGTGGGTAGTAATGAAAAGCTGCTTTTCCTTTAGCCTTACACTACTAAATTAGGGACGGCTAACGCAGGTAGCCCTCGTGTAGCTTTGCACGAAATTCAAACCAAACATGCTCGCCCTTTCAACCTTGAGGACGTATTAATTTATGATCAAAACCACTATTTCTTGGTTATAAAGTAGCCCAAGAGTTGACGGTGGGTGGTAATAATTTGATGTCTTCTCTCTATTTTTTAACTGCTAAATTAGAGACAGCTGGTGTAAACAGCTCTAGCGTAGCTCTGTACAAAATTCAAACATAAGCTTTCCCAAAGAAATATTTAAACAAGTCAAATTAAATGAATAAAAAAAGATTTCCAAATTTACTGAAATGTTAATTTAAATATCGATGTTTCATGTAAATATCTGACACATTTTTTTTAAGTCTCTTCGGGTACAGCGGTAAGTCTACGGATTTACAACACTATAATCACAGGTTCGATTCCCCTCGGTGAATTGAGCAAATAGCCCGATGTAGCTTGGTTATAAGAAAACAAACCCACACATTTTTTTTAAACAAGTATTAAAGTTTATCATTCAATAAAAATACCGCAAAATGTTTCATGTAAGTTATAGGTTGCTGTAGTTTCTTTTTCTTCAATAAATCCATATCGGGTATATATTATTATAACGCCCTAAAACATGTCATATCATTTAACACAAATAAAATAGTAAATAGAAATGAATGGCAAATTGAGTCGCTTTTGGTTTTAGTGTAAAATGGAATAATGAAAAAATCCACATATTGCGCATGCGTTGCTGTGCCCTCCCTATAAACGTAAAGTAAGCACAAAGAACAAAACGCTTAGTTTGTTTGTTTTTGAATTTCGCATAAAACTACTCGAGGGCTGTCTGTACTAGCCGTCCATAATTTAGTAGTGTAAGACTAGAGGGAAGGCAGCTAGTCATCTCCACCCACCGCCAACTCTTGGGCTACTATTTTACAAACGAATAGTGGGATTGACCGTGACATTATAACGCCACCACGGCTGGGAGGGCGAACATGTTTGGCGCAACGGGGATGCGAACTCGCGACCCTCAGATTACGAGTCGCACGCCTTAACACGCTTGGCCATGCTGGCCTGAAAACGCTTAGTCAGCTTCTAACGATTGAGTAAGTAATCAAACTGTAATTCACGAATAACAATTACTCTAATCATATTTCAATGCATTTGTTGAATTTTAGCTTTAGAATATCTTCGAAGTATCTTCGTCATCAATATTCAATATTATATAAGAGAAAAACCATTTAAATGACAAAAGTGTCTGAAATTACCTTTCTTGAGAAGTGGTATCTACAATTCCGCACATTAACATTTGTTTTATCAAATTACTCTATATTTCAAGAAAACGTAAACGTAATTTTTAACATCCTGGTATCAAATATGATATAGTTTTTTTTTGTTTCTTTTACAGTACCTCTTGTAGGTTGTAACTGGTATCGACACGTTGGTATTACAGTGTTTCTTAAAGAAACTCGATAACAAACACTTCGGGAAGTACATTTTCTTTTCTTAAGAGGTGCACTATCATACGGAAAGGGGAAAGTATGGGGGCTTAGGTAATCGAGATTCGTCGTTTAAAAAGTACGCGTCTTTTTTTTTCTGTTATTTTGTTACGAATTGCCTGCGCATAATAAAACAGATAATAATAAATAATAAAACGAATAATAATAATAAATAATAAAATGAATAATAAATAATAAAATGAATAATAAATAATAAAACGAATTATAATAACAAATAATAAAACGAATAATAATAATAAATAATAAAACGAATAATAATAATAAAATGAAGAATAAATAATAAAACGAATAATAAATAATAAAACAAATATTTCAGTTAATATATTATTGACACATTTTCACGCCCTTCACTTTGCAACATTGGTAATTTTTTGACATTTATGAATAGTTCATTGAGTTTTCAACTCTTTTCTAATCACAGTTTATAACATACATTTCCTTAAGATCAGAAGTCTAAGCACGTATATTTTTTCTTTGGAAAATGTACTCGAGTATTTTGAACCATTAGTTTTCTTACATTTGTATATGATTGAAAAGATCACATGAGATGTTATGATTTTACTCAATTAAAAACAAAAGAGAGAGAAATTCTAATCTCCTCAATATTACTATTATATATGTAAAACGGCTGGTATGGGTAGAGGAGCAAACGACTTATGTATTGGAGAAACAATTAGAAAAATGGAAACAAGATTCACAGAACACAAAAATTCACCTTCGCACGTTTTCAAACATTGAAAATCAAATAAACACGACATAACCATAGAAAACACTCAAATACTAAATAAAGAAACAAACATAAACAAACGCAAAATTAAAGAAGCCTTACTTATACAACAACTCAAGCCCAAAATAAACCAATACAAAGGAACACTTTTATACCTATATTAATAAATATAATCAAACATCCTAGCACGCCCTCTACATTCCTACACTCAATTACACAACCACCTTCAATCATATGGTTAGCTATCGGTCAATTACCTCTTTCTTTCTTTGTGAACTTGACGATGACCGAAAAAGGTCGAAACGTTGTTCGTTCCTCTTCATAGTGTCTTCTCCAACCAAACCAGCCGTTTTACATATGTATTTTTTTCTTCAAGTGGGTTTTCTCGTCATCACGGATTAATATTGCTATTAGAAGTTGATTAAACCACTCGCAAAGGTAACGAGTTTTATTATGTGGTCATTTTCTTTGCTCAAAGGTAATTATGTTTGTTTATTTTTAATTGCATGCAAAGCTACACGAAGGCTATCTGCGCTAGCCCTTCCTAATTTTGTAGCTTAAGAATGGAAGAAAGGCAGCTAGTCATCACCACACCCCGCCAACTCTTGGGCTATACTTTTACCAACGAATAGCGGGATTGTTCTTCGCATTATAGCATCCACACGGCTTAAAGGGCGAGCATATTTGGTGCAATGGGGAATCGAACCTGCGCCTCTCAAAGTACGAGTCGAGTACCTTAACCAGCTGGCCATGCCAGGCCTCAAAGATAGTTATATATCCATTTGTCTTATTACATTGATACCGTTGTACATGCATATCTTGAATGGGAAGGTTTTTTTAATGGGTATGTTAAAACATATTTTATATTTGACATATATATATATATATGAAACAAATACTGTTGTAGTATACTTGGATAAACATATTGTTAATATTTCTATCATTCTTCGAACTCTTTAAATTTTAATGCGAGTATAATTTATTCACTAGATTAGATTAATTTTATAACTTTTAACATACCTCTCAGGGCTTATAGCTGTAAACATCGGAAAACCGTGGGCTCAGAACAGTTAACTCATCGTGTAGCTTTGCACTTAATAACGAACACACAAACTAAAACTTTCTAATACAGTTTAGAATAACAATGGACCTGTGTATCTGCTCTAAGTCACTTTAGTAAAATTATTCTAATGCACTTTGGTAAAATACAGCATTTTCAGAAAAGGAAAAAAAAAGTTAAAAACTTAAGGATAATAAACCCTTAGTAATACGAGATCAAAGGGTATATATGAAGAGAGAGTATTTAAGTGTGATCGGGATAGAATGGACAACGAAAATAATCTATTATAATCCTATCACACACAAAATTTATTTTGTAATTAAGACACTTTCAAGTGTCAAAATAGACAAAAGATAGACCGCTAATTATAAAGAACTATTCCACAATGTTCTGATTATTGAGAATTGACTCCTGGGACGTTTATGTGCAAGTATTCTTTACAGTCCCATTAGTTTCTTGAATGCTCGTTTACTACTGGTTAGTACGCTGAATTTAATATGGTAATACATTAGTGTATTATCTGTTGTCATAGAGCTTATGTGGTATACTGATATATTAATATATTATCTGTTGCCGTAAAACGTGCGGTACACTGATATTTTAGTGTATTTCTTGCTGTCGTAAAATTTATCTAGTATACTGGTATATTAGTGTATTTCTTGTTGTCACAAAGTTTATCTAGTATACTGATGTATTAGTGTATTTCTTGTTACACAAAGCTTATCTAGTATACTGCTATATTATTGTATTTCTTGTTGTCTCCAAGTTTATCCAGTATACTGATGTATTAGTGTATTTCTTGTTGGGTTAAGGTTTACCTAGTATACTGATGTATTAGTGTATTTCTTGTTGGATTAAGGTTTACCTTGTATACTGATATGTTAGTGTATTTCTTGTTATCACAAAGTTTATCTAGTATACTGATATATTAGTGTATTTTGTGTTTACTTGTATATTCGACTAATTGTCACCAAACGTGGTAAGTATCTATAGTAGCTTTTGGGAAGTGACAAAGAGGTCACAATTCGGATCTGACCCATGGGTTCTATATCGTTCCGTTACGATGATTGGGTATGTCAACTACTACTTGCTAAAAACTTTGATATTGAGATCGACTATGTTCTGCAGGCTCTTGAGTGAACATGGTGAACAAAAATGCAAATGGTTTTTTACTGATTTTTAATATTTTTTTCGGATATTCATTAATATGTTCAAAACATATATAGAGGAGGTTTAATTATTTTCTTAGTTCATTGCAAGAGGGAGTTTTGTTTCACGTCCTGGAGCGAGTACTAATTAATGTAAAAATGGTGTTTCTGTAAATGTTAGTATGTTAGTTACTCTGTAAAAGGTGTTCCACCTTTATGTAAGGTATATGAAATGTTTATGTGGAAGAAATGTTTAGGCGTTTTCTGTATAACCAAGCATCCCTTATTCTGATACCAATTTATACGAACCAAAGTGATTGGTCGCAGTTCAGTATTTTGTTTGTGATAAAGTAACTTCTAGCAACACGTTGTCATGGGGATACATTTTACTTATATGAATTAAAATAAAACAAACCTTTCTATGAACTACACCAACTGATATCTTACTTCCTATATTCTTTTTTATCGTCGATTAAATGTATAGCTCTAAAATGATAAAAATTGGGCATATGGATATACATATATATATATATATACATTGTACATGAAAACCAAAAACGTACGTTAGAAAACAACAACTGAATGATTCAGGTGCATCTTCAACGTACAGATTAGTGTGGGAAATGTAAATACACACATCTGTAAATCTCTAACTTAGGATTAATTTATTGTGAAGTGAACTACCGAGGAGAGATTTTGGGATTTTATGTCCTGTCTCTGTGTGTGTATTTGTAATAATAAATCTCTAGAGTAATAAGAACACATACAATAAGAATAACAAACAATGAGTGGCTAAGAGTAGTTGCATAGTTCTATAACTCTGCTTCTTATTTCTCAAGAAATGTCCTAATTTAAAAAAATGTAATAATGGTTTGAATTTCTCCCTATGTTAGTATAGAAATTTAACCTTAGTTGAGACAAAAGAAGGTTGGATTGAACGATATGATGTACTCGATTTTTCTCGTAGCCTTTCTATAGTTTTGTTTAAATTCCGCGAAAAGTTACACGACAGCTACCTGCGCTAGCCACTCATAATTTAGCAGTGGAAAACTAGTTATTACCACCAACTTTTGAGCTACTCTTTTACTTACGAAATAGTGGGATTGACTACGACTTTATAACGACCCCACAGCTTCAAGTACGAGCATGTTTAGTGGAACGGGGATTCGAAACTACGCCTCTCGTATTGCGAGTCAAGTGCCCTAACCACGTGGCCTCTATAGTTCAGTAGCGAACAACATATAAGTCATCTGTAGTACATATTTTACTATTGTTAGACCAACTAACACTGTAACGTAAATGAACTGTTTTATGACAAATGGTTAACAATGAAGTAAGAATTATTCATTCAACATACATACCGTGCTTCTTGCACAGTTAATTTTAACTCAAGAACCTGTTAACCTTTTACTTTAGAGTAGCATCATCTTTTAAAGTTTTTTTTTCTCAAAACAACAAAAAAGAAAAAAAGAACTTTATGTTTTTGCGTGTCAGCATCTTTCACAACTAAACCTCGAAAGATTCCCTTGAACATTTCTTAACACAAAATAACATACGTTTCTGCAACGAGGTGGAGTTATATTGTACATTGTGTCGAGTATAATACTTTGGCGACTGAGTAGCAACACTTTTATTATATTTTGGTCTGGTTTCAATTTCGCGCAAAGCTACACAAGGACTATCTGCGCTAGCCGTCCCTAATTTAACAGTGTAAAACTAGAGGGAAGGCAGTTTGTCATCACCACCCACCGCCAACTCTTGGGCTATTCTTTTACCAACGAATATTGGGATTAACCGTCACTTTATAATGCCCTCACGGCTGAAATGGCGAGCATGTTTGGTGTAATGGGGATTCGAACCCGCGACCCTCGGATTTATTATACTTTATTAACAAATGCACTGTTACATTCAACAATTGTAAAACCTAATTAATGATATAATGATATATAGATATAATGAGTTCATTCTACTTTACTACCAATGGAGATGTCCTGCTTTTATATAACAAACTTTAGCATCATTTCACTATTTTTCTACTACATTTTTTTAAAGAAAAGCAAAAACAGTATTTTTTAAATACTGTCCCAGCTGTTTTGCGTATTAGATGGACTTAATATGTTTATATCTTGAGTTTTACGTTCCGTTACATTATTTTCCAAGGCACCTGCACATGATGTAGAAAAAATACTTGTATTCAAAACAGGACTTGATTAATTTGAATGATCTGTACCAAGGAGAATATATCCCGTGTTTCCCATCACTGATATATTTTAAAATGCAGTGTTTAGCAGAAAGACAACAAAACCCACCACTAACTCTCGGCTGTGCTCTTTTCTAATTGGATAGAGAAACTTGGTTGTCACCTTTGTAGCACCTACGGTACCAAAGAGCAGAGTGCGTTTTTGCGGAACGGGATGTGAGCCATGGACCCTCGAATTCACAGTCTGGACCTATTAACAACTAGGTCACTCCCAACCCGTTGCAGATTAAAGCACATTTCTGGTTTATTCTTTATTATTAAGGAACTCCAGAACAGTGCAAATGAAGTTTAGTGTAGTGTGGTCTAGAAACGTAATGTATTTACTGTGTTTATATGTCAAGGAGTTGCATTTTCTTATACACATGAAGTTAAAAATGTTGATAAAAACATCGGAGATGGGTCTAGCGTCACTAATTGTAAGAATCTGCGAAAATTACGGATTTTTTTTTTATCCTTTTTCGCTAAAAATAAAATACACCGTTTCGTGTTTTGTTGAGCAGACACTCCTTTGGAGGGTAACACTTTTATTTTGTCACTAGACCGCCTGTGGTGGTGGTCTATGTGCCTAGATCTGTGTTGTGGTTAAAATTAGACTCGTGATACAACCACTATACTGTCAAGGTGACGGTGACGTAAGTACACTTACCATGGAGGTAGCCAAACAAAGAAACTCTTACTTCAAGTACATTTGTTTCAACTTGTCCCAGTTTTTCTTTGCAGGCTAGAACCATAATTTTATCTTTTCTATCTGGAATTGTTTACAGCAGAGTCAAATAGGAAAACTAAATTATTGTTGCAACAATATGCTCAGCTTAAAACTTAAACGTGAACCTTATTCGGATGTGCAAGGTTTGCTGTAATTGGATTTGTCGTCCTAAATTACTAAGTTGATGGAACTTAGCTTCCTTCACTAATGAAACTATTTCTGATATAGAGAAGAAACACAGGAAGACCATTATCTATTATATATATATACACGTGCTGACTTAATTGGGATAAAAATATATATATCACATTTTAATTATCACAAGTTCTGTACTGTAAGGTACTTTAAAAAGTGCGATTAAAACGCGCTAATGTTTAAACTTTAAAATCAAACTTTTACTTAATTTTTATTATTTGAATTTATTCAAGATTTACTTAATATTATAAAGCTTCTAAACAATTAGTTCCAACTGTTAATTTTGAATGTTGTATATTCCGGCAGATGTCACTGTGCTTATATTTTGTATTATGAACTTCAATAAATCTACGCAAACTTTGAGCTGTATTTAATTTATCAAGGGTTCTGAAAATGTTCAATATTTAAAATTATTAAACTAATTTGTAAATAAAGCTGTTTATTGTAAGTTTTATTTATAGGGTTTGAGTCTGTTTTACTTTACCAAATAGTAATATAAATTAATTTAGGTAGTGAATAACCTTATAACATTTCGTCGAATTCAGTATTTAATGTTTAATGAATGATACATGTGTTAAAGATTCCTTTTCGTTTACACAGGAGGTGAATTTTCAAATAGAATCTACGACGTAGAAGCCTAATACGTGTTTTGGTTGGCCAATCAGATAATACTTTACTCTTTTACGTCATAGATTCTCTTTTTAAATTGCACTCGTAGTGATAAAGAAAGTAAATATGAATATTTATTATATATGAAGTCGTATTATCCATAGGTAAGTGTGTATTGGTGTATTGTAAGATAACCTGATTTGTATCCTAAGTAAGGGTGTGAGTTGTTATATAATTTACAGAAACACAGGAAAAAATAAAATTATGAATATGTAACCGTTTTACTCTGATATTACTTCACTAAAAGCTTTAGTGTCCGCAAAGTACAAGAATGAAAAAAGTTAATTAGAGCTTCATCCTTGGGGAGAGAGGGGTAAATTTTAAAAGTCAACGCTCGTAACAAACATTTAGCGAAATATAAAAACAAACCAAGTGAGAGGGGTAAAATTAAAAAAAGAAAATTATCACGAGGCTGTTTGGATTTTTTATAATGCATTTCTACTGAAAAGAGTTTTATTGTATCGGTTATTAAGGGCCCAGCAAGACCAAGTGGTTAACGCACTCGACTCGTAATCCGAGGGTCGCGGGTTCAAATCTCCGTCACACCAACATGCTCGCTCTTTCAGCCGTGGAGGCGTTTTAATTGACGGTCAATCCCACTATTCGTTGGAAAAAAGTAGTCCAAGAGTTAGCGGTGGGTGATGATGACTTACTGCCTTCCCTCTAGTCTTACACTGCTAAATTAGGGACGGCTAGCAGAGATAGCCCTCGTGTAGCTTTGCGCAAAATTCAAAAATCAAACCATGAGTTATTATAATCGTAAAATTCAACATATCTTGCCTAAAACCTAGGATATCGCACCAAAAGACTCCAAGCAAGATATTCCAAGGTTTTGAACTGTTTATTCGTCAATCTAACTAAGCAAAGACCACACGAAGTACTAGATGTATTTATAATGCACGACATTACGATAAAAAAAAAACGTGAAGAATTTCGAGCTCATCTGAACTATAGAAAATTAACGAATATAAAACTCACTTTTCATTCATAATGAAAAGGTCAAATCTCAAAGCGATTCCACCTTATATTCGGATCGCCTCAAGCAGAAAGAAATAAAACGCTTACACGTTACATTTTTCACAAACCATTGCATTTCAAGAAATTAAAGTTGAACGAGTATTTTATGGTTTCTCATTAAAAATTTAGTAAATCATAAAATTATTTTTCTTGGAAGATATTATATAGATAAATGGATATTTCATTTTAAGCATGAATTTATATACGTTCAATTTTGGTCCTTGAAATTCGTAAAACTTTTCAAGTAGTTGAATGTATTTAGTATTTACATTTCAACATGCGTGCCCGGCATGGCCAGGTGGTTAAGACACTCAACTTGTAATCCGAGGCTCGCGGGTTCGAATTCCCGTCATACCAAAAATGCTTGTCCCTTCAGCTGTGAGGGCATTATAATGTGATGGTCCATCCCCCTATTCATTGGTGAAAGAGTAAGCCAAGAGTTGGCGGTGGGTGATGATGGCTATCTGCCTTACCTCTAGTCTTACATTGCTAAATTATGGACTGCTAGCGCACATAGCCCTCGTTTACCAACGAATATTGGGATTAACCGTCACTTTATAACGTGACTTTATAATAAAAATTAAGTAAAAGTTTGATTTTAAAGTTTAAAAATTAGCGCGTTTTAATCGCACGTTTTAAAGTACCTTACAGTACAGAACTTGTGATAATTAAAATGTGATATTGGGATTAACCGTAACTTTATAACGTTCCCACGGCTGAAAGAGCGAGCATGTTTAATCTGACGGGAATTCGAACCCGCGACCCTCAGATTACGAGTGAAACGCCGTGCTGGACCTGTACTTTCTTGTTTTTGATGGTTTAATTTTCAACATGGTCCTTATTAATTGTGCATATATTACTTCAGTTATGAATTCTATTGCTAGATATCCTACAGATATAATTACATGATTCATGAAACACTAGAACAGACAACATCCGGCGACACAGTTCACAATTGAAACAGAATAAAATAACAAAACTCCTTTTCTATACGTGATGGTTACTAAGATACATAACCTGGTTACCATAGGAATTTATAAGAAACCCGAAGGCACTAATAAATACCCTGACTATAGAACAAACTTCCTAACAATGAAAAGACGAGCGTCATTGATTATACAGCATAAACAAGATTTATGAAACAGAATATTCTAAGAAGAAAGAAAAAGAACAGAGACCCTGAACACTTGATAAAGAATGTAATGATGAACACCAATATTTAGCAGGGAGAAAATTACAAACACACCTATATTCTCCCATAGTAGAGACCTTTCTTAAAACTTACAAAACATTGTAAACACCATAAAACGAGAAAAAGTATTCAAAAGCGTAATACAATACCATCAAAATTAATACACTCAAAATTATTCGAACTTCCGCTGGGTAAATAAAACAAAATCACTCCATTTATAAAATCTTTGTGAAAGTGGACCCTAATAAATAGGAAGACAAAAAGATCAACAAAATTGGTAATACCGATTTATCTGAAATAGCCAACAGTTCCAGAGATGGAGATCATACCGTACAACAACATTGAAAAATGCAAAAATAAAAGGAAACAAACCACGTCGAGCAGAAGAAAGGTAAAAACATTCATCTACTTTCACATAGCTCATAACAAACTCAGCTATTATAGACCCAACTCTTGGATAACCGTATTGAAAGCGTTAAAATAATTAGTTGAGTCTACTTCTCACGAGGCCTTTCTCAAAATATCCATCCCTCAAAACACCAGCGAACTGACAGACGAGGTGTAAGGTGTAAACTAATCCACAGTTAGTATCTACTGGTAAGAAAGTACATAATTAGACGTAAGTAATTATACAGGCTACTAATCATACAACTAGTTTATTGAATGTATGATACAGGCTTGATTTTAAAACAAGGCTTTACATTTGTGTGTGTTTTCCTTAAAGCAAAGCCAAATTGAGGTATTTGCTGAGTTTACCGAAATCGAACCCCTGATTTTAGCGTGGTAAGTCCGCAGACTTAGGCTTTAGACAAAAAAATCATTTTCCACTTAACACCCTTGCACTGTACGAGGAAACTGTTCAAGAAATAGTCGTAAAAGTACCTAAGTATAACTTTTTATATTTTATTGTCTTAGTTTATGGACAATGTTTTGCATTTTACGAATTTTGACGCTTTTGAAAGGCGACCTAATCCCAATGTTCTGTTCTGCTTCGAGTCGTTAACACTGTTTCGTCCAAATGGTCCTGATGCGATCTTGATGCTCCTTCAAATTTTTGCTTCATGTTTGCTTTACGCTACAACGAAGATCATTCGAATCAACTAGAACAATAGCTGATTTGATGTGTTTGTTGTTAAACACGAAAATAATGGCCAGGCGTGGCCTTAGAAACTAATGTGCCCGACTGTGAAAATTCTATGTTTTGCATCCTGTTGCCGCAAAATCGGGTTCCGCACTTTGAGATAGTGAATTACCCTTAATAATGAGGATAAAATCACACTCTTCGATTAGAGATTACCCCAAGAGTTATCGGGGGGGGATGGTGCTGTTAACTTCGCACCTTTTCTCGTGTCTATCAGTTCAAAATTAGGGATATGTAGCACAAGTAGTCCTTGGACAGCTTTGTCCCAAATCCAAAACAAAACAAAATCGCAAACCTCTGAATATATTAAACTCAGTTACCTATTTTCTGCCACAAATTCATCAGGTTGTACGAAGATAAAAATACGTACAGTTTATTGTCTGGCAAAACTGGTTAATTCTCGATTATCTGGTCTTTCAAGATGTATAATTAAGTGTAAGTTACAGAAACAGGTTAGTGCCTATATACGTAGACACTTTCAATTCTTACCTAAACTTTGATTATTGAAGATTATTTTGAATATTAATGTCTAGAACCAATATCAGTGTCTACAGAGAGGGGCTTCATTTTATTATTTGATGCAGGTGATTATATAATAAACTATGAAATTTAAAATGTTTATATTCTAGAGACGAGCCCTAATGAAGGAAAATATTACCAGATACACATTAAGAAAAGTGTATAAACATGACCTAGGAGATCCACGAACATCGAACCTTCGAATCTTTAATCATACGGTTTCTTCATAGGGCAAGCTCGTCGGAATAACCCCCGAGATGCAAAGGATCTGAAAATAGTTGTTAGAAATAAGTTTCAGAAGATAAACTACCTTTGTGAAAAAGTAATAATGTTAGCAGGAACCTAATTTGAGAGTAGATTTGATATACTGATTGGGAAAGTATATTAAACAATTTCAATGACTTCTCTAAGCCTATTTTAAATAAAACTTACGATTCTTATTAAGCCTATAATGAAATTCAATTTTCTTAAGGTAATTAAAATATGATCATTTTGAATATGAGATTTTCTTTGTATTTACCCTGTACATTTTGTTTCTAATTAACGGTATATTTGGAATCGTAGCCAAGACTGATGCTTTTTAGTTTTGGATAAATTATATTTAAAAAAACAAAGCCAAAATGCCAGTGATATAACAATCGTCGATTAACGTCTCAGTTAATCTATCTCTGAAATCTATGTGATATCATTATAAAAGTTAATTAATTAATTAACATACATTTGACGGTGAAAGTACAACAGTTAACTCAGGGTCTTTGAAATAAGCAACACAATATAAAACGAAAATTTCATCTTTGTTTAAATTAATAAAAAATTCAATTCTTGATTTATTGAGCAGTGTTTATGGTGCTGACAACTGATGGCAGACTGTAAGGAATTATGAACTAGCTTGATGTGTGCAAAGTGAGAATTTTAGTGGAGTCAGGTTCTGTTAAGTAGTTTGTAGTTTCGTTTTTAAAAATATGCAAAAAGATCTCATAATAAATGTCTATTTATGATAATAAAAATAACACTTTGGCTTTAAGATAGGAATGATAAGAACGAGGCAACAAAATTTGTTGTGATGGAAATCTTAAAGAGCAAGTATTAAAGTTAAGAAGGAAAATATGAAGAAATGTAAAGGGTTTATAAGCTTCGGAAATATTTTACCACAAATAACCTTGGGAAGAACCTTACTGTAAAACTGTCGATCACCAGAAGAGATTTATTTTATAACCTTGGGAAGAACCTTACTGTAAAACTGTCGATCACCAGAAGAGATTTATTTTATAACCTTAGGAAGAACATTACTGTAAAACTGTCGATCACCAGAAGATATTTATTTCTTGTAAAAATAGATAAATCCTATAAGCAATCCCTCAGAGATTACAGACATTAAGAAATAGATGCCGGGCCTAATCTTCTCTGTTCTTTTTGAATAAAGAGGTTCTCCTGGGTAACTAGTGTTGATTACCACCGTCATCTCAGAGACTGTTTTTATCCAACGGTTTTGCTTTGTTTCACTGATCGAAACAACACTTAAACCTTTTTTCTATAACATAGAACGATAACTAAGTACAAAATTTTCACCGCTTTTATGTATTTTAAGTGACAATTGTATAGAAAACCTAATATATGACCAATTCGGCCTCGTTTATTTAAGTGCGCTCGATTACGTTCGCATGCTTAAATATACTTCTAAAATCATAATGGAGTATTTGTAACGTAACCTGACAGCACACCAGTTACTGCCTGAAACGTTAAAGTCTTGGATTTGGATGCAAGTCAATACGATATGAGAACAGGACTATATGAAAACCCTTTGATTACTTTAGCATATTAAGTGCTTGAAAAACAAAGGGCGGATGCAGGAATGTCGTCAGTTTTTATTTGTTTCTTAAATATATCTTGTACTCAAAGAGCTTTAAGGACGCAAGACGTAGGATAAAGTACAAAGATTGGTTAGAACTAAACGAGAGCATATGCCCCTCATTGAAACAATTCATATATAGAAATATATACTATTAAACCATTTCGTAGTCTTTTGTTACTACTACAATTGAGAATGGGCCTGAACAAAACCGAACCCCTATCCACCAACCTACTTACTATATTTTTAAAAAAGTGTAAGCTGAACATTTTTATTTATGCTCTAGAAGTAAATACATTCCCTCTATTGAAGTTTAATTCTGTTATCTATATACTTTGACATCTCGCACTGAAATGTCTAGTTAGAGGCTATCACATGCTTTAGGCTTATTGGTCTTCACGAAACACGTTTCTCATCGGTAATCAAAGCATCAAAGATTACGTAAGAAGCATGACGAAAGTTACCCCTATCGAATGAAGGCAAAATGGCGTATTTGCTGTTGCAGAAAATATTTCCAACTCTAAGCTCTATAATATCATCCATACGAGTGTTATACTACGCATCTCAGCTTCAGTCTTAATAGTCTAGAGATTTTTTTTATTATGACATACTTTAAACGTTCAAAATTTCCATAATTTACGTGTGTGTTTAATTCAGCTATTGGTAGACGCGATGGTAGATAATGTGAAAGTTACGACACAGTTTTAGTCTTTGTACGTTTCGTGACGCCTGTTAAGAGGAGATACTGTTAACTCAGTTATTGAATCCAAGCAAGAATTATGAAATCTGTATACAGGTGCAGGTAATTTTATAGTTAATATTCTTAGCTGTTGACCCATAGCTGTTAAAAACAAATATATAAATCATTGTTGTAATCAATGCTGAATCTTTTTATATTTATAAACGTTTTAAAAATTGCTTGCTAAAGAAGCTTAAATGCAACGATTTTAAACCCTCACCACGTCTTTACAGTTATTGTTACCACGTCCGGTCATTCTATAACTGACGACTGTGCATTCTGCCACGAGCCCTGCGGAGTGGTTACATTTCTTAATTTTGTCATATTCTAGATATACCATTCCTTCCTATTCATTTCCATAATCCGCCTGCGCGCGAGAATGATGATTTCTCAGTATTCGTTCAAACAGTTTGATCTCACAGAATTCTACAGACAATGGTCTGTACATCTTCGTATGGAATAGAGCGGATACACTTTTAACACTCCAGCTGATTGAGATATGTTATGGTTAAATGTAAGGTAAGAATTAAAAGCTTATTTTGGCGGACCCATACCCTGTTGACCCTAGTTTCTAGACGGAGATCTTTCTTGATTATGTTAAATACCTTACTCTGGAGCACGATAATGGATTTTTCTTTTTTTTATGCATCTTTACATGTCATACATTTTGCTTACTACAACTAAAGTATAACTTGTTGCAGTTTTTTCTTTCCTGGATGGGTTTGATGTCACAAGACAATATTAGTCAGTTTTCAGATGCTATTAATTACGAGAAATATCCCCACTTTAGATATTTATAAGTCCCCGATAAGAAAACATCTATTTGATCTGAGTGAATGAATATTTTACGTTAGAAATAACTGTTTTTTTTCCTCCCAAAAGTAATCACTTTTCGCTAGCATCACACCACCTGCGTAATGCCGAGAAATGTCCAAATGTAATTATGATACATACTTTCCACCGCAACTTTATATTGGCTGTAGTTATCACGTGACTAGCTTATTTGTTTATTCAAAATCGTTTTAATATAACGTACTGAACAAATATTGGCTCTTCAGAGAAGAGAAAGTAGGCCACGCCTCTGATACATTTTAAACGAATAAAATGCGTGTAATTTATTTTATATTACTACCCATATTTTATTTGTTTGGAGTGTGAAAGTTTTCAAAAACTTCACATTTCTCTGTCATTCATCGAGTTGATATCTCAGGGTGGAGAAAGAAGCAGAGAAATGTAATGCCTCTCAGCTCTTTCTTTATCTGCTCGGTTTCTCTAAACTTATGACGAAAACAGCCAAGAGGATCTGAGTTTGATTTTGTTCTTTTTGTCGGGTTTTAAAATCAGTTGCACATATCAACTGCATATTTTCGGTAAGCTGTTTCATAGATCTTCAAGCTGTTCATTTTACCAGGGGATTACTCGCATAGAGGCGATTGTGAACTGATGATTTTTGTAGATATCATATTGTAAAATATCTTCACAATCTTGTCTAATTTAATAAAGCAGTAAAACAAGTGATAATTAAAATAGTTTATTCAGGTAAAGCAACGCTGATTGTTAGCGAAAATTAACAGATATAAGCATGTTTTAGTTTGTTTCTTTGTTGTACTTCCTGTAAATCTAGCTAGCCGTCTCTACTTTTGAAGTTATTAACTAGAAGGAACGCAGTTAATTAACATCATCTACTGCCAGCTTTTGGACTACTCTTGTAAAATCAGATTTGACTGTTACTCTTAAAACCCAACCACGACTTGAGAGTGCCGAGTTTTTTTTTTTTTTTTTTGTCTTAGCGGTTACAAGATGAAAAGCATATAACCTGAATTTCTCAGATGGGCTTGTTAAACACCAGGTTGAGAGCAGCCCAGTATCATTTTCAATGTTTCTCCCGCCCTTGTTTAAACAAATAAGTTTTTACCAGAGTATGTGACCAGTTACTTTTATCTAGCCATTAAGACATATACACAAACACTAACGAATGTAAGAAGGATTGTATTGTTATCTTAATATACGGTTCAAAGAAGTTGTTTGTGTGTTTCAGATATTTGCATAAAGCTACAAAAGGGCTAAGTGTACGAGTCATTTCTTATCTTGAACTTGGAGCAGATAGCCTTCGTGTAGTTTTTGCGCGAAATTCAAAACAAACCAAACCAATCTTGAACTTACAGACAAAATGGAAGTATGTTAATCCACATGAGTATTGACGAAGGCTTTTACCCTGAAGTTTCTGACCACATTTTATCTTTCTTATAGCAAGCAATCTATAAGTATTTTTACAGTATCTGGTGTATGAATGTAGTTACACGAATTCTTCTTGGTTTCGAGAGGGATAATTTATAAACAATAATCATTGCAGTACGATCAATCTTCGTACAATGTTTCGACATAAATTACATGTTTCGAAGTACCTCTCTGCTTTACAATTACTCCTAACATAGACACAGGCAAATTGAGAATTTTGGTTGACTTGATTCTGTTTTTATCTTCAATTCTACAAAACAGGTTACATGAGTAGAATAATTACAATACTTGTAGAGGTTTTTCTCCTTTCTTAGATATCGAAAATCCGAAAGTACTAATGGATTTTGTTTTGTTTTTGTATCAAACCTAAAAAATAAGAGATTGGAGGAATAGGATACATTATGTTCATGACAGTACAATTATAGGATACGCATGTAAGATGTAACCTAAATACCAAAAATTAATGAATTCTCCTTATTAAAAGATACAATAGTAATGGAAGGAGTATATCTCTTTAAACTTTCTAGTAACTCAGTGGTAAGCTGGTAATTTCAAATTCAGAGTTCGTTCCTCGCAGTAGTTGAGGTGCAAATACCTCAATGCAGAGCAGCCTTGTACAAAACAAATAAGACAAACAATCGACTTTAGAACAATTTGAAAGTAAATGTTCTGTTTGAATTCACGTGAAAAAAGTTACAGTTAATAAGAATCCTTTGAAGGACGTGCCATTGTTGTCAAGAGCTTTTATTTTCAGTGATTTGTTCCAAAACACACATATAATGGCATGACTCAATAACAGAATAACAACAGATCTTAAACCTTATATTAATGATAAAAATCGTGATATATTGCAGCTTTCTCTTCCAGTTATTCTTAAATCAACCCATTACGTCACAGTGCTATGTATTTCTAAATTCAAGAAATTCTCATTTTCGACAATATTAACGCTTCAAAACGCATGGCAAAGTATATAATTTTCAGCTTATATGCATCATTCAGTTATTGTACTAAATGAAAGTGTTTTGTATTTTTTGTGTATTTAGAATTTCCTTTTTCTTTTTACATAGCTTATTGAGAATTTTTACTTGATTATCCATAAAATTCCTATCGTTGAAATCTGTATTCTCGTATTATAGATAGATAGTAGAAAACAAATATAAAGATAACAAAAACAGCAAATAATTCAGTGAATAACATAGCGTGTTATTATAATAATTCAATTAATTTTTTCAGGACTTCCAAACGACTTGAAAGTCTACTGGCAACAATATCCTTGGATGTTTGGTGAGACAGTTTGTAAGTTGCGCGCTCTCGTGGCAGAAATGACTAGTTATGCTTCGGTGCTGACGATAGTGGCTTTCAGTACCGAAAGATATATAGCTATCTGTTACCCACTGTTTATTCAGACTGTGTCATCGTTATCTAGGTGTATAAAAATTATTACACTTGTGTGGATAATAGCATGTGTTAGCGCCATTCCGTTTGCCATCTTTACTAAAGTGAATTATGTGGAATATCCAATAGGATCAGGAAACCTTCTCACGGAATCAGCTTTCTGTTCTCTCCCTATGGAAAATCACGATATAAGTCTGCCGTTACTACAGTTTGCCACATTTGCTTTCTTCTGCTTACCCATGACGCTAATTATTATCCTATATGTCAAAATTGGTCTCACCTTACGCCATTCATCGCGTGTGTCTTCTGACGGCTCGACGATTGGGTCGCCATCTTTCGGAAATAACAGACAATGTCAAGTTCGCCGATCAATCAACAAGATGCTAGGTGCGTTGGAACTTCTATTATTTCATATACATTTTTTAAGATATAGACTGTTGCGACGTTTGTGTTAGCCTGTGACTTTGAGCAGTGGCTTGAAAATTTTTTTGAAGCTTATGATAGAACTCATTGGATCATATTTGAAATTTTGAAACCGTAACAAACAGAATAACAAAGGACAATTTTAGACATTTTCTGTTCATTGGTTGTCGTATTTTATGTTGCTAGTTTAAGAGTCATAAAAGAAAGAACACGAGAAAAACATACACCAAGTGAACTGTTTATAAGAACAGTGCATAAAATAATTAGTGTGTTGGTTTAAATTTAAAATGGAAGTGTGTTAAATAAGAACGTTTGTTTTGGAACTTTAATACAGGTGGTGCTCATAAATAAAATGGTTGAAAATAGTAAAACGAGATTTAAGAAAAAGTGGAGGAACTCAAGATGTTTACATTAGTTTTTATTGCTAAGTCTTTCATTGGCCCAAACCTGTCACAGGGGTAAATTTTAACAATGATGAATAGGAACATACAAATAAATATGTGATAAATAGGTATATCTCAATGGTGATGTGGCTACCTTTACAGTGATAAACAGGTTTATATCAAGAGTTATGCAGCTAATTTTACCATTGATAAACACGTTTATAACAGGAATTATGTGGTTAATTTTACCAGTTATAAACAGGTTTATCACAGGAGTTATGTTGCTAATTTTATTAGTGATAAATAGGTTTATCACAGGAGTTATGTTTCGACTTAGCCACAAAATTTATTACTACCCTTTTCTTCACCAGATGCAACAAGTGATGACTCTTTATTTCAGGCCCGGCATAGCCAGGTGGGTTAAGACGTTCGACTCGTAATCCGAGAGTCGCGGGTTCCAATCCCAGTTGCACCAAACATGCTCGTCCTTTTAGTCGTGGGGGCGTTATAAGTGACGGTCAATCCCACTATTCGTTGGTAAAAGTGTAGCCCAAGAGTTGGCGGTAGATGGTGATGACTAGCTGTCTTCCCTATAGTCTTACACTGCTAAATTAGGGACGGCTAACTCAGATAGCCCTTGTGTAGCTTTGCGCGAAAATCAAATCAAACCCTTTATTTCAGACATGACATAAAACTATAACAAGAACGACGTAAGCAACTTTTATACCTGGAGAAATATTCCGTTGTTGATTTTATAAAAATAATATATTTTTCACAAAGTTGGATGTTTAGTAAAAAATTCGGAGTATGTTATTATATAAGTTTTCTGACTCTAAGTGTAACTGAACCAATCAGATCTCAGTTATCAAGCAATGAGAGCTTTTATTTTCTGTTTTTATTCGGTGCCAGTTAATTGAGCTGCGCTTGGTTTAGCTAATATTAGTTACTACGACTTTGTCTGACGAAAGTTAATGTTTCGATTACTCATAATATTATATTATTTTTCCTTTTTAAAAAATTGCAGGTTTTGGATCTAGAATGCAAAACTAAACTTATAGTTGTTCTTTGTATTATTTTTTTTCTGTGTATCGTATCCAAACAGGACAGTGGTGGCCATGGTCTTCCACAGATCTCATCTCTTTTAGTTACAAATAATTTAAAATATCGATACACTCATACATTTAGATAAGCTCGTGATATAAGTCAATCCTTGTCTTCCATGGTCTCTCCTTCCTTCCAAACTGTCAATTTCTTCCTTCTTCATTATGTTTCCAAGAAACTTCATTTGTCTTTTTCTAACGTCAGCCATCATCATTCTTCTGCAACCTGCTCTTGATGAAATATCTTCATTTGCCCAGTTTGCCCTTGAAGAAGAAAGGTCCACCTTTCGAAAGCGCTCGGGTTATGGATTTCTATTTCATTTTTATGAAGACTTCCTGAACCTACGTGTTTTCAGAACATCATGAATATCTTCATTTGAGGTGTGACTTATTCAATATACCTTCAAAACACGCCTTAAGAACCACAATTCATTTGCTTCTATATTGTCCAACATTCTTATGTACGTGTGGAAACTGGTTAACACAGGAATCCAACATTCTTATGTATGTGTGGAAACTGGTATAACACAGGAATCCAACATTCTTATGTATGTGTAAAAACTGGTATAACACAGGAATCCAAAATTCTTAATCTTGTCCCCATAGAAACTTTACTTTTAATTTTTTTATAACTTAATATTAATGCCTATTTACTCCTCTCTGACAAATTCAAACAAATTGTGTCTCTAAAGTCTGCAGTTGGATCAATGTTTTAATTATTATTTTATCAGCGATATAAGAAAGATTATGTTTATGAAGTAATGCATTTTTGTATTGTTGACGTTTGTTATTTTTATTATAGAATATACAAAGATGTTGTTTAATGATCAGTATTATTAAAGACATCAGTCAGTAAAGTTGGTACATATACTTTATAGTGATTTGTTGTGCATTTATACATAGCATTCATTCTTGTTATATTGATTAGTTAGGCCTGAAATTTAATATGCTCTTGAAGTCTTTAAATGACTTAAAACATTTTCGTATTTAACTCCCCTTTTATTCTTTTTCTTTATTTTACTTTTTATCTGTATAATTTTTTCCAGATGGTTGTTTTTCGTCTTGCTTTCCTGTTCTACTTTTTGTCATTATTTCTGTCATATACAACACATTTTGATCACTTTTGGTAATATATAAATTAACGTATTATGCCATATGTTTAATTTCTTTGAATACAAAAAAACATTCGCAAATTCACCAAATTAAATATTTTCACAAATGACAAAAACCAGGAAAAACTAAATTATATAAAATCGTTATATAACGGCGAAATAACGTTATTGAAGAGATTTGCGTTTGGTTTAGTTAAAAACCAAACAGTTTTTGTAACGTGTTAACGAAAGAGCTCAATGTCAGGTGAAGGGTTTATTGTTACGATTATGTGCAAATCAGGTGTTTGCGATGCCTCCTGTAACGTTTCAACTTGATAGTTGTATGTTTGAGCTTATTCCAAATTTATTATAAATCTTAATATATTTCCCCTGTTTGTTATTAATCACCCAATTTATATTCAAATTACTCTACAATCACTTTGCACGAACCATGTTTTTCGATCCGTGACAAAACTAATTATCGTGTTATAATTTCAAGTGGACAGAAAAATATTACAAAATCTGGACTCAGCGCCATGATTATCTTCTACACCAATAATAGATTATGAAGTATAACATTTTATAAAATAATAAATAAAATGTGTAAAGTGAAAATATCAGATCATCCCATAAGTAATGCTTGAATATTTTATTACAGAAAGTGCATCATCATTTCTGTCTTTGTAGAAGACTTCAATGACTAAAATATATAGTAGGACGTGCATAAATATGTGCAGACAAATAAAAGACACTAACCCAACTCCACGTTTACAGATTATTAATCAAATAAACCCCTATGTAGATGGATGTGTCTGAGAAGCACATTAGGCATATAATGTTTTATGAGTTTAAAAAAGGCATTAGTGCATTAGAAACTACACTAAACATTCAAGGTGTTTATGGTGCAGAGTCTCTCAATGAAAGAAAATGTCGAAGGTGATTTCAGAAGTTCAGATCAGGTGACTACAGCTTAAGTGATGCGCCACGTTCAGGTCGTCCTGTTGAGTTTAATGATGACTTGCTGCTGGCTGCACTTGATGAAGATTGTGTTGTAACAGTTAAAGAACTAACACAGAAGCTTAATTCAACCCATTCAACAGTTAACCGTCATCTGTAACAGCTTGGAAAGGCGTCAAAACTTGGAAAATGGGTCCCCATGATCAGACAGAAGCCAACCTTAGAACAAGAGTGGACATTTGCACTTCTCTGCACTCTCGTGAATGCAATTCATCTTTTTAGACAAGTTGATGACTTGAGATGAAAAATGAATATGTTATAAAAATATTAAGCGCCACAGACAATGGTTCAGTTCAGGTAAACTGGCTAAAGCACAGCCCTAAATGGACCACCACCCTAGGAAAGTCTTGTTAAGCGTTTGGTGGAATATTGTTGGTGTGATCCACTTTTAGTTGCTGCCACACAATGTAACGATTCATCAGACTTCTGTTGTCAACAGTTAGAGCGCTTGAATATTGCACTGAAAGAAAGGAGGCTTGCTTTGATCAGTCATAAAGGTGTTGTGTTAAACCAGGATAATGCACGGCCCCACCCGATAAGGGTCACATCTGCAAAGATTGAAGAGCTAGAGTGAGAAACACTTCCACATCCTCCTTATTCTGATTATCATCTATTCTGAAGTTTGTAGAACTATCTTGATGGAAAAGAGCTTGGAACATATGAAGATGTCAAAACTACCATATCTATATTATTTTCCTCCAAACTCCAAGGCATTTATAGAAGTGACATTCAGAAGCTTGTGAATCGTTGACAGGATGTAATTAATAATAATGAAACATATATTATTGATTAAATAACATTAAAAGCGTTTAAAATCCTTTATCCTTTTCTGAACCTAAAATCAGACATTACTTAAGGGATGACCTGATATAAATAGTATTGGTGACACTGAAAATACGTTTAGTGTTTGTGTAACAACTTGCTTTTCATAATTAAATAATTAAAAATTATTAAAACTTTTCGGGACGTAAATAATAAGATTCCTTCTGGTTTCCTGTTATAAATAAACGGTTCTTTCACCATACCTTACACATATATATATGTATATATATTACATTTACATTAGTTACTTATCTGTTATTTATCTGTTACCGATAGTTGCTGTTGTCATCGCTTTCTTTCTTTGCTGGGCACCTTTCCATGCACAGCGCCTTCTGGTGGTATATGTGCATCCTCGACAGTGGACTATGAATTTAAGAACACTTAATGAAGTATTATATTATCTTGCTGGTAGGATATTTCTCTATTTAAACGCATTTTTCTTAGGGTAAAATTGCTAAACTTTTACTGTATTGTTTGTTTTATTCAATAATTAGTTTGAACTGGTATTATTTTGAAGTGTTGTTTTTGGTATTTTATTCCTTTTAACAATATTTTTCGATAGGTTGTCTGTATTACTTCAGTGCAACCATCAACCCCATCCTTTATTCACTAATGTCAACCAAGTATAGAGAAGCCTTCCGAAGGACGTTATGTTTATTTTCCCAGCCCAAACATCAACGCAGCAGTACAAAACAACGGGGATCTACAGAACCTTTCCACAAATCAATTTGTCTGAATGAAGGTTCGTTTTCTTCCAAAAGGAAAAATCCGATTGGTTCTGAATGTAGCAGTTCCGTTCCACTGAAGCATCTGGGCGTCGCGGAAATCAAACGATTGCCCAGCGACGAATCTTCATCTCGGACGGATAGGAAACTAAATTGGAATGAAATTGTCGACGAAAGAAGGAGTCAGCTCCATCCAGGGATTCCTTCAGAGAACGTGTTTTCATCAACATTTCCAAGAGCGAGCTCTCTTCTTAATCATTACAAACCAGAAAATATAAACAAGAAACAAACACTTTCCTCGAAGAGCAGACAAACTGAACTATGATGAAATTTCTTATTCAGGAGCAAATAAATCAATAGATTCTCGTAAAAATAATATATATTAACGTTTGTTAAGGTGTTGCACAAAAGACCCCGTTGTTGAGTTATTGGTGTAATGTGAAACAAAATATATAAACATGAGATTATTATATTAGTAAATCAAAAACCAGTAACAAGCTTAAGTCCTATTCATATATCTTTATGGTTTTGATTCGTATAAAACTATATTGCTCTTTAGAATCAGTGTGTATGGATGTATACAACGAGATATTGTGCTATACTTAGATAATACCCTTCATTTTCTTTCACTTTTTAAGTAAGTATAATTATAACATTTAGTAAGCACATCGCTGCTTCATCAATCATGGTGGCTTTCCCCATTCTGCGGGTCGAAGACTGTGGTTTCCAGACCTTTCTGCCTCTACCAACTGTCCTGTTTCAAGCACCTCATTCAATCTTCTAATATGATCGATCCAAGTGAATCTTGATCTCACTCCCAGTTCGCACTTCAGGAACTTCATCGATTCAGTCTTCCCTCAGAGATAACTATATTATCAAAATAGTGGATATTCCATTGTCTACATCGTACCCAGCAGTTTTATTTTGTCTTTGCAACGCTGATTCTAAACTAGTGTTAAATAAGACAGTTTTTTAACATTTAGGATGTACCTTTTACTTCAAACAGTTTGTCATGTAATCTGAACTTTAAACAGTTGAGCATGTTATTTATACCTTAAACAGCTTGGCATGCAACCTGTGCTTTAAATAGATTAGCATATAACTTTTGTTTTAATTAGCATGTAACCTATATTTTAAACAGTCTAGGATGTAACTTATGCCTTAAAGGATTTGACATGTTTTCTTTAATTTATATGTAAATTTACTTTAAAGATTTTGACATGTGAGAAGCTATTCAACAGTTTTACATCAACGCCATATTTCAAGTACATGAAAAACAGAAATTACTTAACGGTTTGTTTTAAAGTGAGACAGGATCATATACAACTAGCATAAGTTTAATTATAGTTATTTGAAGACCTTATTAGTGAAACATCATTCTCTCCTGGTTATTTCTGGCAAGACTGTAGGTTGTGTACAATTAAAATAAACTGTGAACCTCAGGGTGTTGTAAATGTACCGTTGTATTAATACCTGGAAGCAGCTGAACACCTGTATTGAGGTAAAACTGTGGCTTAATTTATAAATCAGAAAACAAATTTTATTTACATCAGTTATTGCCATTTCGCTTATTTTTCACTTATCAAAACCTCTGCTCTGAAAGTGTGAATCTAACGAAACACTCCAAACCTTATATTCACTGAATGTATATTGTCATTGTGTCAACCTTGTACTTTTATTTCGAATAATAAACACGAGTATTCAAAGCGTATTAGCTTCTCTTAGTTTACTTTTAGAAAATTTTAACTAAGATTTTGTTGTTGTCAGTTGCAAAAGTACACAATAAGATATTTGTGCTGTACCCACCACAAGTGTTTAAACCTGATTTTTAGTGTCTTAACTCCAAATAGTTATTGCTGCTGGGCCACTGGGGTTACAAATAAGTGGAAATTCAAATCGGCCATTGTTTCTCACGATAATCAATTTATATTGCCAGTCGTCGTTAACCTGTCTAAATTATAAAAATATATAAGATATTACTGAATTAAATACTCAGTATTACGAGAAAAATGTCTCTCTAAGCCAACACACAAAAAAGGGTTTTACTTACTGATAGGTTCCAATACTAAATAAAATGCCTTGTAGGCAGCAAAATATAACGAAATTCCAGATATTATGCTCTGATTACGATTTTATTAATCTTAAGACGATGCTTTATTACTTTTGTTTTAACTGTACATTACGAATGATACAAAAATTCTACAAACAAAAATTAATTCAACGCCAATATTTACACATTTAAAAGTTTGGAGATGTGTGGTGGAGCCGGAGAATTTATAAACAATATTTCTCTTTTACCAGAATTTGTTCACCAGATCGTCTTAAAAAACCAAATATAAACATTAATATCATTATAATTGCATAATCAATTTTCTCACCAGTGTAGCAATTCAACTTAAATACGACTGTTTGAAACCGGTAACCTATTTTGACGAATAAAGCTTACAAAAATATTCATAATATTGTTATAATAATAGTAATTAATAAACAATTACTTAAGAACAATTCATAATATTGTTATTGTTTTGAATTAAGCACAAATCTCCTTCATTGGTTATCTGTGCTCTGCCCATCACGGGTATTGAAACCCGGGTTTAGCGTCGTAAGTCCGCAGACATACCGCTCAGCTACTTGGAGCGTATTGTTATAATAAGAATGAAAGTAATGAATAAACAATAATAATTACTTAAGAAAAAAATCATAATATTTTTATAATAAGAATGAAAGTAATTAATAAACAATTGCAATTGCTTCAGAAAAAAATATTTGTAATATTGTTATAATAAGAATGAAAGTGATTAATAAACAATAACAATTATTTTATAAAAAATATAATGCTGTTATAATAAGAATGAAAGTAATAAATAAACAATAACAACTACTTAAGAAAAAATTCATAATATTTTTATAATAAGAACGAAAGTAATTAATAAACAACAACAATTACTTAAGAAAAAATTATAATAGTGTTATAATAAGAACGAAAGTAATTAATAAACAACAACAATTACTTAAGAAAAAATTATAATAGTGTTATAATAAGAATGAAAGTAATAAATAAACAATAACAACTACTTAAGAAAAAATTCATAATATTTTTATAATAAGAACGAAAGTAATTAATAAACAACAACAATTACTTAAGAAAAAATTATAATAGTGTTATAATAAGAATGAAAGTAATTAATAAACAATAATAACATGTCGCATTTGTTTCTTAGAATTTCGACTAAGAGCATAATCAAAGCTTTCCATATCTTTAATTAATGAAATTATTCTCTCAAAACAACGTTTTTCAACTTTTATTTCTGTTACAAATTATTTTTTTAAATTTAGTATCCTTATTGACTCATAACAACAACGAAAGAACTTGCCAACAACTCACAATTCCCTGATTTGTCTTGACAATACACATATGCTGCAAAATTAACCTATCTTTTATAATTAAGAAAAGAAAAGTTTTGAAGAAGGAATTATTTTAAGGTTGATAATCTGTATTCGATAAATTTGTTTATTGTTAAGCAAAAAGCTACACAATAAGCTATTTGTGTTCTGCCCACTGCAAGTAACTGAACATGATATTTAACGTTATAAGACCCGAAACTTACCTCTGAGCCACCAGAGGGAGACATATCAGTTAACTTTTATGATGATTATCGGTCAAAGATTGGATTTCAGCAAATATAATTACTGCTATGAAATATTCTAATTTAAACATAATGATATAATAAATATAAAAAATATAATAAATAAATACATCTTTTATTTTATTTTATTATACTAAAATTTTAGAATAGTTTCACAAAATAATATTTCACTGATGAATTTTTTTGTCTTTTAACCAAATCTGAAAATCGTTTTTCCTCATATGGTGTTTCGCAGATACTCTGGACCCTGAAGACTGCACCTTTCACCATCAAGTATACAGAAATTTTACCAAGTTCTTGTAAATTAACCAGTATAGCTCTTCGATGAAAGGCGACTCGTGTTGTTGTGTAAATTCAAGCTTAAAATCAACTTCCTCTAATTAATGCTTTGGATATTCTTATAAATATTTGTACAGTATTGATTTTTCCAATTTAAATACTTTTTAAACATTTAAATTTCCCTTTAATTTTAAATAGCGGGGCGAAAAACACCCCGTAAAAACCCAATTAATCGGTCAGAAAATTATGAATAATTTTTGAAACAAACAAACTACTAAGACACTTAAAATGGCCTTCAGAACTTGGAAATATTCACGATTTCGACCTTCATTCGGGTAATAGACCACAAACCCTACAATTTGCTGCAAATCGTGTACGACTTTTTCGAAATTAACTTTGTCTAAAGCTCAGCCTTGATTGTGTGTTTGTTTGCTTTTTGATTTCGCGCAAAGCTACATAGGGCTACCCGTACTAGCCGTATTTAGCAGTGTAAGACTAGAGGGAAGGCAACTAGTGATCATTACCCACCGTCAATTCTTGGGCTACTCTTTTACCAACGAATAGTGAGATTGATCGATACATTATAACGCTCCCCACGGCTGAAAGGGCGAGCATATTCGGTGTGGCGGGGATTCGAACCCACTACCCTCGGATTACGAGTCGAGTTCCTTAACTACCTCGCCATGCCGGGTCTTTATGAAAGATAGACAATGGACTTTCAATGCTCTGCTCATTACGGATATCAAAACTCGGTTTCTAGCGTTGTAATTCAGTCAACATTTCGCTGTCTGTCTGTTTGTTTGTTTGTTTGTTTAGAATTAAGCAAAAACTATACATTGGGCTATCAGGTATCAAAACCCGGTCATTAGCATTGTGAGTCAACAGACATACCTTTGTGTTACTAGGAGTCACCGCTGTGTCACTGGGGTTGCATTGATACCCAAGATATTCATTGAGAAAACATGTGTGTACTATTTGAGTACCATAATATTATGGAATATTTATATTGGAAGGTAGGTAAAGATTTTGAATAACTAAATCTAAGAAGTGATGTGTAGATGTCGGTAGTAGATATTCTGTATTCAGTCTCTCCTTTGTGTGAGGATTATCGTACGTGGAATCATCCGTTCAAATCTGCTTAACTTGGGATGGAATTCAAATAAGCCGATAGCGTCAAGTTTACTGGATGTGTTGATAGAATAGTACAATGGACTTATTTCATTGAACTGACAGATGAAATGACAAACAGATAGATAAATTAAAGCTTTACAAAATGTGTCCAAAATCATGTTCAATCTAGTGATAGGTTTTTAATGTTTTCTATTGAATTTTGCGAATCAGAAATTGATATTTGACTAGACCGCAAAATCCAGATTCATAAAAAACAACATTCTTCCAATATACGGTGATTGTTTTCAATGATGTTTCAATACTGCTATAATTCTTTGAGACTTTTTCAGTTGGGAATTAGTGAAACAATCAACCAAAATGACTGAAATTATTAGACAACTGTTTGAGTTATTTCACTGTTTGAGTTACTTCAAAGCTGTAAGCTTACTATCATATAATTTGTATGATTATACGGATTAAAAGTTGCGTCGTGATATTAATTGTATTGTGTATCGAGTGTTTGTACGTACGTTTAAAGCAGGCTGTATGTTTTTAATAACTTTCTTTTGAAAATAAATTTTAAAAAATTACCAAAGCAATCTGATGTTATTGAATTCAAATGTGGTTAAAATAACGTTATTATACTTTTCAAAACTACAAGAAGACAAAGTTTCTTTAACTACAGAAAAGTAGTCGTATCCAAGGTAAGAAAAGAGCAGTTTTCGGATTGGTAAAACTCCGTGTCCAAAAATGAAAGTTCGAGTGTTGAGAACAAATAAAAAAAGATAATAATTTTTTATCTGTTGTTGTTAATCTTCTGTTACATCGTGTCTGTTTGGTTTTCTCTTTTGTTATCTTTACCCCTTCTTCAGATTTGGCAGATTTTAATTATAGGGGTAAGCTTCTCTCATAACAGTTTCATACTATATGGACAACGTTCTCTTGCAGCAGTCTTTGACAGAAAATGCAATCTTCTCTTCTAGCAATGTCTAGCAAAAAGAGCCAATCTCCTTATGCGGCAGTTTCTAACAATAACCAATATTCAATTGTAACAGTTTTTCTTGTATCACTTTTCGACAATAAAGGCAATCTTTTCTTGTAGCAATTTCTAAAAGCAGAGAAAACCTTATATTAGAGTTCTTAAATTATATATATATTGAAAACGCGAACCAGGTTCAAAGGAAGCTTTATAGTAAAGCCTTTGATTCTTGAGAGTGGTGGAATGTGTTTTAACTTTCAGCAGTTGTTTAAGTTATTTTCTTGTCTCAAAACTAAACATAAAAAAAAACCTAGCCTAAGTCTTTTCTTTATAATTTTCACATTTTTGTCGGATAAGAAGGAGGTAAATATCGCATGAAACCGGATATTATTATCTATTTCGTAATTAGTTAATTAAATAGTTAATTTATCTTATTTGAGTCAACAAGAGCTTTCTAATTCTACCACTCACGTAGCCTGAATTGAATGACATAAGTGAATATAAAAATGATGTAAGAGCATATTTTATTTCTGAGTTTTTTGTGTATAAAAATAAACATATGCCAAAAACTTATTTAATGTTCTATAGGATTGTTTATTTTTTGAATTTCGCGCAAAGCTACACAAGGACTATCTGCGTTAGCCGTTCCAAATTTAGCAGTATAAGACTAGAAGAAAGGCAGCTAGTCATCACAACCAACTGCCAACTCTTGGTCTACTTTTTTAACAACAAATATTGGGATTGATAGTCACTTATAACACCCACACACACACACACACGGGCGAAAGAGCAAGCATGTTTGGTGTGACGGGAATTCGAAAGCGCGACCCTCAGATTACAAGTCAAGTGCCCTCGCCAAGCCGGGCCTTACGCTATTGGAAGAAATAACTGCATTATTTGAAGACAAATAAAAGAAGATATATAAAAAAAACAACAAGTAACGTTGGATAACAACGATCTATGTCTTTTATATATAAGAGCCGGCATGGCCAGGTGATTAAGGCACTCGACTCGTAGTCCGAGGGTCGAGGGTTCGAATCCCCTCACAACTGAGGGTACAAGCACGTTTGGGCGTTATAAAGTGACGGTCAATCCCACTATTCGTTGGTAAAAGAGTATCCCAAGAGTTGGCGGTGGGTGGTGATGACTAGTTGCCTTCCCTCTAGTCTTACACTGCTAAATTAGGAATGGCTAGCGCAGATAGTCCTCTTGTAGTTTTGCGCGAAATTCAAAAACAAATAAAACAAACTTTTTATGCCTAGATCACTAGTTGTTAACACGTCAGTGTTTAAGTATGTTTTAAAACTTTACTGAAATGAAATATTGATAAACTGTTAATCATATTAACACCTATAACAACTTACATCAACTTTTTTGTATATAGCTTTCTCTATTTACATTCACATGAAAATTGGCTAGCACGAAAAAACGTTCACGTAGAAAGCAGAACTTCAAATAACAAACAGGGGATCAAGGTACTACTTATAATACACTCTTCAGTTTCGTAGTAGAACAGTTGGGCCATGTGCAAACTCATCTTTATTACAAGTGAGATTTCCTTACATTGTATGTTTGATCAGTTGATTCCACAGAATTCGTTTTTTTCAAAAAAATAAAAGACGAACCCTACTTGATGAAAAGACAAAAGTAAAAACGGCTTGAAACATTTTTAATGCGAAGAACATTGTCTAAAGGACACTTTGAAAAGACGTTCTACAAAAACACAGAAACCCTTTAATTTTCGTACTTCACAAGATAGTGTATAGTCAAGAAGTAAAACACACTAAAATGAAAAAACTGATTTGGCTTGTTGCAGATAGAATGTGATTTCAAACCAACAACGGAGTTTCTGACATTTCTTGTATTACTGAGTGTAATACCAACAATATAATCACAAATATGATGGAAACTTAGAAGAAACAAAAAACGGATAGGAGTGAAGAGATCAAAGTAGAGATTGAAAACAACTTCATGGACTTCCGAGTTAACTTGATAACAGTTATTGATGAAAAACTTTGCAAATTATTCTGTGAAAGCAAAGCTAAGAACAAATTGAGAATATATCTGCTGATGAAAACAGTTCATGACCCGGTAACACAGAGATTATCATTAAATATTAATTTGATTTGGAGACAACAGTCAGCTATACACGAGAGATTCATGGCTTTGACGTTGAAACCTTTCAAGTTGTTGTTGCTGCTACTTCAGAGTAACTGAGATTCTTTATAAACCTGAAAATCGTTTTGTGGAATATATTTGTGATAACTAAGGCCATTCGAAAATGAAATGAATTAGAACAACGAGAGGAAGAATTGGACTTATTAAAAAGGTTGTACTGGAAGATGAATGGAATCACGTAAGGAAACAATTCATTAAATTCTGATAAGAACTTATTCCTGCTGAGCCTTCTGGCGGAGGGAGACAATTCATAAAGCCTAACTCTACACTTTGAATATGACTTCAACTGAACCCTTCTGAGACAGTGGCAAAATGCCCTTTTATAACAGAAACTGTGTGGTTCCAGTATATTCAAGTTTTAATGGGTTGTTACTTGGCATCGTCTCCAAGCAGTGATACAAGTCTCTTTAAGATGACGTAGTTATATTCCTTCCTAAATTCGGGCCCGGCATGGCCAAACGTGTTAAGGCGTTCGACTCGTAATCCCGGTTGCACCAAACATGATCTCTCTTTCAGCCGTAGGGGCGTTATAATGTGACGGTCAATCCCACTATTCATTGGTAAAAGAGTAGCCCAAGAGTTGGCGGTGGGTGGTGATGACTAGCTGCCTTCCCTCTAGTCTTACACTACTAGATTAGGGACGGCTAGCGCAGATAGCCCTCGAGTAGCTTTGGGCGAAATTCAAAAAACAATCAAAACAAACAAATTCAGGCACTAATATTCTCACGTTCAACGGACTTTTAATACTCAAGTCAGACTAAGTCAGATTTTCTTAAATTGCCAAACTTCTCCTAAACATTATTTATTTAAAATATCATACTGGTACTTACTGGTTTAATTCAAAACCTAAATTCAAAATCAAATTCATTTAATTTACAATTTTCAATAAACAATGAATAATTATATTAATTTCAGATCCCTGACGAGTCCGCAATATCTGTTACCTACAAACAAGACAGAACTAGTTTACTAAATCATTATATACAAATGTATTATATATATTAAGAATCTGAGAGTAATTTTAGAGTTACAGTATTTACACAATCATGAAGTAATATTGACACAATCACAAAAATACTGAAAATTAACAGATCTGATCAGAATTTCTTAATACAATATGCTTTAACATGTCCAATTTCTCAGTCAACGACAAGTCCACCTTTCTTATTTAACCGTTACACACAATTCTAAATTTTCTTAAAGCTCGAGCGTGATGGCAGTCGGTTAGATCTCTGTGGAAGGTAGTAACTTCACACCATTCGTAGCGAAATATATATACTATCATAGTACTCTGTAAACTTCTAACTGTAAAAACTTCCGCACGTGAATGTCATCACATCCTCTCTGAAAATTTTGATTCTTGTAAGTTCACTGAGCTCCAATCTGTATTCCAGAGTGTTCTAACACCTTATACATTTTTAGGTCTGACTCACGAGCATTCCAGAATATTCAATAACTTTTCTGTAGTTCAGAAATATTCGATGAGAATCAATTATATTAATTATGCTAAGGATTCTGACCAGGTTTCTCTGACTTTTAAATTCTGACCAAGTATTAAGTTAAATATTAAACACAGTCATATTTACGCTTAGTCATTACAGTTATTAATAACTCTACCACGTAAAAGAGGAAAATTTGGATATAATGAAAATTTTCTGATACATTTAAGAATTTTATAAATGTACGTTTATAAATCTCTACAAGGAACAACCTTGTGATAGTTACATTTCAACCTGCTCTTGAATAACAAAAATATTTTTCTTGCCCTTAATATGTCCGATCTCCGAATTATACTCTTTTAAAATCAGAATCGATCAGTCGTTGATTTTTGTTTTTCATTTTCTGAATAAATGCCAAAAACTTGTGGTTGCTGGAAACAAAAACAGGGCAACTGGTAGTACTGACATAGACATCAAAACGTTTTAGCACTAGTAACAAAGGAAGACATTCTTTTACAATAGTAGAATAATTTTTCTGGTGTTTGTCAAATTTCTTTAACAAAATAGCAAGCCGGATAGTTAACATGATTATCATCCTCTTATAACAGAACAGCACAAATACCAAAAAATAGCAAGCCGGATAGTTAACATGATTATCATCCTCTTGTAATAGAACAGCACCAATACAAACAAATATCAAGCCGGATAGTTAACATGATTATCATCCTCTTATAACAGAACAGCACTAATACCAAAAAATAGCAAGCCGGATAGTTAACATGATTATCATCCTCTTGTAACAGAACAGCACCAATACCAACAAATAGCAAGCCGGATAGTTAACACGATTATCATCCTCTTGTAATAGAACAGTACCAATGCCAACAAATAGCAAGCCGGATAGTTAACATGATTATCATCCTCTTGTAATAGAACAGCACCAATACCAACAAATAGCAAGCCGGATAGTTAACATGATTATCATCCTCTTGTAATAGAACAGCACCAATACCAACAAATAGCAAGCCGGATAGTTAACATGATTATCATCCTCTTGTAATAGAACAGCACCAATACCAACAAATAGCAAGCCGGATAGTTAACATGATTATCATCCTCTTGTAACAGAACAGCACCAATACCAACAAATAGCAAGCCGGATAGTTAACACGATTATCATCCTCTTGTAATAGAACAGCACTAATACCAACAAATAGCAAGCCGGATAGTTAACATGATTATCATCCTCTTGTAATAGAACAGCACCAATACCAACAAATAGCAAGCCGGATAGTTAACACGATTATCATCCTCTTGTAATAGAACAGCACCAATACCAACAAATAGCAAGCCGGATAGTTAACATGATTATCATCCTCTTGTAACAGAACAGCACCAATACCAACAAATAGCAAGCCGGATAGTTAACACGATTATCATCCTCTTGTAATAGAACAGCACTAATACCAACAAATAGCAAGCCGGATAGTTAACATGATTATCATCCTCTTGTAATAGAACAGCACCAATACCAACAAATAGCAAGCCGGATAGTTAACATGATTATCATCCTCTTGTAATAGAACAGCACCAATACCAACAAATAGCAAGCCGGATAGTTAACATGATTATCATCCTCTTGTAACAGAACAGCACCAATACCAACAAATAGCAAGCCGGATAGTTAACGCGATTATCATCCTCTTGTAACAGAACAGTACCAATGCCAACAAATAGCAAGCCGGATAGTTAACATGATTATCATCCTCTTGTAATAGAACAGCACCAATACCAACAAATAGCAAGCCGGATAGTTAACATGATTATCATCCTCTTGTAATAGAACAGCACCAATACCAACAAATAGCAAGCCGGATAGTTAACATGATTATCATCCTCTTGTAATAGAACAGCACCAATACCAACAAATAGCAAGCCGGATAATAAATATGATTATCATCCTCTTGTAATAGAACAGCACCAATACCAACAAATAGCAAGCCGGATAGTTAACATGATTATCATCCTCTTGTAATAGAACAGCACCAATACCAACAAATAGCAAGCCGGATAGTTAACATGATTATCATCCTCTTGTAACAGAACAGCACCAATACCAACAAATAGCAAGCCGGATAATAAATATGATTATCATCCTCTTGTAATAGAACAGCACCAATACCAACAAATAGCAAGCCGGATAGTTAACATGATTATCATCCTCTTGTAATAGAACAGCACCAATACCAACAAATAGCAAGCCGGATAATAAATATGATTATCATCCTCTTGTAATAGAACAGCACCAATACCAACAAATAGCAAGCCGGATAGTTAACATGATTATCATCCTCTTGTAATAGAACAGCACCAATACCAACAAATAGCAAGCCGGATAATAAATATGATTATCATCCTCTTGTAATAGAACAGCACCAATACCAACAAATAGCAAGCCGGATAGTTAACATGATTATCATCCTCTTGTAATAGAACAGCACCAATACCAACAAATAGCAAGCCGGATAGTTAACATGATTATCATCCTCTTGTAACAGAACAGCACCAATACCAACAAATAGCAAGCCGGATAGTTAACATGATTATCATCCTCTTGTAACAGAACAGCATTTATACCAACATCATTAACATCTTCAACGAGTTTGAACTGCTTTGAAAAATATGGTGCTCTAAGAACAGGATAATTCATTAGAATGGCTTTTATACTTTCAAAAGCATGCTTGCGTTGATTACTTCATATAAATGTTGTGTTTGTTCTAAACATGTTGGTCAAACATTGTGCCAATGTTGAAAAATTTGGACAGAGTTTCCTCTAATACCCAGCAATTTCAAGATACCTCATCAGTTCTCTCTTGTGTGAGTGTTTGAAAATTTACAATGCCTTCCACCTTTCTCACTAAGATTTCATCTGTCCTTGACCTACCACATGTAGGCTTAGCATGGCCAGGTGGTTAAGACACTCGACTCGAAACTCAAGAGTCGCGGATTCGAATCCCCTTCACACCAAACATGCTCGCTCTTTCAGCCGTGGGGGCGTTATAATGTCACGGTCAATCCCACTATTCTTTGGTAAAAGAGTAGCCCAAGAGTTGGCAGTGGGTGGTAATGACTAGCTGCCTTCCCTCGAGTCTTACACTGCAAAATTAGGGACTGCTAGCGCAGATAGCCCTCGTGTAGTTTTGTGTAAAATTCAAAATAAACCAAACCTACCACACATCCTGAATATTCTATTGTGACATGACAAAATTCACTGTTTACAAAATGTACAGTCAACTCAGCTTTTTACACTCGGGAAAGAAATCAAAACGAACGAAGTTGTCGTAAACGCTTTTCTCACTCATCACTTGATACGATGACGTCATCAGTGTCACACCCTTCTAGTCCAACAGTTACACTGTTGAATAAATGTTGGAAAGTTGCTGCAGCATTTTTTCATTCCAAGCAGCATCACTTTGTGCTGGAAACCTGTGATATAAAAGCGGATATTTTTAGCTCTGTCTGTGAGTGGGACTTGCCAATATCTTTCTCAGTAAGTGAACCTTATTAACCCATCGTATCAATAGAATCATCAATCCTAGAAATCGGATAAGATTCAATCTTGACTACAGAATGAAATTTTCTGAAGTATTTAAGACTTGCCTGGTGTGGGAACTAAGACGCATGACGAGCTACATTAACTATTACTTGGTTCAATAATGTTATTTATTTCCAACATGTACATGACTTCACTTCTCATGTGTTCCAGCTTGGGAATAATTATTATTTAAACTGACTCTGTATTGTTTCTTTGTTTCACGTAACACTTTTGTGATTAAAATATGTCATTATTTTGTGTCGTACACTGCATAACAGCATCTCACTGTTTTGTATGACTGTATAGTAACATCTCACCATCATGTGTGACACGCAGTATAATAGCATCTTATCATCTTATATAACACATAGTGTAATAGTATCTCATCATCTTGTATAACATATAGTATAATAGTATCTCATCATCTTGTATAACACATAGTATAATAGTATCTCATCATCTTGTATAACACATAGTATAATAGTATCTCATCATCTTGTATAACATATAGTATAATAGTATCTCATCATCTTGTATAACACATAGTATAATAGTATCTCATCATCTTGTATAACATATAGTATAATAGTATCTCATCATCTTGTATAACACATAGTATAATAGTATATCATCATCTTGTTTTACACATAGTATAATAGTATCTCATCATCTTGTATAACACATAGTATAATAGCATCTCATCATCCTGTATAACACATAGTATAATAGTATCTCATCATCTTGTATAACACATAGTATAATAGTATATCATCATCTTGTTTTACACATAGTATAATAGTATCTCATCATCTTGTATAACACATAGTATAATAGCATCTCATCATCCTGTATAACACATAGTATAATAGTATCTCATCATCTTGTATAACACATAGTATAATAGTATCTCATCATCTTGTATAACATATAGTATAATAGTATATCATCATCTTGTATAACACATAGTATAATAGTATCTCATCATCTTGTATAACACATAGTATAATAGTATCTCATCATCTTGTATAACATATAGTATAATAGTATCTCATCATCTTGTATAACATATAGTATAATAGTATCTCATCATCTTGTATAACACATAGTATAATAGCATCTCATCATCCTGTATAACACATAGTATAATAGTATCTCATCATCTTGTATAACACATAGTATAATAGTATCTCATCATCTTGTATAACATATAGTATAATAGTATCTCATCATCTTGTATAACATATAGTATAATAGTATATCATCATCTTGTATAACACATAGTATAATAGTATCTCATCATCTTGTATAACACATAGTATAATAGTATCTCATCATCTTGTATAACATATAGTATAATAGTATCTCATCATCTTGTATAACATATAGTATAATAGTATATCATCATCTTGTATAACACATAGTATAATAGCATCTCATCATCCTGTATAACACATAGTATAATAGTATCTCATCATCTTGTATAACACATAGTATAATAGTATCTCATCATCTTGTATAACATATAGTATAATAGTATATCATCATCTTGTATAACACATAGTATAATAGTATCTCATCATCTTGTATAACACATAGTATAATAGTATCTCATCATCTTGTATAACATATAGTATAATAGTATCTCATCATCTTGTATAACATATAGTATAATAGTATATCATCATCTTGTTTTACACATAGTATAATAGTATCTCATCATCTTGTATAACACATAGTATAATAGTATCTCATCATCTTGTATAACACATAGTATAATAGTATCTCATCATCTTGTATAACACATAGTATAATAGCATCTCATCATCCTGTATGATACACTGTGTAATGACATCTGATCATTGTTTATGAAGTATAATGAATATATCTGATCGACTCACAGTATAATTAGAATATTTCATAACTCTACATAATAATGTATGGTAGTTAAAACTACTGATCATTACCATGAAATTGGCACGTATGATTAACTCTATGATGGTAGGTAGAATTATTTTATATTTGATCAAAGTAAATCGTCTTAATAACTGATACAACATTAATAACTCTAAGGCGAAATGTGTATGCAGAATATCACAAATATTAATTTATCTGAATATATATGCATATTGTTTTTTAAACCTAACGCAAACTTATTTTAAGTTCTGTTATTACATGTCTTTTATTTGAAAGCTAATGCTCTACAAGTTCTAAGCGTGTCGACAAACATAGTGATTTAAATAGATTTTTTTACATATATGTATTTACATAAAACTCGTTGTTAAAGAAGTGAACAGATTTAGCTAATTTAATATTTTATTTTTTTCAATGCGCAGTTGGTTCAATAGTTACGTTGGAAACGCTTCAAACGTTCGGCAAAATAAGAAATGCGAAAAAAAATTAACTCCAGAGTTAAATTAATGAAATTCCATTCTTTCTCATTACTAATGTTAAATAATTTTGGATTCGGCAAGTCTCTATAATTAACTAAAACAGACCTGTTTTATACTAATGAATCTTATTTGTTTGTATATAAATTTTGTTAAGTGATCGATTCGGCTGTATACTTAAGCTGATAGGAAAAACATTTAGTAGGTTTTGTGCATATGTAACTTTTTTTTTTCCTCAGGATCAGTAATTTCCACGAAACTAATTACTAAAACTGCTTTATTCTATCAAACAACTAACTGTGTTATTAACTTGAGAAATGTTAAGGTAAGTGGAACATAAAAATCGATATTTTAAGGGCTTATGCTTTAAATTCTTGTTTCAAAAGAACAATATTTGGCGAGTGTAACCTGACATTTCTATAGCATTTTGACTTTAATTATAATTAAAAACTGATTAAACATTAGGAATCGTATATACATTAACTACAAACTTTTAATTTAATTATCAATTGTATTTGTATTACAGTAGAAGAGAAACACTGAATAAATAATAAAAATGTTGGTTAACACAAGGAATTCAGAACAAATTGGATTGAAATAAATCAGAAATTTTCTAAATACGTGGCTGTAATAAATTTGTTATAAAAGATTATATGTAACTTTGATTTACCTTCTGTTTTGATAGTGGTTTTAATCATTTCTCTGACACTTAAAGTTGCGTAGTGATAGGTGTAGCAGCTGATCCAGGGCCCTAGATATAGTTTTAAAACATTGGAATTGTAGGAACAATCCTCTAAAACACGGGAAACGCTTAAATGAGGACAGTACAAAAATTTGACTATGGTTATTTGAGACTTAGTTATGTATCTAACTTAATGATCGAAGATTAATTTAACACCTACTTTATACTCTTCCCTTCTGATAGAGGGTATACAACTGAACGCATAAAAATCACATTTATCCAGTTCTGTAAATCAAATCATTATTACGACAATACATATTGTTAAATTAGCTGTACTTATAAAGATGTTAAAATTGGAAACTATCGTACTTCGTTTAGAAGGCATAATTTTACATTTCTATAACAGATAATTGTTGTAATATCTGAAGTATACGAATAATTACGTGATCACTACACACGTATGCTTAATATATTATATTGTGTCCATAAATGGAAGTAAAACCCCTAGAAACTTTTATAACTTTTATGGAAAAAAATAAAAATTGTACCAGCAAGAGCTTTCAGTGCTTTCAGTTTTAAAATTATATATTTAGAAAAATAACAGAAATCTTTATATTTCCGCATGTCCATGTAAATTTTAAGTGCTTGCCAGAATAATAAAAATAATTTATAATAAATACATTTTATGATAATGTATTGTGCTGCCATCTGTTTGTTATAAAGCGAAACACACATTTAAAGGAAACGTAATATTCAAAAGCACTCAGTATCAAGTAGAAAAACCGACTTGTTTCGCTAAGAAAGTTAATATCATAATTCATTCTACTTTGTACGTTTTTAGTATGCTAGGAATACCCTGTAAACATGTTGTCTGTAGTTGAAATTTAGATTAAACAAAAATTCTTATAAATTATTCTTTTATTTTCGTAAACATTTTGTGGCATTTAAAATTCAAAGAACTTGTTGTATTTTATCATAGCTCAAATGTTAAAATTTGAATAATTGACTGATATTACAAGCATGAACATTTCAAAAAGCTCTTAACACTTTGATTTTTAATTACAATCTATTTTAGTTTACGTACACACTTATTTCACACCGGAAACACTCTCGATATATGCACATTGATTACATACAACAAAGACTTCATAACACATAGACGCTGATTTGATGTAAGTATTAGGACCGGCGTTCCTAGAGTGTATGAATCTAAGAATTCATGGTTTTTATTTCGTTCCTGCAGAAGCGCACTCCGCACTTTGGGCAGTGGATACACTATAATGGTAACGTTCATTTAACTCCTATTTTGTTAGACAAAAATAGCTTAAGAGTTGGCGTTGAGTGATGTTGACTAGCTGTTTTCTCTCTAATAAATCATCTCAAAATTAGTAACAGTTATGAAAAGGTAGTCCTTTATATAGCTTTGTGCAAATATTTTGAAACAAGTAAACGAGAATACTTAAACATACCATCATAAGACCGAACCAGCAATGAACAGATGATATGAACAAATATGTACAGACTATTCCCTAAGCTAAATAATTTATTTATCAGTGAAACACTTTAATTCAATGACTAAGCAGTAACCGTAACAAGATGAAAGGCAGAATACCCTCAACACGTCATTCTCTATACTTGTGTTTCTACAACAGGCATTTACCGTCCATTCAACTAAGTAACATCATAAACTTATTAAACAATTGTCTCGATGCAAATTATTTACACTTGAATGGTCAGTTTTGAATCATTCTAGAGAGTATTCCAATAGGTTCACCTTTATTACATACGAGTACAGTATCAAATGAATTTATGTAGTGTTTTTGAACACGCCATTTTAGTACCGTATTTTTTCCCAGTAAGACGGCAGTAAGTTTATGGATTTTCAACGCTAAAGTCTGAAGTTCGATTCCCGCCGTGAACACAGCAGGTAGCCCATGAGACTTTGCTATAAAATAGATAACATTGTATCCTCATCCATTTCAGGTATACATAAGATATGTCGACGATATGTTTGTTTTATAAACTCATGACGAAGACGAACCCACAATCTTTTATGCTCATCTGTACAATCAATGCATGAAAATACCTTTTTTTTTAACCTCATGAGGACACTAGAGCAGAAAAACTGATCAGTGCTGTTTATCAGAAAGAGACCAAATATAAATTTCTCAATTTTCTCTCACGTTATACATTTTATTTTGAAAGTGAGGGCCCAACATGGCCAGGTGGTTGAGGCACTCGACTCGTAATCCGAGGGTCGCGGGTTTGAATCCCCGTTGCACCAAACATGCTCGCTCTTTCATCCACGAAGGTGTTATAAAGTGATGGTCAATCCCACCATTCGTTGGTAAAAAAGTAGCCCAAGAGTTGCCTGTGGGTAGTGATGACTAGCTGCCTTCTATCTAGTCTTATACTGCTAAATTAGGGACAGCTAGCGCAGATAGCTCTCGTGTAGCTTTGCGCAAACTTCAAAAACAAATTAAAAAGTGAGACTACGCAGACATTAAAACCCAGAGTCTTGAATATATGTCTCTTTTTCTGTCTAAAAAGATTTTCAAGAGGGAAAGGTAATCTCAGGAAAACGATACACCGTATACTATAAGCTGTCTCATACAAATGATCCACAACTCGATAATCACAAATAAAAAATGCACTTTTTATTATATATCTATACGTGGCCTTAGAAAAAAAAGAAAATTATCGAATTCATCGTCAGCTCTTCTGTGCGACACTTCATTCTTAAGAAAGTAAGTCCTCTAAATCTCAATCCTCTTACAAAGAACGTGGTTTATCGTATTTAATGTGATAAACAATACATTGAAGAAACACGAGGTACATTACGTGTAAGATTCAAGAAACGCTAAAGAGACATTAAGATGTTGTTACAAATACAGTGGTACCTCGGTTCTCGAACTTAATCCGTTCCAGAAGGCTTTTCGAAAACCGAATCAATTTTTCCCATAAGAAATACTATAAATTAAATTAATCCGTTACAGACCTTTCAAAATTACTCATTATGAAGCATTTTAAGTAAAACTTTTGCTTATTTATACCTGTATAATAATACTTACATGCATAAAGTCAACCACAAAAACTATAAACACAATAAAAAAACAATAAATGAAAATTTAACTGCACTTTACCTGTGCTGAGGAGAACTGATGACGTAAGTGAAAGGTGGTGAGAAACGTGGAGAGTAGTAGGGTTATTATTGTTTGGAAGGGGTGTCACCTTCCATAAAAACGTCAGGTAACTCTCCTTCTGGGGTTCTTTCTCTTATCTGTCTCTTTGCACCTTTTCAGGACATTATTTTTCTTAAAAACCCTCGGGTTCTCAGAATGCTACACAAGCAAAGGTTTAAGTTTTAAGTCCCCACTTGCATTACTACATAACAATAGAGTTAACCTGTCCTTCATTGGCTTGTGTCTTAGCAGTGACTTCTCCTCCTTGGTGATGTAGGTCCTCTTTGGCATTTACTTCCAAAAGAGGCCTGTCTCATCACAGTTGAACACTTGTTGGGGAATAAAACCCTCAACTACTACATAGTCCTTAAATTCCCTAACAAATTTATCAGCAGCGTCTCTGTTAGAACTGGCACCCTCCTCATGTCTCACCACACTATGTGTGCCACTTGTCTTCCTAAATTTTTCAAACCACCCCTACTAGCCTTAAAGGCATCACTTGTATCAGTACTCGTTCCAAGGGTGTTTTTCAGGAGATCAGCATGCAACTGCTTTGCTTTCTCACAAATGGTGGTCTCAGAAATGCCATCACCAGCTAACTGTTTTCCAAACAATGGAAAAGGTAGAAAAACTGTTGTTGATCTTTGTTTCGTAAGCACTATCACTCCTTTTGCAACATCAGCTCCTTTGATGACTTCTTTATTTTTGAGTATGGTGCAGACTGTAGACTTTGCCATACCAAACTGTGTAGCAACGCGAACACCACTCTCATACTTTGCTATGAGATCTTTCTTCAACTCTATTGTGGCTCTAACAACTTCTTTTTGGTTTGCTGCTTTCATTATCCTTCTTTGACCCCATGGTGGCTTATTTAATCAGAATATTTAGAAAAAAGAAAAAAAAACAAGAACGTCCACAGCAGATTTTAGCGGGGGTGTGAACTGAGCGACAGGTGCGGGTAAAATATTTTGGGCAAGCTTGGCGTGGGCCGAAAATGGTCGTTCGGGTCATCAGTCGAGTTATTTTGAGGGTTCGGGCCACGACAGCTTGGTTCGGGAACCGAGTTTATGCTCGACAACCGAAACATTTTTTTCTCAAACAATATGTTCGAAAATCGAATTGTTCGAGAAGGGGGTCATTCGAGAACCGAGGTACCACTGTATATCGGCTATGGACTTTCATATTCAGGAAAAGGGAACTAGTAAATCTAAAGAATGCAAAACTCGTGACAGAGAAATATACATCGAAAGAATATTCTCAAAGAAGGTATTACCATCCAAACATGAGATTGCAGACCACCAATGTTTATTAATCTAAGCACCAGCCAACACTTATCAGTACTATATGGACAGAACTTATCAAAGATATTAGACATGTAATTTGTCGTGGTACAAATTTGTAATTTTTTTGTCTAACTCTTGCCCGAGAATTCTATAACGCAACATTTGACAACTGAATATCTTGCGTTTTCTACATATTAGTTGTGGCTCAGCATGGTCAGGTGGTTAGGGCACTCGACTCGAAATCTGAGGGGTCGTGAGTTCAAATTCCCGTCGCACCAAACATGCTCGCCCTTTCAGTCGTGGGGGCGTTATAATCTGACGGTCAATCTCACTATTCGTTTATAAAAGAGTAGCCCAAGAGTTGGCGGTGAGTGGTGATGACTAACTGCTATCTCTCTAGTCTTACACTATTAAATTAGGGACGGCTAACACAGACAGCCCTCGAGTAGCTTTGCGGGAAATTCAAACCAAATATATTAGTTGTGATCGTATTACTTATTATACTCAAATAATTTTTTATTATTAAATATGTTTTTAAATAACGGGGTGTATAAGATAATTATATCGTTATAAGTTTAAATTATTTGAATGTAATTTTGAATTGTTATAATCATAATTCATTTTCAGCAACTTTTATATGGTTAATTACGTTAATACCGGATGTCACCTATTCTTAGACTTGTTGCTTAAATACCACAGGTGTTCCACATAAAGGAAAATAATTGAATTGGTATTTCTTAGCACACTGTTGTTCGTTGAAGGTTTCGGTAAAAGAACCAACAGCAAGTATGTAATATAGATAACATTCTGTGCATATATTCCTATTATTAATATATATATCTGTTACGAGCTTTAGAAAAACGGCAATAGAGGACGTTTTACAACTCTTTTGAGATAAGCCTCCAGGTTTAATATGACGTGGATGTCTGATATAGTATTCATAAAATAAATAATTAATTAATAAATATTTCCTTAATATCATAATGATCATATCGTAAGTTCATAAATGACATAAAAACAGAAAAACGACCTCACAATGCGTTAGTTAACATTATTAATTAATTTATCCTAAAGGCGTTTGCATGATAACAATCGAAACTTAAGAAATGCGCTCATTATTTTAGTACCATTCTCCGTGTATTCCGTTATTTTCCTTTATTTGTTTAGTCACGGGCAGTTCATTAACCCTAAACTGTTTGTACTGTCTCATTAAATATTATATGAACATATCTCAGCTGATCTATAAAAATCTAACTGTGTTTGTTCTTCTACTGTCGAAGCATTTTCTTAAATTCGCTACTACATTGTGTAAATACATAAAAGTGAGAAACGTAAGCTGAGACGAGCGGGATTTAAACCTGCCACACTGATTTGTAGAAACGAAAGACGAAGGATAGAATACAACTCGACTTCTCTGGTTTCTTTTCTACTAAACGACAAAGGAAAACGTAAAGTTACTAATAATAGTTTCTAGACGATCCTCGGATTACAATCCCCATTACATCAAACATGCTCGCTCTTTCAGCCGTGGGGGCGTTATAATGTCACGGTCAATCCCACTATTCTTTGGTAAAAGAGTAGCCCAAGAGTTGGCAGTGGGTGGTAATGACTAGCTGCCTTCCCTCGAGTCTTACACTGCAAAATTAGGGACTGCTAGCGCAGATAGCCCTCGTGTAGTTTTGTGCAAAATTCAAAATAAACCAAACCTACCACACATCCTGAATATTCTATTGTGACATGACAAAATTCACTGTTTACAAAATGTACAGTCAACTCAGCTTTTTACACTCGGGAAAGAAATCAAAACGAACGAAGTTGTCGTAAACGGTTTTCTCACTCATTACTTGATACGATGACGTCATCAGTGTCACACCCTTCTAGTCCAACAGTTACACTGTTGAATAAATGTTGGAAAGTTGCTGCATCATTTTTTCACTTCAAGCAGCATTACTTTGTGCTGGAAACCTGTGATATAAAAGCGGATATTTTTAGCTCTGTCTGTGAGTGGGACTTGCCAATATCTTTCTCAGTAAGTGAACCTTATTAACCCATCGTATCAAAACAATCATCAATCCTAGAAATCGGATAAGATTCAATCTTGACTACAGAATGAAATTTTCTGAAGTCTTTAAGACTTGCCTGGTGTGAAAACTAAGACGCATGACGAGCTACATTAACTATTACTTGATTCAATAATGTTATTTATTTCTAACATGTACATGACTTCACTTCTCATGTGTTCCAGCTTGGGAATAATTATTATTTAAACTGACTCTGTATTGTTTCTTTGTTTCACGTAACACTTTTGTGATTAAAATATGTCATTATCTTGTGTCGTACACTGCATAACAGCATTTCACTGTTTTGTATGACTGTATAGTAACATCTCACCATCATGTGTGACACGCAGTATAATAGCATCTTATCATCTTATATAACACATAGTGTAATAGTATCTCATCATCTTGTATAACACATAGTATAATAGCATCTCATCATCCTGTATGATACACTGTGTAATGGCATCTGATCATTGTTTATGAAGTATAATGAATATATCTGATCGACTCACAGTATAATTAGAATATTTCATAACTCTACATAATAATGTATGGTAGTTAAAACTTCTGATCATTACCATGAAATTGGCACGTATGATTAACTCTATGATGGTAGGTAGAATTATTTTATATTTGATCAAAGTAAATCGTCTTAATAACTGATACAACGTTAATAACTCTAAGGCGAAATATGTATGCAGAATATCACAAATATTAATTTATATGAATATATATGCATATTGTTTTTTAAACCTAACGCAAACTTATTTTAAGTTCTGTTATTACATGTCTTTTATTTGAAAGCTAATGCTCTACAAGTTCTAAGCGTGTCGACAAACATAGCGATTTAAATAGATTTTTTTACATATATGTATTTACATAAAACTCGTTGTTAAAGAAGTGAACAGATTTAGCTAATTTAATATTTTATTTTTTTCAATGCGCATTTGGGTGGTGATGACTAGGTGTCCTCCCTCTAGTCATACACTGCTAACTTCGGAACGAGCTAACCCTCGTGTAGCTTTGCGCGAAATTCAAAAACAAACAAGAAATAGGTTTAAGGGTTTTCAGGTAAAGGTACTTTATCTGTAATCGAATGATTATATAGGTTGTAATCAGTGATTATGGTAGTGGGTGATACAATGACAATAGTTAAAAATGACTCCTGTGACTGGTTTTCCTGCATGTATAATTTATTATACTAGAAAACATGACGTGTAAGGAGATTAAGAAACTAAGGATTACAAAGATTAAAAATGTTTTATAAACAGTTTACAGAAAACCTGTTGTCGACGGTTGGTTATGAGGAATACTTCAGAATGATTCATTCGAATATATGAAGATGTACTTTTATACATACTTATCTGACACACATGTATAATGTGATGGAAGATACAACGTTACGTGTTCTAATGATTCTTATGTTTTTAGACAACGTTCTGATAACGATATGGACTGAGTTACTTTTTTCTTTACTGGATCATAAAACCGGAGAGCAAATAAAACATCGTGACGACTTAAGCAACTGTGGATAAATAACAAACAAACTGAGTTATTGTACAATAGTTTATGAGACACCAAACGTACATGTTACAAAGTTTATGACAACTAAAAAATAATTAGCAAGTAACATCAAGAAGTTATTTGATATGAAATATGAATTTTAATCAGAAGTAATTTAAACAATAGGTGTATCAAATCTAACAAATAAGGTTTCACACTGTTCACGTACAGTAGTAATTGTCAATCTCTGGTGCCAACTGATTAGAAATTAATTCAGACTACTGGCTTTCTTAATAACTATTTTCAAAATCCATTGGCGACCGTTTTGCACATTCCAACAACCTAATTTAGTGTAGCCTGACTGTTCGAACTTGAGGGCATATATGTAAAGTCAGTTCTTGTGTACTAAAGAAAATAATAAACAACTTTAATATTAATAAAGAAACGCTGTATGGTCGAATGTTTTCTCGACTTACTAAAATCACTCGAGAAAAATCTGGTACAATTTTTTTCTTTTTTAATTTTGCGCAAATCTATACGGAGGCTATCTGCGCTAGCCGTCTCTAATTTAGTAGTATGAGACTAGAGTGAAGGCACCTGGTCATCACCACCCACCGCCAAATCTTGGGCTACTCTTTTACCAACTAATAGTGGGATTGGCCGTCAAATTATAACGCTCCACGACTGAAAAGCCGAACATTTTGGTGCGACGGGAATTCGAACCCGTGACCCTCGGATTACGAGTCGAGAGCCCTAACCACCTGGCCATGCCGGAACTCTGGTACAATGATTTTAGGTACAAACTCTAGCAAACGACTCCTCTGACTGAAATTATTCGCTGGTTATCCAACTTCCTGGAGGATGAGAATGAACGAGAAGGCACCTACTTGATTATCTTCATCCCTCGCGGCAAGAGTTCTACAAAGTAGAGTACTTGGCCGTTATTTGTCCATCATCTACATGCACGAAATGCTTCTAAAATACTAACATTTTCAAACAATGCTCACAGTTCGCAGACGGTGTGGTCATTTAGAAGAGATCCTCAAATTCTATAAAAGCACCTTGCAATATACAACCACTATTAAACTAAACAGAACAATTCTGTAACAATTGCAGGGTCAAGATAAACACTTATAAAGCATAGACAATATTATTTACAAAATAAACTGAACGAAGCAGTTTGAACCCTAACTGCATTCAGATAGGATACTTCTATAAGTTGCCACATCTGCAAAATTCTACGGATTAACTTACAATTCAAAACTAGAGTAGATTTAACATATTAAGAGTATTAAGAGATGTGGCTTAGAGCAAAGTATCACAATATGTCTGACAATAAAGGAAATTCATCTGACACAACGCTCAAAATATTTCGAACATACATTGAGTCAGTTATAGATTACGCCTGTATGGCATGGCTAAACGTTTCTAACACTCACAGAATATCCACAAAAAACACCAAATCTAATACTCATAAAGGCCTAAAAGGACCCTCATGCAACAAACCTAACCTTCTTTTTTACACACATACTTAAACATTCTTCATTTATTTGACAGACTCCTTGAAAACTCTATCAAATACTGTAAGAAAAATAAAAACAAATTTACCTGATGACCAGCTTAGAATTTGTTTGTTTTTAAATTTCGCGCAAAGCTACTCAAGGGCTATCTGCGCTAAGCGTCCCTAATTTAGCAGTGTAAGATTAGAGGAAAGGCAGCTAGACATCACCACCCACCGCCAACTCTTGGGCTTCTCTTTTACTAAAGAAAAGTGGGATTGGCCGTCACATTATAACGCCCCCACTACTGAAAAGGGTGAGCATGTTTGGCGCGACCGGGATTCGAACCCGCAACCCTCGGATTACGAGTCGAACGCCTTAACACGCTTGGCCATGCCGGGCCTTTTTCACAACGAATCTGACGTAAAATTTCCAGTTGATAGCAAAATACTTATGAATGAAATTAGCCGTCTGAAAGCACAACTTCATGAACAAAAGGGAGACCTAAAAATATTTTTATCATCGATAGAACAAGTTACGTTAGCTAGCTATAAAATAGCTTGGATTATAGCTCAAAAAAAGAAATCGTTTTCTGATGCTGAACTAGTAAAAGAAATATTGATTGTGGTCATTGAAACTGTTGGAGAATTATGATTCAAAAATAAAAAATAATATTCTTCAAAAGGTAAATAATTATAATTAAATCGAAGGACAATTGTTTGCAGAATGTTAGGGTTAGCTAAAAACATAGAAAATCAGTTGCTTGACCAACTAAAAGACTGTTTGTATTTTTCTTTAACACTAGATGAGTCAACAAATGTTAGTGACACTGCACAGTTGATATTTTGGGTTCGATATGTAACTTCAAATCTTCATGTGAGGGAAGAAACGCTTGGCCTTTCTGGATTACGAGATCGAACATGTGGTAAAAAACATCTTTGAAAAATTTCTTGAAATGTCGAAAAAATTCAATATGGAATTTAAAAAACTGGTTTCTGTCGCGACAGACGATGCTCCCGCCATGACTGGGGCGAAATTATTATGTTTCTCTTTTGAAGCAGCATTTAATTGAAAATAATGTGAAGTCCACACTGCCATCTTTCCATTGCATTTTGCACCAGGAAATTTAGATGTCTAAAAATGATGAACTGAAAAAGTTGACGGACATTGTTGTAAAAATTGTGAATTATATTAGAAGTGGAAGCTCTCTCATCGAAAGTTTGATGAGTCTTTGAAGAAAAGCAGTGACTATACTTTTGATGATCTTACTGATTTTGCAAATGTAGGATGGTTAAGTAGAGGAAAAGTCTTAGAACGATTTACTTCCTTATTTCCTCAAACAAAAGAGCATCTTGTTGAAAAAGGTAAGATTGAAAATTTCCCTGAAATTGAAACTTTGTCATGACAGTTTCATTTGTACTTTCTGTGTGACATAATGGCTCACTTAAATAATTTGAATACGAAGCTTCAGAGAAGAGGTAAAATAATAAGCGAGTAATCACAGTCTATTCATGAATTTCAATTAAAGCTAAACCTCCTTGTGGAACAGATACAAAAGAATAAGTTCAAACATTTTGCAAAGTTGAATAGTTTTATAGAAAATAATAAGGACTATGATTTCTCTGATGCTAAAGATGATCTCCATGTAAACTGGATCAAAAATCTATTTCAAAAATATGAAATTGATATTTGAATTATTGAATGATCCATTTCAATTTCACTTAAGAAATTTCGGTAAGGAAATTACATTTTTTTTGTCTTTGGATAAGTGTGGATTTGAAGACGAGATGCTTATCTTGCAAAGTGTAGAACATATAAAAGGTAAAAAAATGTTCTATCAGAGAGATGTGACTCACTATTCTGATAAATGAAAGTCTTCCAAATTTAAATGTAGCAAGTTCAAAATTATTCTTCATGTTTGGATCCACATGGATATGTGAGTAAACATTTTACTCTAGATACAGATCTCGGCTTACTGACATACATTTAGGGGCAGAGCTAAGCTGCTCATTGAGCATAAATATTAAGCCAAATTTTACGAAACTTGTTGATGAAAACCCCCATCAATTTTCTTATCGGAGGTTAGTTGAAATGCAATTATTTTGATTAAATTTACATCTTTCAATTTTTTGAATAGTGTGGCCAACGTTGTTTTCATTAGTTAAAGTTGTAACTACTATGAAAAATAAGTTACCCATCCCTGAGCTTGTGATGCAGTTCATGATAATTTAATGCAGCTATTGACTATTCTATCACATTACCTTGAAATGAGATGTAAAGTGTTAAACTGCAGCTGGAGATTGTCACGAAGATTAGTTTCAGAATATAGCGATTATTTATAGTTTCTGTGTAATTAAATTCGATATATTTATATATAATTCATATAGAATGGGTAAATATATGCCTGAGCTAACACACAAACCCGATAAGCGCGTATAAAATTTTATCAATAGAAAACCATCCTTTAAAATAAAAAAATATACGTTTAATAGATCGTTTTAAATGAGCTTCGTGTCTTTTAAAGTAATTTCTCTACGAATGTGTGCAATAAAGTTTAACATTATGTGTATCGAGTTTGTTTTTTTTACTCCTTCGCTACATGTTTGCCCGGTAGTAGCACAGCAGTATGTCTGCAGTCTTATACTACTAGAAACCGTGTTTAAATAATCGTGGTGGACAGAGCATAGATAACCCTTTGTGTAGCAAGTCGCTTCATACATACTATAGGGGTTAGCTTCCTAAAGACACATATGGTACAGTGTACAAAGCATTGTTACAGTCATCTAATGTTCTTCTATCATTGGCTGGCAATTCCTGTATCTACCTGTACTTAATCTTTTAAAACAAACTTCAGTATTTGTGAAGATAATGATAAGATCGTCTATACCAGAATTTTGATTGTTTTTAACTTATGTAAAATACAGAAGAAACAAGTCAGCTTTTCAATACCTTACAACCTTTGTGGTATCTTATTTAACATTCTACTTATAGTTTAGGTGTAACATACCAAACCGCTTTTGTTGTAGGCTAGCAAGACAATAATAATAATAAGTTTGTTTATTGAATTTCGCACAAAGCTACACGAGAGTTATCTGAGATAGTCGTCCCTACTTTAGCAGTGAAAGGATTGGGGTATCCTTTTGCCTCAACGAATAGTGGGACTGATCGTCACAGTATAACGCCCCAACGGCTGAAAGGACGGGAATGTTTAGTGGGACGGGGATTCGAAGCTGCGACCCTAAGACATTTGCTAGTTAGACACCCTAACCATCTGACCATGCCGGGCAACAATAATAATAATAACGATAGCGGATTTTCCTTTGCTCGTATTTTAAGACACGTGTTTTTTGTGCTTTATTATATAAAGTCTTAGCAGTCAATAGTAAAGGTTTTAAGATGTTGTTTGAACAGAATCTTTACTGTTTAAGTACTTTTTGTTGCCAGAACGTTCTATTAAGATTGTGTGCAATTCCTTGCGATCCTTATTATGAACCACTATTAGAAGTACCTCTCACCATTAAATTAAAAAAAATATAAATTAATACGGCCTCTTAGTTCCAGGCATTATAGAATTTTTCCGATAAAATTGCAACTTATTTCACGGGGTTTATTTTACGTGTATTAGAATAAATTTATTGGTTAGAATATATTATTACTACAACGGACTGTGGTGTGAACGCAGGACGTTGTTTAAACTTACATCAGCGGTATGTGTGGTGTGAAGTTGAGAATATTAACCCACATTATGGTCAAGGCCTTGAAAGGGCAATGTAAAATTTAATTTACCATTTATGACGTATTTTAGTACAATGCTTTTAAACCACAATAATTTTCTTCAATACATAAATCTTGGGCTGCTACTCTTTTTGTTAAAAAAGAACAAAATTTCTGAACAATGACAAAAAATCTCGATTCTTAAGACGACAAGAAACCAAAATAAAATAATATTATTTTCTCGTTTTGGCTATTTTAAAACTATTAGAACAAGTTATGGATATGTGTAAAAAGATTACAAGGATAACTACTACATAATGTGAAATAAGATAAAATAAAATTATGATTTATAAACTGCTTTCTTTGAACAACCTCATATTTTGATTGTTGTCTAACAGTACAGATATCCACTAATTGAATTGCTAAACATTCAATGTGAAATTGTTTTTTAGCCGCGGCTAAGTGGCTCAATAAACGTATCTGAATTTGTTTTTATCAAGTATAAACTTTTAATTCATAGCTCTGCCATCTCTTGATCGCTTTGAAATCTAATTATAATTTTGGACTAAGGAGTTCTAACCCTTTCGTTTGATGTACTTGACTACGCCCAAAGCCTCATCTATTAATTTATTTTATTTTGCCTAAAATAATTTTAATTTTATGGTAAGCTAGTGGATATTCTGATGAGTAATAAAATCGAATCGGGCAAACGCGCATCTCACGCTGAGTATTCCTTGCGCACAAAAGTATAGAAAAAAAAAGTAGCAAAGGTCGCATGGATCAATTTACTATAATCCCACCTAAAACTGTTTCAAGTGCCGAGACTATTTAGGAATCCCTCTTGTTTTGTTATATGATGCATGAACGTTACTGTAAGAGATTTCGTGGTCTGGTGTTTTCTTTAGTGTCAGTGAAAGGATTTTATTTGTAACCATCTGTAATAAAAAGATTAAGCATGATAAAGTTAATATAATAGATAACAAGGTTAATTTAATAAAATAACAAAGAAAAGTTGCATAACTGAATCACGAAAGTGTTACGTACGATATATTTTTTCGTTATGAAATAGTTATTGTTTATTTGTTTGAATTTCGCACAAAGCTACTCGAGGGCTATCTGTGCTAGCCGTCCCTAATTTTGCAGTGTAAACTAGAGGGAAGGCCGCTAGTCATCACCACCTACCGCCAACTCTTGGGCTACTCTTTTACCAACGAATAGTGATATTGGCCGTACAATTTTAACGCCCCCACGGCTGGGAGGGCGAGCATGTTTGGCGCGACGGGGATGCGAACCCGCGACCCTCAGATTACGAGTCGCACGCCTTAACACGCTTGGCCATGCCGGGCCGAAATAGTTACTAAAAAGCGTGTTCGATCAACGTGTATATATGCAGATTAAAGATAATTATTCCGCACACGATGAAGTTGTCAAAACTTGTCGTTGAAACAGCCACTAACCACAATTTTCTGTCTTATTTTATAGTACTAAAGATGGTAACGCAGCAGCAATTCGTTTTGTTACAGTCAGAACTAGAAAATAGTTTTTTATTCAATTTCATATAGTTACTTTATATTTTGCTAAACGAACAACAAATGTTGTCTTACAACCTTTTGTAAGACTCTATATATATATATATGTATATTCAAAACACACATACACACACATACACATAATATACATCTATATATAATCACTAACAACCTTGCATCGCCAGCTGGTTAGGACGCTAGCTCCCAATCTGAAGTTTGTGCGTTCGAATCCCCGTCGCTCGTTCAGGGTGCCCAGGGTTTGTCTTGATCCTTGACAGGCATACCAAAATATGCCTTGTAGGCTTCACACATTTTAGAAATGCTGTCACAGAGTACTTTTCGCTCTTGTCTTGATAAATTGGCCACATACGTAGTAGAATGTGTCTGGAGAATGCTTGCAGCTTCTTGATGTCATCTTTGATAAAATCTGATAAGTCTATGTGTTCACTTAGGCAGCTAAACTAAACTGAAGTGGTGAGCCCCATACATTATTATGGAAAGTTCTAGACAATTCTAAAAGGTTCTTAAAAATTCTACAACATTCTCGAAAAATCTTGTAAGTTCGAGAAAATCTCTAACAGTTACTTAGCAGTGAATCTACCTAGAATGTTCTGGAAAATGGGTAAATTTGAAAATTTCATTACCCAGGTCACAAAAGCAAAGTTTGAAGAGAAACATAGGTCTTTTCCATTTACTTTAGGCATAAGTAATTAGGAAATAATACTTTCTGTCCAGGAATAAGAAAAAATAAAAATTTTGTTACGTAGTGTTTGTTTTTTGAATTTCGCACAAAGCTACACAACGGCTATCTGAGCTAGCCGTCCCTAATTTAGCGGCATAATACTAGAAGGAAGGCAACTAGTCATCACCATCCACCGCCAACTTTTGGGCTACTCTTTTAACAACGAATAGTGGGATTGACCGTCACATTATAACGTACCCCCGGCTGAAAGGCAGGTATGTAAGGTGCCACTGGGGTTTGAACCCGCGACCCACAGATTAGGAGTCTAGCGCCTTAACCACCTGGCCATGCCGGGCCTGCAAGACAAAGTGATTTTAAACATGTATAAAATACACAAACTAGCTTCGTAGAATTTAAATTACATTATTTATTTATTTGTTCTTAAGCATAAGGTTACACAATGGGCTGTCTTTAATGTGACCAACAAGGGTATCGAAAATCAGTTTTTTGGTGCAATTTCTAATCAAATAAAGAGTATATATTTAATCTCGCAAATGGCAAATAATCAATCTTTATTTGAGGAAGATTCGTATAATTAGTTAGCGTGAACATGTCAGAGCCATATAATTGAGAAATTAAATTTATTACAGAACTCATTCAGTCAGACAGTAAGCCATTTATAGGTGATCGTAAAGTATTAGCCAGTCAATTACACAGCGGGTATATCTGCGGATTTATAGTGCTAGAAACCTTATTTCGATACTCGTAGTGGGAAGAGTACAGATAACCTTTTGTGTAGTTTTGGGTTTAATCACAAAACAATAACAACAATGTAAATGATTAATTTTTATAAAACTGTAACACTTGCTTTCTTCAATTCCTAAAAGTTTGTGAATCGAATCGTAATTCCTTTTTACGTGTTCTAAAATAAATATTTCGTCCGGATTTATGACTTTTTTCCATTTTTTAGCCTATGTCTTAAAACTTTCTTTACACGAAATGTTTTGTGTGTTTGATAAGTAGATCTTTTTGTTGTCCCAGAACTGAAACATAGAAATATATTTGTCTTTTGGACCATTTTACTGTCTTATCCAAGTTCTTTAAAGACTTCGTTGGTCCTTTGAACTGCCTAACAACTTATAATAGGTTGTTATTATAAGTTATCGGACTTTTGAATTCCATCTACGAATGTACTCTTTACGTCAAATAAGGAATTTTATGTTAATTGCCATCAAGGTTTCTCATCAGGTTCGATATAGCTATTTTATATCTTGCAATACCGTTCATATACGTACGGACAAGCACGAGTTTTGCTTCCCAAAGGCACAGCGGTATGTCTGCGGACATACCATGCTAAAAACTGGATTTCGATACCTGTGGTGGGCAGAGCATAGATAGCCTATTGTGTGGCTTTGTGCTTAATTACAAACAAACCTTGTCTGTACAAAGTAAAAGCTACCTGATTTTAAGACTGATTTTATGTGGATTTTGTTTTGAAAATCTTACAGACAAATAAAGATCTTGACCTATTTTTAAGTGGTATAACGTAGATAGGGGACACAGTTTTTATAGCTGACCTATACTATCAAAAAAGTATTGTTTCTTTGAAAAAGGTGGTTGAGACATGTCCCTTAACGTGAAACTTATGTATATGTACAGAACAAAGAAAATATTCAAGAAGAGTTTGTAATGTTATCATGTATAATGTAAAATCTTGGATCCGATGTTTTATTTGTTTCAGTGTCTACATTACCATTATCTGGGTTAATATTACTATTAGCATATTTTATCCTTGCGTAACAAGTGAGAAAATATCTTTATTAAAGTATATTTGGAGTTTGTTTTGTGAAGTTTAGTTAGAATCATCCTGATAAACAATAGGTAAAAGTTACATACCACAGTAACATGTTTATTGAGCTGATACCTGTTTGGCCATGTGTCTGTGTACGCTCCTCAGTAAAGTTACGCTTATTTAAGTGACGATACTATGATTTTCACAGGTTAATATGGCTTGGATATTTAGTTTTCTTGTATATATATATGTAATTGTAATGATCGTTAGCTTAAGTAATCTAATGATTGTGGGATACCTCACTAGAACCTCAGTCTTAGACAGGAGGGAAGTATCTTCAAGTTTTTGGGTCTCAGGCTTCGTTTTTATCTCTAACTTTATCTCTTGTAGGTGTGCAAATCATAGTTAGTCATTCCAGAAGCCAATTGAAGCAGTATATTCAGTCACAAACAGACCAGTAAGTTGAGGTTTACACGTTCAGTGTAAATGAAAAAGTATTTGTTTGTTAATTTGTCATTTTCCGTATTTTCAATTTTCAAGATTATTTTCTGCATAACAATGGCGGAAACTATACGTCTTTTATACTTGTAATTAGCCAACAGACATCAGTGTACCTGAATACCAAATATCTCGAAAAATAAACAGGGTTTTATAATATTCAGTGAAATGTCTTAGAAGCTTAACAAAAATAGATCCACTTCATCATTAAATTGTAGATGGTTTGAAACGAAAAAATCTGTTAATTTTACTAACTTTATTAACACTGCTTTTAGAACTGTTTCTGCACATATTAGATGTGGATTTATACAAAAGTAGCTATTGGTTACGAGTGGCATTAGAGCCTTGTTTAACGTACAAAGAATTACACGTTTTTTATGTTTTTTATATGTAGAAGTTTGTCGTAAAACAGAAGAACATTACTAAATATTGACAGAACTGTCAACAAACGCCATATTAAGTTCAAAGCCTAAAGTCACACTTATATTTTTATACGTTTTATTTTTATTTCACTCTATTTTCAACAACAAAAAAAACAGCTCACAACAGAAGTTCTGTAAATATTTAGACTGTTAACATGCTCTTATATCACACATATACGTATCTTTACATATGTATAAATATTAACTTCTAATGTTTGTTTTAGAGATGAAACAATTAAAGACAGAGTTATGTAAGATAGAAATAGTTTTAGCAATTTAACCAACATACATCTGTGTAATACTTTCCAGATATACCTTACGACATAATGTGGTGACGTATTATCTTCCATATAACCTTCGTTTTAACCAAAGTGAAGGAACATATTTTTGTTGACCTTTCTTTGTCTGGCAATTCGAAAATCTCGATCATTTCTATGGTAGTAAGTTTCTGGGTTTATCAACAAACTTGTATAGTCTTCCGGCAATCTGTCTTCCACCAGATCGGCTTCCATAAAACTACCAGATGGTGGAACAAAAGAATGAGGAACGTAGAAAGGGAAGGGTATGGAGGAAAATCTATTCAATAAAAGTTGTTTTGAAATTTCAGTGGGGTCAATACCTCTTTTTTGACGATGCTCTTTCTCTCCAACACGAGCTGGGAAAATTATAGAATTTTTGTCATTCACATCATTGGTTGGGAATAGTTCTAAAGGTTGGTAAGGAAAATAATCTTCTTCATTCACTTCGGGTTCATTGGTAGTTTTACTACTTTTAGGAAGTATTGTGGAGCTTACTGAACGTTTCCCGAAATGAATCATAGAGTGCGCTTTCTTCTCCAACTGATCCTGTTCCGTGGTAGATGCTAAATCTTTTGTAGTTGATACTTTGTTTCGAAATCTTTTTCCAAAATACATAAACTGATGTTCTTTAACTGCTTCTTCTGCAGAAGGCCTTTTGCCAAAGTAAAGTATCCTGTGTTCACCATTTTCTTCTTCTGCTCCTACTTTTTTGCCGAATGAAAATAAATCATTATTATCATTGTCTGACTTCTTTCCAAAATACAGAATGGTGTGTCCTTTACCCAGATCTTCATCTGACTTCTTATCAAAATACAAAGTTTTGTGTCCGTTATGTACGCTATCCTCTCTTGTTCCGTAATCTTGTGAAAGACGTTTTCCGAAAGACATGATATTGTGGTCATTTGTACGCTTGATGAAAGGCTCCAAATCATTGTCTGGACTGGTTATAAGACGATCACCTAAACCTTCCAGCACAAGAATAGACGGATTGTTTCTTTGACCCGACCTCTTACCAAACGACATGATATGGTGGTCGTTATTTCGTTTAAAGTTCTTAGGAGCAAGTCGCTGGTACGGAAAATTTTCGACCTGGTCTTTGAGAAAGTAGAAAATATATCCAGGCTCATAACGCGGGTTTTTCGAAATACCAAGGTTGTCAGCAGGCAGTTGATCTCTGTATACATAATTATCGGTACTGGTAGCATCGGGTTCGTCTTGATCAATGTACCTTGACCAATCCCGTTTTCCAAAGTGAAGAAGCTGGTGGCCTGTATTCTCTGCTGCTCGCCTCCCGAAATGAACAAGTTCCTGGTTTCTTTTACTTTCGTCCGCTAGGGATTGTAGAAAATGAGTGAAAAAGATTGGAGAAACGTTTCTGAATCTTTTCACAGGCCTAGAAACTGAAGGGGTTGTTTCTGTTATCGGTAATAGATTCATCTCGGTTGATTTGATCGATTCTGCGTTTTCTAAGATGAAAAAGGATAACAATTGACTGTGGTTCGAAGCGAAATATGAAGGGAAAATACTTTAATCGATATTCTTGTTTATTGTATTATATCTTTTACAATAACACATATTATAAAAGTAAAGCATATATACATAAATAACGTAACTTAGTAATGTTAAAAAGAAAACACGTAGTATGTTGTACTTTTAATTTTAAGCACTTTATATAAACGTATGGAATATATTTTATTTTTGTTGGTTGGTTTTTGTATTTCGCGGAAAGGTATTCGAGAGCTATCTGCGCTAGCCGTCCCTACTTTAGCAGTGTAAGACTAGAGGGAGGGCAGCTAGTCGTCACCACTCACCGCCAAATCTTGGGCTACTCTTTTACCAACGAATAGTGGGACTGACCCTAACTTATAACGCCCCCACGGCTGAAAGGATGAGTATGTTTGGCGTGATGGGGATTCGAACCCGCGCCCTTTATAATATGAGTCGAGTGCCTTAACCACCTGGCCATGCCGGGCCTCGTGATATTTATGAAATCTATTGATTTCTAATGTTCCGTCAGTTTTCAGCGTAATAAATAAAAGTGTTAATAACAGTTAACCATCCAAAAATAACACTATTCATAATAAAGATTAGTTTTGTAAGAAAACAAACCAATATGAACAAGTTCATAACAAACAATGGTTTTGTTAAATCATCATCCAGTTTAGAGTATACGTGACACATTTGTTACGTAACCACCGAATACACAGTATTTATAAGAGACAACAGAATTGATAGATAACCATCCAATTCAAGAGTATTCATTAAAAATAATATTGTCAGATAACCACCCAATTCAATACAATAATATTCATAATACACGCTTAAAATAGAAAAAAAATAAATTCAAGAACCACACCCGTTGTTGTTGACTGGGTGAACATCACATCCTTAAATATGTGAATAAAAGTTCATAATACAGTGGTGTATAAGAAGGTGTAAACATATTTTAAAAACAAGCCTTATGAGTGATATGTAAAATTTACAGCGTACAATTTTATAAATATAGTTAGTTCCCTGAAAGAGAGCAACCTATCCTCTTGTATACATCTACAGTTAACCATACTCGCGTGAAATGAGGATTTAAAAAATACTGATATTTAATACTTTATAAATTTACAGCTCTTATTATTACATAGAACTGGTCATCTTGCTCAAATGGCCAGGTGGTTAAGGCGTAGTCTGAGGGTGTAGGGTTCAAATCCCCGTCGCACCAAACATGCTCGCCCTTTCAGCCTTCGGGTCGTTATATGTGCGACCAATCCCACTATTAGTTGGTAAAAGAGTAGCTTAAGAGTTGGCGGTAGGTGGTGATGCTTAACTGCCCGCCCTCTAGTCTTACACTGCTAAATTATGGACGGCTAGCGCAGGTCGCCCACGGGTAGCCTAGCCCAAAATTCAAAAACAAACAAACAATCTTTCGATAAAGTAGGGTTAGTTTAAATACGTTGAGTTTTTTCTTTTTATTTAAAACAATATTTATGAAACGGAAGTTATGAAACTAATATTATTATCACTTATTTTTGAATTTTCATTGGTTAGCTCAACGAAGTTGAAAATCTTACGCGATACTTAAAGCTAGGATACCCTACGAAGATAAAAAAAACGCCATTAATTTCATGAGATGAACCCAGTTGCGAGAAACTGATTATTCATTTGCACAGCGTTCTTGCTGAGTTTATGTTTCTTTAACCTAAGGGCTTACACCTAATATTAGCTACCTAGTACAGTATAATAATCGTATGATCTAATTTGTTTTTCAAAAACACTATTTTGCAGTGCTTTAATAGGATGTAAAATAGGCTTAAGAACAATATTAGAATGTGATTATTTTCGTGAGACCGACATGAAGTTATGTTTTTTTAACAATTGCACTGTAAAACTTGTCATTTGGTTTACTTTTCCACTGTTCTTGAATAATAGGTTTAGATAAAACTGTTAATTTCAGTGCTATCTTTTCATCGTTAGTTATTCACACGAGATAAATACACACGTACAAATATATATATTTACCTTTAATAGGTCATTTTATAAACATTTACTCTGAGAAACGGGGTTGTATAATACTTACCGGGGCCATCTTTTTGTTTCGCCACCTCACCATGTACAACAGCTATGCACATACTAAGGAGTATCACCAGTGAAGTCCCTTGAGTCATAATGTTGACAGTTCTGTAAGAAACCAATTAAAATGAAAAAGAAATATACTTCATTATAATAAATCTCGGGAATTAGAAAGAACAAACATACATTCAAAGTATTACACAATGTATGCGTCTAGGGTTTAACTGAAACGTAAATTCTAGAAAGCTAAACGTGTCAGATTTGTTATTCACTTGAAAATGACAATGACGTGTTTTGCGTTTTAAGCATGTGTTCATTGAAAGAGGAACGCTCTCCCTTTCAACCGTTAGGGTGTTATAACGTTACGATCATTCCTACTATTTTGGTAAAAGAGTAGCTCAAGAGTTGGCGGTGGATGATGATGACTAGCTGTCTTCCCTCTAGTCTTACACTGTTAAATTAGGGACGGCTAGCGCAGATAGCCGTCGTGTAGCTTTACTCGAAATTTAAGAAAGAAACAAACAATGATTTTGAACCAATTTTCGATGAAATTTACTATAGTAGTTGACTTAAATAAACAACTACAAATATGTATTGTCTAAAATTCTACGTTATTCAAAATAATCTTTAAATCGGTATTTGATTTCATAAAGTAGATTTCACACATATAATGTAATATTGAGAAGAAATAAAAGACTTTAAAAGATAAAAGCAAATACAAAATAGTTTAATGAATGAATGACGAATGAAATATTTATATTACCTTCTTAATGCTCCATTAGTATCATACACATTTCAGTTTTACCATGTTAACGTTCCTCCGGAACGAGGGATAATGTGTTATGGGTCAGTTTCACGTTAACTAACACGCTAATTTGAAATACGTCATTACCTGTTACATTTCTTTATAATGTTCGGTACAAAACCAGCTGGTGGTGTCACTCGGAACCCAGTAAACAGTTGTAAATTATATTCGCTCGTGCAAACTAATAGATAACGTAGATGAAATATTCCCTTCCTTTGATAACATTTATGAATACAGTTCAACTATAATGTATTAAAAGAATATAGAGAGAAGTGTGAAGATTGTTTTTAAGATAAAGGTTTAATCCTCTCCTAACTTTCTGAGCTCGTATAGATTTCCACTGATACAAGAACGAGTAACAGGTTTATACTGTCTACCTCAACATTTAAAGACAAATAAAATCTATTTCTGAAAGACAGTTAAGTTTGTTCGCTTCGTCTAACGACGAAATATTAGATGATTTCATTAATAATGGCCATAAATGGTGAGAAATCTATTTAACGCGTCAATAATAAGGACTATTTGCTTGTTAGCATTCTAAACCTGCTTCCTATATTTGTTTCGTTTGTTTATAATGCTAACTTCTAGGAAGGTAAATCATTAAAAGAACCAAAAATATGTTCACATACGCAATCAAATAACAACAAAAGTTAAAAATCACAGTTATTACATATATATATATATATATATAAATTTAAGTTATTTGAAATCATCCTATAGAAAAATATCATTTACAAAGGAATATACATATGCATGTATATATTATTCTTTTTCCGAACATTTTACACTATTTCGATAATCATACGTTTTCATTGTATAAAATATCTCTTTCGATTGTCTAATAATATATCTGTAATATTTCCGTCTCCAAAATATCATTTTTAAACTTCTCTAATAAATTATCCGTCTGCAGTTATAACGATTATACCTGTCACCCCAGTGACTCGGCGGGTTTCGATAGACGTGGTGAACAGTGCATATTTAGCCTGTTGTGTAGGTTTAGGCTTAACAAAAACCGAAACAAACTAAACTGAATATACCACCTTATTCTGAAGCTGGTTTAGTATACACAGCGTAAAACTAGCAGTGACCCTCAGTACTGGCATAGGTCTCTACGCCAAAGGAAATCTCTTCAGTATCTTTATAGTACAGCTAGATAGAATTACCATTTTATAAGTCTAGTTCCTTATTTACAAAGGAAATAAATAATATTTTATACGAAAATATTCACGTATCTTGAATAGGACATAATTATCATTACATAAGGAAATTTAGCCACTTGTTTATAATAGAACAGAACTAGCATTTTGTAAGAAAGCTTAGCCACGTGCTTACAAAGGAGAGAGCTAACATTTTGTACGAAAAACCTTGTCATGCTTACAATAATATAGTTGTGTGTACGTTAGTCCAGGACACTAGCTATTTTATAAATAATGTTGGAGTGGTGTTTGTCAGTGTAGTTTTTGCATAGTATAGACCTCAGTTTTGTGCCTGGTTTTTGAATAAATTTGGTATTAACTGGAATGTCATATTTAGTTACTAGTTTTTGCCAAATGTTGGTTATTTGTCTGCTGATGTCAGGAATATATGGTATACAGCAGTATATGGTTTCGTGATTTTTTGATTCGTGATATATATTTACTTTTGTTGGTTGATTTTGCTTTCTGTCTGGGAGTGTGCGTATAATGTTTTCTACGGTTTGTGGAGGAAACTTATTGATATTGATGAAGTATTGTTTTATTTTGTCTAATTCATCGTTAATTTTATCTGGTGAGCATAGTTTTATGGCTGTGTTTATTTGGTTTCTTAGTATGTTGAGTGTTTGTTTTGTTTCATGTGCTGAGTCCCAAAGAGTGTATAGTTCACTATGGGTGATTTTTCGGTGGATTTCTGTTTTGAATTGTGTGTCGATTCTTGTAATTTTGAGGTTAAGAAATGATATTTGATTGCTTTCTTCCTGTTCACATGTGAAGTTAATGTTGGGATGTATAGAGTTAATGTGATTGAAAAAATTTAGTGTGTGTTCTGTAGATGTGAATCCCGCAACCGTGTTATCTACATATCTGTACCAGTATAGTGGTGGATGTAATGCTGTGTTAATGGCTTGTGTTTCAACTTGTGTCATAAAAAATATTGGCTAAAACTGGTGATACTGGGTTGCCCATGCTTAGGTCATTTGTTTGTATATAGTTGTGGTTGTTGAACATGAAGTTTGTCTTTATCGTGGTGAATTCTATGAGAAAGCAAAATCAACCAACAAAAGTAAATATATCTCACGAATCAAAAAATCACGAAACCATATACTGCTGTATACCATATATTCCTGACATCAGCAGACAAATAACCAACATTTGGCAAAAACTAGTAACAAAATATGACATTCCAGTTAATACCAAATTTATTCAAAAACCAGGCACAAAACTGAGGTCTATACTATGTAAGAAACTACACTGACAAACACCACAACAACATTATTTATAAAATACAATGTGATAACTGCCACGACTTCTATATTGGAGAAACAAGTAGAAAAATGGAAACCAGATTCAAAGAACATAAAAAGTCACCTTCACACGTTTTCGAACACTGCAAGTCAAATAAACACAACATAACCATAGAAAACACTCAAATACTAAATAAACAAACATAAACAAACGCAAAATTAAAGAAGCCTTACTTATACAACAACTTAAACCCAAAATAAACCAATATAAAGGAACGCCTTTATACCTATATTAATATAATAAAATAAATAAAATTATATATTCAAACATCTAATACCGCCCTCTACATTCCGACACTCAGTTACACAACCCCTTTTAAACATGTGGTCAGCTTCTGGTCAGTTACCTCTTTCTTTGTGAACCTGACGATGACCGAAGAAGGTCGAAACGTTGTTCGCTCTTCTTTGTAAAATATTTTCTCAACCCAAACGAGCCGCTTTTTGCATATATATATCTACAAGGCTACTTGTGTATATATCGGCAGCGGAGACGTTGTACTGGTATACAATATCAAACAAATGAACAAATAAAAACAGAAACACTTATTCAACATTTGAAAGACTATTTCGACCCATCTTCAAGAGATTCAAACTTTATAATGCCTCACTGAGATCTATTATGTTTCTAAGGCAGTGTTTCTTATTCTACCGTCCATACTGTTATATATCTCAGGAGAGTATGTCGTTGTTCTTCATTTCCTCAGGGGTTTCAAGCTAAATGGAAATTTAAAAGTAAGGTAGAACCCAGATGCTGCTACTTAAAATTTGCATGTAAGTCTTTCAGTTTCACTCTTTGGTATCCAAACAGATCTGATTCTTTAAATCACGTCTAGTTGATTCAAATGTAAACTGCAACGAAAGCATATACGTACATACGTAATAATGATACGATTGTTTCTTGGCAAATAGATTTTTTCTCGTTTCCCTATTTTTCGGCACTCTGCAACTCACAAAGCGTTTGATGAAAAACATTAACATTATTAACAATTTAGAAAAATTTGTATAGGGACTGGAATAAATAGTTAAAAGTATTTTCATGTGATTTAAAAATCATAACACCGAACGTTTTAAAAGCTATTCGAGTCCGGTAAATTTTACCTTCACATAGTTCAAATACTAAGAGAAAGGAGGCTTTATTTACGATTCCTTTCTTTGTTGTTAAGCGTAAGATTACACGTTATGCTATCTGTAATGTGTCCACCATCGGTGTCGAAATTCACGTTTTTAGCATTTTAAACTTTCAAGACTTACCACTGAGCCTTTGATTCACGAGGGACTCGCATGGGTGGCGAAGCAGGAACAATACTTTAGGGCGAATTAATCCCAACAATTTACACTTTAACCTTTAATCTTTTCAAACATCTTCGGTTTAAAAGGAAAAAAAAAAAACACCAGAAATTCAGATACAAACGTACGAGATGAATAGTGGAAATAAAGGTATTTTCTGAACTTATTTGCAGGAAGATGTAAGTCGTTTGAGATGTATGCTTACATATGTAACCCAAATGTTTTACTCGTTTGGTGGTTTTCAAACAAAGAACACTTTGCAACGTCTGACATAATAGTTTGGAGACGAATATTGTCTAGCTGTATTTTATCAACTTAACTTTCAAAAGTTAGTTAGAAAGACCTACATGTGGATTAACTTACACTAGCAGTTAATATAACATAATACTTTTATGGAGTATTTGTAGAAGATGACTAAATATTAAAAAAATGTTTCTGAATTTTAAACTTCCATTCAAACCTGGCATTGTGTTTTATAGCATATCTTGGATATGGTATAAAATTATTAATGAGTTTCTTTATATTATTTTCCTTGTGTAAGGCTATGGATTAGGTTATCTGGTCTTTGTCCTTGGTGGAATTCAAACTCTGAATTTCAGCGTTATAACAATATGTTGTTAACCGTGAATATCTTGTCTTACAACTTCTAATGTGAAGTAGAAATGCATGTCAAAACATATTTATTTATTTATAATATATCCTACGAATAAGTGGCCTTAAATGAGTACATTTTGTTGGGTACATGGCCAGAGACGAATCTGCGGCTCAAACCACTCGCGTCCCGTCACTGTCAAAACATATTGTTACCATTTTGCACGTTTTAACTCCAGGCTTTACATGTCCTAATAGCCAAATGATCAGCAACGTTAAGACAACAGTACCGTACAGCCAGTTTGGCAGTTTGGGTGGTCATTGTCCAGTGATTCATGGTTACAAAGCGCAACACGAAATGATTTGCTGAAAGAAATTTGCCCATATAACACTGACAGCTTCCAGTTCTTCAGTGTATCCGAACCTGTTATCCAGCTACTGAGACAATAGTGTCTTTGTACTTGTTCGGTCCTCCAGATAAAGAGCCTTTTGGAAGGCAAAGCTTCTGTCATCCTAAATAGCTATATGCCATCACTTGATGGCATTGTTTGACAACGCCAGTGAATGACAGATTTTATCAGAATTAAGGCTAAACAGATTTGGATTTGATGTCCTATAGATTAGCCTGTACATTTTGACCAATAAGTCAATTTTGATAGTGATGGTTAACAAAACAATACGACTTTAGCGTCGTTAGTTAGCGCGTGTTAAAGAATTTATCTCAATTTATTTAAAATAAATACAATTTATATACATCCTACACAATAAAAAATGGCTTCTACTAAAGTAATATTTGTAACGGAAATGCTTTAAAATAGAAACAATTCACATAAAATGTTAATAGAAGAAGTGTTATATATGAATTTACTTTTGCCATAATTCGTCCAGTTTACGCTTGTCGTCATATGCACATAAGTTCATAAGTTTAAGAAGCTGTAACGAAACAGACGTCAACATACATGTTTTGCTGCAAGTTTAATTTAATGAAACGTTTTAAATTCCTCAGTTTCTCTTCCTTTAACAAATGCACATTAGGTGATGATTTCTGTCTAGGTATTTATTCAATGCTGCTTTAAAATAATGATGTAAATTCTCTGTTATCGCAGTCTGATACCTTAAACAAACAGGAACGGCCCGGCATGGCCAGGTGGTTAATCCACTCGTAATCTGAGGGTCGCGGGTTCGAATCCCCGTCGCACCAAACATTCTCACCCTTTCAGACGTGGAGGAGTTATAATGTGACCGTCAATCCAACTATTCGTTGGTAAAAGAGTAGCCCAAGAGTTGGCGGTGGGTAGTGATGACTAGTTGCCTTCCCTATAGTCTTATACTGCAAAATTAGGTGCGGCTAGCGCAGATAGCTCTCTTGTAGCTTTGCGCGAAATTCCAAAACAAACAAACAGGAATATGAAGAAAGATATTTAAGGAGCAGTTTTTCCTGACATTTCTGGAGGAACATTAAAAGAATTGTAGCACATTCGCTGACAAGATGAAAATAGTTCCTAATGCTCAGCGATCGTTCATAAAGAAATGCAATTTCTTTTTTATCTATGGGATTTTGAGTACGTTTTGTTTCACCATATAGCAACCTAATTTGTTTTTGTTCTGTTTTCACCTACGCTGGTTAGGTTCACATTGTGACCGACAACTGATAAGTCAACACCTTTCCACTACAAAACTCGTGTCTTGTATGGATCAAAACTCAGAAAATTGAAACTACTGTCTACTATATCCTACGTTTTTCATGGTATTTACTGAAACTTGTTTCTGTTTAAATATGTAAGCAAAATATTCGCTCTATTCTCTTTAGATGTTAGTTTAACGAAATAGTGAAGACGTTTTTTCTTTTTATTTAACTGGAGAAAGCAGTTAATCAAATGTTCATATAAATTTGACAATGGTTAAATATTTATGTTGGTCAAACACATCAGCTGTTTTTGAATGGTTATTAAAGATTAAGTACACGAAGAATTTGGTGGCATACCCATACAGTCTAATGAAACACTCAATTAAAAGAACCAAGCCAACTCATTATGTTTTAGAAGTTATAGACGTCACATAGAGGTTTTAAACGACTTCATTAGAGTTTGTGTTGAAACACTCAATTAATAGAACCAAGCCAACTCATTATGTTTTAGAAGTTATAGACGTCACATAGAGGTTTTAAACGACTTCATTAGAGTTTGTGTTGAAACACTCAATTAATAGAACCAAGCCAACTCATTATGTTTTAGAAGTTATAGACGTCACATAGAGGTTTTAAACGACTTCATTAGAGTTTGTGTGCTCCAAATGCCATGAAAACGGTTTCAAAGAACTAGAGATCATTAAAAAAAGTTTTAAAAATCAAACTAATATCTTTTGAATACAGTTGCTTTCGAAACGTTTCGCACAGGCTACATTGGACAGTCAAAAGCAAGCTTAAAAAGATTGATTAGTTGTATATAAAACGAATTAAATTTATGTCCAGATGATTTTCCTTATTATAATTAGGAGCAATTATGTTTGAATTGCACAGTTATTAATTTGTTATAAACAAATTCTTCAAACCACCTTTTCTCTGTACGTTTTATGATCTGTGATTGAGAGTAATGGTTTTCCTTGCATAAAAATATTTAAGAAGCGGTGATGCTATAGAGGGCGTACCCTACACTAAATAGTAAGTTGTTTTGACATCTAGTGAACGGGAAGTGTTACTACCATGGCAACTGCCTGGTTTACACAATATTATAGTGTAAAATTATATATGATATTCTAGTATGCAAAGTAGCGAGTCCATATGCTAGTAATGAATAGTGCAAGTTGTAAATATGATATAGTAGTACAGAACAGTGACAAAAAATGGAATTATGATATACTAGTGGCGAAAAGTGTAAGCTGGAAAAATATGTATTAATTGTTTGAATTTCGCGCAAAGTTACACGAGGACTATGTGAGCTGGCCGTCCGTGATTTTATTTTGTAAGGAAAGGCAGCTAATCATCATGACCCCCAGCCAACTCTTGGGCTATTCTTTTACCAACAAATAGTGGGATTGACCATCACTTTATAACATGCCCATGACTGAAAGGACGAGCATGTTTGTTGTGATGGGGATTCGAACAGGCGACCCTCAGATTACGAGTCGAATGTCTTAACTACCTGGCCTATGTGCTGATAAAATAACACTTTAAATAAAGTTGTTTATAGAGAATATCAGCTTTCTTTATGTTCGTCTTTCAAATACGAAACAGTCAATAAGTAAGTGTGTAATATTTATCAATCCGGCAATATTAAGATAGAATGCGTTTGATAACTTTACATTTACCGAGTTACATAAATATAAGATATGCAGACCGGTTTATTTGACGATAACAAAGCTAATGTAAAATTAAGTTGATAATTACATAAGTTGTTAGGGAAAAAAAGAAGACAAATTTCAATCTTGGTAAACCCAACATTGTTGGAAAACATTATTTATTTAGAAGACGTGGAGTGCACAGTTAACAAGGTCAGATCGACACAGATATGATAAGTTACACCAACGATGAAACGCTCTCATTTAACATCTGTTGAATTCCTACGAAAATTTTTGACGCGTGTATTTACTAAAACAGATAGAATAATTTCAACAAGGATTTAACGGTATCGATAAAAACCATTTGCATAACTGGCAGAACGTGCCTAGCAAATACTGATTTTTTTTTTTTTTTTTGCATGAAGCAGTGGGCATAAAGAATTGCATCTGGCTTTTCGACACTTTCATTCATAAAAGTATATTCACGGTTAAGTATGCATTGAAGATTTTAAAGATCAGGATGAAAGATAAACATTTCTTTTGACTTTGGTCGGAAATTGCAAATAGAAGTCTTAGAGGATAAACGTTGGTTATTTATAACAGAAATACTGAAGCCCGCACAAAAGTTTCGTGAAGTGAAGAAAAACATAAAATAGGCAGAAGTTTAACGAAGAAGTGGAAACATGAACTGTAATAGATGTAGCCTTCATAAGGAGAAAATACAGAAACTGTTTCATGTTCAGTAAGGAGAGAAACGTGGACCAGATCTAATTTTGTTAAGAAATGAAAACGGGCGCCGATATCTGTTCAAAAAGAGAGCAGAAACTTGGATTATAGGTAAGCCGTTAACGAAAGAAGACAGACTGATAGAAGTTTGATAAGACGAAGAAATGTGTAATGAGATGTGAGCTGGATGAAGTTAGAAAATTGGGTCTGGTGTCATGCCATTACTTAATGTAATATATTCCATAAAAAAAATGTATACGAGATAAAATAGAAAAAGAAAGATAAACTGACATTTGATAGGGCTATTCTTCATACTAATAATTAACTATTCTAGTTAATATGTTTGCAGGATTAGGAACTTTTTTAACAAGAATAATTGTGTATCATTTGTGCGGGTTTATGATTTTTTAACAAGAATAATTGTGTGTCATTTGTAAGGTGTTATTTTTGTTTTATAAGGACAGTGAGTGTGTGTCTCGTAGCAAAGCCAGATCGGGCTATCTTCTGTGTCAACCGAGGGAAATCGAACTTCTGATTTTAGCTTCGTAAATCCGTAGACTTTCCGTTATCCCACCGGGAACTCTTTAGCGAGGAAAAAGAAATACAAACTGGATAACGTAACATGTAAAGAAAAACGCCAATGCTTCTCAACGCCAATAGAGTGCTTTAAAACTAAGCTGAGGGTTTAATCCAACACTAACTGCTAGAAGGGTATTTTTAACAATGAACAGTGCCAATTTCGGGCTTTATGGTGGACAATTTTCTATGATAATTCGGAAATCGAAATGAGGACCTTTGTTTGTTATCATCATTCTGATGTGCTTCACGATGTGGATGATCGTCTTTCTTTCAGTGTTATGTGTTGTATTTATGATGTAGCTCATGTTGACGTCACCAAAATACTGTTTCTATTGGTTCATCAAAAACGAACGCAGGCTTTGTTACAGCCGCATGTAACTATAATCTCTTTTCCCAAGTCTGTTTCATTTTTCCTGGATAACTTGAGACCTGGAACTAAACCATATGACATGGAAGGCCATTCCACTCAGGACATTATCTTTACTCCATCAGTAAAAATCTCATTGCTGAACCTTTCTCCTCCAGGCCTGTTTTCCATCTGCTAAATAAACCGCTACCTTCACATGTAACTCTATCATGTTTTCTAGCAAGAATACTTTATAGTTTTATGTATAACAATATCACGTTCACGAAGCGCGTGATCACGTATACTTGATTGATAATTCGTCATAAATTTTATACTTTCCTTTACATGTGCCTTTTGCAACTTATTGATCAGCCCAGCATACCTAGAAATGTACCAAGAATATTTAAATTTGCAAATCATTTTTTGATGTTTTTAAGTGTGAAATGCCATCATCATACATGACAAATGTTATTAGAGCTGTTCAAATCTCATTAAAATTTGATGCATCATACTTTTGAAATAAGTAGCTTGTGCGAAAATTTTCATAAGAAATTAAACAATATTAAAGTAAGTTTAAATAAATATGTTTTTCAAATTGTATAACTGACAATATCCTGTCCTTCAGTGTTAAGTTTACGGACTTAAGTCCTAAGATCCTTGGTTCAATTCCCGCAGTGAATAGAGCACAGATGACATATAATTTAGCTATCTGTTGAAACAAAGAAACAAATTATTACGTAAAAACTGACCTTATCTCGATTTAAAAGTAATGCTTCAACCCGAAAATGTAATACAAAAAATGTAATTGTCAAATGCAGCATTTCATAGCAAAAAAAGTATAAGTTATATTTGAATTTAAATATTTTACATGTGATTCTAGGTGTATTGGGTCGATCATTATGAATTGCAAATGTGTATAAAGAATCATGTTTATTTAGTCACAACGTATAAGTGGTCACTTGTGATTTTGTCATACATAGTAGGGCCCGGCATGGCCAGGTGTATAAGGCACTCGACTCGTAATCTGAGGGTCGAGGGTTCGAATCCCCGTCACACCAAATGTGCTCGCCCTTTCAGCTGTGGTGGCGTTGTGATGTGACGGTTAATCTCACTGTTCGTTGGTAAAAGAGTAGCCCAAGAGTTGGCGGTGGGTGGTGATGACTAGCTGCTTTCCCTCTAGTCTTACACTGCTAAATTAGGGACGGCTAGCGCAGATAATCCTCGTGTAGCTATGCACGAAATTAAAAACAAAGCAATCATACATAGTAGTATGGTGAAACGTATTGCTAGAGAGCATAACGAGAAGAGTTTACGAATGTAGGAAACATTTTGATTAAGTGTCCAATGTGTCAAACACCCTCTTGTGGTCATATGTAAAAACAACTACGTTCACGAATCACGATGTATTTGAATGTAAGAGGACAATGAGTTAATAGCAGTGGTTCCACAGTAAGATAGCGTTAACAGACTGAAACTAGAGCGGAACGTACAGAAAAAAAAGATTATTATTAATGATAGAAGGCCAATTCTGATGTGCATAATATCTTGGATACCTGAGTTTGAGATTACATGTTCTGAGATCGAGGATGCATGTGTGAGGTTCAGGATTTTCTATTTATTAGAAAGAGGCTTAAACGACAATAGAAACACGAAGCTCTTTCTATTTTTGTCCAATTGGTAGATGTGTAAACTTACCGACTGTTCGGTATGACTATAATATCAAACACGAATGTAACAGAAATCGCCGTCTTTTGAATAATCTTTTCTAATACTAATGATAAATATTTTTTTTAATACTGATGACAGTGAGAGATTCAATAATGCGAAGACGAAAGTAACTGCTGGAGTTAAGAATAATAGAACAACATGAGATGTTGATACTGTTTCTCATTCTCTCAGACAGAGACTGAAAACAGTGTTGCAACTGGAAATCTGAGCCTTATTGTCACATCATAGTTGGTGTTAACTTTCAACATTGTACTACATGTCGCTGTAATCCCTATTACTGTTAGTTTAAGAATATTCTAGCAAAAGTCAAACGAGGGCTATCTGAACCGATAGACTACATGGAACGCAACGAGTAAACAGCACACACCGCCAACTTTTGATTTACACTTATCTGACGATTACTAGGCTTTATTCGTGACTCTGATAGCAAAAAAAAAAAAGAGAAAGAGAGAGCCTTTGGACCTAAAACTCAAAACTTCGTCATATTTCTCGAACGTTAAAAGTTTGATGATTATGAATCTTTGCCAAAATTCGCGTTAAACTCAAAAAATAAAAACCGTTAATAGAGTACTCTTAGATTTTATATCCTTAATCATTCCAAGTATTATGATGTATTACTGCTACTATTTTAATTATTGGTCTTAAAATTAGATATATATAATTATACCAGTTGTTTATATATATAATTTTAAAACCTTGTAGAAATTAAAAGAATTTCTGGTAATGAGTTTCTGAACAAAAATCAGGACCACTTTAAAAACTGCATTTTGAGAAATATTGTCCGTCATGCGCTAAGATAAAAAAAAAAATGTATTACCATTTGCTATTGATTAATACCTACAATATTAAAATGGCATGTCTGTGTGTCCATGGGTTTTTTTTGTATGACCGCTATAACTCTAAGAAGAAATGTTTCTAAGTTTACTGTTCTTTCGTTACGACTTTTTATGTTTCTGGAAAATAATAAATGTTTAAGCTATTTCTTACTGTTATTCTGTGTTACAGTAAGTTCAAAATACACACACCGGCATAGTCATTCTGACTATACCAATCTAATACGAGCAAATTTATTTGTTTGACGTTAAGCACAAAGTTACACAATGAGCTATCTGCGCTCTGTCAACCACGAGTATCTAAACTCGGTTGCTAGCGTTGTAAGTCCACAGATATATCACTGTTCCACTGAGCAAACCCGGGTACTTTGGCTCGTATATATGTATAGCTACTGTAGAGGTTGTTTTTATGAATGGTTTTAGTCGCCGAATAGTAGCTTATAGAATGACTCAGAGTTTGTTCGTTTGTTTCTAGTTGTTTTTTTTTCGAGTTCAAAATATTAACTCATGGCTTCGTCATTTTTTGACAGAGTTGAAATATAATGACAGTTTCGGACTCAGGAGGTCAAATCCTTTTGATTAATGTCCTTGATCACGCCCAAGGTCTCAAAGATTATTTATTTTTATTAAAAGCGTTTAGTCTGAAGGTAGGCGAGTAGAGATACTGATGAGTAATAAAATAGAATTGGGTATACACGCGCCCCAGGCTTGATTTTGGTGGCGCACATAAATATAGCTAATAAAAAGGTCTCATAAATTGATTTACTCTGATCCTGATTAAAAGTTTTTTGTGCGACGTGGCTATTGATAATTCCCTCTTGTTTTGTTATATGAAGCAAGAACGCGACTCTAAGAGATATTGTGGTCTACTATATCCTTCAGTGTCAGTGAACTACTGTGTAACCATCTGTAATAAAAAGATTAAACATAGTAAAGTTAATATAATAAATAACAAGGTTAATTTAATAAATAGCAAAGTTAATTTAATAAAATAACAAAGAAAAGTTGTATAACGGGATCATTAAGTCTGTTGTTGAAATAGTTTAGGTCATTTGTTACAAAATCTGAGAGCGAAAGCTATGCTTCCCGGTTGGGTAGAGGAAATTTTCGAAACTGACAATGCTAAAATCAGGAGCTTAATTCCTTGCGGTGAGCAGAGCGTGTATTAGTTTTGAGTTAAGAAAAACGATAACATAAACTTGAAAAGCTACTGTATAGAAATATTTCAGGTTTTTTCTAGATGTTTTTCTTTAAGAATAAAAACGTGACGAGGTATTTTATTCTTTGCGTAAACAGAAAACAGGGAAGGAATGTCACCCGAGACTCTATTTTAACAGCCATTTATAAGAACCAATCTCTCATGTATTGTTTTTTTTTTTTGTCAGGGAACATCAAATAGTAAACACATACGGAAGAAATCTGAGCTTTAAATGGTTTTTAGTTCCGATAATTTCGTCTTCTGTTTAGACCTGAAAGATGAAGATGCATCTGTAAATTGGTAAAGCTGCATGCTTGAGAGCGTGAAGAAACTGACGTTAGGGTTTTTTTGTTTGTTTTCACTTTCTAATTTAACAGTGTAAGACTTGAAGAAAGGTAGTTAGTCATCACCACCCACCGCCAACTTTTGGGTTACCCTTTTATCAACGAATAGTGGGATTAATCGTCACATTATAACGCCCCCACGGCTGAAATGGCGGGGTGTGGCGGGGATTCGAACCTAAGATTATGAGTCGAGTGCCTTAACCACCTGGGCATGCCAGGCCCGTCTGACGTCAGTGAAAGTTCAAATTTAATAAAATGTTTAGAGTTGAACTCTGTGAACGTTGTTTGATCAACACTATTTTTCAGTCTGGATAGTTTAATGTAACTAATTCTTGTTGTATTTCGTGACACAAAATTAAGATTCAAATTTATCTTTATTTGTCTTTGTCTGTGGCTCCGTTTGCCTGACAGTTCACCTATTCATAATTTCTCTATCTGACTTTCTACCGTATTTTCAATATTAAAATGTTTGTTATGTGGTATTGTCAAAGAACGGTCTCTCTCATAGCGTCAGTGGCGGATTTGAAATTACAATGATGACTGCGCTATATATTTGGATAAGGTTTGTGAAAGAATAACCTTTGTTCTTAAGGTATGACACCCACCCACCCTAGTGATCCAGCAATATGTCTGCGGACTTACAACGTTGGAAACCGGATTTCAGTACGTATGGCAGAGCAAAAATAGCCCATCGCATAACTTATTGATTAACTTCAAACCGACATACTTGAGACACACCATTCAAACAAGAAGTGCACCTTAAATTTGGAAAACTATTGGAAACTAGATTTTTTTACAATGTGCTGTGCGAACATTAAATAAATGATAAATTTTATTTTTTTATATATAATCGATAAATAGAAATTAAAAATGTATGTTTTTTGGTGTGAAACTATAACGTATTTATAACCTGATGTTTCTGTACACACTTTTCGTGATACAAACAAAAACGTATAATTTTATTTCGAATTTTATCAGAGATACACGAGTTTTAGATACTGCATTGTTAATATTTATTTCCTGTGAATAAATAGAAATGTTACTGTTAATAAAACGATTTAAAATAATGTTTTATTATAGATTTTGTTTTATCGTTCAGCTTTACGTAAGCATTATTTTGTGAAAGCTGTAATGTGAAATTTGAAGCAGTGTTACCTTTGATTCAGATGATGAAATCACTATTACACACAGAAGTAGTTGATGATTAAAAAAGTTAAACTGAATGAAAAAATAAAGTTATAAAAATTTGTTTGTTTAGAATTAAGCACAAAGCTACATAATGGGCTATCTGTGTTCTGCCCACCACAGGTATCGAAATCCCTTTGCGCCACTGAAGGGGCACGTTATAAAAGAAATCAAAACATATAAAGTACTTTATATAAAACTATTTAAAGGCTTTTTATAATTAAAATAACAACTATTTGAAGTGATCTAAGACATATTTGTTTTTTTAACAGTATTGTTTGTACAGTTTTTTTTTGTATCACAAATAAAGTTACTGACAAAATCATTCCCCGAAACTTTTGACGGGGTGAATATAGTATTCTGAAGTGTTTTATGTAAACAAAGAATGATATCCCTATTCAAACTTGATATACATTTCACTGATGATCAGAAACGACCCTTAATTAGACTAAAGACACATTTCTGTAAGCCTAATACATTTCTGTACTGTGTTTTTTTTTAATATAATGACCAGATACGTTATATAAGTTATAGAAAAAATTATTTTTTCTTTAATTATTTGATAATAAGCAATGCAACAGCGAACTTGTAGAGAAATTGTTGATAGACTGAAGTGAAATTTTCTATAAAATAAATGTGAATAGTTCGTTGTTTCTAGTTAATTTTTTTCTCGCAAAACAACGATGCTTCAAAATATGTCCACACCGTTATAGATACCAAAACAGAGACACAAGTGTTATTGTATACCTTCCTCCTTCAAAACGTTCTAACTTGTTCGTAAGAAACGTAAATAAACAAACTACATAATTAAGATATCTGTCATTGAATTAGCGCAAAACTACATAATGGATTATCTGTGTTTTGTTTACAACGGGGAAATCGAGCCCCGGATTTTAGTAGGTTTTAAACTTGCCGCTGTGAAATCAGAAGGTAATGCTATTTACTCATTGTACAGCATATGAACTAAAGGAATTACGATCTCGAAAAAAATGTTTTGTTGTATTTTGTGTTACTGTTTAGTAGGCACAGTTCTCAAAAGTTAAATGCTTTTAATTTTTAGTGCTCCATCGAAGGGATTGGAAAATAAAAAAAAATCGCAATAATAAATGTTTTAATTTATATTAATATTAAACAGTTAGAATGGAACCTAGTTAGTGCAAACTATTATCCAGAATCATATAAGCATTTTGCCGAATTGGTGAAACTAGTTAGTGTTAACTGTTATCCACAATCATATCAACATTTTACTGAACTGTTTTTGACGGCCCGGCATGACCAGGTGGTTAAGTTGCTCGACTTCTAATCAGAGGGTCGCAGGTTCATCACACCAAATATACTCGCCCTTTCAGTTGTGGGGGCGTTATAATGTGACGTTCAATTCCACTATTCTATGGTAAAAGTGTAGCCCAAAATTTACCTTGAGTGGTGATAACTAGCTGCCTTCCCTCTAGTTTTACACTGCAAAATTTAGGGACGGCTAGCGCAGATGGCCCTCGTGTAGCTTTGCGCGAAATTCCAAAGAAACCTAAACCTGTTTTTGAAGCTAGTTTGTATAAACTGTTAAACCTAGTTCGTTTAAACTGTTGTCTACAATCATTTTAACATTTTACTGAAGCCCTCATGATTTTGTATGTGAGTTAGCTACAGATACAAACTATATAGTTCAAGAAACATACTCAACGAAGTACTAAAATAAGATTGTTTTCTATGAACAAATATGTTCATCACAATACTGATAAAATCAACTAATCAAATGTTTGCCTTACAAGAAGCTTGAAAGTCAGAGAATGTTACTAAATGTAATATTTTTACACTGAAAATATAACGCTAGATATATAACGTTTAAAAGCGACTATGAAAAGCGCAATTTTTGATAAATATGCACAGAAAAATTTTTATTTCGCACGCAAATACATATATAACATGTATTTTAAAGAAAACAGTGTAAACTTTGATTTTTACTAATATCATTTAGGGTTATTAATTTTTATGAACTATTTTAAATGTTCACGTTTATGAACTAAGATATTACTTCAGCATTATGAAATATCTTTCTTATAGAAAGTAACAGATATATTTGCAGTTTTTGAGGTATTTTGTTTCCTTATGCTAGTAGTGAATCTCAGTCCTCTTAGTAGAACGTGTTGATTGTAACTAATTCGACATTCATCTCACTTAATTGTGTTAGTGCGCATAAAAAAAAAATTATTGCTAAAATATAACCATGGCCATTATAGATTCTATAAGAGGAAATTTGAGTGACCTAATGTATGTGTTTGTTTGATAATTTCATTGAAACTACTGACTTCTCAATAGTATTAAATAAGTTTTACGACACATTACACGTAATTGTATAAAGTTGTTAAAAGAGCTTAAATATATCTATTTTTTTATGTTTATGACCAGATAAATATTTTCGACAATTTCATATGATTCTCTAACTGTGAAATGATTTTCTTTGATAATGGCTTTGAGCCTAGAAGATAATGTATATTTCCAGGGTATAATTCAAAGAAGCCGATCGTCCTTCTCAACCATTATCAACTGTAAAACAATCTATATATTTACTTGAAATTCCAAGTTCTTATAAAACACGCAAAAAATCGGATTTGTTTACCCTTGTGATTTTATTACTAAGAAAACGCAATGAAAGTCTCAACTGTTTCAGTTTCATTCTTTCCCTGCAGAACAGATCTATTCATTTTCTCAGTGTGAAATACCTGAGTCAGTGCATTAGGCGTAGGTAGGATGTGAACTAAACATCTGCTGATGCCATTTGTTTCTGAAGTTATTCATAAAAATATATATATGCTTCCTCGTGAGATGTGGAATTCATATAGTTCACAAAGTCCGATTATTTTGGATACACTGAAACTTGTTATTTACTTCACGTGAGATTAAATTCCTCGTTACAAAAAAACAACAACAAACAAAAACAGATATTCCAGCGGATAAAAAAATCTGTAAACGTAATAGTTTATCATTAAACAAAATGCAGCTATGTCATTATAGTTTCATTAATATTTACCAAATAAAAATGATGAAACCTTTATATCTTTATATTTGATAAAGAATATTTCAACTGTTCTTACTTAAGAGTTATATTGTAACTATTTACGAAAGTTGAATACAATATCAGATACAGCAACTCTATTGTTCAATATGTGCCTTTGCAAAACGAATTAATACATAATAAATTGAAATAAACAAGAAAAATGTATCATGCTCTAACACGAAAAATTAGACTACTTTAAGGAAGATGAAACGTAATTTAATTCGACACTATTATTTGCTGTATTCTAAAAGGTAGACTGCTTTGAGGAAGATGAAACGTAATTTAATTCAACACTATTGTTTGCTGTATTCCAAAAGGTAGACTACTTTAAGGAAGATGAAACGTAATTTAATTCAAACAATTATTTGCTGTATTCCATAAGGTAGATTACTTTAAGGAAGATGAAACGTAATTTAATTCAACATTATTGTTTCCTGTGTTTTAAAAGGTAGACTACTTTAAGGAAGATGAAACGTAGTTTAATTCAGCACTATTGTTTGCTGTGTTCCAGAAGGTAGACTACTTTAAGGAAGATGAAACGTAATTTAATTCAACACTATTGTTTGCTGTATTTTAAAAGGTAGACTACTTTAAGGAAGATGAAACGTAATTTAATTCAAACAATAATTTGCTGTGTTCCATAAGGTAGATTACTTTAAGGAAGATGAAACGTAATTTAGTTCAAAACTATTGTTTGCTGTATTCCAAAAGGTATGTCGATTAAGTCTACAATAGCATTAGGTTCTGTATTTGCTATTCAGTTGCTAGCCGATTTGACTCGACTGAAAGAAACTGACTGAGCAGTTGAAAACGAAATTAACACTTTATTTTATATATGAAGCACGTAAAGACAACAATAGGATAAAATCGATTTAGTAAAATATGCTTCGCTTGTACATAGATTTTTTTTCTTTTGGTGACTATTCGTACTCTTAGAAAACAATCTACACAAAGCAATCATGAAGGAAAATCTGAGACACTTGACCTTATGTGAATTCTGATACAGTTCTATCTCTGCTTAATATGAAATTAAACCCTAACCCGTTAGAACTTCCCAGCATGTCATCTTCCCCACCATAAACATATTATCCGACTAACTTCATTAAAAGAAAAAGGAAAACAGTGGCTCAAACTTCTCTTATTTTCTCACATGAGTAGCATACCAGACATTTCGCAGAGACCCAATCCAGAAATCATTTAGTAAGCAAGCCAGATGTCGAGATAATTGAATTCTAGTGATACTGCTGCGAATGTGGAAAGACAGATCCTACGTCAATGTGATGCAGTGTTGGGTATATCTTGTTTTGTCTGGAACTTGTACTTAGGTTTTCGGTTTTCAAATTCGTGATAAATGGTGTGGTTACAAGTAGAACCTCGTTTAAAACAAACCTACGTAGGTATTAACAAAGAAATTGATTCTAGTATATGAATATCAGTTACACTTTTAATAATCTGTTTGACTAATTACTCATGAATAAATATATGGTGGTAAATTGGCTATTGTTTATACGATAAAGTGGTTTATCTTGGTGGTATTAATACTATGTTCAAAGCGAAGTTAGTATACATACTACTACGATATTTAAATAAGAAATGTGAAATATTTATCCATTGTTATAGGACATAATTATTGAGATAAATGTCTGTAGTGAAAAAATAGATGGAGCAGTTACCCCTTTGGCACGCCTTATACAAGCCTGTCTTAACTCATATATTGTAAGCATGTACAGTAAAACCTGTCTAAGCAGGAAACTGCAGAGGGAGGAAACCTGTACAAGCCGGAAATATCAAAATTTTTCAGTATTATCTTAAGATTTCTCTCATAAAAGGTTCTCTATATGGCGAAAGCTGCGTAACTATCTTTCACCTACCTCATCTACAAGTTGGATTAGAACCTGAATAAGGAGGAAAATGTTTTTGATTATATATTAATTTCTTATTTAATTAATAATTTCTTTAAATATTAATAAATTCTTCTTTAATTAATAATTTATTTAAGTATTTATAAATTCTTTTTTAATTAATAATTTCTTTAAAATTAATAAGTTCTTCTTTAATTAATAAGTTCTTCTTTAATTAATAATCTCTTTAAATATTAATAAGTTCTTCTTAAATTAATAATTTCTTGAAAATTAATAAGTTCTTCTTTAATTAATAATTTCTTTAAAATTAATAAGTTCTTCTTTAATTAATAATCTCTTTAAATATTAATAAGTTCTTCTTTAATTAATAATTTCTTGAAATATTAATCTTCTTTAATTAATAATTTCTTGAAATATTAATCTTCTTTAATTAATAATTTCTTGAAATATTAATAAATTCTCGGACATTTTGTTACAGTAGTATTGGTTAAATATATTCTGTTCTTTTTTCTGCTGTCATTATTTCGGAGGTTGCTATTGGAAAGAACTACAGTGAAACCTCTCTAAAGTAGCCACCTTCGGGACTGATACAAACTGGCCTGATTAGAGAGGTTCCACTGTATTGCCTGTACTTTTGGTCGCATTTACTGACCGAAAACTAGAGAAATTTTAGGTAATAGGTAACAGTAAAAATCTACACTTTTTCAAAAATTTAAGGAAGAATCAACTTCCTGTGGAATGGAAAGCGAATAATAAAGCGTGGATGACAAGTGTTATATTGGGTGAATTTTTGAGCAAACTAAGCAAAAGAATGGAACAATAAAATAGGAATATTCCACTTTTCCTAGATAATGCAACTTGTCACCCAAAAGTTTAACTTTCAAATGTTCGTTTAGTCTTTCTACCTCCATGTATAACATCAATTCTACAACCACTAGATAATGGAATTATATAGCGTATAAAACTGAAATACAGAAAATTGATGCTTCAGCATATTATTGCAAACATGGATGACTGTAAGAGAGCATCTGAAATGACCATGAAAATGGACGTGTTAGATACAATTACATTTTTAAGTCATTCAATCAAATGTGCAAAAGATGAATACATAATAAAGCGCTTTCGAAACTGTGGATTTATTATTGATAATGGAGGATATTGTGGAGAAGTTGTTTGTTTAGACGATTCTAGTGAAATCCAAACTCTGATTGAGAAGACTGACGCAGATGATTCTGTGAACGCGGAAGGTTTTATTGAACATTAACAATAATGTTTTAACAGAAACTGATGAAATCTATAATAGAATCACAAGATGATAACAGTGTGAGAGATTCAGAAGATGAACAAAATGGAAAAGACAGTGAGGAAATAAAAATTCCTACTTCTTCACAAGTGTTAAGTTATATTAACACTATCAAATTGTATGAAAAAATGAAGGGGAAAATGAACTTCATAAAAAGTCGTAGAATTGGCGTTCTCTTTTAACCACATGAGAAAACTCATTGAAAAACGAAACAGTTGAAATTGGACACTTTCTTCAAATAAATTTCATTAAGATTCTGTGTACTTATTTATATTTTGAATGTCTATTTTTGTTCTTATTCTAATAAATATAGCATAAACTGTATAATAACTTTATTTACAAACGTCTTACTTCTCTTGAGTCAAGAAAGTATAACGTTTTGCTCAAAAATTATGTATAATTAAGGAAATACATTTTCACTGTGTCTAAACTGGAAAACCTGCTTAAGCCAGAAATTTTACTCGGTCCCGTGGGATTCCGCCTTAGACAGGTTTTACTGTAATTCAAACAAAATTTCAAGTTTGTGACACCCGGGGACCCACATAAACTATAGTTGCAACTCCGTAAACGACCATATATGAACAGGACCGACCTACAATATTTGGGGCTTCTTACGAACTACAACTAAGAGTTCCCACACCTCTACGCCCCTATTACGATATTACACAAACTGATTAAATATATAGTTTTATTTTATACATTTTATGATTTAATGTGTTCTTTAAATCAAGTAATATTAGTAGAGCAGGCCTTTGGGGATGGAGAAATATCCTTTTCTTATGGTCTTCATAGGCCTACATAGGCCTCTAATAAAGGTAATATGGTAAATAATAGTACTAAAATATTAATTTAACTGGATATTTAGCGACTGTTTTTATACTGTGTTGATATAAGATCAATAGTTACTTATTTATTATGAATTCGTACTCTATATAGTGATGTATTTGAGCACTTTATATATAAGTTATAATTATTTTGTTTACTTGGTTTGAGACTATTACAAAATTTTTGGTTTTTTCGTGTCCACCGGGGAAATCGAACCCGGAATTTTGGCATTGTAAGTCTATAAACTTACTATTGTTCCGCCGAGTGATCTTATAGTTGGAAGAAAAGAAAATGTTAGGCCTCTTCTCTAGAACATTCTCAATTCTTATAATGTATTAAGCTTTCATTGTTCACGAGATTCAACATACAAAAACAAATCCAGAAATAATTATTTTTTCAGATATTAGGTTTTATATGAATAAATCGCAGAAATGTACGTATTAATTAATAATGTTGAGTGAATGTAATCAGTTTTTACACGTTCCCACGTATTTTAGAGGTAAAATAAAAAAGTTGTAAAGGCAATACAAATCTTGATATTTTGAAACTTATATATATCTAGTTAGCTATCGAACTATGTTGTGATATATACCGTATACGTTACAATTTTACAACCTCTAGCGAATATAATATAAAAATATCTATAAGAAGTAGGAAAGTGAAAATTAAGTTCAATCACTATTTCCTAAGCCTATAAACACAGACGTTTCTAAATCGTTATCCTTTATTACGTTTATTTGTTTATTTTTTAATTTCGCGCAAACATTCACGAAGGCTATATGAGGTATTTGTTCCTAATTTAGCAACGTAAGACTAGAGGAAAGGGAACTAGTCATCACTACCCACTGCCAACTCTTGATCTACTCTTTTACCAACAAATAGTGGGATTGACCGTAACATTATTACACTGTCACGGCTGAAAGGGCGAGCAAGTTTGGTATGTTGACATTTGAACCTACTACCCTAAGATTATAAGTCGAGTGTCTTAACCACCAGATTAAGCCACGCCCGCGTGTTCGCTAATGAGAATTCGAGCTCGCGACCACCATTATTATGGATATTCAGTCAGATATGGCTTTGGCTTAGTGTTTATCTTCCACGTTAGTCTAAAGTCATATGTGACTCCTAGAAATTTGGTTCTGTCGACACAAACGTGCGTGTAAATGTTAAATAGGTATCTCACACATCCCTACTGGAATAATTAAAATAACAGTGTAATGTTAATCATGAGCAACTTAATCATTGAGTGATGTCGAGAAACCCACTTGTTGAGAAATTTATATGCAAAAACGGCTCGTTTGGGTTGAGAAAATATTTTACATAGAAGAGCGAACAACGTTTCGACCTTTTTCGGTCATGGTCAGGTTCACAAAGAAAGAGGTAACTGACCGGAAGCTGACCACATCTATATTGGAGAAACAAGTAGAAAAATGGAAACCAGATTCAAAGAACATAAAAAGTCACCTTCACACGTTTTCGAACACTGCAAGTCAAATAAACACAACATAACCATGGAAAACACTCAAATACTAAATAAAGAAACAAACATAAACAAACGCAAAATTAAAGAAGCCTTACTTATACAACAACTTAAACCCAAAATAAACCAATATAAAGGAACGCCTTTATACCTATATTAATATAATAAAATAAATAAAATTATATATTCAAACATCTAATACCGCCCTCTACATTTCGACACACAGTTACACAACCCCTTTCAAACATGTGGTCAGCTTCCGGTCAGTTACCTCTTTCTTTGTGAACTTGACGATGACCGAAGAAGGTCGAAACGTTGTTCGCTCTTCTACGTAAAATATTTTCTCAACCAAAACGAGCCGTTTTTGCATATAAATTTCTCAACTTAATCATTGTTTATTGGGTTAAAAGAACTAAGCGTTGATATCCTTTGGCGTGATTTTAGATTATTTTAAAACTAACTGGAGTACCCGTCCTCTGGAGGGAAGTTATGTAAGTTCATGATTAATGAAAGATTATACTAGGACATGAAAAGTTGATTTCCTTATATGTTTTTTTCTAAAACAAACACCCATGAAATTCGCAAAACACAAAATTCAAAACTGAAAATTTGTATGTATCATTTCTTAAGCTCATAAAACATTCATAGCAAATTTGGCGAAGATTCGTCAACAAAGGTCAAAATATTGGTAAAAAAAAAACGCAAAACGTCCTTAAAACCCGCAAAACTGAAAATTTCTGTTTATCTATTCACGGATCCGATGAACCTCCAAAGTAAATTTGTTGAAGATCCATTTACAGGAGATGAGATAGTGATAAAACAAACACACGTAAAAACGCCCATAAAAACTTCAAAATGTAAGACTGAAATTCTGTATCTATCTCTCATGGACTGAATGAACATCCATACCAAATTTGTTGAAGATCCATTCAGAACCTGCTAAACAGTTACGTGGACATATAACATGCAACAGACAGTACTTTTATATTTATATAGATTTCACTTAAATTAACTGAATGATGTAAGCCATTCGAACACCTTTTCTAAATTCGTTATTTTACTCATAAAGTACGTCTACTCCATGTATACTCCTCTTATACCTTTATAAGACTCTTCGTGACGAAGAAATTGTTTGTTTCTTTGAATTTCGCGCAAAGCTACTCGAGGGCTATCTGCGCTAGCCGTCCCTAATTTTGCAGTGTAAGACTAGAGGGAAGGCAGCTAGTCATCCCAACCCACCGCCATCTCTTGGGCTACCCCTTTACCAACGAATAGTGGGATTGATCATCACATTATAACACCCCCACAGCTGAAAGGGCGAACATGTTTGGTGCGACGGGAATTCGAACCCACGACCCTCAGATTACGAGTCGAACGCCTTAACCCACCTGGCCATGCCGGGCTCGTGACGTAGAAATAAAAGGGTACATTATATTACACTCATCGTAACCAAGCTATACATTAATATTTAAATACGGAAAAGTATAAGCTTCATCGTGGCATCAGGTTATAACCAAGTGAACTTTATTATTTTAGGAAGTTAATTAATTAAATATACTTCAAATTATTCAGGAAAAATTGTTGAGAATTATGAGTAATTTTGAATATAAGGAACTGTAAAATTGCGTTTTTCCGGCTGAAGAATTAGTTTTCTTTCTAAATAAACCAGGACACTAAACGTTCAGTTGTGCATATCCTCTAATACTTCTTGCAATTAGCTAATAGATTTAGATATTTAAGTTTGATGGATTACCTTTCTTGTTCATCAAAACCTTCGTGATAGCCAAAAGATTTCAGAGATAAAATATAGCAAACTAGTGAAAATATGTTTCGGTTAAAGACACGAAAATTATATACAAAGTAAGGTGTAACTTGTTATTCGTGTATTCTAAAGATTTGTTGTAATATCTTATTACGCTTGTGGAATACCATATTCTGTTATTCATCTTCTTACTACATTCAACGTCATTTATGAAAGAGCAAATTCAATAGTTGGATCGCATTTGTAAGTAAAATGTTAATTGATATATATATATATATATATGATGCATGATTTATTTTTACCGCTTCGACGAGAAGGAAAGGTCCGGCATGGCCAAGTGGTTAAGACACTCGAATCGTAACTCGAGTCGCGGGTTCGAATTCCTATCACACCAACCATGCTTGCCCTTTCAGCTGTGGGGGCGTTATATTATGACGGTCAATCCCGCAAACCAGAAGGAAAAGTATTTCTTTTAAGATAATGTACTAGCATTTTTTAAGAGCATGGCTACCAGGTTCATCAACGCAGCTGTTTTATTAACACTCCACATTACCAATAATTTATTAATTTCATGTTTTCTTGTTGTTTCTGCGGTGGCGAGGGGGAGCTATATGATAACATTGGTAAAGATTTAATGGGTGGATTAATTATAATTACATGAGCTAAATTTCCATATATGATTTCCACGTCCACTTACAATAATTAACAATCACTATTCTAAACGTTTACCATTTTAATTTGTGGTTCAAAGAAACTGACAATTTGATTTACTCAGTGCAAGAACACTTCCAGTTGATGAACTGTTTATTGTTTGAAACCGCTTTAGCTTGTCTTTATTAGAGTGATACATCTGCGCAAGAATCAAATTAACTTATTTCACATGAACATTAGTTTAAAAGGGTTTTTGTATGTCGAATAACAAACATTTTAACGTTCATAACTTCAACTTGAATACACTGGATACACATACAAAGTTAGAACACGCGTGTGTACACCCACAGAAATAAATGAAAACTATAGAATAACATGAACATCATGGGCGTCACCTATTAAAAATAACTTTAATGTGTTACAAATTATTATTCTTTTGGAGAATGAATAATAAATGTTTATTTTCTGTATGTACTGTAAGTCAACCCAGTTAAACACTAAAATAGTGTAAGACATGAAATGTAAGGTTTTGTGACGTTCACACACAATATGCGTTATTTAAAAGCGTGTATCACGAGACCATTTGTAACCAATGATAAACCATGTCAAATAAACAGCTTAAAAAGATATAACAATGTGGTTTACCGTTGTGGTGATTAAATGAAATGTCATTGGGCATCACATTTATTTACTAAGTTTTCATAGCTGGTAATTATAAATTTCAGATTTATCTCCTTAGGAATTAGTTTAAAATATTTACTAGTAATAACATTTAAAAAATACTTTAATTTCGAAAGTTGGTCTTTAGTTTATCAGTATCGCGGGATCATATTTTAAATAACTACACCATTAATCTTGTATAACTTTTATTTTTTCAATGCTTCGTGTTTTTAAGGCTGTTATAACGTGTGAATCGTTATAAGCGCATGCATCCAATAAGATAAATACATAGATGTGACACAATAGTTTAAAATGAATGTATAACAGAATATATTTTAGTGGCTAATATTCAGACATTCTTTTTTTTTCTTATTCATATTTGTTAATGCGTCAACCCTCTGATTTTATTGATATGTTGTTCAGGTTTTATACACAGCATTAAGTTAAACAAAAGTTTGATTTTTCTCTGTTTTTGAATTTCGCGCAAAGTTAGACGAGTGCTACCTATGATAGCCATCCATAATTTAGCAGGGAGAGACTAGACGGAAGACAATTATTCATCGCCACTAACCACCAACTCTTGGGCTACTCTTTTACCAACAAATGATATGATTGACCGTCACATTATAACTCCATTACGGTTAAAATCACGAAAGTGTTTGGTGAAACGGTGATTCGAACCCATGACCTTTAGACTGCACTTCGAGCGCTGTAACCACCTGGCCATGATGGGGTGTATATATATATATCTTTAGCAACAGTGTTTTTCTAAAATTAATACACATGTGTGAGGCTTTGTTATCGAGTGTGAACAAACACTCTTTCTTTTCTTGTTTATTGGCCAAGTAAGGTTTTTATAGCTGATATTCTAAGCTATAACGTTAATGCTCTTGCAACAAATTACAAAAATATTGCAATTATACAGGCATATACTTATCTTTGTTGAATGCAACTGGAGTTTATTATGAGACATTTTTTCGAAAGTAAATGAAATCACGACCTATGTCTCCAGAATGTAAAATTATTACCTCAATATTTCGCTATTACAGCTTCATCAGAAGCTATCGATATCATACAAGTTTTCTAATCGGGCTTTCTGGAAACATACGTCGTGATTTTATTTACGTTTATAAAGGTATGTGACTTATATATTTGTTTGTCGTGTTTTGGCCACTTATTTCCGTAAGTCACAAGTTGTAAAATTTATTTCTTCTCTTTGGAAGAAGGAAAACAGGGAAATAAAACTGTATATGAATAACAAAAATGAAGTCGTACATAAATATCCATGAATGTTAATAGCAAATAATCGACTTATTGTATTTTAAGACCTTCATACTTAAATTATAAATATCCATTTTCTTTAGATTGCAGCTAAGTTCTAGTTGATTTAATAAGTTGTGTTACTGATTCAGATTTCTTCAGTTAAAGTTGAACAATTAGTTTGCTCTCAAGTCTGCTTTTGTGAAAGGATTTCTTAGATTAATATCCTGAACTTAAACTGAATATATATTGGCTATACACGAGCAATGAATTAACGAGCTCGACTATAGTAACTATATTAGCTTACCTCTAGAAGAGATCTAGAAGAGGAAACTTGTTGCTGTACTGAACTAGAATCTGAGTTTCAAGATGATCAGGAGACAAGGTCCGAACTGGAGTTCTTCAAGTTGCCAGCTGTCTCCAAGCCTCAGCGCGCTGAAGCCTTTGAAGGATGGTTGAACTGTACGTAGGCGGGAAGATTGATCACGATTGGCTAGAACTGTGAGAAGTTTAATAACCAACTTTCTATAGTCACGTGATATTTCTGAACTTCTTTATTGGCTAGCCACCACGAAAATCGAGTTCTCAAGATTAAGATTGAATATGTCCACTCTCAAACGTCAAATTTATACATCTAGAAAAGAAGGAGAGACTTGCTGGTGTTTGGGAGAAGAACTATGTTTTGGAACATTTCACAACATGATTTGTTTTACTTAAAATTAATCCGATAAATTTACATTTTTGATTGATAAACTTACAATAGATGCTACTTATTTCTTTGCCAATAGATGACTCTGCTGTGAAGCTAGACTGTGGGGTTAATTTGTTTAGTTTAGACTTACATCTTGTTTTGTTTGAAATCTGGACTATTTTACTGGAAAGTTTAAAGGTATATAAATAATACGTTTGAAACACATATTTTAAACCACAAAATGCGAAAAATTTTCTACATGGCGTAAAATAAAAACTTGTTTTGTTCAAATATGTGTTTATTTAAGATATTTTATTGGTGGACTCTTAGATAACTCATACTAATGCACACAGAATTGATAATAAGTTATTATAATCAACAGTTTTATTTATAAAAAGCTCAAGTCTATCTTCGAAATTAATTTCTGATATGAAAAGCTTAAGAAATATAAAATAATATATCTTTAAGAAAGAACATTAGGCGCTTAAGTTGAAGTGCTGTCTGACAGTGTCATTAATAAAGCATACTAATATTTTACGTTAACAACGGCATTTTGGGACTTATCAAATTATGTACAATAATTAAAAGATAGTTAAGTTAATAAAACAATCTACCCTCTTTGACATAAAAGAAGGGTAACTAAGAGTGTAAAGCGGGTAAAAGCTTAAGCCTTTTTTTAGTTAAATTTTACTAAAAGTTAATAAGTCTTGCTCCATATTTATTTTACATAGAATGAACAAATAAACATGTATGAAGAACAATAAACAATATAAAGTTGAAATGATTCTGGCTGCTATAATTAAATATATATTTACACACACTATTTTAAAGTATGAAACGAGTTATTTATTCGGTTAACATTTATCGAGACAAATCAACATTTACGTTATTTTCGTCACATAACCGAGTGAGAGCGTAATCTATTAGCAACTGAAGAGTGAGGGCGTTGTAAAGCTTATCTGTGACATATTTCTGAAAGTATTTAATATTTTATATTTTAATTTGTAATGATATGGGCTAAACAACACAATAATGAGTATATTTAGTAATTTTGGTAAATAAAAGCAACAAGGTAAAGTTTTAACTTAGAGTTTTGTGAGTTAAATTTGACTACTATGTTAACCTAGGCTTAGTAAATGTAACGTTGCTTTAGGTTTAAATATATTTCAACTTGTTGGTAAATCGTAAAACAGGATATATATATATACATTTTTTTATTAAATAAATACATCCGGTAAACTATTTTATTCTCTTTAGATTTTTTAAATTGAACTTATCCTTTATAAATTATAGATAAAGAGAGATCATAAATCAGGCTAAATACACTTTATTATTAACGTTACGAATATTGTTAGTTCTACCAAATTGCCCCCCGCTAGTACAGCGATATGTCTCCGGATTTACAACGCTAAAATAAGGTATTCGATTCCCCTTGGTGCGCTCAGCAGATAGCCCAATGTGGCTATACTATAAAAAAACAAACAAACATCGAACAAATTATTAAGTTCTGTATAATTAAAAATGCATTCTTAGTATGGAAACAACATAGTGTTAAACAATAATGTTAATGGTTTTTAAACGCTAGGCTTTAACAATAGGCTACATGTATTGGGTATCAAGTATTTATTTTCAGACTATAAGTATAAATACAATACTTAAGACTAATGTAGGAGTTAAGCGTTCGTAGTTTGTTAAGCGTAATGGATGAATAAGTGGATTTTATTCGGGAAGTCGAGACTGGAATGTATTTTCAAGATAGCTTGCAATAAAGATGTGCAATTTGAATGTAGAGTTTGTAGTCTGGAGGAGAAGGTTGAGGCAATAGATAAAGAGAAATGTATACTGTGGGAAATGGTAACAGGATTTTAGGAGGAGCTTACGCTTTTACATGAAAGGAATACATAATTTAACAATTACCTTCAGGACATTAGAAAGAGTACCATTAGAGTAAAAAATAATGAATTGAATTGTAATGAGCCTATTCTGTTGAGTCACAAATTTCAGCACGTGGCTTCTGCAGATGAGGAACTATTGGAGGAAAGGAAAAACCAAACGGTTAAAGATGGATGTGGATCATAATAAAGTAAAAGTTATAGGTAATTCCTTGACAAAGCATGTGAATAAAACAGTCTGCAGAGTAAATTGGGAGAAAAGAATCAGATTATGTTACTCATGGACAGAAGTGGATGATATAAATGACAGAGTGGGAAATATAAAAAATGGGGCTAGCAGAGATGCTGTTTGTGTGCTACATGTAGAGAATAATGATGTAAGGAAAGATAGGTCAGAAGAGCTAATTCGCAGTACAAATGGTTCATAAAGGCATTTAAAGAAAAAGGTATAACTCAATATTATCAGGGATACTGCCAAAAATTAAATGTGAAGATGAGGTTATAAGTAGGTCACTTTGACTACATTCTAGGATTTGTTAAGTAAATAAGGTTGAGGAAAGGCTGGTTGAACTTGAGGGACCAGTTTAGTGAAAGAAGGGATATTTTTGGTATCGATGATTTACATTTAAATAGAGTATAAGCTGACTTGTTTGCTGAAACTATAAGTGAAGTTTTAAACAAGGACAAGATAGTGGTGGTGGTCAGAAAAAACTAAATGCAAACGGAATAAAAGACAGCAAAAAGTTTAGCATAGAAAATGAGTGTAGAAGTAGTTGTTATAATAGGCTTAATTGTTACTACTGTGATGTTAGAAGTTTAAGAAATAAAATAGATGATTTAAGAGTATTAGTAGGAATGAAGGGTTTTGATATAATGAGAATAACTAAAACATGGTTAAAATTAGATGATTTTCATAACAAATGTTTCTTTGAAATACAGGTTTATAAGGTATTTAATAGGAATATATTATTAAGGAGTGGGGAAAATGACTTTATACATAAAATGTGATTTATACCTTGTTGAAGTTGAAGATATATAAGATAACAGCAAGGAGACTGGATCCATTTGGAATTTAATTAGTGGATATAAAGGTAAAATGATTTTATTAGGCCATCAAATGATATCGATGAAATTAATGAGAAACGATACAATGAGATTATGATTTCAGCTTTCAATGAAGTTTATTATTTACAAAATAATGAGTACAAATTTAAAGATGTTATGATTTCATTGTACAGGTCATTAGTTAGGCCACTTTTGGAGTATTGTGTTCAGTCTTGGGTTTCTTTCCTAAGAAGTTTACTAGAATGGTGCCTGGGACAAAGGTGTTGTCATGTAAGGAGAGGGTGAAATCTCTCAAACTATTTTCTATTGAAAATAGAAGAATTAGGGAAGATCTGATTGAGGCGTTTTGGGTTGTAAAGGGAATTGATGAAGGAGGCGCTTCAACTTTTATATTTATTTATTTAATAGTGAGAATAGTAGGACTAGGGGAACAAAAATAACTTTTTGGCAAGGTAGAAGTCATCTTCAGCTAAAACTTTTATTTTTTAACAGCATGGTTGGCCTTTGGAATGTGTTGTTTTCAGATGTTGTAGAGACAGTAAATTTAAATTAGTTTACGAAAACGCTTGACAAGTATGTGAATAATAAGGGTTGGCTTATTATTAGATTTTATGATTTTATTAGAGTTAGTTTAAAGTGTGGACAAGTCGAGATTGACCAACAGGCCCCATGCGGTCCAAAAACGTTATGCTACGTTATTAGCATCTCCATACATTTTGTTATCTTTGTAAATAATTTTGTTTGATTGTGAAAGATATAGAATCATCATTGTTATTTCTCTATAATTAATATTTGTTTTATTGTTCTGTTATTTGCTATTTGGCTAAGTAAGAAACACAAGTTGTTTGATTAAATATCTTGGGCCAATCATAATTTAGCTTTTATTTAAATTTTATTGGGCAAAATGACTGAAAATATGCATATAAACCAAAATCCAATACATTAAGGCATTTTCCTTCAAATCGTCATCATAATGAGTTGTCCAGTGGCTCAGTGGTAAAAATCGAAGTCTTATAGTCGCTTGGACAAAACACAGGTAGTTCTTGTATGGCTATGTGTTTAATAACAAACATATTGTAATCTTCAACTAAGAATGTCTTCTACTATTACACTGAATAAATTTTGAATTTCTACAAAGCGAAAATATTTCTTGGAAAGAAATTCTCCTAACTTTTTCTCTCTCTCTATTTTATCATTAACTCTCTAATACTTTAAACAATTTTAGGAAGCATTCATTGCGCGAGGATACTCATAAAAACATATACAGAGTTGTGAAACTTTAAGAGAATACCTCATTGTACCTATAGAATTGGTTATTTGTCCCTGTGAAGAAAAACTATTGTAATTTAAAATATTGGAAATAAAGTATAATAATAAAAAGAGGTAAACTGCAGGTATTCCCATTTTATGTATGATATTTTAATATGACATACACTTAATTATTTTTAATTCTTAAGAGAAGGACAACACAAAGGCACAAGTGATTTAGTGCGATAGATTTTTTAAGTTGTTCAAGATGTTTAAGTACAAAGCGCTACAACGTTGTCATGTATCATTGACTTTAGTTTCTGAAGCAGCCATCATTGAAAAAATAACGCTGAGATTTTCATATTCTGAGTTTTTCTTGCAGGTATGTAATGGATGATTTGTTTCCAAAACCACTATTCAGTGCAACTAACAAAATAAAATATTGCCATGAACATGAAACATCCGTAATACTGTTGGAGTTTAAGAAACTTGTAAAAGGATGTTCGCCAGGTGTTGTAAATTACTTATTGAACATACAGTTACGACAGAAAGTGTTCGTACCCCTGCGTCGTGAGTAGTGTTTTCCTCATAACTTAAAAAGTATCACGATTAGGATAATGAAAGTAGGGTATATTATAAATATTATATTAACACATATTTACATAACTTTTTAGGTAAATTGAACGACAAATAAACTGTTATAAACAAATAACCAAACATGGGAGGGGCAGAAAGTGTTCGTGCGTCTACTTTAATGGTCAACTGTGTAGCCTTTAAGGTGAATTACTTGGCGCAATCTCTCTTCATAGCCCTCCATGATTGTTTGACAGTACTCGACTGGTATTTTCTTCCATTCTTCTTTACAGAAGGCCTCCAACTCTTGCAAGTTTTTCGGATGACGCTGATGAACCTTGGTCTTCAAATCATGCCAAACGTTTTCAATTGGGTTGAGATCGGGTGACCTCGATGGCCATCCAAAACGCTTATATGATTCCTCTGCAACCAGGATTGCACATATTTCAATGTGTGCTTGGGGTCATTGTTGTGCTGGACGATCCAACGACGCCCAAGCCACAAGTTCTGAGCATCATTCTTGATATAAGTGCGTAATATATCAACGTACTCTTCTTTTTTCATGATTCCGTTGACGCGGTGAAGGCTACCTACACCAGAAGAGCTGAAGGAACCCCCTTAGCATGATCGAGCCACCTCCGTATTTAACTGTAGGGACGGTGTTCTTTGGAAGATTTCGTTTCCCCTTTTTAAGCTCTTCTGGGTTCAAAGCATGCAACATGTTCGTAACTATAGAGGTGCTTACTTCAACCCTAGTTTCCCTTACCAGTTTCTGTATGTCATTACGTGTTAAACGAGGATTCCTACTAACTTCTCTGAGAACCTTCCTCTTGGTTTTCTCTGGAATTTTGGTGGGGCGTCCGGAACGAGGGAGATTAGCAGTTGATCCTGTAAGCTTAAACTTGGCAATTATGCTTTGAACAGTAAATTTCTGCACATTAAGTTGTGTGGCAATATCGGAAAAAGAAACACGAGACTTGTATTTTACAATAATTCATTGTTTTAAATCACTGGACAGTTGTTTCCTGTTCGCCATGATGACCAAGCATATAATGACGGAGACGGTGCTAAATTGCCGGAAGTATATTTTTTGCTGGCTAAATTCCAATAATTATGAACCCAGTGTCTAGTTCTGGAATGGTATAATGTAGTTTTTCGCCAAACTAAACAAAATTTTTACGGGAATATTAGTTGTTCACACGTTCTGAACTGTACGAACACTTTCTGCTCCTCCTATTTTTGGTTATTTATTTATAAACAGTTTATTTGTCGTTTGATTTACATAAAACCTTATGTAGATGTGTGTTAGTATAAGAGTTATGACACATTTTACTTCTATTAGCCTAATCATGATACTTTTTAAGTTATGAGCAAAAAAAACACTCGGGACACAGGGGTACGAACACTTTCTGTTGTAACTGTATATATATGAGAAATTCAGTCCTATAGCATCAGAAAATACAGAGAATGTAATAAAAGGCTCACTGAAAGAAATGTTAAGTTTTTAAGTGTCAATTTTCTAAGAAACCTAAAAAAAACTTTTAAAAAATTGTTTTTGACATTAACATGTCAAGGACGGATAAAGTTTCAGGAAGCACAGTTATAGAACACTACATACTCTATCAGTAAGAAAGTCATTAGTGCTCAAATAGAATATAGCAAATACACTTGCTTTTTCAATAGAAAGTGTGTTCTTGTTCGTGGAAAATAGCACAAAATAATTTGGACAAATGAGTCCAAACTGAATTATTTCTTTTCAATAGGCGTATTTATGCTCATCGAAGAGTTAATGAGAGGTTGTAGAAAGAGGTCCTTACAACAGCTATTAATTATATACAGAATATTGTACAAATGATCCAACTGAATTGTTTGGTTTCACTAGGCGTACATACACTAGTGTTTGTTTTGTTTGTTTTTTGGAATTTCGCACAAAGCTTCTCGAGGGCTGCCTGTGCTAGCCGTCCCTAATTTAGCAGTGTAAGAGTTGAGGGAAGGCAGCTAGTCGTCACCACCCAGGGTCAACTCTTGGGCTACTCTTTTACCAACGAATAGTTGGATTGACCGTCACATTATAACGCCCCCACGGCGTTTAAGTGAAAGGGCAAGCATGTTTGGTGTGACGGGGATTCGAACCAGCGACGCTCGGAGTATGAGTCGCACGCCTTAACGCGCTTGGCCATGCTGGGCCATAAACTAGTGAGAGATTGTAGAAGGAGTGCCTTATAACAACGATAAAGTATATACCGAATATGGTATGATGGGGTGCAATATTTGTGAATGGTGTTGGCCATCTTCACAAAAATTAATGGGCTTATGGATCAACTTAAGTACCACAGAATATTAAGTTCATTAGTTTGGGGAAAAAGCTGGTTATATTTCAAGAAACGTCGCGCATATTTGACAAATAAAGAAAGCTCAGAAATTATTTAACGAATGGAATGACCGCTATAGAGTCCAAATCTAATCTCATAAAACAAATTTAGAATTATTTTGCTACATGCTCGGCCAAAGTACCAATCGTATTTTAAATGCCTCAGCTTCAAGAAATATAGAATCACTTCATACAAGATACATTTAAAAAATTAAATAGACACAATGCCACAAAGATGACAAGCTGTTAAGGATGTCTATCCTGAATATAAGCACTTAATAATAAACGTAAAGACATTATTCGTATACAAATTTGATAATAGTTTCTAGTAACATTACATTTTAGTAATTACAAGCTAATTTTTGCAAGACATTTATCATTATCTGTATGTAGAGCTAATAAAGATAAATACTATATGCTCTTCTACTATACACATTAAGAAAGTATTGGGTATTGATTTTAAGATGTGTCAAGTGTTAAATATGTATGATAAATAACCAGAAATTTCTGATTCAATAAATAACTAGCGATGCTGTATCTACAGAAATGTTTAAAAGTATAAAACTAATTATTTTCAAAACTTCACTGAAATATCATATTCTTCAGTTGGAAAGTTTGGTATTTCACATTACGTCTTTTGAGTGTCACTTAAGAACGAGCGTTTCGGTGAAGTACAGTGCAATTTTACCCATTACGAGAAAGACGTTATAGAACACAATGGATGAAGTGGGTAAATAAGATAAGTGTTTTTCCCAATTTAAGATGAGAGAAACCATCTGAAACTCCTGAATTGTATCTTCTAGGTGGCCTCAACCTTCGTGGACACACAGTATCGTTTCTAGTCTCGTGTCAGCTGTAGAACTGACAGTATTATAAAAGATAGTATAAATCTAATTATGGAACATTAACAAAGACGCTGTATTGCACAATTAAAGGCAATGCGCAGGTTGAACCTATATAAATTTAATTAGCATATATTTATTTTATAGGAAAGCAAAAGTAATATTGAATACTGAAGTTTATTCTAACCAAGCAAGAGACTTGCAAAGAAACGGTTTAACTAATACCACATAGAACACTAATATATCACTACGTAGTGAGCAGATGTGGAAGTTCGTAGCATAAGAGTATTCTCTTGTGTTACACAACTCCTAGTGTGTTAATTAACAAGGAACTTTATAACTTCCCTTAGCAGACAAATAATCGAAATAATTCGATTAATATTGGCGTTATAGTTGATCACATTAGCTCAGGAAAACACTTTCAGAACTGTTACATTGCAGGACTGTATTCTTACGTATTACAATTCAAGTAGTCTGAAACTGAGTTAAATGATAATTATAATTTAGAAGTTAAATAAATGTCGATACGTATTCAACTTATGATACTTTCCAACAAGATTGATACACAGTTTTCTATATTTTTAAAAGTGATGTATTTTAATATACTAACAATAATACAATTGATAATAACGATTATTACTAATGATTTCCTATATACAAAAGTTTTGAAAACTTATAAACAGTATTGAATTTTCTATCTGATCTGGAACTTTCTTGATATCTTATCGAGGGTTCGCGATGAGCAAATTAATTCTGAGTTGATATAGGTACAATTCACTTAACCGGGAGCTAGATAACTGTTCATTGGTCACACACGAGTTTTCACAGCTGAAATTATACAGTGTCTTCGAAAAAATACTAATATCCGATGTGATTCCACTGAAGTTGAATGGTTTGTACTGTTCGAAATATACAAACGTTCCTGGTCAAATATCTGAAGTTCATGATAAATAAGCATTAATCACAGTTATAACTTCCTAGGTTTAAAGTATATTAATTATAGCAAACCAATAACATATACTGTATCTTGGCGCGTCATGTTGATTGCAATTACAGGTGTGAGGAAAGTTTCTAGAAACTGCAGCTTGCATAACAATATTGATGATATACCAGTGTTTACGTACACGCATACATTGTTGATTCTTAGACTCAAAAATCTTCTACAACTTTAGTGAATAGGCTAGAATTTCGCAATACAGATTTAACAGTATAAGTTATATACATTTCTAAATATAAATTCAACTTAAACAAATACCAATAATAAAATAGATATATAATATTAAATCCGTCACAGTATTGATAGAAGGGCGCAAGCAAATACAGTCGCCAAATTTTCAAAATGTAAATAAATAACTCATTTACTGGCGCTTCATGTGACTTAGCGCCTTCTCTACGTAACGTTTCAATAATAAATAATTTATTCATAAAATGTTAGGGTGTTTTCTGGATTAATAAACGATAACAGTATTAAAAAGCATAATTTCAAGGATAATGTCATTAACCTCTAAAAAAAAAATTAAACAAATTTCCAAATTTTCTTTAAAAAATTAATTCACTTGTACTTACATCAAAAAATCGATATAGCTACTGAGTTACAATAAGTAAACAAATAATTTAGTAACAACACCAGTGCCATTGAAATTATAGTTGATGAAAAATTTAAACATATATTTTCTATTACAGTACATGAAATCCTATAGTTTATTTGTGAGAAGTTAAACACAAAGCTGCACAAAGGGCTATCTGTGCTTTGTCCATAATGAGTATCGAAACTCGGTTTCTAGGTCGTAATCCGAAGATATTTTGTTTTGCCAATGGTGAGAATATTTTACAGACAAGCAAAAGTTATAATAACACGTCGAAAGTCTCTACTACCACCAATATCTGCAGTATCTTGTCATTTAGAACACGGCTCTAAGTAATTAACAAAATCTAGGGAATTATTGCAATAAAGCTCTTTTTTTGCATAGCATAGACAAAGCAAAGACAAAGTAATTTTTCTACTTTGTTCCTTTACACTCATCTCAATATTAAGTTAAGCCCAAATTTAATTTTTCAAGAAACAAATATCTTATAAGATAATGTTCCCTCGATAGGTTAGTGGTAAAGTGGTACTATTTTACAATGTTAAAATCCAGAGTTCGATTTTACGCATTGAACAGAGCCCGAGTAGCTGTTGTGTAATTTTTTGTTAACAAAATAAACAAAGTTATAAGATGCAGATATCTATTATATTAAACGTAACTCATTTTATAATCTCGAACCGTGTAATGTTTTTATTTTGTTTGTTGTAAAACAAAAAGCTATACAATGGGCTATTTCTGCGGTGCCTAGTGCCTACCACCACCATCGAAATCCAGTTGATAGAGTTATAAGTCTTTAGGCTTACCGCTGAGCCACTGAATGGAACACCCGTAAAGAGAAACTCTCTTAATTGTCTTTCACCCTATTGAAGACTACCTGATTCTTTTCGGCTATAAATTATCAACGTTTAGATTTTAAAAAATCACATACAATTGACGATAAGTTTCAACGTATAGACCATAAATTAAATATAAGTGAAGATAACTTAACAATGTTTAGACAGTACAATACGAGGGCTGTTCAAAAAATACGCGGACTATTTGAATTGCGCGGCTCCAGTTGGTTTCAGGGGAATCCGCTTGGTGTCGCTAGGTTCGCACAGATCAGCTGATTACGACGCCATTTCCCGATTGCAGATATCTTTATTTGTGTATTAGCTACGTGGTTTTAAGTGAAGTGCGATTTTTTCGTTTGGCGGATTTCAGAATGAATGACCTGAAGGAGCAACGACTTGCTGTGAAATTTTGTGTTAAACTTGGAAAATCTGCGACTGAAACTTTTGCTATGCTTAACACGGCTTACGGTGATGTTGCTATGAAGCGAACGGCATGTTTCAAGTGGCATGAACGTTTTAAGGATGGTCGACAGTCCATTGAAGATGATGAGCGTCCTGGACGTCCTTCCACCTCAACTGACGACCCACACGTCGACAAAATCAACACCCTGGTGCGGGAAAATCGACGTCTGACTGTCAGGGAGCTTGCTGAAGAGTGTGGGATATCAGTTGGATCTTGTTACGAGATTTTGACCGAAAAATCTGAGGGTGAAATTCAGCCCTCAGAACTCGTGAGTTTTTGGCCAAACACTCGATCACTGTTCTTTCCCACCCCCCTACTCACCTGACCTTGCTCCTTGCGATTTTTGCTTATTCTCCAAACTCAAAAGACCCTTGAAAAGAAGAAGATTTGAGACGATTCCAGAGATTAAGGCAAATGCAACGAAGGAGCTGGAGGACATTACAAAAGAAGAGTACCAAGTCTGTTTCAACAAGTGGAAACACCGTTGGGATAAGTGTGTGCGTTGGGGAGGAGAGTACTTTGAAGGGGTCCCAGACCTGTAACTTCTAAATAAAGTACATTTTGTTTTATGACGTCAGTCCGCGTATTTTTTTAACAGACCTCGTACATGGAACTGAGGATGACTTAATAATGTTTAAGCAATAAAATGCATGGAACTGGGGATAAATTACAATGTTTAGATAATAAAACACAGAACTGAGGATAAATTACAATGTTTAGATAATAAAACACAGAACTGAGGATAAATTACAACGTTTAGATAATAAAACACAGAACTGAGGATGAATTACAACGTTTGAATAATAAAACACAAAACTGAAAATAAATGAGTAACGTTTAGATAAAAAAATATACTTGATGATGTCGACACTGTTGAAAATAGAATATTAAAAACCGAGTTTATCCATGAGGTCGATAAGACAAAGTTCACTGGTTATTGTGAATTTTGAAGACAATATGACGAGATGTCAAAAGTTTAAACTTTTGATAAGATAGGCTCTACTTAAGACAGTTTTATGTTTTATAAAAGAAGCAATGACCTTATTCGATGTGTTGTCGTCAAGAGAAATGTAGACCAACACCTTACAATAATTTAAGTGTTACTGATAATTAATTTTTTGAAAATCAAAAGGTTTGGTTTAATTTGCTCTTTCTTATGTGTAGAAACAACCTCTTGTAAAGAATCATATAGCATCTTGCAACAAAAATAAAAACTGGTTCCTACTCGTCCTATTATTTTATTACTTCAGCAGACAGTAATCTGAATCTTCTGTCCTATCTCGTCCTATTGTTTTATTAAATCAGCAGATAGTAATTTGAATCTTCTATCCTATTAACATCTCGGATAATCTTGTCCTATTGTCTTATTAATTCAGCAAATAGTAATCTGAGTCTTCTGTTCTACCAACATCGCGGATAATCTTGTCCTATTGTTTTATTAATTCAGCAAATAGTAATCTGAGTCTTCTGTTCTACCAACATCGCGGATACTCTTGTCCTATTGTCTTATTAAATCAGCAGATAGTAATATGAGTCTTCTGTCCTATCAACATCGCGGATAATTTTGAAAACTTTGATAACATAATCTCTCTCTCCCCAAAAAAGTTAAGAAATCTTGACATCTATCCATAAAACGTACCTTTCATTACTAAAATCATCCCATAATCTCACCCATGAATCTTACCAATATGTTAGTATATTCTTTCAAATATAAGATGACTGTTCATTTCTTTCTTCTTTTCCATAGATGTATCCTGCTCTACCCCAATTCAAAGTGTCCTGTCTAAGCATTGTGAATATAAACTTTGTAATAAAAATTAATAATTCTTTAAAGAACCAATTTTATATTTTTGGTAGAGTGCAAAAACGACAGAAATAGGTTCCTCATAAAATAATGTCAGTACTCAACTTTTCAACCTATTATACCATTGTTAAGCAACTATGCTTTCTGACCTTCTCAGTTGTTTCTGACTTTGTTTTCGTTATAAACCCATTGTTTTGTAGTTATAAAAGATTAAATACGTTTTTCATAGTTCACAGTATAGAAGTATTTGTATATTGGTTTGAATAAAATATTTAAGCTCATTTCCACTAGAAGCGTCACTAAAGACTGGTGAACAATACTTAAAAGCATGGTCATCATTCTAAAATGAGAGTCACAAGTAACTAAGCGGTAGTATACAAATGGCTGGTGAAACACTTAATAAAAGTTTTAAGAAGAACAACCAATAGTATTTGAGAGAATCGTCATAAAAAAAGTGGTCAACATATTTAAGAATCAAGTCATAAATGTCTGGAAAACAACATAAAAATGACTATTCAACCTATTTAAGGAAATATTCACAACTAACAGGTCAACAATATTTAAGCAAAGGATCATAAAACTGATTAGCAGTACTTAAGAAAAACTTCTCGACAACGGCATTTAAGGGAAGAGTCATTAATGACTGGTCAACAGCATTTGAAAGAAGAAGTGTGATAAATAAATGGTCAAAGGTATGGCGTGAAATGTGTTGAAAATAACTGGTCAGCAATAATTTAGAAAGGCATCAGAAATGACTGGTCTACCAATACCTAAGAAAAGTGTCAAAAAGGTCTGGCCAACAGTATTTGAGTCATCAGTGATGTCGAGAAAACCCACTTGTAGAGAAATATATATGCAAAAACGGCTCGTTTGGGCTGAGAACATATTTAACGTAGAAGAGCGAACAACGTTTCGACCTTTTTCGGTCATCGTCAGGTTCACAAAGAAAGAAAGAGGTAACCTCTTTCAGTTACCAGTTACGATGACCGAAGAAGGTCGAAACGTTGTTCGCTCTTCCACGTAAAATATTTTCTCAACCAAAATGAGCCGTTTTTGCATAAGTATTTGAGTCACATTTGCTAATTTCAGAGATATTACAATTTCACTGTCGCGCAGCAATTTAAAACAAAATATTTGGGATGTATATATGCTTTTTATCATATAAAAATATTCAAAAGAAAATTTTTTACCTAAATGTATTTATTTATTTTTGAACGAAAATTGAATATTAGAAACTCAAGATATCGTAATTTGTCTTCAGAACCTATGTACTTCAATATCACTTCCTATTATTGGAAATTTTATGGTAATATTATGACATATCACTTCAAAAGCATAACGACATTTACAATAGTCTAATGTTGAAAAGGATTATTTGGCAGCCACACTGAAGATTTAATAACATTTAATTATAAAACGTCTGCAGAGGCCTTCATTACGAAGGAGCTATTTCTGTATCTCCATACAAAGTAATTTGAAACTCATATATTTGAGAAAACGCTGCTTTGCTCTACCTACATACGCTAAATAACGGTGAGGATAGACTAATGATAATAAATATTTGCTCAGCGGTATAAGAAGGTTGTTTGGGTTATCTTACTTCATATTATCGTTTCGAACTGAAAGAAAATTCTTGAGGATATTTGTCATACACCATAGTTAAGACGACTTAATGAAACTAGTACGATTCGTCAAGGTTGATTTATCAAACTAAGCCTCTTATTGTTGTTGATATTGTAGAAGTTCGGCATACTCATATGTTTAAAGATGTAATAAATGTCTTTTATCGCTAGTAGCGCAGCCTTGTCGCTCGCGATTCAGAGTCATACGTTCGAACTGCATTCCGTTTCTTGACAATGTCTAATCGTGAAATGCGTCTCGAATTAGTAGACGGTTCCATATACATTACCGAGAACAAACAGCCTCGTTTAAACTTTATTTCAATTACGTAGTTGGAAAAATGTTTCAAATACGTGATCAGTTGAGATGGCTCATGAAAAATTACCCCTTGGCTCATGAAAGTTTACCCTTTCGCGTTCAAAATATTTCATTTTATTCGAAAATTCCTATATATTCATAATTACTGCAACATTAAATGAAGGTTTATGAATGCTATTAAATTACAGGACAACGGTTAATAGTGAGTTTGAGCACTCAGTAATAAGTAAAACGAGACATCGTCAACACTTACGAAAGATGAAGTTTCTTCATCTATTTGGTTTCTACTAATTGACGTTACTATCAAGTTAATTCCACACACAGTAATATTAGACTTCTAGGCATGTTATTAAAAGTTTTAAACAAAGTAATGCATTTAATTTCAGCACTTTGAAATAAAGTAAAGAGACGGTAGATAAATAAAACCCATGAACCTTCTATTATATTAAAACTAGAATCATATATCATCTGGTAGTTTTAAAGAAAATGATACATTTATCCTCAGAATTGTTTTAAAATAATATACAGGGAAAAGTAACCATATCCTTATAGATTATATTATTTTAAAACTAAAACAATTAGTTATCTGGTAGTTTTGAATAAAGCAAAACACTGGCTTTCACTAATTTATTTGAAATAATATACAGGGAAAAGTAACCATATCCTTGTAGATTATATTATTTTAAAATTAAAACAATTAGTTACGTGGTAGTTTTGAATAAAGCAAAACACTGGCTTTCACTAATTTATTTGAAATAATATACAGGGAAAAGTAACCATATCCTTGTAGATTATATTATTTTAAAATTAAAACAATTAGTTACGTGGTAGTTTTGAATAAAGCAAAACACTGGGTTTCACTAATTTATTTAAAATAATATAGAAAAATTAACTAACGTTAAAGCGTATTCTTAATTGTAAGGTCTGATGCCAGTAGTTTCAAAATAATAGAAAGTAATGTTGCAATAACGTTAGAGTTAAATATATCCATTAAAACAACACCTGTGACTTTACACTACACAGTTTAGAACCTGATCCGATATCTATACATATACTGACTCTGAGAGTTTACCTAACAGGTGAACGCTTTGTTAAATTCCAGGTTGATATTTGTAATCAAAATCAACTAAAACACTTTTAAATAAAAAAAGACTTGTTTGTTTTAGAGAAAAGCAGCACTGATCTATCTGTTGTGCTTACTCCGAGGAACCGAACTACATATTTTAGCAACCAATGCGTATATGTACTTCATACACAGTCTTTGAGAAAGAGCACTTCTGTTAAAGCGCCCATAAGCAGTTCATGTGTACATGAGATGGCTTCCTGCAACGGCAAGGCGCTTTTTTTAAAATACAATATACTTAATATACATAGTATAAAATAATAGTACACCAATTGTATGATATAATCTCATAAAAACAAAGAAGTACCCTAGTAGGACAGCGATAAGTTTACGAAGTTACTCCACTGAAATCCAGGGTGTGATTCTCTGAGGTGGACATAACAGATAGGTCAATATGGCTTTGCTCTACAAACATACAAAATACCTGACTAAACTAATATTTCCGTAACTCCACCTTGAACAGTCTTACAAATCTTACATTGTCATTTCATTTGGGTTAATAATAATTTTCTTACAGCTGTTTGTAACTGAGGGTAAACTAAGAAAGTTGTGTGATAAATATGCAGAAAGAGGTAACTATTTATAATAAAAGCACAGATAAAAGTAAAGATTGGTAATAAACATACAGAAAGGAGTAAAGATTAGTAATAAACATACAGATAGAAGTAACGATTTGTTTAAACTTTCATATTTATCATTTTTAGCTTTCAAAATGAAAGTATAATGCAGTTTTCAAAGAATATCAGTTTTTAGTCTTATAATTTCTTCTCTATCTACTGTATAAGCAGAATTCTATGTTATAGAATATTTTAAGTCTTGTAATTTCTTTTTTTATCGTATCTATATAATAAGAGTTTCGCTTCACAAAATATACTCTTCAAAAAAGGAAACGAAAAAGGCAAAATTTGAGACAAATTGTTAACAAGTTTATTCCGGGTAGTTCTGTATGACATGTGTGAAACTTTGCACAATCACTGCTGAACATCCAAAGTCTGCAAAGGCGAAGTTCACGCTCACTAGTTGAAGTTTAACGTCACTCAACGTCAATAACGAATATGCCCCCCGTGAGCATCAATAAATGCTTATCATCTCCTGCCCATGGAAGCGATGAGATGACGAATCACATCCTGTGGAATGGCTGTCAACTCAGCCTGCAAAGCTGCTGCAAGCTGAGGTAGAGTCCGCGGTTGAGGTTGTCGCCGTCGCAGACGTCTATCCAACTCATCCCAAAGATGTTCGATGGGGTTTAAATCTGGTGATCTGGAGGGCCAGGGAAGAACGTTGATGTTGTGGTGTCTCAAGAAGACAGTGGTGAGTCGGGCTGTGTGAGGACGGGCGTTGCCATGTTGAAAAACGTCGTTGACGTTCACCATGATGGGTTGCACATGGGGCCTAAGAATCTCGTCGACGGTTGCGTACGGTCTGATCGGAAATCCTACGCAGCCCCGGTATGGTTGAGGCAGTAGACGTCGCAGTGGTAGTCCTATTCCGAAGGTGACGTAACCGGATGTAGCGATCTTGTGCGGGCGTGGTCACACGAGGTCTGCCAGATCGTGGACGGTCACGAGTTGATCCATGTTGTTGTTGACGATTCCATAGCCTTGTGATGGTGCTTGGGTGGACATTCACAGCTCTGGCAACATCTGATCGAGATTCGCCTGCTTTTAAGCGACCAATGGCGTTGTTGCGTTGTGCTTCAGTCAGTCTTGGCGTAACTGTATTGCGTGTCGGTGGCTTAACACTGAGCTATGGAAACCGAGAACCCGTCACTTTTATAGGGATTTTGTACATGTTGCACTTGCAGAACATGCAGATCTCTCAAACAAATTTATTGTATACGAATGCGTTTTGGCGAAAAATCCGATGTTTTCCTCCGTTTTCAAAGTGCACAACTTTTATTGTTATTTTGGTCTGACAATCAGTGCCTTAACACGTGTAACATCACATACTCTGAGCTTGTAACGTTATTACATATATTTCTCTTTAAAATAAAAAAAATATTCCTTTTGCGTTTCTTTTTTTGAAGAGTATATTTCAAGTATTCTTTATCGTAGTACAATATAACTAGTTTTATTTCATGCTGACGTTCTTATAGAGTCTGACTTCTCGATTGGTAAAGAGAACTCTTCTAGAATTCTCTATAAATAGCAAATAACAGTGATGCCATGTACTAGACAAAATAAAAAACAAACACTTATATCTATACTGCTGAACCAGGCTAGCATATTGCTACAATCGATTCATGGCCTGAAGCAATAACCAATACATTTAATATGAAAACGAATCATATAATTCACTAAGAGGAGATATATTCAAAAATACTGTTAACATACGGATCAGTGCATGAATAAATGCAGCTATTACAATAATATGAAATACTGCAGCTAGTACAAAGTGAACAATGCGCGTCTATCGTCTGAAATGTGAGGTTTTTAACGTTATGTTTCATTTCTTCGGAACGACTTGATGAGCCACGTGAATTTCAACTAAGCCTTTTTCATTATCCTAAAGAAGATACTGTTGACTTTATCTTCTAAGTACTTTTCCTTTTAAAGACAAAAACAGAAACGTAGTGCGGATATAGAGCAAGTCAAGTGAGTCCACCTAGCTATTTCTCAAAAATATATGAATGGAAGCTCTTTGGTTTCAAATAAAAGTATAAAGAAAGTTTCAATATGTTTTAACATGCTTACAATACTGTCTGCAAACCTAAAGTAGCAGAAGTGGCATATATTATGCGTACTCCATCTCCTCTGGGCTTTTATCTAGCTTATGTATAGGCATTCATTTCTTATATACTTGAAATTAGTACGTACGTATTTCGCAGCTAATTTTTTTTTCACGAACATGTTTAAAACCCTTTTTTCCTTTATCTAGTTTGAAAAATTTTTCTTTCAAGCCTGCCTGGTAGTTTACTGTATAGTTTTAGCTGTTTTATACTGAACTTCAAAAAGACATATCCTTATTGTATGTCTGTGTGTTTTCGTTTAAGAAATAGAATGGTGACAGTATAGAGGGCGTAAAGTGTAGGTTGACACTTTATGTACTATTCACTTTAACAGTTACGACCTGATTCACTTTCATTGTACCTCAAAAAATTAACAGTTGTAGCTATATTTGAACTATCTAAATGTCAAGCATTAGTAATAAATTAAAAAAAGATCTCAATGAATTATTCAAACATAAGTATTCATCAGAAATTTTAAAAGAAAATTTGTAAAAATTGGTCTCAAAAACAACTCGTAAGCACGTGGATCAACACGACAGATCCCTAGAGTAATAGGTCGAAATGTCAGCTACAAAGCACATAATAGCTACAGTACCTTTAACTGACATTTACTATCGAATTAACATACACCTGGCTAGTGTAATTTTAATAGCATTACAAAGTTGCGTGTAATTTAAAATTACTTGACTGATGTCAACTTGCAATTGACATATTTTAGCTGGACTGATTCGGTTGAAGCTTTTATTACGGATTTACCTATAAACTGATCAACCTTCGATGAGATTAAATAAAACTTATGGTAAAGTACACTGCATGTAATTAGCACTGTTAAGCCCTTAGGAGAGTCAATTCGCCAAGATTATGACAACATAAAGAGTGCGCATAAAAAAAATTAAACTCATTACCTCTGTTCACTTTTAAAAAACAACACATTTGTTACTTTGAGTGCCTTAGAAAAACGAGAGAGTAATATTAGCACATCTGTTTTAGATAATGTATTTATTTTTCATTTATTATTATTGCAACTGAAATTCTTGATTATTATCACCCTTGGTAATACAAACACTAAATATTCTATCAACACCTGCTCTCATTGTAACTGTTTTGACCACAAAGTTTACAAGTAGATTGTTGTTGTTATTCCTTACAGTGCAAATCATTCACCAAATTCTGTTAATTTGTATCCATACATTTTATAAAAAACTAAGTTAAGAAAAAAGCAAAATTGAATTTATGTTTATTTATGTTAACGTATCGATAAGACTAAATAAGTTTGAAAAAGGCGTAATCCTTGGGTTTCTTAATCTGTTGTCAACAAACTCGTAGACCTCTAATAGACGTTTATATAAAATTAGCATATGTTAATGTGCATTAATTATGTGTAACATGTATAAATAATGATTACTTTTACTTCTCATGATAACGTAGCTAGCAGGAATTTTAAAACACAAATAGGTAAGCACACCCTCTATTGTTGTTTTTTTCATTGTCCTTTAACACGAAAATATCCACAACAAACCTAGCCTTTGTTATTTAAATATCATGACAAAATATTGCATTACAATGTCAAATGCATCACTATCTTTTATTATTATTGTTTCTATTCACCAATAGTAATGTTTATCATTGTACTTTACAGAAGCTATCGCACAGTTTTAAAATATGAATTGTACGTCTCTCAGGGATCTTGTTTTCAGTTATGCCTCTGTGGTTTTGTTGTACTTAATAATTCATTCACGTTTGGTTGTTTATTTTGTATTTAGCACTGGCGCTTTGTTTACTGTCGTCAGTTCATGTTATTTCTGTATTATTTCAGATATAATAGTAATAATACTAAGGGAGTTATATTTCATTCGTCAGGTGAAAGTAATTGATTAAAAACAACTTTCGGTAATGTGATTATTTCTAAATGTTAATTAATGAAAGTTTCATCAACTCATTGTTGTACTGTGCAACTTAAGAAGAATAATAGCAGCTGAAAACAACTACACAGAAAATAGTAAAAAAACTCAGTATTGATAGCATTGTGGTATAGCGGAAGTAATTCACTTGATACGAAACTAATATGAATTAATCTGAAGAAACTGTTTGGTCGGTTGTTCTGTTATTATTTAACCAATAAAGACCAAGTCATAACTTATTTATAAGCACTGCTCAACCCTTATAAATAATTTATCAACTCGTTCTGGCTTTCCACCTGTAAATCTACAGCGTATGATTAAATGTTGTTATTTAACTCCTTAAACCCTTAAGTTTTTGCGCGTTCTGCTGAAATTACTTTCATGATTTCCCAATCTTATGAGGCTGTCGTATAAGGAGAGGCTGAATCTGTCAAACGGTTTTTTTCTTCAAAAAAAGAGGAGTTGTGGAGAACTGATTGAGGTGTTTAGTAAAATTGTAAAGGGAACGGGTAGTTTTGGTGCATTACTGTTACATATTTAACTGTGAATATGGTAAGATTAGAGGACACAGATATAAATTTCGGTAGGGTAAGAGTCATCTTCAGCTAAGTCAGTTTTATTTTTGTAAGAGGGTAGTTGGTCTTTGGAATGGGTTGTTTTTAGATGGTTAGAGACAATAAATTTAATTATTTTCATTGTATTTAAACTTGATAAATTTATGAATGATAAGGGTTGACTTTAAGTTTTCTTTAAAGTTAATTTAGTTTCGAATGTGGAAAAACTGAGATGGACAAATAAGTCCGATGTTGCTCTGAAACTCAGTACAAGGTTTTATAAAGATTTATATGCCGTGAATGGCCTATGTTAATACAAGGTGTATTCAAGTTTTACATGCCGTAAATGACCTATATCAATATAAAGATTTATTAAACTTTACATGCCGTAAATGGTTGTTTGTTTGTTTTGAATTTCGCGCAAAGCCACACGAGGGCTATCTGCACTAGATGTCTATAATTTAGCAATGTAAGACTAAAGGGAAGGCAGATAGTCATCACTACCCACCGCCAACTCTTGGACTACTCTTTTACCAACGAATAGTGAAATTGACCGTCATATTGTAAATTCCGCACGGTTGAAAGAGCAAGCATATTTGGTGTGACAAGGATTCGAACCCGCGATCCTCAGATTAGGAGTTGAGCGCCCAAAAAACGAGGCCGTGCCGGGCTAGTGAATGGCCTATGTCAGTACAATGTTAGCGGAATATGTGGATCAGCAACTCTACAATATTCACTTTCTTGATATATATACTTCTCGATTCATACTTGTAAGATTTGCTTGGCAGATTATACAACATTAGAAAATAAATCTGTAATTTTTAATTTAGGACTAATGTAAACATTAGTAGTTCAATATTATTGAGAAAACTACAGACCATACGAATTTTTGATATCATTAGAAGACTTTTAAAGACGCTGAACTGCCAAATCCTATCATTGTGTCCGAAATGCGTTTGCATGTGATGTAAAATACAATAAACGTTCTTTAATATAAAATAATAAACTAGACCTACAACAATTTTTTAGCATAAAATCTTTCTTTTAGATTCATTGCTCGAGTCGATTAATTAGTTTATTTTCGTCTTGCGTTCTTTACAACTAAGAAGTTTGTCGTATAGTGTTGGCAAATATAAAATCATTTGGCCGAAAGGTAAAGCGGTATTTATTGTACGTTAATGTTGAAATGTTCTTTTATTAAAATATCAGAAGGAAGGAAAGTTTTACCACACCTATAAACATTTTAATTATCTTAACTAATGTCGTGTAATAAGAGAAAATTTCGAAAGCTATGATTTGTAAAAAAAGGAATAGATATTTTTATGTGAGCAAAACAAGTAAATATTCACGAAGTATAAGCTTCGAATTTTCTGAATTTTGTTTTTGAATTTCGCGCAAAGCTACACATGGGCTTTCTGCGCTAGTCGTCTCTAATTTAGCAGAGTAAGAGTAGAGGGAAGGAAGCTAGTCATCACTGCCCACCGCCAACCCTTGAGCTACTCTTTTACTAACGAATAGTGGGATTGACCATCACATAATATAACGCCCCTACGGCTGAAAGGGCGAGCATATTTGGGACGACGGGGATTCGAACCTGCGGCCTTCAGATTACGAATCGAGCGCCTCAACCCACCTAGCAATGGCAGGCCAGGTATAAGCTAACATTTCACGTGCTTCTATATAGAAAATACTTTTAACACAGTTAACCAACTGAGTTACATATCATTCTGATTACTTTTTGTTGTTTTTGACGGTTGAGAAATATAATTCAATCAAGCTACTTACTTTACTTGGCGAATTAGTTTTGATCATATAAAAAACGACGATAGGTACTTGTGAATATCTGGGGAAGCACTATTATAGTGTCAGTGTTTTCGTTTGTTTTTTTCTTATCTTATGAAAACCGTGGAACCTAACCCTAGCTATTTTGAGAAGAAAAAAAAACACAAAAATGATGAACCGTTTACTGCACAAATTTTACAGTAGAAGAAAGAAAATAATAAGAAACTCTCATCACAGCTTATTGAAGACCGAGTGGTTAAATAACTCAGTTCACTTTAAACTAAAATACTTAGATAGGGATCTGAAGTGAGTTTACGCGAAGCTGTGCACTTTGCTGCTATTTAAAGTTATTTTGAACTCTCAGGAGAGTGAATTTACGAAGATATGGAAAGCAATTCGATATAGATATGTTTGCTATAAAGCATAAAATAAAATGTAGAAACTTACTGTTCAGTCTCTTTTCAGCTTTACAACAAAATCTACTTAATGTATAAGCTACTTCCTGCTTTTATTTATGAATATGTATAACGATTCATCGTAATTATTACAGTATTTATAGTAAGAATGAGCCATATCTGTTATACGTGCAATGCAAATTAAAATTTCAAATTGTGTGTAAACAACATGTGAACGAATCTTTATAAACAGTTCATTGAGTAATAAACAAACTGCAGAATAACAAGCCACCAAAACAGTTGAGAATGACGGTAGAGTAAAAAAAAATTGTCAATCTGATTATCTGACTGAAAGACTGACTAACGTTATTAGAAATGCATAGTTCTCCTTCTTCACCATATCTAAATGCAAATAATTTGATTATGCTCTCTTGGCAGAAAGAATTTCCCTTTGTTTTACTTATATCTTTGATAATAATAAGTAATAACAATAAAAAATTTTCAACACTACTAGTGAGCTTACAATAGACTACAAGCCATATTCCATGATTACGAGCACGTTCTGTGAGCTGCCAAGTAACAATAAACTCTCACATCATGTGAGGGTGCGCGATTCCTTATGCGTATGCACTGTGGGATCAGATAAAACTTGGCCTAGTTAGATTCTCTAGATCAAGGTTCTAACTATAATTTAACTTTATTTCTATGCACCTGACTTAAGAATCCTGTGTTGAACAAGAAGTAGGTGCCTAAAACATAAGTTTCCTCAGTAAAGAAGAGCTTTGCCAATGCCGAAGCTGACAAGGCTTTGTTTTAGCGTTCTGAATTGAAAACAAAAATAATAAACTTGTGTGATCTTTTGACATTTAAGGTTGTACTTGAAAAAATGCGGTTTTTAAAATATGCTTTTAAAGAAAACAAAGCGAGAGAAAATGATAAAATCTTATTTGATAACTTGAAAAGTGCTTGTCCCAGCGAATAGATCATTATTGCAGAAATAGAGATAAGTTTAGAAACAATATGCCAAATTACCCTTTAGCCATTATATCAGAAAACAAAAACAACAACACACACAAAGAGTACCACCTTGATTAAATACGATAAAAATTACAGGAAAAATATGAAGAAAAGCCACGAAATTCAAGAAATAACTATAAGAAAAGCTACGAGAAACATAGGCTATTACGTCAGTCACTCTAAATATTTCGTACCAGAAGAAAAGCTATAAGACAAGTGGAAAACATTTTAAAATAAAAATTAGGAATATGAATGGGACCATCAAAAATATGGAAACAGGGTAAGAATGGGCGAGAAAACATTAGAAAACCTTACAATACTTGAGTTTTGAAATGGTACAATCTCAAAGTGAGTGTGACCATCGTTCTACCTATTCCTATTTTGTGTTTTACTTTGAACACAATTATACAGTTGAATTGAGTTTTAATGGCAGCTAATACTTTATAAATTTTCCAAAATTTATAAATTTCAAAAATTAGCAGTTTTGATAGAATTTTGGGGCCTATTTCTTACACGTCAAACAATTATAATGTCTTCCATAAGTAACATATAACTATTGGAGCTTTCTCTCTCACTTCCAACATCAACCATTTTTCTTATGATGCTATAAATTTGGTTAAGACCAGGTAAGTTGATTAAATACATGTAACTTTACTCAAATTATTTTCTAGCCACATTTGTTAACAGTGGGTGCCCGAGCTATTACTTTTATCTTGGAGTCTATGGCTTCAGTTTCTTGACTTTTAATATAGCACTCAATTAATATATTTTACACGAAAGATCTCTACCCTAGTCGTCCTTAATTTATCAATGAAAGACTATAGGGAAGGAAGCTAATCATTATCACCCACCGCCAATCCTTGGGCTACTGCCTTGTTTGTGTTTCCTTACAGCAAAGTCACATTGGGCTATCTTCTATGTCCACTGAGGGAAACAGAACCGTTTTAGCGTTCTAAATTCAAAGACTTATCGCTGTCCCACTTGGGAACGGCTACTCTTTTACCAATGAATAGTGGGATTGACCATTATGTTATAACGTCAGCAGGATGAAACGTTGAGCGTGTTTGATAGGACGGATAATCGCATGTTAGTTATAAACGTTAATGTTTCCGCAACCTATAAATAGTCTAACCAAAACTTACTTAAATACAAATTGACTGTAATTCATTTTTCCCCAATTACAAAAAATCGTTTAGTTTGATCTCGTACAAAATATTCTAAAGTGTTTTTTTTATTCTTTCAGTATTTGTCCGTCGGGCTATTTTTCTTTCTCAGGTGTCGCTTAGTCTATCCAGTCCAATCATTTAATCTACCGGGACATGCGCTGTGTAAGAGGCAAACAAATTGAATGAACATTGATGGTATTCTAAAGACAGACTGGTTCTCTCATTGTGTGACGTAAATATCAGGGCAAAGCTAAAATGAAACCATTTCACAAAAGAAAAAAATATGGAATTCTACGCCACTTTTTGTGTAAGATAAGTCTATTTCCTCACTTCGGTAAGAATCAAATATTTACAAACTCCTAAAGTGTGTTTGCAACGCATTTTGGAAACTTCCTTTTAAGTCATTTCTATTCTTGTGAAGCAGTATGCTTACCTTACACACAAGCCATCCGGAATTTTTTATATATTTCACATCCTGACAGACAGTTCACTTCACTTCCATGGATCTTTTCGTTTTTTAGTCTGCAATACAGTTCTTGATATTTTGAACGTATTATGTTAGTAACTGCATTTGTTTGCTAGAAAGTACCTTTAGTTATTGTATTTGTCGTGATCAAAAATACTTTATAAAGTTAGAACGAGGAACCTAATAGTTTTGAGTCTAATATAAAATAACACTATACGCATTTATCATAGACTGTTTGATAAAAACACTTTGTACTCTTATCACAATTAATATGATAAAAACACTCTGTACTCTCATCACAACTAGTCTGATAAAAACACTATGCACTCTCATCACAACTAGTATGATAAAACACTCTGCACTCTTATCACAACTAGTCTGATAAAGCACTATGCACCTCATCACAAGTTGGATAAAACACTGTGCAATCTCATCACAATTGGTCTGAAAAAATGCACTTTCATTCCAACTACTCTGATAAAAACACTAAGTACTCTCATCACAACTAGTATGATAAAAACACAATGCACTCTCATCACAACTAGTCTGATAAAAACACTAAGTAACCTCATCACATCTCATCAACAAGTCCTCCACAGTGAACAGAGCATAAATACCTCGTTGTGTAGCTTTGCCTTAAACACAATAACAACAACAGAAAAAAATCAAATTTATATTATTAAAGCTATAATGCACTCTTATGATATTCAAGTGAAACATCTTGTTTATATTATCAATGAGGCACTCTCATCTCACCTTACAATCTGTACTGACCAAATAAAAAAACGCACGTAATCGTATTGTTTAAATCACGTGCTATACACTACGTTTATATATAGAAAAGTAGTAAACGTGTATTTTTATGTCAACGCTCAAAGCTTAATCTATTTATACTCTCCAGAAATAATCCTTGAACGTAGAGACAGCCTATGTTCTTTAATGCATACAACTAAAAACATATTTAATTTCTTATTTCTAAAATTTGCTCCTTCCACTTATAGCAGGAACTTATGCTGTTAAAAGTGTGTTAACACACGAATTTCTTGTATACGTTTCAAACAATGCCATTCAGTGTGAACAAACAAAACTTGATCACCAAAAGTTGTTTTACGAACTTTTAAGTAACTTGAGCAAGATTCTGAATGAAATTTTCTTCCATTTAAAGTAAACTATGAAGACACACTTTTAAAGAACACGTAAAGGTTTGGATGTAAATGTAAGTTCTGAGTTTAATGTAATCTGTAATATCTTATGTTGTTAATCACACAACTACACACACGGTTCCCAGCAGTATAAGTCAACTGACGTATTAACATTGATTAATGTAAATTTGGGTTATTGAAATGTTTTCTGTTTCTATCTTTCTCGTACATGAATAATAAAGACTTATGGGCTAAGAAATTTATTTGAATTTTGAAATATGTTCAAATTGAACGTTTATTATATGTAAATACACTCGTTACGTTCTTTTCCATATCGTTCTATGTGTTCCAGGTCACGTGTTTAGAAGACAACCGTTATTTAATTTGGAATAAATAATGATAATAAAGTTCATGTGCTCAGCAGAAAGTAGTTTGAAAAGTTAATGAGAAATAAATTTCTAAATTTTAATCAGATGGTTACAACACATAGATGGAGTATAACCACATGCCAGTCCAAAGATATTGGACTGAACAATTCCTGATATTCTGCGAATTATTCGTATCTAAATTTCAACATATTTCTGGTAAAATATTTTTATTTGCATCTAAGTTGGAGAGGGTTTCTGCAAGAATGGTTCTTGGTTTTCAAATTAGTTTTAGAAAGTTCACTCAGTCGATGACAAATGTACGGCTATGTCAAACCATTTCAGATTACACTATGTAGCACAGATTTTGTTCCTGGATATTATGGGTTATTTCTTAATTTCTTATGTTGTAAAAGTACAGAAAATGGCTATTATTCCCTTCAAACTTTGCTTTTGTGACCTGAATAATGAAACTTAGAAATTAACCTATTTTCTATGTAAAAACAGGCAAATCTGCACATTTTCATTTACTTAAGGTCTGAATAAAACAACATATCAATCAAGATTTACATGTATTTATACTAAAGTTATACAAAAATGTTTAGAAGTGAGTAGTTTTTCGAGATTTGCGACTGTATTGTAAATCACTTTCACGTATTAGCCCCCAAATATAGTCTCCCATCATGTTTTTGTTATACGCTCCCAGGTCACAAAAAGCAAAGTTTGAAGAGAAAAATAGGTCTTTTCCTTTACTTTAGGCATAAGCAATCGGGAAATAACACTTTCTGCCCAGAAACAAGAAAAAGTAAACATTTTGTTACATAGTGTTATTAAATCTTTCAGAGGCGTTTCGTTTGAAACCAACAGGGTGCTGCATGTTTTTCGCGACGTGATTCATTATTCTGTGTTATGCTATTCTAACACGTTTGAAAAAATCAGGTAGGTGATCCTAGGTCCATAGTCGGTTAAAGTAGCTTACACCATTCTACAACATCTGATCAATATAGGATCCGTACTTCACAAAATATGTGATCAGTATACAATCGGTACTTCACAAAATATGTGATCAGTATACAATCGGTACTCTACAACATATCTGATCAGTATACAATCGGTACTCTACAACATATCTGGTCAGTATACAATCTGTATTCCACTATTACATCTTTACGGGTTATGTAGAGTTTGAGTATCCAACTCCTCGTAAATTACCATTTTTACAAATAGCACACTACTCAGCATCGTACATAAATGTGTACACAGCCTTTTTAGATTTAACTACGATAGATACAACAAGCTCACCGTGTACTCAGCATCGTACATAAATATTACAAACCCTTTTAGATTTAGCTACGATAGATACATGAATTCAAACCGTACTAAGTTAGCCTTTATATGAATTCAAACCATACTAAGTTAGCCTTTATATGAATTCAAACCGTACTAAGTTAGCCTTTCTTATCGTCTAACATCATTTTCACTTATCTTGAAAAGTTTAAGACAGTGGTGCACAAACTTTTTGAGTCAGGGGCCATAAAAAAAGTAAAGATTAAAATCGTCCCACAGTTGTTTCACACAAAATGGACATCACATTTAAGAATCTACAAATAGCGATTACATCAAAGAGTTTGCACATTATTCTAAGAAATGTTATGATACGTCAACTGTCACAAAGTCAGTGCGATGGATGGTGCTGCATGTCATCTACAAGCTTAGAAATGTCCGGCTTGTTATTTGACGTTGAAAGACGCAAGACTGCTTCCAGATGATCATCAGTCAGCTGATTGCGAGTGTTGTTTTTGTTCAGTTTCAAATGCGAGAAAGCCTGTTCGCAACAGTACGTGCTGCCAAACATGCTGGTGTGGACAAGTGCGTTCTCTTTCAGATTAGAAAATGTATCAGGCAACGTTTTTTAGAAGTCAAGCAAACTTTTTCTCAGTAAATAGCACGCAGTTCATCAGATGCCTGGAGATCAGTAAGTTTGAGCTGATATTCTGCTGACAAGTCATCCACTGACACATTGAACGGATCAGTCAAAAGTTTCATCAACAATCTGCTTTGGTCAAAGTCATGAAACCGTGAGCTGAAGGATTGAATCAAGGTATCTAGCTTCCCAATATAAACTTGTGTTTCAATGTCCTGATTCTTCTGTCGTTGTGACTGAAAAGTGGGAAAGTGCGCGAGTTGCCTGATACTGCTTGCTGCCGGAACAACTGCAACTTTGTCCTGAAAGCTGAGACGTGATTTGCAAGTTGACAGGCAAGCTGATTTTTGCCTTGCAACTTCAAATTCAGATCATTCATGTGTTGTGTCATGTCGACCAGAAAGGTCAAATCAGCTTGCCATGCTGGATCAGTTATGGAAATCACTTCTGTGTCTTTGTTCTTGCTTCTGAGGAATTTTATCACCTCATCAGTCAACTCCCAGAATCTTCTGAGCATCTTCCCTTGACTCAGCCAGCGTACTTCACAGTGATACACAAGGTCACCATAGTCTGAATCAATTTCTTCAAGAAGATTTCGAAACTGACGGTGATTGAGCCCTCGTGATTTGATGAAATTAATGATTTTCGTCACTAATGCCATCAGTGCCTGAAAAAACAAGTTCTTTACTGCACAGGTTCTGTTGGTGAATAATACAGTGCAACTCACCAACTGTCTGTTCTGCTTTCCTCGATGCTTCATCAACAGTGATACCAGCCCGCTACTTTTTCCGGTCATGGCTGGTGCTCCATCAATTGTCACACTTACCAGTTTCGTGAAATCCAATGAAACACTACTACACAGTTGTACTGTCTTCTCGAATAGAGCAGACCCAGTTGTCTGACCCTTCATGGAACCCATGCTGATTAGTTCCTCTGTGATATCAAACAATGACGATACACCACGAACAAAAACTAATAGCTGTGCTGTTGAACTGATGTCAGTCGACTCGTCTGCTGCCAGAGAGAAGTAGACAAAGTTGGCTGCTTTATTTGTAAGCTGCCTTGTCACATCTGCTGAGAGGTGTGAAATTCTTCGTTGAACTGTCATACGATTCAAAGCCACCGTCTGTAGCTTGCGAACTGCTTCCGGACACAACTTTTCCGATGCGGTAATCATACATTGCTTGACAAAATCACCATCAGTGAACGGTCGGTTAGATTTCGCTATCATCAACGAAATATCGTAACTGATCTCACATGCTTCACCTAAATCTGCTGACTGAAAAACGTTCTGCTGGTGATTCAGCGACCGTCGCAGAGATTCAATTCGAGCTGTTCGTTCATCACCGACAACGTTGTGGAAATCTTTATGCTTCGACTCATAATGACGCTTTATATTGGATACCTTCACCACTGCTACTGTCGAATGACACAGCAAATAAATCACGTTCTTCTGTTGTTGAACAAAACAGTATTGCGCAGTCCAATCATCATGAAACTGCCGGTTTTCGTCGTCAACTTTTCTTTTACGATTAGCTGCCATTTTTGTTACGAAACAATATCAAAATAGGGCTCTACGTAAATGTCGAAGAACAACTGGAATGCGTGAGATTTCGTAATTACGGAAATATTACGTCATTGCGCCAATGATTAAATGCCTATGCATTAACGAGATTTTTTAATTAAATTTTCTTTATTGCTTGACACAAATATGGAACCATCCAGTATCTAACCTTATGCATATTCTTCTATAGCGTTTAATCTTCACGCAGGCGTGAACTCTAAGCACGCAAACTCTCTATGTTTGACTTTCCCGTTGGACATGGCGGGCCACTCGGGGACTTGTCGTGGGCCGGATTTTGTGCACCACTGGTTTAAGATGTTTGGATGTCTGACTCCAACCAATGGCTTCATGCGTAGTGTATTGTGTATGACCAGGTAATGCTCACATTTAACTTATCGATTTCTATACTTTCGGAAGACTATAATTTGTTTTTTCTTTAAACCATCTCCAACAGTTGGGGACCTTGCGTACACTTTGACATTAACAATACATCTATGTCATACGGAATTGCAATTCTAAGTTTATTTCCATGTTTTTTTTTTGGGTGGTGCTGTGTCACATCTTTAACGGACGTTGAATGAGCAACAAATATTTTACTTTGAATCGAGGAAAAACAAGTCGTTTGTCTTTCTCTTTGTTCTTAATTTTAGAAGACATTTTTCTTGGTAAAGTTGAAGCCGCCCGCGTTCGTGGTTCGAATGATTACAAGTATTTTGAAGAAGTTCGTCGATCAGAACATTAATTAATTTATTCTGTGAATGTTATTAGTTGATCAGTTTCTTTTTCCTTTTTACGTTGGTTTCTTATTAATCACAAAGCTACGCATTGGGTTGTCTGTGCTTTACCCACTACGGGTATCGAAATCCAGTTTATAGCGTTATAAGTTGTCAATCTTACTACTGAGCCAATAGGACGAGGTGTTTGTTTTTATATATACATGTATTTTAACCATGTTAACAGAACTGAAACCGTTTGACCGTGAAAAGCAGTCTTCCTAAGGATATATAAGAACCTTTTATATATGCTTTGTAATTCTAATTATTTAAACTTTTAATTACAACCACGTTTATTTTTGCATTTAATAAAGGATGCATGACTTAATCAGTGAATTATAATATGATAAATAATCATAAATTGAAAACAAATTTTCTAGTACAGTGCGTTTACTCATTTAAATATTAAATTAGGCTTGAAAGAAATAATTCTAAAGGTTGTACTATTTTTGTGTTTGGAAACACGTTTTGATAAAGCATAATTTTGTATAAAATTATTATAAAATTTAATATTTGTGTTAATGCACTCTGTTTGTTTTGATTTTGTAAAAACATGCTCACAGAAAATGGCTTGCAATCCATATATTATAGGAATTAAGTACATTATAAAAACAACTTTGGAACCTCACACGCCCCTAGTGGCATAACTGTATGTCTGTGAATCTACAACGCTATAAATCTGGTTTTGATATCCGTGGTAGGCAGAACACAAATATCCCATTGTGTAGTTTTATACTTAATTACAAGCAAACAAACAAATCTCACTTGTCGTTACAGTTTATGTTGCTAAGTCAAGTAATGCTTTATCCGACGAGTTTACAACTTAGTGATAGCTATGCAGTGTAATTTATATTTCAAAAGGCGACTTGATTGGTATGTCTTTATGTAGAAAAGCGTTAATGCCATAATGCCAGTTTCATTTTCCATTTTACTGAAATATGTGATGACAGATGAACTGATATGGTGTGGAAGTAACTTCCGTTCACATAGTGAAATACTTCTAGATCATATTGGGTACTGTTGCCAAGGCACTTGAACAAGGGTACTGTTGCCTGGGACATGCGAACAACTTTTTTCTTCTGATTGTTATGTTATAAAACATCACACTTTGCCTACCACGTCTAAAGTAGACTTGTTGCGAGTGTCTTGTTGAATAGTCCATCGTTACATAGTTGATCAATTTTCTTTATTTTTCCAATTAGAAACAGTAAATTTTCGATCTAATTACATCTCTATGGCATGAATGTATAATTACTGTGCGTTGCAAAAAGGCATACACACCTTCCTAAAAGCATTACTCAAACTAAATAATGACAGAGAATCTCGAAATCTAGTTCTGATACAATCCGTTCCACCATGACTTTATGTCAATCGAGGTCGTCATGCGTCTTGATAATTTGCAAATTCAAAATCATTTTCATACAACATGCTCAATCCTGTGTATGTTGCAGAGAACCTGAAAGTTTGAGAATGAAAATCGTTGTTCTTTTAGCGTTTTATCTCATATATGATATAAAAAAGTTTGACTACTATTACCTATTTCTTATTTTAGTGTTGTTCGTGTTTGCTTAGTAATTAGTAAATACGTCGGTTATGTTAAAGCTTGAAAGTGATGGATAATGTCTCGGATGATAAGTAGTTATGTTTCAGCTTATTTCACAAAACAAATGTCGTGTTTAACATTAACGTGTTATCCGGAAGAGTCGTGTGATTTTAAGGTATTTAGATTATACAGAAAGCTTCGTAACTAATCTTATCTTCTTCTGATAAATAAACAGCTTTTTTAGGTAAGTAATTCTATTAACTTATCTATTTCAATGTTAGCTATTTAAAGCTTTCTATATAATAACGAAATGCTCTCTATGTGTGGATGGATTGAAAGATACTTACAATGAAAAGGAAGCAAAATGACCACGTGTTATGGATATAAGCTTCCAACACTTTCACTTACGCCTGTTTCTATATTACTTACTAAGTAAAATTAACTACATTACACTTTATTTATTTATTTTTACTCTGTGAAATACATCTATGTTTAAACCTAGGAATGTAATTTTAGGGTGTATAGCACAATTAAACATATTACAACACAACTCAAATTATATATGTTTTAATCACAACCCCAAACAACACATCTTCCATAACTTACCATAAAGTCAAACTATACATACTGACAAGATATATATCGCTTATATTTTTTGTTAACTTCGAGTTTTATTTAATTATGATGTGGAAAAGATTGAATCACATCTGAAATTCGTGTTCTAGAAGAACACGTATTTCATAAAGGTTTGAAAAAACGTTCTATATTGCTCAGGAATTTCTAAACTTTAAAACTTCCAGGATTGGACAAAAAAAAAAACAATACCTAGTGCCATGTTTTAAACAAATACGCTCTAGTGACTCAGCGGTACGTCTGAAGACTTATTAGGCTAGAAGATAGGTTTCAATACCCCTGGGCCCGGTGCATGTCCAGGTTGTTAAGGCGCTCGACTCGTAATCTAAGGGTCGCGGGTTTGAATCCCCATCATACCAAACATGCTTACCCTTTCAGCCGTGAGGGCGTTATAATATGCAGTCAATCCCACTATTCGTTGGTAAAAGAGTAGCTCAAGAGTTGGCGGTGAGTGGTGATGACTAGCTGCCTCCTCTCTATTCTTACTTTGCTAAATTAGGGATAGATAGCGCAGACAGCCATTGTGTAGGTTTGCGCGAAATTAAAAAACAACTCAATACCCGTGATGGCATGAATAGCTCATTGTGTATCTTTGACCTTAATAACAAACAAAGAAATGCAGTGCAGATAAAAATAATTATCTATGAATAAATAATATTTTAATATATATAAGAATTTTCCAAGCAACTGTTAATAACGTGGATTTTGTATATTTTACCTGGTTTTGCTATGAGAAGAAAAATATAACATTTTTTTTTATCTTACCTCAGATAAAACACCGTATAAACAAACCTGGCTGAGAAAAATTTTCAAAATGTAGTAAGCATTTTATACAATATATATATAACCTATAAATTTATTTTCAGTTGAAAAAATACTCACTGGAAACAAAACACTAAATTACAGTCTTGTTGGGCCATGTGAAACATGTACATTTTCAAGAATATCACGTCTCGATCCCAGGACCCTTAGATTCCCATTTGCATGCTAAGTACCAGAACATTCTCGACTCAACTAGTTCTCAAAACAGAAATTCAAGCAACGTGTGGCAAATTCAGTTTCTAATTTATTTTTACTTTAGCAAAGTCACTGAGACAGAGAAGAAATGTGAAGAAAAGTGATTCTCATAGCTCTATAATCTAATGTGATCAAGAACACGATATAACCAAAGTCTCGTGAACTCTAATGGTGCATTGAGATTTGTGACCCAAAATCATCATGTTTGTTATTATCTACTTGTTAGGCAAAATGAAGTTTAATGTTTGCGCTGAATGTTCTTTGAACGTCATATCTGTGGTGATAAGTAGAGTTTTCTCCTTCTTACTTTATTACTCACTGGATTTAGAGCTTACATGTTATCCAGTTTTGTGTTATCTATTCATACGTTTAGTTGAAAATGTTATAACTCTCATCGGTATGTACAAATAAATATATGACTTCTTGTGATTATAATTTATTTTTAAATGACTATATACGTAGTTCAAATGCTTCTCAGATTCTAGGGATCTCTTAAACGGTTCGGCTGTTTATGTCTGTTATTTTATGTCTTAACGACAAACTGAAGCGCACTGATAAAGTTATCAATAAAGTTCAAGTAGTTTGATAATTAGTGTTCTAATCGAAAGTAGTTTTACACTCATTACTTGATTCGTTTTATAGGATACTTTATGTTCTCAGCTAAAGTTTAGTGTAAAGTGTAATAAATATCAGTATACTCTCTCTATCCACATAAAATTAACTCATTAATTTCATAACAAGTGAGACAACCACGGATTTGAATGTCACGCCTACTCTTGGAGATCTCAGTAACTTGAACACGAATAGTAGAAATTACACTTTTATTAGCAATTTAATAACTAAACTAAATAAAAGTAATATGTGTGTGTGTATCAATACCTTGATGATAACTATACTCATTATTGGATATGTTTAAATATGTTAAATACACTTAAGTGTATAAGTTCCACTATGCTGTGGACCCCAACATTTGTGATCCATTTGATCCAAAATCATATTAACATAATTTATTCATTTCACTGGAATCATTACATTACATTATATAATTTTACACCAAAATTCATTTTAGTTTCAGGGTAGGTGTTATTGTGATGCTATTATCATATCTGTATTCTGTTTGTGATTAGATAAACATATATATATATATATTTGCATAAGTTATGTCAAGCAGATTACCGATGACATGTAGAGTAAAACTCATCGTCTGAGTTGGTATTTCGGTCCTAATAGTAGTCACATGACTGTATGTTCAGCGTATCAAAACCTAAGATGTTTCTGATAGTATGTGTTGTTCCTGAGAAAGAAGATATAAAGTTTATACATCAAGTCACATGATCTCATTCTCTCAAAAATAAACATTCTGGTGTTATGTGTTATGTGGCATATAATAATTGATCATGTATAAGATGTCATTATTTGTTTATTTTAAACAGAAACATTATTAAAATGTTTCACACATAGCAACTAATCACGTATGAGATGTCGTTATTTGTTTAATTTAAACAGAAACATTATTGAAATGTTTGACACATAGCAGCTGATCATGTATAAGATGTCATTATTTGTTTATTTTAAACAGAAACATTATTAAAATGTTTCACACATAGCAACTAATCATGTATGAGATGTCGTTATTTGTTTAATTTAAACAAAAACATTATTGAAATGTTTGACACATAGCAGCTGATCATGTATGAGGTGTCGTTATTTGTTTATTTTAAACAGAAACATTATTGAAATGTTTTGCACATAGTAACTGTTGGTGTGTGAAATGGCGTCACTTGCTTATTTTTAACAGAAGATTGATAAATATTCCAGAAATGTGCAGTGCGAGTAATGTTATGTTTATCAAAGAATGCATAATAAATCAGAGGTCATCTTTGAAACATGTGTCCGGAAATTTTCTTTTCTTTCACATATAGTTCTGAGGGTTTGTTTTTGTTTTCAGGGTGAATTAGTTTCGTTCCTGTTTGCTGGTTTTTCAGCTGGAACAAATCTAACTTCACTTACATATTCACATCACTATAAACAAACATAAAGTTTAAATAAACCTTTATAGTCTCAATTTTTTTGCCCGATCTGCTATCTTTAACTTCATAATACATTTTTCTTATAAAACTAGTTGACTAGTTTCAAAACACACTTTGCATCCAATAGCTAATCTTCGCCTTTAAGTGGTCAGTTCCGCATGTTAAAATTCGAAATGCGATATATCAAGTCAACATATCACAAGGCCTAACTTGCGTATATGTAATTTGTTACATGCAACTATTTTATATCATATAGGCACATAATAGTGTTACAAAATCAAATGTTAAATATTCCATTAACTAAATAAATTAAATATGTCATGTCTAGATTGACAAACCTGTCTCAAAATCAACACAAAAGGCATAGAAATAATTGTAAGTTACACATTTACAAATGCGACAGCGAAACGTATTGATTTTGAAAAAGACAATAAATGCTTTAATTGCAAGTTTACAATAACCTGAACGCACACACTCTGAAGTTGGGTACCATGCGATTTTTAGACGACTATTTCTTGAACAGTTACTTTAATAACTTTGTTTTATTGTTTACTCATACAACTCATCACATTGTTTCCTTCGTATAACCACAAAGCTACACAATGTGTTATTTGTGCTCTTCCCACTAAGGGGTATCGAAACCCTGTTTCTAGCGTTGTGAGTCCGCACACACATACCACTGTGCAACTGGAGGGTATTATTACATTGATAATAAATAGAGAGATGCAGACCATCTTTGGTTGATCGAATATTAGGTTCAAAAGTTTGAGAGAAAGATATTTGTCTCAGAGCAAAGCAACATTTTGTTATCTTCTGGGTCCACCGCGGAGAATCGAATCTCGAACTTTATCATTGTAAGCCCGGAAAACGTATCGCTGACCCAAACCGGGACAAGAGAGAAAGTATATTTGTTCTAAGCGCTCAGCTTCTCACAAACTTCGAAACTTTTTGTTTTTTTTCAAACCTTGAGTTTTGTGTTACCGTAATTTTATAATACTTTCCCTAGGGCTGACTTATAAAACAAATTACAGGTTTGAACATGACATTTATATATATATATATATATATATATATATATAAGCACGAACGAAAATGTAATAAAATATTCATAAGTTTTCATTGTTAACTCCTACTTTTTTTTTTTTTAGTTTATAGAAGAGAACAAAGCAACACTGAGGATTTTTTACAATATTTGACTTTTATTTTGATGCACAATTAGATCACGTAAGTTTTCGGTAAAAGCAGTTTTTGTTCTATCTCGTACGTTTTAAATAACGTGATAATTGAACAGCTAGTATTAATTTGTCAGTATATAATATAGCAAAGCAACACTAAGGATTTTTTTATGAATTTCATTTTACTTTCTGGAAACATCTTGTAAGGTAGGTATACAATGCCAATCTTGAATTTTTTAAACATAGTGAGTTTTAGTTCGGTAATATAAATTGCTTTCAAAATCGACTGGTTCAATATATTGTAATTGGTACAGAAGATAATAAGGAACATTTGTGAAAGTTAACCAGAACCGTAACGGTTAATTTTTAGAAAATGTTTATTCAACAATGTAACAAGATGAGACATGTTTTCATACTTAAAGACCTGTTGCTATGTTGATGAGGCATATTTATATGTACGTTATTGATGTTGAGTTGTTTTATTTTCCAAAAGAACACATACATGGGATGAAGAAAATATACTCGAATGATGATGAAATTTGCCAATATTCTATCATTTTTTTAACAACGTGGTAACAGTTGGGATTGTTAATAACGGAAATTTTAGTAGCTACTTGGTTTTTATGAAGATGTGAATGTTTATACAAGGTAAGCACTCCGGGGCACAGATACTCTTTGGAACAATACAGAAACATTTATTTCGTGTAGAATAGAACGGTTTTGTCTTCTATAAACATAGCTTCAAAACATACGTCTCATGTCATTAATATACATTGTTCTTGGAATGTGAGGTTACTTTGTTTAACTATATTCAAACTAAGGAATGTTTATGTTTTTCTTTTCCCAAATATAGCTGCAGTACGTAACATACTCGGTGTACCACTATATACTGTAGGAACTCTAAACGTACAGTATTCCCGCAAGCCAGTATTATCAATAATTCTTATTAATAAATGTTAATTAAAGATATGTTGTCACAGCGTTAATAGCACGATGCTTATTACACTGAACCGTGTAGCTTTACAAAATTTAAAACAAACCCAACCCAACCCGCTTACAGTACAGTTAGAGATTACATTTCCTTAATACCGATAATGAGGTCGCATTCGGAAATGTGTTCGTGACCACATAAATGACTTATCTCCTTAGATATTACGAAAGAGCGGAAATTGCGAATAGCTTTTGATATTGGAATATATATTAATCAGGTGTTAGTTAAAACGGCTAACAAGTATGTAAATATTTCTGAAAAATAATGAGGTTTACAGAGATTACATCTGACGAACTGATGAACAACCTATTCATCTACTTATCGTTTTTTATACTTTCTTCTATCTGTCTGATATTTATTTATCTTTCTGTCTATCCATCAATTTATCTATTTGCCCTTTCCTTCAATATATCACACTGGTATAAGGGTATTGTTTACTTAAACAAAAATGCCAGCTTTTAAATTAAACCTTTTTACGTCTACTCATATTAGGTTTTTTTCTGCTGTAACATACTAGGATTATAACATTTTCAAAGCTTATGAATACGAAATCTAAAGCGAGTAAGATTTCTTATGTAGTTTAAAGAAATATGTTTTAATGTTTCAAGCATATGTAAAGAAAAAACGCTATAAACTAAAAGTACATTACAATGTTTTATATCATGATTGGTTTTGGTTTTGAATTTTGCGTAAGGCTACACGAGGACTATCTGCACTAGATGTCCCTAATTTAGCAGTGTAAGACCAGAGGGAAGGCAGCTAGTCATCACCACCCACCGCTAATTCTTGTGCTACTCTTTTACCAACAAATAGCGGTATTAGCCGCAACATTATAACATTTCCACGGCTGAAAGGGCGAGCATGTTTGGCGCGACGGGATTCGAACCCTCAACCCTCAAATTACGAGTCGAGCACCGTAACTATCTGGTCATGCATGTTTAGTGCGACGGGGATTCGAACCCTTGACCCTCAGATTACGAGTCGAGCACCGCAACTACCTGGTCATGCATGTTTAGTGCGACGGGGATTCGAACCCTTGACCCTCAGATTACGAGTCGAGCACCGCAACTACCTGGTCATGCTGTGCCAAGCGGTTTGGGAAGTCTTTATTGTCCCCATTCCATTATCAACGTGTGTTTCACTTAATAATATTTTCTAAATTATAATAGCTCTTCTCATCTATATGATTTATACGAATTTTTTTACCTTGATAAGGAATAAAACATTTCAGGAAATTTAGTGGTCTTTCATATTCAAGTATAGTATAATAACATTAGACGTCCCACTGGGCTTTGTTGATCTTAAATTAATATGGCAATTTTCCGGATAAGCTGTTCTAATAGATATACTTCTGCTTGTTTGGAAAATGTATTTTTTTCTTGCTAATACACAGTTTCTTATTCGATTTTTTTTCTATCAAATGAGATACATATCACTCACTATCTCCTGTTTTTTTTTCTCTTTTTTTAACGCATGAGTATATGAAGACTTGCTGGAACTTATTATTCCTTTCGAGTCTCGTGGAATAACTTTTAGAGTACACAACACGGTATTAATATGTTTTGCTAAGAAGATTAAGTTATTATTTACCGTCTATTAAGTCATAACCATGCTATTAAATCGCGATATTACTTTCCATTCAAAGTGTTCTCGTTTCCTCACCGTAATAGAGAAGAGGCATAAAGTTCTTCTACAGGACCTTGGCACGGCCTGGTGGTTATAACACTCAACTCGCAATTTGTGTATCGCAATTTCAAATCCCCATTACCGAACACCCTCGTTCTCTCAACTAATATGGATATCCCTCGAGCTGGTAGCTTTGCGCGAAATTTAACGTTATCATTGAACAACGAAATGTAATAACCTAAAACTTTATGTGAAATGCAAACTGTACCGTTGTTTGTAGTCCTTTTTGTAGGAAATCAAACCAACAGAGGGAATTATTTTCGTTTAAAAGGAAGATTTACTGTTATTTATATATTATGTATCTAACAGTTTAGATACGTTTACCATCAGTTATTGCGTGCCCGTACCTCATTTTATGGTTGTTTATAAATGTCTAAATATCTGCTTATGAATTTAAATATATGTACCTATCTGTTGGTCAAAGTTTGTTCTTGTCTTTTAGCCATTCCGTACGTGTGTTTGTTTAGATTGGCGTACATAAACTTATTTGTTTTCAAGCAAACATAGTTGTTTTGTAAACGTTACTGTAAAAATAGAAGCTATATTTATTAGTACAGCAGAAATTGTTTCACAATTTCCCTCTTCTCTGGTATCTTTAAATATAGAGATAATTACAACTCAAAATGCCAAGTCATTTCGATGTTATAATTTTGATAGACCTAATCCATAAAATTAAAAGGCAGATACTCTCTATATAAACTTAGCCAAATGTATAATATACCAACAGACAAAGACGTTATACAAACTAAGCTAGGCTTCACAGATTCACGTGAACATTTTTGTACGAGCGATAAGAAATTCCAGGATTAGGCAAACATTAGGAAGATTTTGGAGACTTGAATCACTGTAAATATATTCAGTTCTAGACAAGCAAAAGCAGTTTATTACATTTGCAATCTACAAAAAATGAACCAAGGCACTGGTTTGCTTCATACAACATAGCTTCCACTTGATGACGAGAAACCAACTTCAAAACACACAAACTTTTGTTAACCTGAAGATGGCCTAGGAAGGTCGAAACGTTGTTCTATGCTTATCAATAAAAGTGTTAATACCCACACCAGCCATTCTGAGATACAATAGTTTCCACCTTCTAATTCAAGATCATGAAGTTGAAGTACTCATTAGTCTTTTTTCAATGTCTGCCTCTAGAAGACACATACAAGTGGGCAAAAGACATTGAGGACCATTCTCTGCAACCCTTCAGGAGCCAGATGGTGTAATAGCTTTGAAGTCTGATGCAATTTGCAAAGACCTTACAGTAGAGAAAAGAGACACATGCTACATACTTACAATGCCTTCTAAAGATAAAGAGTCTTCTTCTAGTAAAAGTTGTAAAATGAAGAGTAAACTTAAGGAGCAATATGGTGTGTATCTTACAACACTGACAGAGACAATCAAACATCATTGTGACATATCGTTAGCCAGTGTAGTCAAGACAGCCAATGACCTAAAACAAGAACTGAATACCACACGATTTAATCTTGGATATTGTATCACACCTGAATGCGGTCAACCAGACAGCAATTGAATATTATGTCATGATGTTTCAGTGTTATGGAATGAGATGAAAAGCTCTAAAGCATCACAGTATTACCCAATTCCAAATGAGGTTGGCCTTCAAACTTCCTCTGACCACCAGCTACCACTGCATCCTATGGTTGATGAAAAGTGAAGTGTACAGAGGAGAAACTTCAGCAACTATCTGAAGACATAAAGAAGAAGTCTTTCTCGTGTATTCTTGCTTGTAGCAGAAAGATACTAACATCTCTTCAACTTGAAATGGCTATACAACTTCACCATGATCATCGATCCCGGAACACTTTGATGTTCTCAGTGCTCACAAATCAAGTTGTTCCTTTCTGTACTGGTTTTAACTAGAAAACCTCAGAAATTAATGACATGTACAGTAGTGAGATACGCTTTAGTTATTAATGCTAAGCCTGTAGACATGTACATTACAAAGAAGTTATGCTAATGAATGATGCTTTTTACACAGAATTATATCATTCAGACCATGAGACAGCAAATTTATGCTATTGTCCAGCAAGTAAAACACTCTCGACCAAAGAAGTTTCAACATCAACAACAATGGTTTACTGATTTACATACACTATACAAATTCATAGCACCAATGATAAAGCTATGGGGCAATTGTGCCTGAATGCCTTACTGAAAGAATAAAATGTCTATGAAGCGAACACAGTTGAAATTATGTAGAAAGGTTTACAATATTGCAGAGGGATGAGAGGCCTGAACTGCCATATGAAGCATTTACTGCATTATACCTTTGCTATTTAATGAATTGGTGTGAGCAGCAACAAAGACATCTACTAAACACTTCTGCAATTTTGTGAGTAGCTCGTTGAAACCAAGGGGGAATTTCACACAGAGATTGAAAAGCGTATCTTGAGAGCTGTTCAGGAGCTTAATGATGTCTTGGAAGAACATATGAGGCCACTTTTTGAGGACTACCATCAAATGGGCTTTGGAAAATCATCTTTTTACAATACTGGAACAACTGATAGATGTAGAGTTGCTGCTCATGAACATTCAAACAAAATGCGATGACAATGGGAGTTTTCACTTGCATGTATATATTGAAATGTTTTACTTCTTCATCATCAACAACAGAACTAACTATGCATGTTGGCTGATAATCTTAATCGTGGATATGTTGGATTTGTCCAATGATGTGAAGGATATCTTTAAAAATGACTAGTTATCAGTAGTCAGAAACCAGGAAGTTTGAAGGATTTATGGTCTGATATGGTAAGAGAAAAAACCATCATCAAAGATTCCAAAAGCAAAATTGGAGTAATATGTTTAACAATAAAAAACTCATCTCTTGCTTTAGCAAGATTCTGAGATGATGTAACAGTGGAAAAGATTTTGAGTCACCAGATAGGGCCAGTACCACCACTATTATTCCGTCAAGACAGAACCATGTGAAAATCAATAAAGGATGTGCTGGGCCAGAAGCATCAAAACTTATTGAGTTGCTCACTCTGGAAAAGTACTTTTCAATGTATATTTATGATGTTATGGCTGGTGTACAAATAATATGTGGTTAATAGTATCACACTTTTGGAACATTACCATTGGATACATGAGCTACCTATTTAAAAGACTTGTCAATGGTGGTAGAGTGAATGAGGGTTGTTACAGACATGACAGTAATAACTGAGTCAAAAGTAGTGAAAGAGACCACAAAAATATTAGTATCATGAGATGATACCATGACGAGTAGTTCTTACATGAAATACATTTATGGTGTGTGTCAGAAAATGAGCAGAATATGGTTAACCTCCTAAATATTTCTATAGTTCATAATGGTAGTTTTAAGCTGGCTGATCAGCGTGAGAAAAGGCTTTGTCTTGTAAGTGATATCAATAATTATGACGATTACAAATGTGTCACATTAAAATGTGAATACCCTCACTTGTTCCCAGTTCTAGGGCGAGCATGTTTATTGGAACAGGGACTCGAACCCTCGACCCTCAAATTGCGAGTCAAGCGCTTTAACCATCTGCTAGATCAAGTTGTCATGGATTAATACTACTATACTTTGACGGAGTCATGGTCTCTGAACTCCTAAAGTTTCTGTTATATGCGTATTTCATGACCAATATATGCCTTGTACTGGGCTGTGTATACGCCAGGGTACAGGAGACTTTGACAAATTTTTACCCATACCACAGACCTGGATTATTAAAGGTGTTATCATTAATGTTATTACTCATTGCCATTTTTATTAACGTCTACAAGTTGACTGCCATATGTCTTGGAAGTTTGATACAATGGACTTTTCAGGAATAAGTTAAGCACTCTTATAAATAGTTTAATGTACAGCTTCCTATATTGTACAAAATATTTTATGTCTTTTGTAAAATTGTAAAAAGACTTAAAATATAAAAGTAGACATTTCTGCTGCTTACTTTGTAGCTATTGATAAACGAATGCCTGTTTGTGCAAAATTTCATACATCTGTCTTAGTTCCAAAATCAATGCCTTCAGTGAAATGCATGCCAACCATATAAAATTTGTGTCTGATTAACGCAACTTCCCATTGGTGTGGTTTGGGTTTGTTTTAAATTTCGCGCAAAGCTACACAAGGGGTATGTGCGCTAGCCGTCCCTAATTTAGCAGTGTAAGACTAGAGGGAAAATATCTAGTCATCACCACCCACCACCAACTCTTGAGCTACTCTCTTAATAACGAATAGTGGGATTGACTGTACCAATATAGCTCTTCACGGCTGAAAGGGTGAGCATGTTTGGTGTGACGGGGATTCGAATCCGCGACCCTTTGATTACGAGTTGAGTGCCTCAACAATGCTGGGCCCCCCCATTGTTGTGTCATAATCTTGAGTGAACAACACCTTAATAATGTTTTCCACCATCAAACAAAAAAAGATGAAAAAACAAGAGATGGAACCCACTAACAATTCTAATTAAATAAATGTGTGGGTACTTAGCTGAAAAATCAATATTTGAAAACCTAACAAAGTTTTAAAATATCTTAAATTTATCCGGAGGGATTTCTTGACAATAGCTAAAACTTTACTTGGTTCCATGAGTGTTTCTTTCTAAACTTCAAAATATGTAATTTTTTAACCAAAGCAAGCACTTGCAAAATGCAATATTCTACAATAAGCTCACAGAATGGATGACGTTTGGTGTTCCAGAATCGCAAGTAACCAGGTCTCTAGAAAAGAAAGTCAGTTTTGAGCTACAATAAATACAGAGAAAATGTTCCAGACATTTAAAGGAATTGAAAATTGCCATAGGTACTAAGTATACTAAAAGGTGTTCTTCTCAAAACAGCACTGCAGGATAGCTCTACAAGATGTCTAATATTAAATAAAGTAAATAAGTTTTAAAAGTGGTTTATGTTGTGGTATGGATGACGAGGAGGCATCAATTTGACATCTTCTTGGAATCTCAAGAGGCGAACAAATTATTGTCTTATCTCATTACAGTTCATTTTAAACTTCAAAACTTTTGTTTGTTATAGAACGTTTACATATCTATATCTGTCTTTCTATCTCCTGCATTCCACGATATCTTAACTTTACGTTTCAGGTAATTAATTGTACTGTTAATACTAAGGGCTCAATTCCGATGGAAAGAAAGTGGAGATAACCCATTTTATATCTTTGCTCTAAAAGAAAAATAACTCTTTCCTGTATCTGTAATGTATGTGCTCTTTTCTTGTCATAGGTCTATTACTTAAAAAAATATCTATGTTGCGAACAAAAAAAAATTGAGATCTACATTACATAGCATTTTGGACCTAAGATAATCTTACGTATTACTTGATTAAAATAACGTGCATTACAAGTTACTCCTTCTATAATCCAGTTATATCAGTTTATTATCTTGTACATTCTTAAAGGCAAGTGGAATTAGAGTTGACCCGGTACTTGATTTCTTTGTTATTTGTACTATTTCTTTCTCTATAGCTACCATTTTAAACATTACATGGAGCGTTGTGTGATAGAATATAATGCCTATTATGTATCTAACAGTTACTAAAGAACAAAATTGCGCTACATAAATCAGTTTCCCAGTGTTTGTTTAAAGGCTATGGTCACACAGTAATCAACAGGTGCAGCTTCTAAGTATTATCTGTAGTATGTCTTCGTATATCTACTCGCGGTGATTGAGCTGTACGTTGCGGAAACAATTTCTATCCACGCAACTTTTTCACTTTACAAGATGGAGATCCTTCACTTTACAAGATGGAGATCCTTCTTTGCCATTTTGTTGAACCCGAAGATAGTGTTTACCACTAACCTTTGTGTTTGTGATTATTACTCTATCGCGAAGAGTATTATTTCTATTGGTGATAAAGCACATCAATAATTTGTGTCTGGTAACGAGAAGTCAGGTATGCAAAACAAACAACCGCGTTGAGAACAAAGAACCAGCGCGTGAAGTATAGAAATAAAAGCGTACAATTTATATTTTTTGGTTTGGTGGTTTTCAAGCAAACCAAATCGGTATTTTCCCACGTGGACGTCTTGGTCATAACTTATTGAATGTAGGTAAAGACACTTTGTCAGGGGCTGCTTTGAAACTAGATCAATGAAATCACGGCTTCACATCAACAACTTTTGGACACAAATTTCACATAATGGATGGTCACGTCACACGTGGTACTTTCAGATAGACCTAATTACATGAAAGAAATAACGTAGGAATTAGCTCTATTACACTATTTCGCTAACTAACAGAACAACCCTACACAGTTAACAATTTGAGTGTGTTTGCAGAAAGCCTTAATATAAAAGATGGAGCGTTGTCGTTTAATAGAATGAAACAAAAAACTTCTCTAAAGTTGACACTACGTTCTTGGTCTATTAGTTTCTACATCCATTTTCTGATTATTTTTTAATTTCAAAATACTTTCTGAAAATTCTTTATATTTATAGATGGAAAGTGATAATTCAGGGTACTCAAATTTAGAAAGAAAAAAACTGGTTTCATCACGATGTTCTCTAATAAACAATAACCTCAACGCAAAACTCACAATGGTTTCAACAACGAAAGAAATGCGGTATCAATGTATTATCTTCCAATGGTCACTATTATTCGCGCTAATCAACTACGGAAAAGTTTGCTACTTAATTTTCTGGGAACTAAGAACATCTTATAGTTGAGTTGTTACAACCAATGTTTAGTATTACAGTATTTCATTACCTAAAATATTACTAGAGATATAGAACCGTCACTTAACGAGATTGCAATCAACAGTAGTTTTTAATTACAAAAACACCTGAAAATTAATATATTGTGTACATTTTAATATACAATTAGTAATTATTAAAAACTAATGCAAAAATTCGCTAAAACATAAATAATTTAGTCATCCTATACACAGAAAAATAAAAGTATCTTAAAATAAACTATAATTCACAAATGAAGTAAAACGCTGCTCCCGAAACTGAATTATACAGCTTTAATTTCTCAGTCTGTTTTTTTTATAATTTCAATCATATTCAAATATTTTTCCTATTGCTCCAGTGGCTCAACAGTAATGTTGAAAACTTACAACTCTAAAATCCGGGCTTAGATACCTGTACTGAGCACAACACAGATAACACCACTATGTAGTTTTGCGCGTAGCAACAAAGAAATGAACGAAATTCAATAATGCATTTATAGTTTCTCGCAGTCTGTGTAGACAATACAAATATAAAGTTAATATAGATACATAAGAAAATATATATAATACATTATTATAATATGTGTTTCTCTTACAGAAAAACCACGTCAGGCTACCTGCGGTGTCCAACGAGGGGATTCGAACGCTTGAATTTAGCGTTGTAAATCCAAAGACCGCTGTCGAAGCGGGAGACCTTCATTATAATATGTAAATCGTCAGTATAAGCAGCCCATAACAGTTTTACCAAACTGCTAATCCTGTAAACTTATATAAGATACAGCGAAAATATTATCTTAGGAAGTACTAAAGTTCTACCTTTCGGCATTGTGAACTATCAGGCCCGTACTCAGAACATTTGAAACAAATTTTAAATTTGAATAAAAACTTTTAATGAGATTAAATGTGGAAGTAATTTTGCAAAAAAAAAAAAAAGGTAGCTTAAACAATTGCATGGTTGTTTACTTATTGTGACCCAATGACCAGTCAACAAATCATTCTGTTATAACACTGTATGTATACCTATATTTAAATTAACATAAACATGTATATTTTATTATAGTAAAGTACTGTAATATCTGTATGTACAGTAGCTATTAATTGTTAAGTTATATTACTAATTTAAACAACTCTGTACAACAATATATTTCAATCTTTGGGATATAACTAACTTATGTACAGTTTCAGTGTTGATAGAACTATCATAACGGTTAGGAATTAAAACTATAGCACTCAGACTTTCTTCGGTTTGTGTCTAATAGTAAATACCCGTAACAGTAAGTTTATTCAACCCGCCGAGAGCATATGCAGAACGTTCACATGGACACAATCTTAGTGCTAGTGTGACAAACAGTTTCAGTAATGAAGATATTTGGTATACTAAAACACGTTTTTTAAGCAGTCAGCCGATCCTACAGAGGTATAGAAAGCCATCTTGTCTTCCATCGATGCATCCTTCACAAAATAATCACGATTTGGCAAATATTCCTCGTAAAAAGTCTGTACGACTTCGAGCTAACAATTGCAAAGCGTCACCAGAAGCCATTGCACGCGACTATTTTAACCAATGAAATCCTAGCTCTTCATCGGAAAAACTGATTGATTGTTTGGAATTAAGCACAATGAAGTATCTGTGCTCTGCCTATCACAGGTATCGAAGTACCTAAAAGTGGACTTTCTTATCACATATTCATATGAAAAAATATTAATATTCAACAAATGTGATAGAAGTCACTATGTTCTATTTGTCGTATGTAGCTGTGGTTTACCGGAGGAGTTAATCTGCAACAGATGTTAGGTATATTCAAGAGTTCAAAAACTAGTGATTATAAACTCGTGTCCCAACTTGTATACGTAAATTCAATATAAGTTTTTCTCTATTAGTCTTTAAGCCTTACATAGAAGTTTGGTTTGTTCTGAATTTTGCGAAAAGCTACACGAGGGCTAACTGTGCTACCGGTCCCTAATTTAACTGTGAAAGACTAGAAGGAAGACAGCTAGTCACCTCTACTCAGCGCCAACTCTTGAGTAACTCTTTTACCAACGAATAGTAGGATTGACTTTGACGTTATAACGACCATACGGCTGAAAGGGCGATCATGTTTGGTGGGACGAGGATTAGAACCCGCAACCTTCAGATTGCAAGTCGAGTGCCCTACCTAAATCATACAAGTTCAATACAATGAGAATAATACACTTGATTTTCGATTTTAGTATTTAATATATTGCCTATTTTAATGACTGCTTACGTCATTTGAGCATTTAAAAATAATCATATTTCAGTTTATGACGACGCAGTATCAACTATCTTATTAACAACAACATGAAATATGCAACTGAAGTGCTAATTCATTAACAGTTTTGAATCGCAAGGTTTCCCTTTATGACTTGTCAATCCCTATGACGAGCTTGTAAAGTTCTGATGGACTCACAGAATTCTTAGAATATAAAATATAAATGAAACTTCATAATCAGAAAACTTCAATATATAATTAATTTTTATTCATCATAATACCGTCATTACGAAGTATAAAACGTAAATAAACAAAAATGATGTTTTAATTTTCTCCAATGAGGTGGTTGTGCCTGATGGACTATAACAACTGTAAGAATATTGGACTGAAGGTTTGTGTGTTTCAGTTTCGAGTGTCCGCGTCTTTCGTATTTGAGTATATTTCTCTGTTTGCTCAAAAGACCATTTGCATGGCTAAATCCAGCTTCGACTATGAACGAATTTAAAAAGACATAAAATGGTTATTTTCCATTTTTGACCCTTAGGTCATTATTCATCCCTTCTACAGTCTCAATGACTGGGTTCGGTGTCGACCACTTTGAGAAACCCTGGTTTGCTTAATAAAGAAGTACATTAAAAGAATAACTTTTTTAAAAGATGGTTCTTTATTAATATATTAGTTATCAAGTTGACTTTTATTAACAGAAAAGTGATTATTTATCAACAAATTCGATAGTGAGGTTGTTGTTTGTTAATGGACTAGTTAATAAGTTAATCCTTTATAGACGGATTAGAGAGTAAAGTGTTTTTTTCAGTTTCTTTTTTAAGAGATTAGAGAAAAACAATATTTATCCTTTTTACTTTACTTTTGGGATTTGGGTCACATTAAACACTGAACGCAACGAGCTTTTAATATCGTAGTTTTACTTATTTACGAACTTGCAGATTTAAAAGAAACTCAAGATTCCTTTTACTGTAACGTCACCATCTTTTTCTTTTAAAATATGTTAGTAATTAAGTTTGTAACATTAGTAACTATTGGCTATTGTATCCAACTATGGAACTGCTGGTTTATTGTTTGCTTCTCGTTTCTTACAGCAAAAACAATAAATGAACAAAATATATATCGTCCTCTTCAATTTTTTAATCAGGGGGATCCTAATAAAGAATGGTTGTCAAATGGTATTATTCCAACACGTAAGAGAAGTCCAGAAATTAGTAAACGGTGCTGTTGGCTAGCTGTCTTCCTTTAAGTCAATCAGTTCAAAATAACAGATAACCCTGAACATCATTTGTAAACACTCCAAATTAAAGAATCGTAGGAGAATATCCTTTTCTTTTTTTCTCAGTTTTCTCAAGCGACGACTGACTTAATCAAACCGCTTTAAAGCATATGAGATTGAGATTTTTTTCCGTATTTCCTGCAAGCTTGTCAGAATACAGCTTATTTTATTAAAAAAACAACAACATTGTAAAACAACCACGAAAGCGGAGATACAGTGAATTTTATAATGCTCGTTAAAAGGGTTTTTCATTGCCAATAGCTTCTGGCGATCTTTTATTTTAAAGTGAATTCACTGGAAATGTAGCAGTTAGAGACACTCGTGATTGAAAAAGTAAACCATGAAAAAAATATTTTAACGTATTTAAAGTAGCTTTCAGACACGCCAATAGGTAGGAACATTCTTCCGATAGTGGAATCAACAACAGAGTGAGAAACAACTTTAAACAACCAAGGAAAAAGCAAATGAAATCTTCGATCTTTACAGTAAGATTGGGTGATTGATTATTTAAAATTAAACACCAAGCTACACAAAGGAATATTTGTGCTCTGCCTGTCACGTGTATTAAAACCCGGTTTCTCGCAGTATGAGTCTTCAGATACACCGCTGTGCCACTGACGTGCTTACGGTAGGATGAAACAAAATCTACGGTAATAGCAGAAGAGCTACGTGCTAAAATACACAAAGTGAAATAGTTCAACAATAACACATTTCATGTGCATATCACAGGAATGTTGATGGTGGAAAAAACACCGAGAAACAGTGGTTTGATTGAGAAAGGAAATTATGATTGAGAAAAATGACTATTGTTTATTACCGGTTCAGATATGCCAACAAAAGAAAATATAAAATAAATAGCAACGTAAGGGGAAATCATGTTCGTCGATTTAATAAAATAGGTTTGTTTGAAGTTAACTACAAAGCAACAGAATGTGCTATGTGTGCTCTCCTCACAACGAGTACCGAAACCCGATTTCTAATGTTGTACGTCCTCAGACATACCGCTGTGTCCTTGGAGGACGAACTAATAAATAGGAAGAAATACACTTAAAGAACAATGATGAGTAAGGACTGATTGACATCAAAGGTCGATGTCATAACTAGCTCCATTGTAATCGTTGTTAGTCGTATAACTGAAAACGATCGCCTTAACTTGGTCAACGTTAAGACTGTCTAACTCTTCACTGATTCTTGTTGGTCGTACGACTGATGGCCATTTAGTTCAATTTTGATACTGTTTAACGCTTAATGCCAACTGTATCAGTATGATCAGCAGATCATACCCTAATTATTCTTGTAATTTTTCCAGACTTTTCAGGAAAACCACTCGGTGAACTCGAGTAATTTTCTGAAGTTAATTCAGGAACATTTTGTAAAACTAAACGTTATTATTTCTTTTTTAACGAATATATTAAACACATTTAGAACTTCTGTATACAGTTGACGAAGCCTTTAGAATTATTAAGCAACTTGTAGTGAACTCAGAAGAAAAACAGACATATGTGTGATCATAACTCTGAGGGTTGCGGGTTCAAATCCCTGTCACGCCAAACATACTCGCCCTTTCAACCGTGGAGGCGTTATAATGTGACGGTCAATACCCTATTCGTTGGTAAAAGAGGAATCCAAGAGTTGGCTGTGGAGGTGATGACTAGTTGTCTTCCCTCTAGTCTTACACTGCTAAATTAGGGACGGCTAGAGCAGATAGCCCTCGTAGAGCTTAGCGCGAAATTCAAAACACAAACAAGGAAACAAACATGTTGCCTCTTGACACATTGTTCCAATAAACACTAAGCGTTAAAGTACTTCGAATATTTATACTTTAATGAATAGTAATGAATAGAAGATAAAGTATTTTCCAGACTTTAGAGCTTAATACGTTATTCGTAAGAGGTTTGATATAAAAATTCAAAACATTCATTGAAAGTACATTACTCATCCTCTATACTTTAGCACTTTTGAGAACGTAAGACCAATAATTAAGATTTTATCTTAGCCTTGAACGAATATTATAAAATATCAATGGCGAACTGGACTCTTCAAGCACCTTAAATGCACGTGATTTAAACAGTCAAACTAGAAATTTATAGGATTCTCGAATAGCCAACTCTAAGTTTGAACTACTAAGTAAAGGGAAGGCAGCAGTGTCCACACACACAATGACTGGTTGTTACTTTTATAACGTGCTTATAATTAAAACTATGGAGCATAGAAAGTGGGATCACGTCTCGAATTCTAGACTTTTCAAATCGCAATGAGACATGTTAGCAACTAGTCTGTGACTTATTAATAAATACTCAACCAGCTAGTTAGGTCATGTCACTCGTACACACAAGTGTGCTTACTTACATCTAAAATACAAATGAACAATAAATAGTTTTTACGCAAAGCATATTTAATATTTCGTTGTTCACAAATATAGCAAATAACACATTTAACTGATACAGAAAAACAAGCTGCAGTCCCACTATTACTGATTATGTGGTTAACCAAAGAAATTAAGATACTGAAACACACATTAAAAGCAAGGAAATGTCATTCTATTTGTATGTTAACAACGTAGATTATATGGACAAAGTAACTGTTATTATTCTGCAAAATCAGACTTTGACTGATTCTATAGACAACTTGGGGTTTTGGAGACATTTTGGAACTTCAAATTAAAAAAAAAATATTATTCCATAGTGCCATCTTTAGGTTTTAATTAGAACTAAATTGTACAAATTCCTGGTGTAGATGGCAGCATGCACTTGGTATGACTTTATATATATATATGTGTGTGTGTGTGTGTGAGTGAGAAAGAGAGAGATCGAGTGAGTGAGTGTGTGTGTGTGTGTGTGTGTGTATTTCAACGTAAAATCAACTCTGAACTTGCAGATTCGTCTAGATACAATGTTTTCAATAGCTTATTGATTTAAAGGTTAAAATTACTTTGACGACAGGTTAATAGCACAAATCTCATTCTAAAGAGTTAAGCATAAATTTATTAAACTGAGAGCTGTTGAAACGTTTGCTGTTTTTGTTTCTTTTGAATTTCCTCTAAACACAGTCTTCCTTCCCCACCCTCAAAATCATTTGAAGAACAGTTTGTTCAAACTATCAACGAAACTTCTATTTATTGTTTCGGTATTCTATTACCGTAAACTCTTGTAATACCAAACTCGTTTTGTTGTCTATCACAAGGAGCCCTCTAGTGGCACAGCGGCATGTCTGCGGACTCCTATACTAAAAACCGGGTTTCGATACCAGTGGTGGATAGACCACAAATAGCCCATTGTGTAGCTTTGTGCTTAATTCAAAAATAAACTATTAGAAGGAAATAACTTTACACTTACGTGAGATAAACTGTTGAGGTTTTTAGAAAAAAATATAAAAATCTTAAGGAAACTTAACGATTACAACCTTGTTTCTCGAGTATAAGGAAAAAAATGTTTTATTATCTTTCCTATATGTTTAAAATTTATGATAACAGGAACAAAAACACTGATGAAATAAAAAGTTATATATTTCCTGAGATGCAAAAGACCGAATTGATACAAACGTTTTATTATGTATTTTAGGAGGAAAAAGAAACTGTTATATACAGTGTTTTTACTTTAGTGTAATATAAATCAAATTTTGACTTATAGTTAGAGAATGAATTTGCTCATAACTTTAGGTATGAGTGGGTCGTAGTGCTCTATTTGTGTAGTTTTTGTTTTATTGAATGTTGATGAAAAGTATGCGTTATGAGCACCCCACAGTTATGCTGAAGGTGTTTTTGATCGGTTCTTGTATTGATTATTACATTATGAAATTAGTGAAATGAATGAAAACACATACAACAGTATAACAGCAGTTATTTTACAGATTGAAACAAACAACTATCAAAGATAAAATAAACTAAAAACTACCGTGAGGTATGCAATTTCAAACTAAAACAGATGTATGCCATTTTACATACATTAGAATAGGCATTCATTTATCAGTAGCTACAAATTACGCATTAATGGACACCTACTTTTATAATTTAAGTTGTTGTACGGTCTTTCACATGACATATATAAGTTTTGTACAGCATAGAAAACTATACGTTAAGCCACTTAAAATAGCACTTATCTTATTCATTGTATCAAACTTTCAATAAAATATGAGTCAACTTATAGACATTGATAAAAATAGCATTCACTAGTAACGTTCATGATATTAGATTTAATACTTCAAGTCAATGGTATGGGTAAAAATGTTTTTAATGTCTCTTGCACCTTGATATACACATAGTTCAGTACAAGGTACGCATTGGTCATGAAATACACATATAACAGATACTTTAGGGGATCAAAGACCATGGACAGATGGTTGGGGCGCTCGATTGTTAATGTAAAGATCGAGGATTTGATTCCCCGTCGCACCAAGTATACTCGGATTTTCAACCATGGAAGCATTATAATGTGACGTTCAATCCCACTATTCTTTTACAAAAGTGTATCTCAGAAGTTGGTGGTGGGTGATAAGAAACTTTAGGTTCTTATTAACTCTACTTATGCCAAAATAAGCATCATAAATAAAGTTAAATATGGCTAGAATAGTTTTAAAAGTGGGGTTGAGACACTTACGTATAAATACATTCATTGAGTATTATTATGTTGATAGAAATGTTTGTAATCTAACACCCTGTGAATCTGATCAGTTTTTCTTCCCTCTTCATAATAACGCAAACAACAAAATTTTAAAAAAAATCAACAAAAAAAAACATTCCCGTGTTTTACCAATTTTCGATTTTGATTTGTATCTTGCCTTCTATTGTATATTTACTATATTGATTTTATTTGTTTTACGTTTTATAATTTTTATGTTTTTTACTTTTTACGGGAACTTTCGTTAAAAAAACATTTACTTCTTTATATATGCATTGGTTTGGCTTTTTTTATCGGCTGTTTGGGCCCGGCATGACCAGGTGGTTAATTAAGGCACTCTACTCATAATCCAAGGGTCGCGAGTTCGGATCGTTATCACACCAAACATACTCGTCCCTTCAGCCATGGGGGCGTTATAAGGTGGCAATCAATCATACTATTCGTTGGTAAAAGAGTAGCCCAAGAGTTGGCGGTGGGTGGTGATAACTAACTACCTTTCCTCTAGTATTACACTGCTAAGTTAGGGACGGCTAGCGCAGATAACCGTCGTGTAGCTTTGCGCAACATTCAAGAACAAACAAACAAACCGCCTGTTTGGAGCAGATACCATAGCTGCCTAGCGCCAATAAACACCAAACAAGCAAACTGTACCATAATGGTGGCTCAACTAGCTCTCAATATCATTATTCAGCACCATAATTCTGGGTCACATATAAATAAACTACAAGTGTGCCTCACTTACCTGAGTTTGGACAATAAACATTAAATGTTCATATAAAAATCGTAGTGCAGCCACACAATTTGAAATTTAATTATATCGATAAATTAAACGTAATTAAACAAAGGTAATAAATAGAGTATAAAATAACATATATTAGATGGTTAATTCTTCAGGGACTATATATTACAAATTTTGATCAGGGAACTACTCTTTACCGGCGATAATGCCCTTGCTACCAACGAACATAAAACGAACACGTGTTCAAGAAGTTTTCTCTCATCATCAGTTTTACAAAGACTGTTATGTTAGGACAGGAAGTTTGATCCAGGCGACACTTCTCGAAACGTAGTCAAGAATTTCAATTACCCTGGACTAACAGTGTTTTATAGTTTTAAATAAATATAAGCATTGGAAAAGCAACTATCATCTTTAGCAGACTACCAAAACGAGCCTGAAACGAGTCGAAACTCGCCAACAAAAAATCAGTACGTTTGTAAATAAGGCCGGTGTGTTCAGAATCCAGAGAAACAGAGGAACAGGAACAAGATGACAAGAAGACGAACAATATCCACCTACGCTGCTTACGTCACATCAAGTAGTAAATCAAAGTGACATCCAAAGAGGTGCTTCACAAAAGATGACTACCGTTCGTGACAGTAGTTTTCAGAAAGAGAGACTTCCATTCTGATTGAGAAAGAACAGAAAATGGACGAATTCGCAAGGACATGATGTATGGGGAACTAACAGAAGGTAGAAAACCAGTCGAGGGCCCAAAGTCCCTCTTCAAGGATACGTGAAAAAAGGCATGAAATGTCTTTGGAATTGACCCAAGATATCTGGAAACCTCAGCGGGTGACAGAAAGAAGAGATTCACTCTTATCCATCATGTTTGTCATGAAGAGACACGACAAGAAGTGGAAACACATCAATTTAGACCCATCCCCTGGCATCACATACAAGTGTAACAACTGTTACATAATCTACAAGTACACTATTAGTTTCTTTAGGTCACGTGAAAAGTAGCATCCATGCAACATCTATAAGCTTCACTCTTCATCACTTTGTTCGCAGATAAACGGATTCCAACAACAACATACATTGCAACTAATCAGTGTTTGAAAAAAAGTTAAGAGACTTAAACTTTTTGTTAGATTTTCACATTAGGGTTTAACAATGAAAAACAAACTTTGTTACCGTAGTAATAATTATTCTGTTTCTAGACGTAAAAAAAAAATCGTACTTGTCCACCTTACGATCTTGGAAGTAACAAAATAAAGAGAAATTACAATTTCCGGTCTACTTAAGAACAACACATATATGGTACAGATCTGAGAACCCGGGAGGTTAGAGCGCTCCACTCGGGGGATTGAGGATTCGAATTCCTGTAATACCAAACATGTTCACCCTTTCAGCACTGGGGAAGGGGCTATAATATGACGATTAATCCCACTATTCGTTGGTAATTTAGTAGCTAAATACCACAGAGAAGGCAGCTAGTCATCATAACTCATCGTCAAGTCTTGGGCTACTATTTTACCAACGAATAGTCGGATTAATCGTAACATTATAGTTTTCTCCCTCACGGCTGAAAGGATGAACATGCTTGGTGTTACAGGAATTCAAACCCTCAATCCTCCGCAAATAGCTCTCATGTAGGTTTAGACGAGTCCCCAGTGGCTCAGCGGTATGTCTGCGGACTTACAACGCTAAAAACCGGGTTTCGATACCCATCGTGGGCAGAGTACAGATAGCCCATCGTGTAGCTTTGTGCTTAATTTAAAACAAACAATGTACAGATCTGTAAAATGTATTGATTTGTTTCCATTATTATTTTTAAAACATATGCAATTAAAAAAGAAATTAACGCTTAGTGTTTGTTCTGAGAATTTTTAGAGGCAACCTACTGCCTATAGGATAATCATAAATTTGTTTATCTGTTTACTAAAAGTCCTAAGTGTTTTTAAAATATGTTAAAAGATAACACACAAGGACAATAGTATTTTATGCGCAAACATTTGAGTTAAAACACACATTTAATATCCAGATGTACGGATAGGATTTGACATTTTTAACTTGAAAGCGTCTTATGCGACACATTGGCTAAATAGTGAAATAAAAATTAAAAAAAAAACATTATATTTCAGGCATGGCCATCTTTAAGTTAGAAATGATGACCATAGGAATTATAACCAATCATCATAGCATGCCACCTACAAAGTTACTTTTAACTGAACAGCATGGTTAATTCTCACAACTGGAAGTTCTGAGCGCGATCTGCTGCATATTTTGAGCTGGAATCTCAGACCTTCTACTTCTCAGCCTGCCTAATCATTATAAATCACAACCGTCTCAAAATTAAAAGTACAAAAGGAGGTAAAAATATGATAGATAAGGGTACATGTTAATTTTAGACCATTTTGTAAGTTCGTTTAGAGTTAAACACAAAGTGACGCAATATACGATCTGTGCTCTGCCCACTCGGGCATCGAAACCTGATTTCTAGCGTTGTAAGTCCGCAAACATATCATTGTGCTACTGGGGATCGACTTAAACATTAATGACAAAATATGGTTTTGGAGAGATATGAAAAGAAATTCGAGATGTGATTTGACATCAGAGGGCTTGAAAAAAATTCCAGTAATTTATTCACTTCGTATTAAAATTATAAAAAAGCATTTGAAAGAACTACCAGATTTACCCGTAAAACAAAAAAAAATCTCTCAAATGATTCATGGGATTTGGAAACGTAATGCAATTGTGGAATTAATGTTTTACCAGTTATGAATATAAATTATTTTTCATATTTTTGTCCTAAATACACTACTAATGATTAAAAGTTTCTATGTTTTTGAATTTCGCACAAATCTACTCGAGGGCTATCTGCGGTAGTCGACCCTAATTTAGCAGTATAAGACTAGAGGGAAGGCAGCAAGTCATCACCACCAACCGTCAACTCTTGAGCTACTCTTTTACCAACGAATAGGGGGATTGACCGTAACTCATAATGCCCCCACGGCTGAAAGGACAAGCATGTTTGATGCGACGGGGACTCGAACCCGCGACCCTCAGATTACGAGTCTGATTGAAAGTACTTAGACTGTATGTATACCTCATGCAATGAAAGAAGAAACTTAAGAAATCCCATCACTACTTCTACTGGCCACCCCCAGTGACTGATCTATATTTAGCCGACACTGGAGTCATTAAATCTTGCGTTTCAAAACAAAAATAACTTTATATTTGATTAAACTATACATGATAGGTACAAATGCAAAATTCTAGGTGGAGTTGGAAGAAAAGAAACAAAGGAATTTCTCTCAGGTTATTAGTAGGGTGGTCAAAAACTCGAACTGTGAGACCAGTTGTTAGACTGTTATTTTTAACTGGCTGACAATCATCAACTGTCTTGCTCTACTCTAAACAGTTATTTCATACAAAATATTAAAAACCCTTCTTAGAAACATCACAATTGTAACCACGGAAATTGCGAACATATAATACACTATCTTCTCTCCCATGGCACTTCAGACGTGTAAATGTTACTGCGAATATAATCACTTGATGGCGACACTTGTCGTGATATAAACCAGTGATTCCCAGCCTTTTTTAAAATTGTTCACCCCTTAAGTTCGGAAAAAAGATAAAAAAGTATTGAATTAAATTTTAATTTTTATGACTTAAATATACATCAAACTACAGCTAGAGTGAATAGAAAATAAAATAAATAAATTTATCAAACTACAAGTAAAATACATAATAATAATTAATTACTTTTTCTCTCTTAAAAGGGCCCGGCAAGGCCAAGCGTGTTAAGGCGTGCGACTCGTTATCTGAGGGTCGCAGGTTCGCATCCCCGTCGCGCCAAACATGCTCGCCCTTTCAGCCCTGGGGGTGTTATAATGTGACGGTCAATCCCACTATTCGTTGGTTAAAGAGTAGCCCAAAAATTGGAGGTGGGTGGTGATGACTAGCTGTATTCACTCTAGTCTTACACTGCTAAATTAGGGACAGCTAGCCAGATAGCCCTCGAGTAATTTTGTGCGAAATACAAACAAACTTTCTTTAATTTGTTATATAAATGATAATTTACATTCACACTAACATTTAGATTTCAGTAATTTCCGAGTGAAACACTCATTCATTTGTGAAGCACTGTTTTAGATCACAGAAATGCACAGATTTTATTTTGTTTGTTTTTTTCTATTTTTAATCGTAAAATTACACAGTGGTAACCTAATATGGATATTGAAATCCAATTTTTAGCGTTATAAGCCTTCAGACTTATTGTTGAGCCACTGAGAGACAGAGACTGTATTAAACATAGATCGGGATTTTAAAATCTTGGACTTATTTCTGCTAAATTTTACAGTAGTTGTCTGTGGCTTATTGGTGATAAATTCTAAAAATAAACGGACATCACTCAATCCACTTGACTTAAAATAATATACTAGAAACATGTGGTTATAATAGCTGTATTTATGGTTTTAAATATTATATAACTGTAATTGTGCCTTTCCTCGATAACTATATATCTATATTTTATATATTCCACAAAGCTCAGTGGTGTAACTCAGATAAAGACCATGTCCATTTTGCAATCAATTTGCAAACTAATTCCAGCTAACTAACAGAAAACAAGTATGAATATCTGAAATCATTTAAACTCGTATGCACTGATGGAAAACTGTATTGAAGTGCGTAATGGAATTAAAACAGTTTCTTTACAAACAAATTGTGTAAAAAACAAATAATTTTAAGGTGTTTTAAAGATACACCACTCAGAACAAATCTTTGTTTCATTTAATTCCAAAGATGCACAATGGGTTATAGCACTATGACTCCTCCAGGGATCTAAACCAGAATTTAAATGTTATAAACACTTGAGCATATGTTGAGCCACTCGGAGTGAGATGAGTAAAATGGGAAAAATACAAAAAGTAAACAACGTTTCTTTAACGTTCAAGAACTAAAAGAACACTGGTACGTTCTCTCTAGAAGTACTACTACCCTGACATAGTTTAATACGAAACAAACAGAAGATCCATTTTCTAGGTATAATAGGTTCTCCCTCCTGGTAATACAGCGATATGTCTGGGACTTACAACGCTGTAAACGGGGTTCGTTACCAGTGGGGGGCCGAGCACAAATAGCCCATTGTTTAGCCTTGTGCCTGACTACAAACAAACCAGATATGACACACACACATATATATTTATATAAATACAGTGATAGACAAAAAATGGTTTCCTTTGAAAATGTTGTTAATTTGTTATATATTTCATTAGATGGCAGAAAAATGTGTAAAACTATGCGGTTTTAGAACGCATTCAACGAGATCAGTTTCAATGTGATCTCAAATCCTAATGTTAACACTGGCTTTTATATATATCTGAACTTCTTGTAGTTTGTGTTACAAAAACATGTATTGTGCACTTGCTGTAGTTTCTCACATCTTCTTGTTCCAAGTAGCCCACAAAATAATTTTGTTGATTTTGTTACATTTTAAAATATAATAGAAAACAAAACAAGTAAGTATCTAAATGCAAAAAAGAGGAAAATATACCAGAAGAATAACCTTTAAAATACCTTGCCTCTGATTTGCTCTTATTACGTTTCTTCAGCTAGCTATTTTCACACGTTCTTACACTGTCACGCTTTATCGTTTTAGTAACATTAACAGTCAATAGATGTCTGTAGTGAAGCTTTAATTTCAGACCGATTTACAACGAGGAAAATGTATCTAATTGTAGTGAAACTACATATAAACGCTTTATAATTAAGTTTAACGGTAATTTTTTAGAAAAATAAATGTAAATGTCAGTAAAATTAAAGGTATTTTCCTTAAGACTCATTTTCTTAGAAATATATATATATCGAAGATCATGTCAGTTCGAAATTTTTTGAAAGATCTTAATCGAAGATGGCGGTTTAGACAACGGATTTATGCTTTTATTACCTAAGACTATTATCACAGTATGTTTTAAAACATACTATTGATGTGTGAGGAGAAAGAACAACAATTATCAATTATTCTTATCGTAATTACTATTTTTTTTTTTTTATTAAACGCAGAGCTACACAAAGGGATATCGGTTCTCTGCCCATGGGTAATGAAACTCGATTTCTAGTGTTCGAAGTCCGCAAAAATACCGCTGTGCCACTGGGATGCTAATTACTACCAATGAAAAAACTAAAAACCTCTTTTACTTGTTGCCATTGGCAACAATTTTTTAATTAATTTAAAAACCATAAGCCCCCACTGTGTTTAATTACAAGCAAACAAACAAATTGAAACCATCAAAGATTTTAATTAAAATCTTCTATGTATGTATATATATTTAAATCGAGGAGCAAACATACGACAAGTACATAATAAGTGAGATGTTGTTCATGTTTGAGACTTCTTGTCTATATAAGTGTATAAAGTCGCCATCTAGACTGACAATTGTGGACGTCTCTGTAATCCGTTAAAAAACGCAGTAAATAAGATATTAAAAAAGACAAGAAGAAACACAAAGTCCGTGTCCTTTGGAACATATTAATTTTCGAAAGAAGTTTTTTCCTTGGTTTGTTTTGAATTTCGCGCAAAGCTACACGAGGGCTATCTGTGCTAGCCGTCCCTAATTTAGCAATGTAGCCCAGGAGTTGGCTACTCTTTTATCAACGAATAGTGGGATTGATCGTTCAGCTGATAGTCCAATGTGGTTTTGTTCACAAAAACAACCAAGACCAAAATAATAAAATAAAATAATGCTTTGTTAAAAGATGAAATTATACATCCTATATATATATTACGTTTGAATGAAACAAGTGTTTCTTTTTCATATTCGAACATCAGCAAAACTTTAATTCATCAAAACGTAATACAAACATTTTACATACCCGTTTGTGAAAACAAACAAACAAAACTGTTTATAGGATTTCCAGAAAGTTAAGGCGAAAGCTCGTGTTCTGAATAAGGTTAATACTAAAAAATATTTCATAGTAAAAGGACAAAGTGTACTTCTTATCAAATCAAAAGGGGAAAAATTGCCGGTTTTATATATATATATATATATATATTTATATACTATGTACAAGTGACATTGTAAGAACACGACAGAAGATAAGTTGTCAAAGGTAATTGTATTACATTGTTAATTTAATATAATATACGAAAAACTCCAATTTCTAGCATCTTGAAAATACAGTGTTTTGTACTTACATCAAAAGCAAAGTTAAAAATATAGGAAGAAGGAAATCATTTCTCATTATTGATAAGGAATTCCTCAAAAATAGTCATATTTCTTAAGTACGTTGCTTAAAACGTAATGAAATAGTTGAAACGTCCAAAAGGACAGAAAGGAACATTTTGATATCAATTCCAGGAATAATTGAAATGCCTCTAAGCTATTAGTCCATCCAATAATGTAATTCTAACAACAAATAACAACTCCAAATATCTTAATAAAACACGCCATTTACGTGTTAAAATTATTAAATAATCATTATTATTAGAAATGTGATTTAATTTTCATTGTGTTGAATGTGTCACTACTAAACTCGTTAAGTTTACAATATTTCACAACAACTGTAGCTCTGCTCGTTTAACATTAAATATGTTTGATGGCTAAAATACGGATTCTTCAGCCATCGTTGTTATTCGTGTTGCTTCTTCTGTTTGATTGTTGTCTGACGTCGACGACTTTTCAATCACACTATAGGAATGGTCAAGTTTTGCTGTCTTTTGTGTGAAAAGCAGATTACAGTTTGTACAGTCCACACATCCTGGATCAGTGACTAACAGCTTTGATAATTGAGGTCGGATTGCATTGTCCAATTCTTCTGCAAGCTCGTCCTCCTGTAGGTCGTCCTTGTTGTCATTATCATTTTTATCCTGTTCGAACCGTATCCTAGTTTGGAAGTTGGGTTCACTTGCTGTTCTAGGGGTATGTAAAACGGGAATGGCTAGAGCACTTTCATCCGTCTTCTGTTGTCTTCCTCTCCCTTTGACACGAACATGTTCATAATTGGGGTTCTTAATCCACTTTATTGGTCCTGAAAGAGGAAGAATATCAGAACTGTTGGTCATCCCCAGATTTCGAAGTCGAGGCCACGAGGTATTACGACTTAGTCGGAGACTATTTGACGAATGGTTCCTGTACAAACGGATAGATCCCTGTGAACTAGAGTTTTTGTAGCTAGTAGCTCGCTGAGAGCGTTTATCCTTGCCACCCTGCCAAACGCAACAACAAGAAAAACAAAAGCAGTAGATACTGGGAGGTCCTGTACACAGTTTCTCCCTGAAGGCTACCCGAAAACGATTGGACATAACGCTGTATAGGATCGGGTTGATGGTTGAGTTGAAATAATAAAAACAACCTAAAGAAACGATAAGAACATTCAAAGTATATTGAAATATTTTTGGCTCTCTTATCATACTGTTTGAAAATGAATAAAGTTTTGAGCTCTGTCGAAAGGTGGACCTTTCTTCTTTATGGGCAAACTGTTAGTCCTTGTAGAAGAAAGGTCCACCTTTCGAAAGAGCTAGGGTTATAGGGATTTTATTCATTCTGGACGAAGACTTCTTGAACTTAATTGTTTTTCCAACATTATATTGTTTCGATGGTATATTAGATATTAAATAAATAATTACTTATATAAATACCAAAAACAAACAATTTTGTTTAAAATTCATGGTTTATATTCTGAACCATCTACTTAATTAGTTGAAGTATACTATTGAAGACTATCCAATGTTTTTTATTATTAAACAAATAAATTATTATGTTAAAAGAGTGATACCATTCAGGTAATTTCATTATTAAATAAAGACAATATCACATAGATAAAGAAAATCATTTCCCAGTTACTTTCATTATTATTCATATTGAAGTTTTGTTAATATATTGTATGTTGTGTATTATTTACAAATATGGAATGTTTTTATTCCCTTAAAGGAATATTCTTCACAAAGCATTGTGATTTTTGTGATTCAGGGACTTTCCTTATTGGAATCTTCGGATTAACTCCCCTATCCATAAAGATATAAAAGCCACAAAAATCAGAAGAAAAAAAAAGTCCACACCTTTCATTGTATCTCTTTAGAATATTTCATTACTTTTTGATTTGTGTAACCTGAGAAGTTTTCATTTTAACAGCTGCTAATATCTACCATTGCTAATACACTTTGCATTAATTATTATATACAACGTTCAGCTTGTTTGTTTCGGGTATTCACATAAAAAAACTACTCAAGGGCTACCTGCGCTAATTGTACTTAATTTTGAAATAACAGACTAGATGGATGTTAACCAGCGAACACTATGCCCACTAACTCTTGACTAGCCGAATATTGAAATTTGATCGCTATAATAAACCATGGTTCCAAACTGTGAAGGGCAGTTTTGCTACAACGTTTTAAGAACTAATGATCATCGTTTAGCCGTGTTCAAATCTGAACACATCATTTCTTACACTGATCGCCAAATGTATTATAGAAAACAAATGATTTTACCTCTTTGAGAAAGAAAATTTTGGTTCATCTCTCCACAGCAGCTGTACATTCCAAAGAACACACTTTTTATTATAAAAATATAACATATATACATAAACAACGTAACTTACTAATAATAAAGAAAAAACACGTAATATGTTGTACTTTTAATTTCAGACCCAGCATGGCCAGGTGGGTCAACTCGTAATCTGAGGGTCTCGGGTTCGAATCCCGATTGCACCAAACATGCTCGCCCTTTCACCCGTAGGGGCGTTATAATTAACGCTCAATCCCACTATTCGTTGGATAGCCCTCGTGTAGCTTTGCTCGAAATTCAAACTAAACCAATGAAATTGAGAACAAGAGATACACACGTCTAAGCTCCCAATCTGAACACATAAAAATGATTTGATACTACGGATATTTTGAATCGGAATGCTATACGTTGTTTCCGAAAGCAATAATTTTTCGTGGCGTCACACGATTTACCTAATACCAACAATGGTAAAATATAGTTCTAATATGTGTCGTTCCACCACGACTTTATATTGGTTGTGGTTTTCTCGTGACTTGTTAATCAACATATTTATTTATTTTTCATTATTACGTATTTTACTGTCTGTATATCTTAAATGTTTTGAGTTTTTTCATAGTTTTATGATAAAGCTCACGTCTTTCTTTTGAACTCAAACTTTTTACTGGTTGTGAGGCAGGTGTGTCGGGTCGTGTGTCTCTTTTATGCTAATATCTATGGATTAGTTTAGAGTTGGTTAGCTTATTTTCTTGAGACGATTACTGATAGTATGTGAAGACATCAAATAAACCTGAAGTTGTTTTAATGGGTAACATTAAACTATTGTAATTACTTGTGTTTGAACTGATTGACTGATAACTTATTAGATCATCTAGATAAAAACTAATAAAGTTTTATTTCAATCGAACAAGACTTATCAGCAGACGTGCTCATGATTTTTAATTATTTATTTCTCTATATAAAGTAGATTGCACACTGGCTATCCTTGCCGTACTGACACGTGACGTCAGCGGTAGCCATATTGTCGGACCCGACATTGTCGAGTTTAATTGTGTTAATGGTAAGGATATCCAAATGAAGTTTGGATGTTTTGTAATAATTTCACTCTTTTAAATTCAATGATATCAATTTTTACGGTATTTTTGTAACTTCACTAAGTACAACTTAATATACTAACATGTCTTATTTGTTTTAGTGTTTATAGCAACTATGACAAAAAAAAGGCTATATGAATTACAAAAACTGGTTTATACAATTGTTATTGTAAAAATAACGAGAACAATAACTGACAATATTGTATTAGTTTACATTCATTTCATTTTTATCTGCTACATTATTAATAGAGTTCGAATCCCCGTCACAACAAACATGATCGCCCTTTCAGCCATGGGGGCGTTATGAAGTGACGTTAAATCCCACTATTCGTTGGTTAAAGAGTAGCCCACGAGATAGCGGTGGGTGGTGATGGCTAGCTGCCTTCCCATTTGTCTTACGCTGCTATATTAGGGACGGTTAGCGCAGATAGCTCTCGTGTAGTTTTGCACGAAATTCAAAATTAAAGAAATAAACAAACTTTATTAATAATAAAGTAACAAACAAGTTTGTGGTAAAGTAGAAAGTACTGTACAAATACCAGCAATTATTGATATTAAAATAGAACAAAACATATAAGTACACTAATAAAATACGGATACTACTAAATTAGGTTAAGTTACTCTCCATTGTGTATATGAATTTTGTAAAGATTAAACGTAACAACTGATATAATGAGTACTTGATATAGTTATTTGAAAACTTGTAACTCTATACTATTTGGATGTTTTAAAAACGTTTAACGCTCTATACAGTTTGAAACTATTAGTGTTTAAATAAAACTGACTTTGAAGGTTCTTCGTTTTTGCTTGCAACTTTCGCAAAATATTCCTTAACAACGAAATACATTCGTATTTTTCACATAGCACATAATTTGACATTTTTATCAAACTGTAAATACTATTATTTTCTGATGTTCAATCAGAACTTTTATTGATATCAGTCAGAAAAGTATCAAATCAAACTCACTTCTTTCAAATCAGTAACATGTATTTCATGACTAATTTTAATTGATGAGAATTTTTGCCATTTGTTGGTTTCAGAACACACCTTTCTGTTCCCTGAGAAACTTTAGTCACACTTGATGATGCCCTTATCAAACAATCCGTTGCTAAAGTTGATAAGTTTCTAGAATTTGTTTATGTTAATGCCTTCACTCCTTACAGGGAGAAAGGGTCGTTGCTGTTGCGTGTATCTTGGTAAGAACGGTACACTTTAAGATCATGTATGTGTGTCAGATATGTCTAACACATCTGCAGAACCACTAGGTAGTGCCATGTGATCTATTGTGACATGTAATATTGATGCTGTTTACTGGACAGTACAGTTTTCTGCTGCTTTTGTTTAAAGACTCATAAGCAACCTTTTATATGCAGCTTTGAACTGTTGAAGAGTTGACATTACAACTGAGAGATGACCTAATCAGTATCGTGACTAATGAGAGTGAAGCTGATAACATTACATATAACTGTTAGGCAGAACTGATTGTAGTTAGAAACCCAATAAGTGATGATTTACTTGAAGTTCTAAACATTCTCTGACTTGTGATGTCTTTTAAATGTAAAACACATTTTTTTTTCTTTCTACTAGAAAATGTTTCCCAAACAACTTATTGGAACTTTTTATTGTAATAATTTTAGCCAATGGATTTTTGGAGTTGAACAAATCAAAGAGTCTTAAATTTCTTTTTATAAGTTTAACTGTAGGCTCACGTTCCTTAACCTTCATCATACACGTTAAAATATGCACCTTTCAGTACAACTGGGATCCATATGGACCCCGCATATATTTAATGATCATAATGTTGAAGCTATGATTTCGATGTTGAAAATTTAACATACTGGCTTCTCATGGCATTGTGTAGATAAACTGTAAGAAAAACTGGGCACCATAAGTATATAATATGTGATTTATTAATACAAAGTACGAAATTTATTTATATCCATTTTCTCATATTTAGACAAAATATTGTCATCATTGACATATATTTTGATAATATAGAGCCACTTTTTCTCCAATGACATCTCGTTATTAATATTATATAAAATATTGAATGAAGAAACAGATATCTCAAATGTGTAACAAAAAACACTAAATTGTACGAAAATGTGCTTGGGGTCCGAATAGACCCAAGGGGGTCGAACTAAATCAAACTTTGTTTCAGAGATAAACTATTGCCAAACATTGGACAACATGTAAGCAAAACCTATTCTGAGTGAATATAAAGTGTTTGTCATATTTTTTACCAGTCATTTTACAAACACTCATTACACTGTACACTATGTGTGGAGTGATCAGTGCAGACATGGTTTCCACATGCTGTACAGAATTGACAGACTTTCCTGTCCGCGATTCTTAGGCAAAGATAACATTGTTTTTTGTTGTTGGAACACCTTGACCAGCATGATGTCTTGTGTCAAGCAATCCTAGATCTACAAAGGCAGATTTGACGTCTTTCTGCATTGCACGGGGATTCCGGATACATCTCTGAAGTACGTTCTACTCATTATTTCACTTCAGGAGCGATCTAAATACGTAATCACTGTTTATTACAATGGATAACGTCTGTGAATCCATACACACAATGCCTGATAAAGACACAGAGCTCCACATCTTATTACTTGGGGTCTGCACGGACCCTATGCAACTTTTTATTCACAAAAATTATTCAACTGCAAAACATCTAAAGTTTTACTATTCATGTGTCAGAGGATGATAATGCGACAGTTACATAAAGATATAACTGGTCAATAAAAATATATTAACAAATATTTATTATTGGGGTCCATATGGACCCCAGGTGTACTGATGAAGGTTAAAAATACGTAAGGTAAAATCTTTTTTGCAAAGTTCTATGGCAAAGTGCTGCAAATTTTTCCTTCTATTATTGAATATATCTTTATCGTAATTTATTTTTTAGGTGTAAACTTTTTTATTCTTGCAATTTCTGCAATTCGGAAATGAACTGATATTTAATGAATTCACATTTTTAAAGTGTTTAAGATGACACCTAGTAAGTGTCATATATTAAAACATCACATACATTTTGCATTTGTTATTACCAGAGTGGAAACGCCATATCTGTAAGTTTTCTGACGTTATACTGACATTTAGGTTTTTCAACATAAAGTAGTGGCAACATGGACCATTACAAACAAGCACCACAGTTGTGGTTGTGACATCTGACAGCTTCTGTTGGTGTATTCTCACCAAGCTTGTTCGTTCTTGTGCTGTCATGTCATTAATAAAAAAATAGACCACAGATACATTCTGGTTATGCTTTATATAAACAAAACGTCCGTAATAACCAATATATCGTCTTCTATATCTGCCCTAACATCAACATAACCATCAGATTTCTTTCTTTACCACTTCATCTGTTTCATTATCAGATCTCCATCTAACATCAAAGCCCAAATAACTTTACTTGTTCACTTATTTCCTTTCTCCTACTTGAAACCTGTTGAATGCTTGTTGTGTGAAGCCTAGAACCTTTTGAAGTACACACGACTGTAGCAGAGTTAGATTGAAAGTACGTCTTACAGAGCTGTAGTATTTGGTGCAGTAAAACTGCAGTGTTAAAGGAAAAGATATAACGTGAAGGGTATGCTTTGCCAGCCATTTTTTTCTTCGATTAGTAATAACTATTATTTAAATATTTCTTGAGAATAATAATAAAAATTGATGCTTAGCACATTAAACTTTTTGGTGGATATTAAATTTACTGTTTTTACAAAGTTTGCATAATCAATTTTAAAGAACTAGCTGTTAGTTTCAAACGCTTTTGTTGTGAAAACTTTCCTTTTTTATGGTATATTCCATATGATTAACTGTTTTATCTATATTTCTTTTTATAGTCGCTCTCACATGGGAGATATTATCTATAGGTACATGATCTGTGCACATGTTGTGCTTGTGGTAGCTGGATCAGAAGCGGTATTATACTTGGATCGATGTCTCTTTGTTCCCATGTCCTCTTTTTGTTTGACAAGCTACAAATAAATCACAAAATATAATTAAATTACAAATTGCTATAACATTTACAATATTTCCTTTTTTATAACTACTTCGTTAACTGTACAATCTGCTTTATTGTTTGACTATTGTAATTAGTTCATGTTTAATATTTACTATTATCTTCTATAGAAATACTATTGTACCATTAAAGATGAAAATTATAGTCCATGTATGTAAACAAACGTAGCACGAGCGTCATTATTTTGACTTACACATATAAATGAATATCCTTCGAAACAACAATTGTACCATAACTGATTAGTGAATTTCAAATTCTCACTGATGTTATGTTTTTAATCAGATTACTGTGAATATATAACTTCAAGTATACTAAAATTTTTAGTTTGTTAACAGTACAATAGTCCTACGTGTGGCAGCACTTTATTTCATATACTTTTTTAATCTTGTTATAATAAACATTATCCAGCAAAATATCTCAATAACTAAAATAACTAAAAACTTTATGTAATAAAAAAACCCAACTACACAGCTGAATATCAACTGAAGGTTTCACTTAACCAGAGTTTAACACTTAAACATACTTGAATCATTATACTATATCTTTTGTAGATGCTCGGGAAATTCATGTATAACAGGAAAGTATTGCTATAATAACGCCCTCTTCTGTTCTAACTAAATATTCTTCTGCTGGCTTTCTGAGTATTTACAATCTATTTTTAAACACTATGGGTCGTGACCATAGAAAGTTGTATGACATTTGAAAATTCATGAAATCAATTGAGTTACAACTACTGCATCTTAATCATACCAAAGAAAGTTATATGTGTTCAAAAGTCAATATCAGTTATAGTTAAGTATTTTTAATGCCATTAAGCCTTAAGTTACTATATCTAGCAGTTAAATAACATTAGTGCTGTTAAGGCTTAAGTTACTATATCTAACAAATAAATAAATTTACTGCCACTTAGCCTTATTATTACATCTAGTAATTAACTAACTTTACCGTCACAAAGTCTTACATTATTATATCTAACAATTAAATATAGTACTCTTAACTTTAATTACTATATTAAATAAAGTTATTACTATTAACCTTAATTACTATATTAAATAAAGTTACAATTATTAAGTCTTAAGTTACTATATATAACTACGTAATATCTAATCAGTTTATATTAGTTTATTTACCCAAAGGAAAAAGGGAAATACTTACCAGTGAAACGATTCAGGAACAGCTCGTGGTCTATTTCATAATTCCAAGCAACACACACTGACAAGTTCACGTAAGTTACAGGTTACACTCCAAGCTTTAGCAACCGAAAAAACGCTTAGGGACAAACAAAATGGCCGCTTCCGGTGGTTTTATGTGGAAGGATCAATGTTCAGTTATGTTCATTATAGATCTTAGTATCTTAGATCTCTTTAAACTTCTATATGTGTTTGTTTGTTTCTTTTAAAAATAAAGCTATAAATAAAATTTATTAATTAAAAAAGAGATTTTAAAGCAATTGACTTTTATAAAGTAGTTTCTAAGCGACAAACACATATTTTAAGATAATTTATTTTATATTGTCTTCCGATTGTAAATAACTAACAGTATCGTTGTCTGTTTTTTATCAACTGTTTTATCGTGGTAGAATTGAATTAGAATCGAAGTCTCTGGGCATGAGCGCAAACATTCTTTTCGCTCCTGTTAGAAGTAATAAAAAACTAACTGTTGCCTAACAACCTCTCAAAGTGATTTAAAGCTTATTTAAACCTATTAACCAAAATACGTTACGTAATTTTGAATTCAAATGTTTCCAGTGAAACGATTTCAATAAAAGAAATTAAAGGTAAATATTATATTAACTCAAAATAAGTTTGAGGAATTCGAGTTTGTTCGTTTTTATAACTTAGATGAAATTAGCTAAGTGGGATGCATATAACAAAATCAAACAGTTTTAAGACAATGTAAATCACTTGCAGAATTAACTAAAACAATTGTCATTGGTTACAAAGACCACTTTGAAGGAGTAAAAACTATATGCTTAGTTTGCAGATTGGTAACAACGTATGATATCATGTATTTAGTGCGAACTTGGGTGACACAGGCGGACCATGTGTTTAACCTGGTATTGGGTAACAAAGTAGGTCCACGTGTTCAGTGGCTAAACAGAAACGTCTGTTTAGTGTAGAATGTTAACAAATGAGGATCACATATTCAGCGTGGAGTCAGGTTACATACAAGAACAATGGTTTTAGTGTGGATTTGGGTAACAAAGTAGGATTTTGTAGGATATATGGAGTTTTTGTAAGATAATGGAATATCATGTGTTTCGTGTAGATTTTTTATATCAAAAGAGAATACCACGTGTTTCACGTTGAGTTTTTGTAACGAAGTAGAGCACGCGTTTACTTTGGATTTTTGTTTGAAAGTATAAAAAACACTCGGTACGGTTTTGTAACGAAGTGAAGTATCATGTGTTCAGTGTGGAACACCATAAGTTTGGTGTAAAGATGGGTAACAAAATAGAACACAGAGTGTTTACAATGGGATTTTTGTATATAGTGTAACACTATTTTGTTTATAACGTAGTTTTGTAACAGACTATAACATGCTTAGTGAGGAGTTTTGTATAAAACAATATATTTACTGTAGGGATCTATATCAAGGTAAGATACTATGTGTCTAGTTGTGGGGTTTTTGTGACAAATTACGATATGTATTTCATGTGAAGCGGTGTATCAAAGTAAAGTAATATGTATCTACTGTTTGATTTTGTATCAAAGTAAAGTAATATGTATCTACTGTTTGATTTTGTATCAAAGTAAAGTAATATGTATCTACTGTTTGATTTTGTATCAAAGTAAAGTAATATGTATCTACTGTCTAATTTTGTATCAAAGTAAAGTAATATGTATCTACTGTCTAATTTTGTATCAAAGTAAAGTAATATGTATCTACTGTTTGATTTTGTATCAAAGTAAACTAATATGTATCTACTGTCTAATTTTGTATCAAAGTAAAGTAATATGTATCTACTGTTTGATTTTGTATCAAAGTAAACTAATATGTGTCTACTGTTTAATTCTGTATCAAAGTAAACTAATATGTATCTACTGTTTAATTTTGTATCAAAGTAAACTAATATGTATCTACTGTTTAATTTTGTATCAAAGTAAACTAATATGTATCTACTGTTTAATTTTGTATCAAAGTAAACTAATATGTATCTACTGTTTAATTTTGTATCAAAGTAAACTAATATGTATCTACTGACTAATTTTATATCAAAATAGAATAATGTGTGTTTACTGTATGGATTTATATCAAGATAAAATACAATGCGTCTAGATATAGAATTTTAGTAACAAGTTTAAATATTATGTGATTAGTAAGGGAGTTCTTGGTTTGGTTTGTTTTGAATTTCGTGCAAAGTTACACAAGAGTTATCCGCATTAGTAGGCTCTAATACAGCAGTGTAAGACCAGAGGGAAGGCAGCTAGTAATCACCACCCACCGCCAACTCTTGGGCTACTCTTTTACCAATGAATAGTGGAATTGAACGTAACGTCGTTATAACGCCCCCACAGCTGAAAGGGCGAGCATGTTTGGTGTGACGGGGATTCGAGCCATCTGGCCATGTCGGGCCGGAAAGTTTTTAAAACAAAATTGGACATGCTTAATGCGATATTGGATAACAAACTAAGGTATAATATTACTTATTAGTGTAGATTTGAGTAATAGATATGTACTTTAAGTAACACACAAAAAAGATTGAACAGCGAAGCGTGATAACTTGTTCAAAATTACAGTGTAAGTGACAGTTAGCTAGAATTATTTTTTCATTAGCCGACGAGGATATAACTCTTTCTTCTAGTGGACTTTGTGTTATGCGTAACCTTCTTTAAAGATAATTTTGTATATATCCTTAAAACCGTTTTATTGTGTTAAATTCATGTTGCGTAAATAAAACTCAAATAACCTTAGACTCAACATAATGATTGAGTATATTATATTAAAAACAAAATTGGACATTCCGTATCACCACATTCGATCATACTCTATGTATTGGACTACAGTACATCTTGACAATAGTCCGTTGCAAAAGGCTTCGAACAAAGACTGTTATGTGTAAAAACACCTCTCTGTCCTTGTAGGCTTTCCATAAGCAATCCAGTGTACGAGAACGACGCTTTGACGTGTATGTTTTCTTACAGAATAAGATTAATACCAGTTTCATGTACATATACAGTATTATCAATACAACGTTTTGGACAATGTTCTACTTCAGGTATCACTAATTTAACAATAAATCTCTTTTATCTCTTTCAGTAACCACTACGCGTAATTTCCTACACATATATTTTATATAGTATAGGAGTGCTATTACTGGTATGTTACAGTGGATTATTGGATATGTAGACGAACACTACTTGATTTATAAAAAAAAAAATACGTTTTTTACAGGAATAGAATGCAGGGTATGTTGGGATGAATTGTTGGGTTTGTAGGAATTGATTGTTAGGAAATTATGGTGGAGTAAAATCGGGCAAGCACGTGCAGGGTTGGTTGTAAGTAAAATAGTGGGATTGACCGTCACTTATAACGCCTCCATGGCTGAAAGGGCGAGTTTATTTGGTGTGACGGAAATTACGAGTCGAGTGCCTTAACCACCTGGTCAGGCCGAACCAAGTAGAATTTAATAACCTAGCCATTTCATAACCATCAGATACAAGCATTACCATATCAGATACAAGCATAACCATCAGATACAAGCCTTCCTCTACCAGCACTAAAGCGTTTTATCCCCATCATATCTCTCTGTTTACCCATTATGTACTTTAAAAAATCTTTTCTGTTAATTTTTATGTTTTCAGTCAATATTTTTATGCATTCTTTTCATAAATGCATAAATAAGAATCTGTTGAGAAAATGTTGAATAAGTGGACGAAGACAAAACTGATTGAAAGGAAACATCAACAGCTGTAGAATATTGAAGAATACCAAATGATCAGGGAAAATGTTTTTGTTGTTTTTGGAATTTCGCGCAAAGCCACTCGAGGGCTATATCTGCTAGGTGTCCCTAATTTAGCAGTGTAAGACTAGTCATTACCACCCACCGCCAACTTTTGTGCTACTATTTTACCAACGAATAGTGGGATTGACCGTAACATTATAACTCCCCCACGGCTGAAAGGGCGAGCATGTTTGGTGCGACCCTCGAATAACGAGTCGAACGCCTTCACACACTTGGCCATGCTGGGCCTGATTAGAGAAAATGGTAAAAGAATAAAAAAAAAAAAATGGATAGCGCGGATAGCACGTAAGTACGTAGAGGCAAAACTAATATTATTGCATATTATAGAGGAATATTATTTCTCTTGACATTAGCATGATAAATCATGTTTAATAATAATATTACGTAGATCTTAGCATGATGATAAAAGTATTTTTTAGATACTTGTATTGGACTACATGCTAAATTATACGGTGATAATTCTGTATGTGTTAGGCTCTTCCCATATTTTCGAACGTATATTCAATCATTTTTTGTTTTGTTTTTACATTTCGCGCAAAGCTACTCGAAGGCTATCTGCGCCAGCCCTTCCTAATTTTGCAGCGCAAAACTAGAGGGAAGGCAGATAGTCATCACCATACACCGCCAACTCTTGGGCTACTCTTTTACCAACGAATAGTGGGACTGACCTTCACATTATAACGACCCCACGGCTGAGAGGGCCAGCATGTTTGGTGCAACGGGGATCCGAACCCGCGACCCTCAGATTACGAGTCGAACGCCTTGACCCTCCTGGCCATGCTGGGTCCCTATATTCAATCATAATTATTCATTTGATTTTTCAAATGTTATTTTCTTTATATGATGCTCCCCGCTAGTACAGCGGTATGTCTCCGGATCTACAATGTTAAAATCAGGGATTCGATTCCCCTCAGTGGGCTGAGCAGATAGCCCATGTGGCTTTGCAATAAGAAAAACACAAACATACCCTTATAGGACACAACATTAACTGGTAAAAAAGTAAATATTTTTTTAAATAAAGGAAGAATAGAAACAAAAAATCAGCAATTGTATCGGAGTGTAATTATATTTATTTTATTCTCTACTTATTTATAAAAACTGTAGCTGACAGAAAATATATAGAACAGTAATTCCTTTATGATCCCCAGTGGAAATCTAATCTTGTTTTTTGCTGAGAAGATGCGTATTTTCTGAGTAAAAAACATTACTTACACTGAGTTTCATTAAAATGAAATGAATTAATTTAGACGCGCAGTTCTTATCTGTTTATAAAACTCAACTACTACTTGAATAAGAATCTGTTTATAGCACGAAAATACATTTTATAAACAGAGAAATGGTGGAAGATCGTACAATGCTGTGATAGTCCTAAATTTAATGGTGTACTTGCACGCTTCAGTAGTTATAAAAACGTGCAGTTAAACTTGATTTAAATGTATTTATCGGTTGAACACTGTTATTTAAGGTATATATAAATGTTTGTTTGTTTTTTGAATTTCGCTCAAAGCTACTCGAAGGCTATCTGCGCCAGCCCTTCCTACTTTTGCAGCGTAAGACTAGAGGGAAAGCAGCTAGTCATCACCATTCACCGCCAACCCTTGGACTACTCTTTTACCAACGAATAGTGGGATTGACCGTCACTTATAACGCCTCCATGGCTGAAAGGGCGAGTTTATTTGGTGTGACGGAAATTACGAGTCGAGTGCCTTAACCACCTGGTCAGGCCAAGCCAAGTAGAATTTAATAACCTAGCCATTTCATAATCATCAGATACAAGCATAATCATCAGATACAAGCATAACCATCAGATACAAGCATAATCATCAGATACAAGCATAACCATCAGATACAAGCATAATCATCAGATACAAGCATAACCATCAGATACAAGCATAATCATCAGATACAAGCCTTCCTCTACCAGCACTCAAGCGTTTTATTCCCATCAAAACTCTCTGTTTACCCCTTATGTACTTTAAAAATCTTTTTTGTTAATTTTTATGTTTTCAGTCAATATTTTTCATACATTCTTTTCAATCTCCTAATTTCCTGTTTGACCAATTCTCTAAGTCTTCTATAATTTTCTAAATCTTCAATAATACCACTCAATTTAAATGTATTAAACTTGTGATACTTTTCTATAATTTTATCTCTTACACCCTTTGTGAGCCAACCCGGTTCTCTTGCAGCTGCTCTTTTCTTTCTGTAAGTAATATATTTGTTTTGAATATGGAAATATTTTTATTTAAAAAGTTTCTACATTTACTCAGCGTCTCCAAACAACTCACTTGCTTAAGTTTTAAATAGACAATTATTATTGTATCGTTTCGATTTTTTTAAAATTTAGAATCAAAATATCATTATTTTAGATTTCCATACGGAAGAAAACATCAAACCTAATACAGTAGTAATCACTTGTATCTGGGTATTCCCCAATCTCCATCCTCTCAACCATATTTGTATTCAAAGTTAATAAATGTAAAATAGCATTATTTCTAGTAGGTTCCTTGAAACGTTGGTGAAGCAAATCATTTTATACAGTTTCCAAAAACATTTCTCCCTCATGGTTTGACTCTAACAATTTCCAATCTATGCGTCTGAAATAGAAATCAACAATATTTATGACTTCATTAACAACTGAAATCTTACTCCCATTGTAAAGTTTTTACTATTTTCATCAGTTTCATCTGGTGGTCTGTAACAAATTCCTGTTAAAACTTTTTTTTGGTGTCCACTTAGGTTTCTGTTACCTTTAATATTCTCAACGTCAACAGGATGTAACTCACACTTTACATACAAGGCAACTCTCTTTACTAATCTGTCCCTATAACCTATAACCACGTATTTCAAAGAAATCTTTGTCATCAAAATCATTTATATTTAACCACGTTTCAGTTATTTCCATTATATCAAATTTTTGTTCCTACCAGTGCCCTAAACTCATCTACTTTATTTCTTATTTTTCTAGCATTACGATTGTAACAATTATTACTATTCTTTTAATTATTTTTATGTTTATTTTGTTTGTTAAACTTTTTTCTACATCTCAATTTTTTCATGTAATTTATTATTGCCTTCACCACTGTCCCAGCCTAAAACTTCTCTTACAGCTGGGTTAATAGCCCTTAGAAACATACCAAACTCTTTTCTATTTAAATATAAACCAGTCATTACAAAAAGTTCCCTCCTTCAACGGGCCCACCACTAGTACAGCGGTATGTCTTTGGATTTACACCACTAAAATCAGGGGTTCAATTCCCCTCGGTGGGCTCAGCAGATAGACCGATGTGGCTTTGCTATAAGAAAAATCACAAACACAATCCTTCAACGAAATTGGTCCCAGAAGTCTACCAGCTAACCTGCTTAACTTCACATATTAGTTTCAGTGTACCATTTAGCCCTAGTGACCTGCTCAAAATTTCATCTCCGCAATTAATTCTTGACAGTGTCTCTGACACAATTAATAAATGGCCTTTATTTTTAAATAATGTTATCAACTAACAGTAATTATTAATAAGGTGCTCTAACGTACTTTTCTCTATATTATTAGCCCTTTCGTGCGCAATAAAAAACTGTACCGTTGCCCGTCCCCTTCATTATATCTCTTGTTCTGTCAGTTATGTCGTCCATCAATGCCTCAAGGTAGCATAATCTAACTCTTTTCTCCATACCGTACCCCAGAGACTATTCTATCCACACTTATAACTATAACCTGTTTGAGTTCATAATTCACATCCTTTTCTATTTCTTTTGCTTTTCCTCCCTCCAATAGTCTCTTGTCTGCATAAGATAAGGACTGAAATCTGTTGCTCAATAGATCAGGGTCTTTACAATTTAGTTCATTACTTTTAACCCTAATAGTGCACTTTTTAACTTTCTGCATGTCATTGTTAATCTTAGCTGATGCCTCCCTTGCATGTTAAAATAACATCGGACGTATTCCATCACCGAACCTTAAAATATTTAACTTTCGTTTTTACTGACAGTTAGACTAAGCTAAAGATGTATGAAAAATTCAAACTAAACTGAAGTTTCACGTGCAATGCACGTGTAAGAGAATTCAACTACGTTTCAAAGTAACGTGGCTGAAAATCATCACATAGAATGTAAATTTTAATTGTGTTACCTGCGAGAGAGAACAGGTAGTGGTTCACTGTCCGTAACTGGGTCGTCCATCTTGAATAAAGAGTTACATAGAGAAAGAGCAGACGTTGTGAATGGAATGGGGCCCAACACACGAAGAAAGCAATAACAACAGCACCTAGAGAGAAAGGAAAACATGGGAAGGAATTTTGGAGCACCATTAATTTTCAAACAGCTATATAATTGGAGAAATTTGATTAAACATTTTTACTATTTCTTATCTTTTACAATATTAATACCAACCGGTGTTTTTTAAATCTAAGGTTTTTTTTATTACACGTAAATTGTTGACCTACTCAGAAAACATATATGAAGAAAATAATTTCGTGAAAGGGATTCGAATTCCACACCCTTAAATTGAGCATCCTAACCACTAGGTCATGATAGGCCACTCTAAGAATTAGTTAACTTTAGAAAGTAAGAAAAAACACAAGATTAAATAAAACGGTAATGTGAGAAAAAACATACATTATTACTTTTATTTAGCAAAACGAAATAAAAAAAACACTCAACGTTCCGATTATTAAAACTTTTCACGTTAATTTTTGTTGTTATGGTGAAATTCTGAAATATTTTGGTAAATTAATTCTATTTATATATATATATATATTTTAGAAATGAAAGTTGTTTTACACTTAATAATATCCTGGATATTATTATCTCGACAAACTTTTAATGTCTTACTGTTATTTAAGGCGTTAATAAAGTTATTTAAAAGATAATATGACGCTGCTTTACTTAACATGCGGACCACGATTCGTCGAGATTGTATCTTTGATCGTTCTCTGTCTCCTCGATAGGTAGCGCTCCCTTCGGATGTACATCTGCGGAGGTTTTTGGATTGGTGTAACGCCATGGCTATTCTTACATACAAACCTATTATGACAGTCATTGGAACAACAAAAAAAAGAAACGTGGAACATAACATTAAAGTCTCCCAGCTTCTATCTGGTTTGTTGAAAGGAAAACCACACCAAGCTGAAGATACGAGTGTGATGCCTTTATCATCCGTTAGGTAATTCACTCGGGTAAATATTCCATAGGGCGTTGCTCCAACAAATGATAAAATCCATATTACAACAATATTTCGTACCGCACGGGAGAGCTTTGATTTGGTCTGATGACGTATAGGATGACATATAGCTATGTAACGTTCAGTACTAAACGTTACTATAGTTAGAATGGATGCGTAGGCGGTGGTTTCAGGAATGATAGCACGAAGCTCACAAATCAAACTTCCCAATTCCCAAGGATACTGCTGCCACATTGTATAGAGCTCTAGCGGCATGGCTGAAAGGAGAAAAACAAAAAAACGTCAGTCAATGAGAAAAAAAATCATCATGAAATGTTATCGCGCGGGTTGATACAAAATATGTTCCTAAAAATATATATAAAGATCAAAGTGCACACTCTAACAGCCTGAAACTAAAATAAATTCAATATTTGCTATATAACTTAAAACCAGAAGATCCAATTTCGCTAAGATGGTCCACTCAATCCCAAAACTATTTTGGCTAACCGCAGCGCTCCAAGCGGTAATTTCATAGAAACCAGCTGTGGTAACGATGGTTACTGCTCAGACAGACCGACGCATAAAAAGCTTGTTTGTTTTAGCTACATAACACCTGTCTTTTCTGTTTAGGATGGAAAATTCGATTCGTTAATTTAAAGTTGTAAGTCTCTAAACTTAGTTTAGACCTACGAAGGCATCCATATAAACATATATATATGTTCAGAAACTCAATATCTAAATGAACCATAACTAACTGAATGAGAAACTTAATTTCCAGTTTTTATTTAAGTATTTAGTAAACGTACTTAATTAGCGACTGCAGAAGGTTATTTTGTTTAAAACATTAGCCTTTGTTTCATACCACTATTTCTTACATCTCCCAATTTCTCTTACATACTTTAATTTTCCAACAGACCACAATTTCAACTAAACATATGCCCAAGAGTCAGAAAGATAATTCGATTTTAACCTCATCAAATCATCAGGTACATGGAATGCGACTTTCACAGTCGTCTTTCTCGTTGTCGTATATGCAAACGCTGTTCTACCAGCACTAGTATTTCATGTGCGTGAGAAGTGTCAAAAATTAGCCACGTGTAGTAGAGACGACTGAAGTATGTTGGCCCCCGCCAACTCTTATTACAACTCACAGTTTTCCCAAATAAAACTTCTACAATTAAATATGATCACTTAGGAATTTGAACTAATACACACTAAAACATTAAGTATACAAATATTTTATTATTTCATCTGTTTATATCGTGTCATAGCAAAAAACGAATAACATTCTTTATTATAAACTAAGAACTTTCGAAACTATAATAAAGTGTGCAATTGAATGGGTAGTTTAAAGAAACAGCTAGCATGTGGTGTATTTCAAGTTTCATTACAATACTATGAATTCCGTCATACCAAACATGTTTGCTCTTTCAGCCGTGGTGCGTTATAATGTGACGGTCAATCCCACTATTCGTTGGTAAAAGAGTAGCCCAAGAGTTGGGGGTGGGTGGTGATGACTAGCTGCCTTCCCTCTCGTCTTACACTGCTAAATTAGAGACGGCTAACGCAGATAGCCCTCGAGTAGCTTTGCGCGAAATTCAAAAGAAACCGAACCAAATTCTATGAATAGGAAGACGGCAATGTTAGCTTCATAGGTCTTTTGACATTTAAATAGGCAACTTAAAATATCTGCCACACATGTACTATACAGCCTCGTACATTAACTTAAACATGCATTACACTGCCTGAAAACACCCTTAGTTAAAAAACATTTTACATAACCAAAAACTACACTAAGCAAATACGCACTACATAACTAAAAGTAAAGTTCTTCTAGATGGAAATTCTAGCGTTGCTACGACATGTTTTATATATTTAAGTCTATAGATTAGTCATTGCATATCTGTTCCGTTAACAAATATCATTGTCAAAAACTACACTTTAGTAGTAAATATAGTAATAATAATAATATATGGATGTATTGGGCTAAGACTTCTTCCATAATGAGTGTCTGTGATTTGTTGGCTATAAATTTAACAGTAAACGAACAGAATGCACTCCACTTATTTTTAAAATAATATATATTTTTGAAACAAGTTAAATGTATGTACAGAAGTTCTTTACACTATGAAGAGCATAGTCCCATCTTGAACATTATATAGTTCTGTTATTTATGTCAAAAGATCCCTTAAACCAATTTTATTGCTTTAAAATTCAGTTGACAAGCTAAACTATTTTTCTCTATTTTTATCACAATAGTATCTATGTATAATTCACTTACGATGTTTTGTGAGTTACCGCAGTCGTATCCTGAACTTCCATTAGTCGCTTGCTTTTTGTCTAAGTCTACACAAGCGGGTTCATTTAGTTTAAAACACTCTTTGACAAAACAAATTATTCTCCTACATCTTTCAAACTGTTAATTTCACTCAAGTATTTCAACCACTTGACCATTTACTCCCACGACGATTAACTTTACGTTTTCTAACTTTTCTATAACAGAACTTCTTTTTCACATGACTTTACTTTTAGTCTATTTTCACTCACCTGGTCATAACTGTTTATACATCTGTATCTCAAGACGGCTGGTATGTGTATTAAAAATTTTAGTAAAATAAAGTAGAGAACAACGTTTTGACCTTCTTAGGTCATCTTCAGATTAACCAAAAGAGAGTTTGCAACTGACCGTTGACGGACACGTGTCTTAGGGATGAGAGTGGAAACGGGTACGGGATTGTAGAGGATATTGCAGTATATATTAGATTAGTAATTAGTGTAGATATAAAGATATTCCTTTATATTGGTTTAAATTTAAAGTTTTTTGTATAAGTAGGGTTTCTTTGATTTTGTGTTTGTTTGTGTTTGTTTCCCTACTTAGTATGTGGGTGTTTTCTATGGTTATGTTGTGTTTATTTGATTTGCAGTGTTCAAAAACGTGTGAAGTGTTTTCTGTATTTTTTGAATATGGTTTCCATTTTTTTTCTTGTTTCTCCGATATAAAAGTTATGGTAGTTGTTGCGTTGTATTTTATAAATTATGTTGGTGTTATGTTTGTCACTGTAGTTTTTACATAGTATGGACTTCAGTTTTGTACCTGGTTTTTGAATAAATTTAGTGTTTACTGGAATGTTGTGTTTTGTTATAATTTTTTTCAAATGTTGGTTATTTTTTGCTAATGTTGGGAATATATGGTATACAGCAGTGTAAGGTTTTGTGGTTTGTTGTGTCTCGAAATTTATTATTGTTTGTTTGTTGTTGACTGTGTTGCTGATTTAGGTTGTGTGTGTGTGAGTATAATTTTTTTCAACGGTTTTTTGGAGGAAATTTGTCGATGTTGATTAAGTGTTGTTTTATTTTACATCTCAGTGAAGATGCTAATTATATTCTAACGGAAGTGATTAACGTTTAATTAGAATTAGTGTTACGTTTAACCGGAAGTAAGAACGAGCTTGTTTTAACTGTAGATGTAGTTGTTATGTAAATAAGGCGACAGTTTTAAATATTACTTTTAGAAACACCGCAGGATGAGAGAAGCAAACTTAAATTGCATTAAAACCCTCAAAATCAGCGGGATAAGTAGGGGGTTTTGTTTGTATTAACAATAAATCTTCAGTCTGAAAAAATTTCTTCCAATTGTTTGTTTTTTTTAATTTCGCACAAGCTACTTGAGGGTTATCTGTGCTAGCCGTACGTAATTTAGTAGTGTAAGACTATAAGGAAGGCAACTAGTCATCACCACCCACCGCCAACTCTTGGGCTACTTTTTTACCAACGAATAGTGGGATTGACTGTAACATTATAACGCCCCCACGGCTGAAAGGGCAAGCATGTTTGGCGCGACGGAGATGCGAGCCCGCGACCCTCAGATTACGAGTCGCACGCATTAACGCGCTTGGCCATGCCGGGCCGTTCTTCCAATTACTTACGGGTTTTAGTGGGCTTGACTTCAGTGTGCATTTACTTTTGTAGTAGAATTCCTGTTTGAGTAAGGATTAACAAAGAGTCACAAAGGAACTGCTGGATTCCTAAGGAACTTTACAAGCTAATAGCCAAATATGTCACTTACCTAATAGGAATAACTGAATGAAACCACTTGTAAAGGGCCGAAATATTTATATTTTATATTTAATTTGCAAGTCGTGAAATATGTTTGTGTGTATGTGTATGTATGAATGACCATTAAGGATATAATTGGAAATTTATTGAAATTAGGTGTCCCTTAAACACCTAGATTATTTTTTGGTTCTCACACGGTTCTCTCACACTAAAATCAATGTTGGAAATTTAAAAAAAAAAAACTAATTAAAGTTAAGGCAGTAAGATTAAATATCTCTTTAATTAAAGTTCATCATAAACATGCCTATCAAAAACAAGTGACACTAAAATAAATGACTGCACTAGGGAAATTATGTTAAACTGGCCACCTCATATAATAGATCGTTAAAGCGAAGTAGTAGTGACGAATAGCTGTAGCCATATGACATAGACAGTGGAGATAAAATAGATGAAGTTGGTCTTCAGATACATTATAGTTTCCTAATATAAAAAAATCGGTTATGGATTAAATATGAAGGTGCTCGCTGAATTATTACATCATCAAGTATTAAAAATATTAGAAGTATTAGAAGAGATATTAGTTTACAAGGAATAAACAATTCTATTTTTCATGGTAGTTTTTGTCAAACTTTCAGTGCCCTTTGTGGTTCATCAGTGCAAAGGTTACGATATCCGTGATGAGCAGAGCTGGAATAGCCTATTATGTAGTTTTGTGCTTACCAACTGCCAAACCAAAGCACTTTTTGTATACCACTCACTAGATATCGAAAGTTATATTACGAGTGAAGTAATGGCATAACGACGTCAAAGTAACTAATCATTCTATGTAAAACAAAAAAAAATCCCTACTTATAATTGATTGGTCGAGAAACAACAAACAGAGAAATGCCAAGTAATAGTGACAGGTTAAGTGTTCCACCATGAAACTGAAATCATTGTTTTGGGCTATTCATAAAATCTGACTCATGAAAAGTTACTTAAAGTGAAAAAAAAAAATTCATGAAGTGAAAACATTTCCTTCCCAGAAGAAACTTAATTTGAAATGGTTTCATAAACAGAACAATCCTTAATACGGATATCTCTAAAACTGTAGGTTATGAATTCATTGTATTTATGTTTCAAAACACTCTTTACATTATTTAATGATACTCCAAATATCAAATGAATTGAAACTTCCGATATGTTTTTCACTGTTATAACAACTTTGACACAAACAGCATATTTGTTTGTAAGTTAAGAAAACTTAATTCCTTAAAATTACTCGTCGTGGATTTTAAAATAATTCACGATATTAGGAGATTCTTCAATTCCAAAAACATTGATAATTATTAAAAACAAGGTAATACCAAAAAATATTTATTACGAAAGTTCAAAATTTCCTTAAATTCTATCATTAGCGTTAATATATCAGAAACGTTAGTTCATAATATTTGAACAACAAAAACAATATTACCATTGAGCAAGTTCCGTATTTAATCAGAGATTTATGAAAAAACAGATTTAAACATTATGGGCGGGGGTGTAGGTGCTCAGTCCTTATTTACTGAAATCCCACTTGAGAAAACAAAGTCATTAGTAAAATATTATTCTCATCTAAAAATTCCCTACACTCAAATAAAAAATCGAACAGCTTTTTAAGCTGGCCCTCAAAGTTAATCACGAAGTGTTTATGGGATCACTTCTAGTTCAATTTTGCAGATACTGTTTTCTGCTATTATGAATGCCATTGGTTGGATAATTACAATCTTTATTATAAGTCCATCGCTGGGACAGTGGAAAGTATATGGATTTACAACGCTGAAATGAAGGATTCGATTCCCCTCGGTGGACATAGCAGGTAGCCCAATGTCACTTTGCTACAAGAAAATACTCATACACACTTTATTATAAACCGGTATTATATAGAAGATACTTTAATGGCATGTTTCTACTTTTTCACAACACTGACCATGCCAAGAAGTTTTCAGAATATCTGAACTCAAAACATCCATGTATAAACTTTACATGTGAGATGAAAGAAAACAATAAATTAGCTTTTTTCAGACATCCAACTAAAAAATATCAACAATCTCTTCTGTTTACGGTAAGAAAACATTTACTAGCTTGTAGATTCTTCTCAGCAGTTTCACACTACACTCCTTCAAACATAACTTTGTTCTAAACAAACCACATAATATCTGATCTGGCTACTTCTGTCTTCAGACAGAAATTTAAAAATCTGTAGAATATTACAAAGTAAGGGTTATCCATTTATGTTCTTACATTCTATCGCACAAACATTTCTGAAAAATAAATAGGGAACTACCAAAAGCCACACGCCGTCTGGAAATAGCCAATAGTTCTTATCAATCTTTCCATTGGCAAACAAAGTTTTAAACTCAGACATGAAATTCAGAAAATGATCGAAACATATTACTCACAAATTAAGCTACGTTTCTTACCTACGTCAGCATTTAGAATTTTAAAAAAATCGTTTAAAACCAAAGGCGTTCTACCCATTCCTATGCGGTCGTGGGTCGTATATAAATATACTTCTGGTAGATGTAAAGCTACCTATGTTGGTAAAACTACACGTCATCTACAAATACGTGCACTCGAGCACATGGAAATTTCAGTAAAAAGTGGATAGAAACTAACTAGTCCACTAGAGACTTGTATCCGACTGCACAGTGAGAATAACAAACACATCATACCTCCAGAAAACTTCAAAATTCTCGACTACGAAACTAGAGATTACGAACCCTTTAGTAAATAAATTTTCTTTGTTTTCAATAATAACCAACTAAATAATAACATTAACTTCTTTCTGTCGTCATTAATGTAATAAAGTACGGATTATCAGTGTTTTAATTTGATATTTATCATTATTAAAAAAAAAACAGTGTTTATATTTTTACTTAAGCCTTTCTCTGTAATAGTTTCTCTTAACAATGTTATTTATTAAAGATATGTATGCTGCACGTATTGTTGTACACACTGTTACATTGTTCCCGCTTAAATCGTTTCTTTATAAACTTCTGATTGAAAACTAAACTCACTCATTACTAATGTTGTTGTCGTTATTTCTTGCAGTTCGAACATTACGAACTAATTTTTTTAGATATTAAAGTGATGACGGAATTTAAGGTATTAAAAATGGTATTACTGTGTTTTTAATATTTATTACAAAACTTTCATTTCACCTGATAAATCAGTTGCAAAAATATTAATATTTAATTTTTCATATTGCGTGTATAGTCTGTTGTGTTGTGGCTTAGCTATAATCAAACAAATCTAGTGAAAAATTATGTCACCGAGTCATCACGAATCTAAAAGTGTATTACTCACTTGTTTAGTCATACGTGCTTTTCATGTTTTATGAATGTAGCACTTGATGTATATATGTTCCGATTGGTACACGAGGTCAACTAAATATGTTTCTTGTAACTTGTCTATCTGACTGCCACCTCGGAAGTCAGTATGCAATCTTTTAACGATATCGTATCATTGCTTGGGCCCGGCATGGCCAGGAGGGTCAAGGCGTGCGACTCGTACTTTGTGAGTCGCAGGTTCGAATCCCCGTCACACCAAACATGCTCGCCCTTTCAGCCGTGGGGGCGTTATTATGTTACAGCTAATCCCACTATACGTTGGTAAAAAGAGTAGCCCAAGAGTTGGCGGTGGGTGGTGATGACTAGCTGCCTTCCCCTAATCTTACACTGCTAAATTAGGGAAGTCTAGCTGAGATAGCCCTCATGTAGCTTTGAGCGAAATTCAAAAACAAACAAACAAACAACCATTGCTTAGGCTATGACATAAGCAGTCAAATTCTATATCTACTGAAATATTTACTATTTTTGAGACAGGGAACAGTAACTGTTTTTATACATTTTAGTATCACAAAACGTGATCAACCAAACAGACTTGGATACTACTTGTTAGTTGTTTGCTACTTCTGTAGACTAGTATCTCACGAATGTTCATATGTCAATAGCAGTAAGACTTCTTTAGTTTGTAATAAATGACAGTAAATTTTATCGATACAAGTAAAACCACCTCACTACTCTTTATCAGTATCCAGATGATCACTTGTTTTAGACTTTGCAGGACCTGGTGTAACGTGTTTTCTATTACATGCTTATTAATTGAAAAACTACAGGTATTTGACCAGGAAAGTTTATAGATTTCGAACATTACAAAACGTTCAACTTCAGAGAATTATCTTCATACGTCAGCATTTCTATGAAAACATTGTATAAGTTCGGCTGTGAACTCACGTAAAGCCATTTAGGAATCGAGTTTGCTAGCTTTCTCCTCAAATTAATTGTATATTTCTATAAACATAGAATTAATTCGTTCATCGTGAACTGTTGATAAAGTATTCAGTTCCAGACCAGACAGAGGACTGAGTATTGTTTGTAAAACTGTTGTATGTAAAACAATATTTGCAATAACCATTATTATTAATTACACTGTTGTTCGTGTATTAAAATATAATTGTGTTAAGAACGAAAAATTTTGTATATCAATCTTGTTGGCAACTATCATAAATTTCGTACATATTGACATTCTATTCAGTTCTAAATTAAAACTAAAATTTCCAGCTACTTGAACGTCTGTAACATTATAAATCGGATGCTCATCCGAGATTCATTATAATATGTAGCAGTGGTGGTTAGAACATTCGACTCGCAATCACAAAGTTGCGGGTTCCAATCTCCTTCACTGATCATGCTCTCCCTTTAAGCCGTGGTGTTGTAAAGTGATGATCAATCCCACTATTCCTTACTAAAATGTTGAGTGATGTTGACCACCAGTCTTCCTCTAGCCTTTCACTGCTAAATTAGGGACGTTTAACGCAAATGGCTCTCAGATAGTTTTGCACGAAACTCAAAACAAACTAATTATTTAGCCCTAAATCAACCTGTTGTATATTTTCCGTATAACAAGAGTTGGCGTTTGGTGGTGATGACTAGCTGCCTTCCCTCTAGTCTTACACTGCTAAATTAGGGACGGCTAGCACAGATAGCCCTCGAGTAGCTTTGTGCGAAATTCCCCAACAAACAAAAAAAAAAAAACGTAGAACAAAATTTTGCGTTATTTTAAGTTGTTTTTTTTCCTAAGATCGACATAGTGTTCTGAATGTGTCAAAATTAATTCCTGTGCGCACTATATAAGGGACAAGGTACATTTTAGTGGTGTTATACCATAAACTTGTACGAGTAGAAGGTGCGTTTAATGGTGTTACACTATGTAAGACACTAAAATCAAAGAACAAGTATTTTCAGACAACAGTAATAAGAAAAAATTATCAAAAAAAATTTAGCAGATTTTATCGAAAGAGAACCAGAATGTGAAAACGGTTAAATTAACTGTCCGGTCATTTGTGTGGTGAACAAACCAGAACATGAAAAAACATTCAGAAATGAACAAATTAAAATAAAAAATTAAAAATATATTTCAGGAGTTAACTTCTAATTTAAAAATAGTGGTAAAATTTGGTTTAACTGTAAGTGTTTTGACATATTTGTTAACATTAAAGCTTCACCAACTAAAACGCCTACAGGATTAACGTTCAATTTAGATGATTTGTCTGTTTGTTAGCAATTAAGCACAAAGCTATACAATACAATACATTAGGCTATCAATGCTCTACCATCCACGGTTTTTGAAAACCGGTTTCTGACATTGTTAGTCTACAGACATACCGTTGTGCTAGTTGGAAGAATATACAGGGAAGAAGTGTTTGTTGATAAACTATAAACACTTTCAATGTTATAATTTCCATTCATCTAGACTTTCTAATCAAGTAGTTATTTGGTCCATATTGTAAATTCAAGGGTTTGTGGTTCGTGTCTTTCTGCCACAAAACTCCGCTCCGCACATTGAGTCCATTGGTACACTATAAAACTGAAGATCTAATATTATTATTTGGTCAGATGACAGTTCTTCAAAGGTTGGTGGATGATGATGCTAACTAGCTGTCTTCCAACTATTCATCAGTTCAATAAATAATAGGTTTATGCGAAGATAACCCTTCTGTAGTTTTTGCACAAATATTCTAGAACAAAGAAACAGTTAAAAGTTAAAACATCAAGCAATGTTGAAAGGAGAAAATATTTTCTAGATTTTACGTCAAAAAGGTTTGAAAAGCTTCTCTTACAAAGGTCCAACTTAACACATCTTAAAACTATTGTTGAAGTTTAGCCTTATAAAGCAGAAAGTCCTTTAAGTGGACCTGACAAGAGCTACATTCCACAAAAACCAGGTACAAAACTAATCAAATAGATATACATACAAATTCCTAATTTTTAAGTATAATATCCTTGACTTCGAGAATTAAGAATATATGTTGTCCGAAAATGAATATACCAAAAATAAAGTTGAATAACTTTAATGTTATTTGAGATAACAACAAACAATAAATACAAATATAAATAGTAGACTTGTAAGTTTTGTTGTAATAGTTTCTTTTTCTATTATGAACAAACTGTTACTGGAAATTTGTATCCAAACATGCTACAAGGGTTCTTTGTTCTACAAATTCGAGAAATTCCTGGCTTGTTACAAAGAACTATCTTCCAACAGGATGGAGCACCACCTCACTTCAGTCGAATTGTGTTTTTAAACCAAACTTTTCCAGAACGTTGACTGGTGGGGGAGAACCTATCAGAGGGCTCCCTCGTTCGCCCTTTAGAATTTCACCTCTATGGCTTTTGAAAACAAGAGTCTACTATAACAAATCAAAAGATTTTGGAGAACTGAAACATTGGATTTGTGATGCTATCTTATTCGTCCCCACTGGTGTGTTGGAAAATATTTTATCAGAATTTGGATGCAGAATTAAATTAATTATAGTGAATGATAGAAGAAACGTAGAACTCAATTAATTATCAAAACTAAAACTTACAAACCTACCACTTGTATTTATATTAATTTTTTGTGATTATCTCAAATAACAATAGTGTTATTCAATTTTATTTTTGGTATATTCATTTTCGGACACTGTATATATACATAGTTTGTAGTTTTGATGCGTACAAGTAACAAGGAAAATGGCTGTAACTACATTACTGATAAATATATGACCACCTTTCCTACATTGCTATCAACTATTACTAGTCTTAAACTAATGGAACACCACTGATTATTCTAGCCCCGGCATGGCCAGGTGGTTAAAGTGCTCGACTCGTAATCTGAGGGGTGCGAATTCAAATCCCCGTCACACCAAACATGCTTTCCCATTTAACCCTGAGAGGGGTTATAATGTAACGGTCAATCCCAAGACTAACCCCAGAGTTGACGGTTGGGTGATGATGACTAGCTGCCTTCCCTATAGCCTTACACTGCTAAATTAGGGACGGCTAGCTCAGATAGCCCTCGAGTAGCTTTGCGCGAAATTAAAAATAAGCCAAATCGATAACACTAAATTAACGTTAATGTACTGAACATTTGCAAAATTTGAAATATTTGATAAAACATTACTTCAACTTAAAAAATGGATCTATGTCGTCATTACAAGTTTGTAAATATGATTATTACGGATTTCTTTATAGTATCTATGCTTTTATCTATTTAATTGTTATTTATTTTTTATTCGGGTAATATATTTTAAAACCCGCTAAATTAAAAAAAAAAAAACACAAAATGATCGCTTCATTTGTTTGTTGTAAGTATAAGGTAGAATGGTATGTTTGTTCTGTGATCACCACAAATATTAAAACCTCTGTTTTCAGCGTTGTTTGTTTTTAATTTTGCTACACGAGGGATATTTACGCTAGCCCTCCTTAATTTATTAATGAAATACTGGAGGGAAGAGAGCTAGTCACTTTCACCCACCGCTAACACTTGTGCTACTCGTTTTATCAAAAATCAGTGAGATTGACTATAACTTATAATACCCCAACAACTGAAAGGACGAGCAGGTTTGGTAGGACAGTTTGAGGGTCAAGCGCTCTAACCAACCAGACATTCCGGGATTGTAGAGTTATAAGCCTTTAATTTTACTGCTAAGCCTCTTGGGCCTAATATTTTAATAAAAATAAGAACTTTCAGTCGTTATTAACAATACTATCGCGATCTATAATGTGTCCAGTTAAAAATAAAACGATTATAATAGGTCTTGGTGAACTATGAGAACAAGGTGAAAGTAAATCTTTAAGTAAACAATTTAGATATCAAAAACTGGAAAATATTCTAACCATTTATTTGTTATAGTTTTAAATCCCCTATTATGTGTTTGTTAGTTGTGAATTTCGCGCAAACTGCCTTTGCTCTAGCCGTCCATAATTTAGCAGTGTAAGGCTTGAGCAAAGGCAGTTAGTCATCACTACGTACCAACAACTCTTGGGCTACTCTTTTATCAACGAATAGTAGGGTTGACAATCACCTTATAATGCCCCCACGGCTGAAAGTGGAACATGTTTGGTGTGACGAAGATTCGAACTAACGATTCTCATATTACGAGTCGAGCGCCCTAATCACCTGGTCATGCCGGACCATTCTTCTATTATAATTACCATAAAATTCAATTGGATAAATTGTTTATTATTTTTTTAGATAATTCGTCTACACCTACATTTTACCCCTGGTATTTTAAAGCACAAGTTCGTAGTTTAGTTTTGGTCCCTAAGAATACCGTCATTTAGTCAAATCTTCCATGTTAAGCTGACACATAGGAGGATCTTGGGCTGAATTGCGATTTAATTGGAACAATCAGATGAGAATGGCAAAACAAGTTCAATCGTAGATTAATTCCCAGCTTTTTAACACTACTCATCATACAGCTAGATGAACTTAAATAACTGGGGTCAAGTGTCTTGTTCAATGACGAAACAGTACGATGCGATCCAGATTCGAACTCAAAACCATCTGACTTACGAGTTCAAACCGTGAAACAACTGAACCCGGCTGCGTCAGAACACCATCAGTTAGTTGTAAATACCTGATAAAGTCTACAGTACTTGAATATTTGTTTCAGTAATTTTCTGTAACTCCACTTTTCTACGTTTATGCCAAGTATATAACTATAAGGGTCGATGTTAAAGACAATTATGGCTTCTTAACTTTAGCATCGTAGAGGTACAGAGTAAGCAAAATAATAATTAAAATATTTACAGTATCCAAAAAATGTGCAAGGAAAAAGAAATTAGTTTCAACTCATAATCTTATGATTTCTTCTACAAGTAATGCATAAGGATTTAGTTATTTGAAATCTGGGTTTTTTACTAACGGTATATCAATACGCTCACGACGCTAAAAATAAGACTTCGATACCTGTGGTAGGCAAATTGCAGAAAAAGAGCCATTGCGTAGCTTTGCGCTTAACAACAACCAAACATGTGTTTTGTAACAAACGCCTTAAGGGCAATTCTGTTTAAAATCACTATTGAATTAGCAGAATGTTTATAAAGAGTGTCCTCAGACACATTTCCTCTGAGTTACTTGGTATGGATTCAATTGATTTTGTTTAACACGTCTCAATCAGTAATGAAGTTATTGTAATTTCCTAAATGGGTCATAAGCAAATACCGTGTGTTTTACAATAGCTTTGAAAATCCAAATCTATTCAGACAGCACAAGCCTTCAAAGTGTACACATAGTTGGTTGAGGTTACTCTTGTGGCACTTAGTATATGAAATATCGTGGACATGAAACCAATATGGCCCTAATTAAAATGTCGTAAGTTTTTCACTATGCTTAGATGAACAATATATAGCACGCCCAACCACATAACTTGGATCACGATCAGCTAAAAAACCAATGTAACGAAACTCACATTAAAAGCTAATTATAAACTTTACAGCCGAACTGAAGGATATAAGGAAGCTTAAAAAAAGCGATCCGTACAGCTGACCTTTAGAACTTAATGGTATTTCATTAAGTACAACTCGCATAGGTATGCATAAATTCACTTATTTATACAGTTTCATTAATGGCTTCGAAGTCACGACTTCCCCTTCAGCTTCCAAGTAATTAATTAAATAGAACTTCTCGGTAATTAATTAACCAAGGAATAACATTTACAAAGAACACGTTTTAGCTTTAACAGCACGTCTCAATCTTTTTACAAGAAGAGAGGACTAGAGAACTAACTAAGTTAAGATGATAACAACCCAAACTTTTATATTTCGTCAATTGGTCATAAAACCAATTTTCAAGTCACTTTGGACAGAATAGAAAATGTTCATCTTTCCTTCAGATACCACTATACTGAGATTTTTTTGGTTTTGTTCTATTCTTTCAAATGGATAAAATTAGAAAATGTCTTCGTTTAGTATAACTCATATATTTAAGTCTTAGAATAACAAGAAAATATTAAACTCAGTTTCAGTTAAATATTTCAGTATACATCCAGCAGAAAGAACAAAACCAAAGAGTTAAACATTTCAGTACACATCTAGCAGAGAGAACAAAACCAAAGAGTTAAACATTTCAGTACACATCTATCAGAGAGAACAAAACCAAAGAGTTAAACATTTCAGTACACATCTAGCAGAGAGAACAAAACCAAAGAGTTAAACATTTCAGTACACATCTATCAGAGAGAACAAAACCAAAAGTTAAACATTTCAGTACACATCCAGCAGAAAGAACAAAACGAAAAGGTTAATTCCAGTTGAAAATACGGATATTTAAAACATTCTTCCACCGTAACAGTTTCAAAAGTGTGTGTGTAATAAATTTCAATGCAAACGACTAAACAGCTTGTATAGATAATACCCTATTTTATCCACTTGAGCCAATATGATCTGAGATACCCTGAAGCTGTCATTAAATACAAATAGTTATGTTTCGAATACATTATTTCAAGTAAGTTTTCACATTCAGTTTTATTAGAGTGTTCTACATTGTTAATGTTTTATATTACTTACAGCAGCACAAACAAATAATATTTATTACCTTAAAATATTATATTATTTTGACCACAATTTTGTGGACAGAGGAATGTAATTACTATGTTACTGACAGAGAAATCGCCGGTGAGAGGGAGCAGAAGGTTGTTATAAATGGACTTCAGTCAAACTAGATTAATATTAAATATTGGGTACCTTAGGGCTCTGTGGTATAATCTTTGCTTTTTTTGATATAAGTGAAGGAATAATCAATAAACTTTTGAAGTTTGCTGATGGTATTAACATTTGGTAGTTACAGACTGTGAGGAAGATGTTACAAAAGGATATCGATTATTCGGTGAGTTGGACGAATAACTGCATGTGGGATATCATAATTTGATTTATTAGTATAATTGTGAGGGGAATATCCTTAACAGCGTTGTTTGTTTGTTTGGAATTTCGCGCAAATCTACTCGAGGGCTATCTGCGCTAGCTGTCCCTAGTTTAGCAGTGTAAGACTACAAGGAAGGTTGGTAGTCATCACCACCCACCGCTAACTCTTGGGCTACTCTTTTACAAACGAATAGTGGGATTGACCGTCACATTATAACGCCCCTACGGCTAAAAGGGCGAGCATGTTTGGTGTGACGAGGATTCGAACCCGCGACCCTCGGATTACGAGTCGAACGCCTTAACACACTTGGCCATGTCGGGCCTTAACAGCGTTGTGGAAACCAAAAAGGTCTTAATATTCTAATTGATAAATATTTTAAGCCATCCAAAAATGTGATATTGCTATTGACAAGAAAAACTAGGATTTTAGGTTGTATTTTAAGGAAAGCATGTAGTAATTACCACCCTCCGCGAGCTCTTGAGCTACTCTTTTTATCAATGAATAGTGGAAATGACCGTGACGTTATAATGACCTCACGGCTGACAGAAATAGCATGTTTGGAGGGAGGGGTATTTGAAGCTGCGAGTCTAGCGCCCTCGCATTGCCGGCGTTAAAGGCATGAAGGAACTTTCCTAAATCCGTCAGTTAATCACTGCAACTAAATAAACTAATATTACCTACATGGGTTGATACTTAATATTGACCAAACCCTCAGTGGTAAGTTTGAGAGCTTACAACGCTAAAAATTAGACTTCGATATCTACTTTGAACAGTGCACGGTAAAAACCATTATGTAGCTATGTGTCTAATAACAAACACACGAGGAAAATAATTTAATTGGTACTATATTTATAACATGCGTTATTGGTTTTTACTTCTTTAGTTTTATAAGCAGAAAACGTAAAACCACATAAAATCACCATACTGGTTTTCATGGACCTTAAGGGTTACATCAGTTCGACGTTTACATAATTCATAACTATTCTTCAATAACATTTGTTGGCAAAATATCTTAACATACGAGTGTTCAGATGTTCCTTTACAGTAGAAATTTTGATTACATAGCTATAACATTTTGTTTGCTGGAGTTAAACCAACTTAAATTACAACATACGTTTGTGCATGACAATACTGTTATGCAAGATGGATAGCTGTTTTCGAATAACTTCTCAGAGGTAACTTAGCTCTTTTTATAGAAAATGAATCCTGTGCTTAAAATAACTTTGAGTGGTAAATAACGCAAGTTTATAGTTGCTTGGGAACTTCAAATTCTCGTATTTTATTTTAATAACTTGCATTACTTAAGAAAATTCCACATAGAAAACTGTAAACCCTCTGATATTTCATAAATACGCGACTTCAAGAAAGGTTTATTTCAAACGATGTGAAAAATAAAGCTCAACTTCGCTTATTCAACCTGTATATAATTAGAGTATTTCTGGCAGAGGTGAGATAAACGTCCAGGCCAAAGACCGTATGTAATTGTATCTTTGGAACTGTATATTAACACACACACACATACACACCAACCATCATACTGCTATTACGACTTAACTGTAACGTGGAATTAGCTGCAAGTAGCTCGAACCTTGGACTTTATCATTTGCAGCTTAACACGCTATCCACTATGCTATGTCCAGCACAGATGTATATGAACATGCTAATAAACTCTTAGATCTGCTTTATACAGCTATTATAATAGTATATATGTACAAAAACAAACATCGAAGTACTTTCTAACATAAGGAATAAAAATACAAAAAATGATAAATTAAAGGTGAGAAAGCTAGAAATATTGAATGCTTTCATGTCGGGTTTTTCTTTATTTCTAGTTTAAATATCTCTCCTACAATACTTAAAAGCAGCCTTTGTACGTGATTATTTTATAAGAATAAACTTGTGTATTAGATATTCAAAATTTTAATTCTTAAAACTTGCAGAGGTATTAATAAAAAGTGTAGGTAACAGGTAGATAAAAATTAACACGGGCCTGAACCGGTAAACATTTGACACCTTTAGATGCATTTTAGTGTATAATAGATATCTTTATTACATAGTTACAATATAGTGTGTGCTCGAGTCAAGTGAAATCAAATTACAACACATGTTTCTGCATGACAACTTTACTTTACCTTAAAAAATATTAATACTGTGACAATAAAAATTGATAAAAGAAGAATCACTGATTCGGTGTTCGAATTTACGCTTTTAAGTTCTCCCCCTGTAAAAATTTATTCATATGTTAATGATGTAAAGTGCAATAAAATATTATATTGCCGTTGCGGTTGCAGCTATCGTTAAATGTATTTCAACAATTACTTAATAATAGCGTATGTGTTTTATTTATTTGTCTGAAATGCATACAAATCACCTTTGTCTACTGATAGTCATAAGTCAAAGTAAAAAAATAATTCTACTTTGTGATTTCTCTCGTAGATACAGCAGTTTCTTGTATCTCAATATCTTCTTGGAAATGCAAACTGAGCTTTTTCGCTAGAGGTTCGTCATAGTTTTGATGTTATAAAATTTTATATGTTTTGTGTATCGTCACGACATTTGGTAACGTTTTAGAAAACCTTTTTAAGGTTTTGAGTTTGTGACTTAAAGAATTACCCATAAAGACCATCATAGTTTTGATGTTATAAAATGAAAACTATAATTTTCTCTGTTATTTTTCACTTTAACTCTATACGGTTCTGATCAATTTGACCGACTTTATACCCACCATGAAAAACACAAAATAAATCTAAAATGCCCTTTGTTCTGTTCAGAATTACTGAAAATTATAACAGGAAACTACAATTGTTTATTCTAAGTAGATTAAAACTAATAGTACCTGTGTTTTTACATACATGTTATTGCTCTTTGAACAATCTCTCCACAGTAGCGCAGCGGAATATCCGCACACTTACAACGTTAAAATCCGATTTTCGATACTTGGGGTGGGCAGAGTACAGGTAGTTCTTGGTGTAGCTTTATGCTTAGTTACAAACAAAGCCTTTTGAACCATCCCTAAATAATAATTCCACGCACAACATTAAACCACTCTTCGAACCTGTATCTCACGTTACCATGTCTAGTCGTGTTACACACAAGTTGCTCGCAAGCAAACCTCGTAAAAAACTTTTATTATTTTTTATCATCTTTTCTAAATCTAATCTTATATAACCTAATACGTTCCTAATTTTTTACCTTTCAGTTACTTTTAACATAATAAATTAAAAATACACAAGAAAAAATAGATATGGTACTTACTTCGGTATTCTTGTTTTTTGTTATAATATTTAAGTCTATTTGTTGTACTAATGGTACTACTAAACAAAATAACTTTTATTGAATTAAATGATGTACCTAAGAACACAGGATAATAAGATACCCAAAGCCTCCAATGTCCTATAATAATCATAATTTATCTGGCTTTCTTGTTTGTTTGGTTACTCGAGGGCTATCTGCGCTAGTCGTCCCTAATTTAGCAGTATAAGACTAGAGGAAAGGCAACTAGTTATCACCACCTGGCGCCAGCTCTTGCGGTACTGTTTTACCAGCAAATAGTGGGATTCACCGTTACATTATAACGCTCCCAAAGCTGAAAGGGCGAGCATGTTTGGTGTGACAGGGATCTGAACCCGCGACCCTCGGATTACGAGTCGAGTACATAAACCATCCGGCCATGCCGGGCCCATCTTGCGTTCTAAGTACGTGAAAAGAGCCTTTAAAAAATTCAGCTCAGCTTATCGATAAATTTCCTGTTTCTCCGTCGCACCAAACGCTCACCCTTTCAGCTTCGGAGGCGTCATAATGTGACGGTCAATCCCACTATTCGTTGATAAAAGAGTAGCCGAAGAGTCGGCGATGGGTGGTGATGACTAGCTGCCTTCCCTCTAGTCTTAACTGCTAAATTAGGGACGGCTAGCGCAGGTAGCCATCTTGTAGGTTTGCGTGAAATTCAAAAACAAACAAACGAGTTTCTTGTTAGGATAAGGTTTCGAACTGTGTGTGATATAGACAATGTTCTAGACAGAAACAATGTTATATGATATGTCTTTTTATATGTTAAAATGTTGGATTTGTATTGATTATAAATAATATGGTATAAAACGTCGGAGAAAACTAGTAACAAGTAATTTTTAGACGTTTTTGATGATTTGTGAATCATAAGATGTGATATATGGGCGTGGCAAGTGGGTCTGATTTCCTAGTTTTGTTTCCTTATAAAAATATAATTGAGGCTCTAAGAGTTATACTTTGCTTGAGTAATATCTATATGATAATTTGTAAATGATGGGCTGTGACAGGCAGGCGTAGCAAGTAGGTCTGATTTTCTAAATTATGGTTCTCTATACAAATATGATTGAAGATTGTAAAAATTATAGTTTGCCTGAGTAATATCTATATGACAACAGCAGGAGTCAGCGTTATTTTTGTTGTTCTTTTAACAGAAAGTACCAGTTTTAGTTGTTATCTTATGAATGTTTATAAGTAGAACGAGTGAGTATTATACACATCTGTGCAAATTAATTGAAACAAATGGTCATTTTATAATATTTTCAACATGGCGGCCAGTGTAGGCTTACTGGACCCGCTGATTTCCTTTAATAGTCATTTCTTCACACAGACGGCGTCATTAGCTGTGTTTTGCAGTACGGTCGATCTATTTTTGAGGAATATTACGTCATTCGAAATTGCGTTAGAAGGGCAAGGAGACCAGTCAAAAACAACTTCTTATCAACTCAATGAAGAGAAAACGGTATCAATGGGATCTAAAATACAAGAACTGGACGCAAGAACAATGGAGTAAGGTTTTATTCAGTGACGAGACTAATTTCTTCGTACAGGGTCAAAGAAGTCTGCATGTTTGCAGATCTCTAGGTGAAAAACTTCTAGAATCTCTTGAAGAAGATGTTTTGGGGCTGTTTCAGCTACTATGGCGTCGGAGGCTTACATATCATAGAAGGTATGATGCGAGGACCACAGTACATCGAAGTTTTGCAGAAAAGAGTCATTCCAGAATTGAAAAAGAGATTTCTAGATGGATCTGGTATTTTTCAGCAAGATCTGGTTCCGTGCCACACATCGAAACTTGTGAAGAATTTTATGACTATAACGCGAATAAAAATGCTGGACTGGCCTGGAAACTCTTCGGACTTAAATCCTATAGAAAATCTTTGGGCGATTTGTAAAGAAAGACTTCGGGAAAAACTGTACTACGAAAGATAAGTTAATTGAGGCCATAATTGTGTTGTGGTATCGCAATCCAAAAATTAGTAAAGATTGCAGGCAACTCGTGGACTCGATGCCAAAGCGAATTAATGATCTTCTGAAAAATAAAGGCGGTCATATCATGTATTAATTTGTGAATAATTTTTGAATTATCAGAAATAAAACGCAAAAAATTAAAAGAAATCGTAATTTTCCGTATTTTTTCAATTAATTTGCACAAGGGTGTATACTGTTAGCTATATGTTTTAATCGCAGTAAATATTACAATATGTAAGAAAATTTTTACTGTTTCTTGTTCCTGGGCAGAAAGTGTTATTTCTCAATTGCTTATGCCTAAAATAAATGGAAAAGACCTGTTTTTCTCATCAAACTGAGTATTGAAATTTTCAAATTTAGCCATTTTCCAGAACATTCCAGATCAAACAAAGTCGACTGCCGAGCTTTTGACCTCTAAACTCAAGGAGTGCGATTTGTTAGATGAAAGTTTGCAAGTCGCAAGTCAGAGGAAGCGTCACCGACATTTTTCAAGCTTCTTCTCTCGGTACGATGGGCTCTGCTTCTGCGGCAATGTATCCAGTCTGTGCGAGGCAATTGGAATTGCCTGTAACCTGAACGAGTGGCGTCTCGTCATTGATAGCTCATCCAGAAGCCTCAAAACTTTTTAACGGGAATAAGTATCCGTCTCTTCCCCTGACTCATTCAATGCACCTCGAAGAGGAATACAACAACGTCAAGACCTTGCTAGAAGCCTTGAAGTATGATGAGTATGGCTGGGAGGTTATTGAGGAATTCAAAATGGTAGCATTCCTGATGGGTCTCGAGGAAGCTTTACTAAGTTTCCTTGTTATCTTTGCCTTTGGGACAGCAGGGACACTGCAGTGCACTACAACAGGAAGCACTGGTTACAATGGACCGAGTTCTCTGTGGGGAGACACAATGTCAAGTGTGAGCCACTAGTGGACCTCCAGAAGGTGTTGATCCCACCATTGCACATAAAATTGGGTCTTATGAAACAATTTGTCACAGCTCTTGATAAGGAGTCTGCAGCCTTCGAGTACCTTCAAGTTTTCTTCCCTAAGCTGTCTGAGGCAAAGATGAAAGCTGGTGTATTCGTTGGGTTACAAATAAAGAAGATCTTGGAGTGCACAGGATTCCCCAAGAAGCTCAGTATGAAGGAAAAAAAAGCTTGGGGCAGTTTTGTCGCAGTGGTTCGGGGTTTCTTGGGCAATCATAAGGCCGAAAATTATATGGAACTGGTTGAGGCTCTGGTGAAGAACTACGGCAAAATGGGCTGCAGGATGTTCCTGAAAGTCCATAGCCTTAACGCTCATCTTGATAAATTCAAGGAGAACATGGAGCATACTCAGAGGAACAAGGCAAGCGCTTCCATCAAGATATGCTGGACTTTGAACGCCGCTACCAAGGAGCGTATAATGAAAACATGATGGGAGACTATATTTGGGGTCTGATACGTGAAATTGATTTACATTACAGTCGCAAATTTCGAAAAACTATTCACTTTTAAACATTTTTGTTCATTTATATAACTTTAGTATAAATACATGTATATCTTGAGTCATATGTTGTTTTATTCAGACCTTATGTAAATGAAAATGTGCGAATTTGCCCGATTTTACATAGAAAATAGGTTAATTTTTTAATTTCATTATCCAGGTCACAAAAGCAAAGTTTGAATGGAATGATGGCCATTTTATGTACTTTTATAACATAAGCAATTAAGAAGAAATAACACATACTATCCAGGAACAAAATTTGTGTTACATAGTGTTATTGTTAATTACTAAAGATTGCATATTTTAACAGCAGTAAGTATTATTGTTAATTACTATCAGATACGTATTTTAAAGCAATAAGTATTAATGTTTGCTGCTATCAGGCAAATATCACTGAGTGAAAAGCAATAGTGTTAGCTGCTATGATGTGCATGTTTTGACAGCAGTATTATATTATCAAATACAGGGAAATATGGAGTTATTTCAATACATATCGTTCAAGCAGATAAGAAACTGAAACGATAATGTTTTCATTTGCTTTTATTTGCTGATGTATCTTACAATGATGGAGAAAGATTTCGTCAAACTCTTGAAAGTGAAGGTCCTTTTATTGATGTGGTATAAAATGTATATTATATATCAGCGTAATGTGATGTATTTCCATAAAAGACGAATGAAATCTGTAGCTTGATACAATACGATGCTTTTGTCTGGGGATTGACAAAGTATCCTTGGTTAACATGAAAAAAAAACGAACCAAGGATTTGTATTGAATAGATTACGTTCATTGGCGACATGTTTTAAAGATAGATGTTTAGTGCTGTTTGCAAATTATACATTTCTTAAGTAATAACAAATCAATTTTTAATATAAGTTATTTTTATAATTTTTAAACATTATGGTAGTTATTGGTTGAATATACTACATTTTTATATATTTATTCATGGATGCAATATAAAGATCCCCACTTTTATAACTATTGTAATTAAAAACACTACTTGTCTTTCAGGGTGATTAATTTTCACTCGAAGCACACTGATAATAGGTTAAATTATCCAGAAAAGACACCCTGAGAATAAACTTAATCATTCACCAAAGATACAATGAGAATAAACCAAATCATTCATTGAAGCCACACTGAGAAAAATTAAATTATATAGTAAAGGCACATAGAAAATAAACAAAATCCTTTATCAAAGACACAATGAGAATAAAATAAATCATCCAGTAAATTCATACTGAGAATAAATCCAATTATTGAGAATAAGATACTGGAAATAAATTAAATTAATCAGAGGAAATAAACTAAGTTATCCAGAAAAGATACACTGAGAATAAACTGAATTATCCAGAAAAGTATGAAAATGTTACAAAAATTTTGAAAAAAAACCGTCACAGAAAATGTTTGATATCCTTTCTGTTATTCTTTAAGCCTATCCTTACACGAAAATACTACGAGCATCATCTGTTCTAGACAGTGTTCATTGATCTCTGCAACCATATAGTATCCTGAGCACTGACACGCACTTCATTCTAATCACCAGTTTCGTATTTTTCAAAGAGACAGTAAGAAGAAAAATAAAAACGACGCTATTCCGCAAGAAAATCGATTTTGGTACACTATATAATGTGGCTTCCAAACATTCTGCTCGATTTCCAAATCTTCCTGAATAAAGAGCATTATATTTTAGGTGATTCAGATGAAGTGTTTTCTTCAAGACATAATCATTTTAAATATAATTTACTTGTAAAAACCATCCTGTATTTTGTGATAGACATTAGTCACATGTGTATACATTATTAATCAATGTATTATACTTATTTAAGTGTGTTTCTTTGAGAAATTTCTATGTTTAGATATAAAATAATCTACATATCTGTTGTAAGCAACTCAGAGTATACTTCTGGAATTGGAAGAAAAATACACACAGTAGAAGCCACAAACAATTATAGATTCTAGTATATTTAGGATGATAAAATTACGTCTGAAAGATCTTCTATCAAAAAGATTATTTTAAGACACGGAAGAGAATGAAGAGAATGCGTGTTTCTGACTTCCTCTGAATAGTTGTATAGAACCCAACCTGCTACAAGAGAGAAGGAAACACTGATGAGTTAAAGCGTTTAACATTATTATCAGAACACCATTTCACTGTGAAGATAATCACAAATCCGACGAATTTAGTATTCTTAAATATTAATTTAATGCATTTGTATCACAGATGTAAAACATTTAACTGTGTTTATTGAAAATAAGTAAAAACGAAAAGATATAAAAATGTAAAATTGTCAGTCTTCTAGCAAATAGAAGATCTGTGAGTTAACTTTAGTTCATATAACTTGTACTAGTACCAATATTATATAACTAGTACTACCAATATTAATATAACTAGTACTACTACCAATATTAATATAACTAGTACTAGTACCAATATTAATATAACTAGTACTACTACCAATATTGAAGTCACGAATACTACTCACTAATACTACTACCAATATTAATATAACTAGTACTACTACCAATATTAGTACTAGTAACTAACTAGTACTACTACCAATATTGAAGTAACTAATACTACTACCAATATTAATATAACTAGTACTAGTACCAATATTAATATAACTAGTACTACTACCAATATTAATATAACTAATACTACTACCAATATTAATATAACTAGTACTACTACCAATATTAATATAACTAGTACTAGTATCGATATTAATATAGCTAGTACTACTACCAATATTAATATAACTAGCACTGCTATCAATATTGATGCAACTAGTACTACTACCAATATTAATATAACTAGTACTACTACCAATATTAATATAACTGGTACTACTACCAATATTAATATAACTGGTACTACTACCAATATTAATATAACTAATACTACTACCAATATTAATATAACTAGTACTACTACCAATATTAATATCACTGGTACTACTACCAATATTAATATAACTGGTACCACTACCAATATTAATATATATGGTACTACTTCCAATATTAATATAAATAGTACTACTACCAATATTAATATAACTGGTACTACTACCAATATTAATATAACTGGTACTACTACCAATATTGATATAACTGGTACTACTACCAATATTGAAGTAACTAATACTACTACCAATATTAATATAACTAGTACTAGTACCAATATTAATATACTAGTACTAGTACCAATATTAATATAACTAATACTACTACCAATATTAATATAACTGGTACTACTTCCAATATTAATATAACTGGTACTACTTCCAATATTAATATAAATAGTACTACTACCAATATTAATGTAGCTAGTACGATAATCAGTATTAATGTAACTAGTACTATTACCAATATTAATATATCTAGTACGATAATCAGTATTAATGTAACTAGTAATAGTATCAATATTTATGTAACTAGCTTTACTACCGACATTAATATAACTTGTACTACTACCAATATTAATTTACCTATTACTACAAACAGTATTAACATAACTAGAACGACTACCACTATCATTATGACTGGTACGACTATCAATAATTAATGTAATTAGTACTATTATCAATATTAATGTAACTAGTACTACTGCTAGTATCAGCATGACTAGCAGGACTACCACTATTTCTATAATTACTAAGACTACCACTATTTCTATAATTACTAAGACTACCAATATTAATGTAACTAGTAAGACTATTAATGATAATATTACTAGTACGACTATCACTGTTAATATAACCATCACAAATATCAGTATTAATGTAACTAATATTACTTACTACCAATAATAATATAATTAGTATGACAACCATAATAATATAACTAGTATGAGTGCCGATAACAATATATCTAGTAAGACTGTCAATGATAACATAACCAGTACAACTACTACTATTAGTATAGCTATAGCTAGTACGGCTATCAATATTAATATAGCCAGTTTAACTATCAATATTAATATAACTAATATGACTGCCAAGAATAATATATTTAGTATGACTATCTATATTAATATCAGTAGTATTAGTGTGAATACTAATATAACTAGTAGGACTGCCAGTAATAATATAATTATTACTGTTACAGTTTTGTAGCAAACAGGTTATTATCACATTTTTTTTATTTAAAAAGAAAAACATTATCGTGAACCATAATTTTGTTACTGATGATATGTGACTTTTCTAACAATAGCAAGTCACTGTAAGTTTACCACAACAATGATAATTCAAACAGGTATGACGCAAGCGGAGATTACAATGAATGTACCAAAGAGAACCATTTTAATCTGTCATTATCAGGCGCAAACACAATTTATGATGAAAACTTGGTTACGAAGCAGGTCTGAAAGTGCTAATGATACACTGCAATCTTTGAAAGATAAAATTCTTCCTGTTTTTTATTACTATTTAATATTATAAAACTCATTCACGTTCAGAAATACAATTCAGAAATGGTCCATATCTGTATAATGATCTAAGTAAGCCTTTGCTGTGAGAATATAACAGCTTTTACCAAAGATACTTGACACTGTAATAGTACTACTTGACTGACAGATCCTTGATAAGCAATAGTTTTATCGTTATATGTAGCAGTGACACCAGCCGTATAGGTAAGATGTCTTGAATAACTCCATCTATCGTGCAGATAGATAGACAAGCTGTTCGATGAAAATAGTTAGAAATAAATAACTTGAAACAGACATTGATGTGAACACTTATAGACCACGTTTTCAGGCTTAACCTGTCAAAAGGTAGAGATTAGATAAGCAGAGAAACAAACGAATAAATAGTTAGATATTCTATTATCTTTGAAGATGGATCTCTAACAAAGTAATAAATAGACGAACTGTGTTAAAGAATAGAAACGGTAAAGGTACATTAAGTAAGAAAGTCTTAACAAAAACAAAATAGCTGACACTGAGTTAAAGATATCACGATTAGGAACAAATACAACATAAATGAAGTTATGGCAAAATAATGACTTTTATGATACTTTATAAAGTTACATAATAATTCTATTCCGCTATATTGTAGTGTTTCCAACGCTTGACAACGTTTTCTTACACATTGTATCGACTCATCTACTCACACACTTGCTGGAATTCAAGAGGGCCTGAAAGGAAAGCGAATTTCACGTTCCGTCACCGTAAATAGATTTGACATTTGCTCAAGAACTTCGCAACCTAGTACACTTTTAATCCTGTATCTAAAAGTGTCATTATGCCACCCATTTAACATCAGACTACGAACGCTCAGGGTTAAGTTGCACATTCAGATTAAAGTAATTAAGTATTACTTCAATACTTTTGTTTTAAGCATTCTCCCAATTAACCCGCATCATAACCTGAATGTTCTATTTATGCCATTATTACAACTTAAAGTAGACGCTTTACCTTTGTTAATAAAGACATGAACACGATAAAAAAATCAGTAGGAAATAAATATTAAATCGAAGTGAATTTATTTTCAAATATGTTCCTCAGTTTTACACTACTACCCTGACTCCACCAGTGGCACGGCGGGTACGTCTGCAAACTTAGAATGCTAGAAACAGGGTTTCAGTCCCTGTGGTGAGCAGATCACTGGTAGTCCTGTGTTTACTTAACCACAAATAATCCAACAATTCTCAGTTTTATCATTTAAAATATGTCTCAAGTATTAATAGATAACCGTTTGGTATAGAAGTAAAGACCTCTGACCTCCACCATTAAGGACTGGTGAACTAATTGATGTAAATGCTGTTTAATTTCAGATAAAAATATAAAAAAATAACTTCTTTTCAGGTAGTTTTCAGTTGGGTTAGCGATCTATTTATGTGCTTGCCACCATAAAATCCGGGGTTCATACCTCACACTAGACAGAGCTCAAACAACTTGTGTGTATCTTTGTGCTAAAACGAGAACAGCATTGTTTTCCGATTTTGTAATAACAAATTAAAATTGCAGTAAAAGGTAAGTTTCCACAAAGTTTCTAGGACTATTTACTAAATACCTCTTGGTTAAATAAACGAATAGGTTAATAAATTAACACTACAGATACGTTTCAACTAAAGTACTCTAGGAATCCACTGTTGTGTCACAAAACAAGGTAATTAAAAGATATATATTTTATCTAGACTGGTTTGAAATACGTCACCTATAGGTTTAAACACACTTATTATAACTATTATTAAATTCCAGAAAAAATATATTATTTAAAAACATTATTCTTAAACAGTTTGTTTTTTATTTTAGCGTAAAGCTACACGAGAGCTATCTGCGCTAGCGATCCCTAATTTTGCAGTGTAAAACTAGATGGAAGGCAGCTAGTCATCATCACCAACCGCCAACTCTTGGGCTACTCTTTTACCAACGAATAGTGAGTGGGGTTGTCCGTCACAATAAAACTCCCTCATGGCTGAAATGGCTTGCATGTTTGGTGTGACAGGGATTCGAACCCATGACTCTCAGATTACAAACTGGTCGTTCTATCCATCTAATCATATCATAAATTATTGTTAAAAATCTTTGAACAGCAAAACAACAATTACTTACGAGCAGTATGTTTCTAAAATAACGTTTTCGTTGTAAAATATACAGAATATCGAGTAATCGTACTTTAAAAGAGATGTAGTGATACCACGGTATTCAATATTACTGTTTAGAAATAGTTTCAGGTGAAGCAATAATCACTCTTCCTGACCTTTTCTTCTACACCTGTTTTAAACTGTGATATAAAGTTATCTGATGTCAAGGGTGTTAACTGATCGGATAAAATAGGTTTATTAACACCTTCCACTGAATTATCTTTTGTAGATAAAGCAAACTCATATCACAGATTAATTGAAAATTAAAAATACAATAACAAACTTCATGATAGGTGAATTATTTCTGTTGTTGTTTCAAAATTACATGAATTTATCGGTTTTGTGACTTTGAGATACAATCAGAACACGCTTTTGAAACAAGAGATTATAAAACAGAAAACAATCAATATCTTATGTCTGGCAACTGGTAATTATATCATATACGTGAATGATACGGCATTTTAACAATGTAATACGTATTATGAACTAATAGATTTTTTTGTGTATGGTTGAAGCTTAGGCATTAATTTAATTTTAAAAAATAAAATAGTTTACTCTACTTTTTAAACAGTTTACGAAATGAAATTTTTACACAACTCAGTCTGGAAAACATTTTAGATGTGCATAAAACATAATAACTGAATATTTGTCAAATGGTTGAGATTATATTTGGGTCTTTCAAGCTTTCTGCTGTGTCAAAAAGTATGACTAAGGTAAACCGTAAATAGCTGATTTGTTATAAAAATTTCCTCCAAGTGTTAGGTGAATGTATCCCAGTTTCCCTTATTCATATTTTAATTCTACTTTTAATTTTAAACGGATTAACGGTCATCACATTATGATGTCATCTTAAAATATATGTTTTGTTTAGTTTTGTTGTTATGAATGACTGTTTTTTTTGTGGTTTTTTTGGAAATGTGTAGATAATTTGAAAACAAGTTACCGGTGGTAAGTCAGGAAAAATAATAGTCTACAGATCTTTGAATAGTGTAATGGTTCTGCTTTGAATCAAGTTCGTCTAATTAAAGAAAAACAAACCACCCAAACTTAGCCTAATTTATATAAACAAACACAATTCCTACCACACAGTAAGGTCAACATGTCTGCAACCGCAAGGTTGAAGAGGTAGCAGTTGGTGGCAGTCTGCATGTATTGGTTGCGGGCTATGACGAGACATGTGCAGGTATTCCCCACCATCCCGGTCAGAAAGATCACAGCATATATTGTTGTTAAAGGGATCAACCAGCGAAGAGTGAGCCGTTTTGGGCCAAGAACTGATGCAATGTAATCCTCTATAGATGCGGATGTTAACAGATTCGATGCCAACAGGGATTCCGTCACATTGAACGGCGAAACTGCTGTACTATTGATATTTTCTGTTGGTGACCGTGTGGCTAGCACCAGGGCCATATTCACAATAATTAGCATCCATAAGTAAAATCACCATTCAAATTCACATTATTTTCGCACTACTTGCTTTACTCAATCTCTAAAACATTGCCAAAGCTGCAAAAAGTGATCAATTATAACCCATGTTTGATTCGGTTGGAACCATTTAAAGAAAAAAAGATAAACGTCACACAAAGGAGATTACAGCACATTAACTTAGTAAAAGCACAAACACTGTATGTATTAATAGAACATGGATGTTTTTGTTTTTGGAACATGCCCAAATTCACCTTGTGTTTATTTTTTCTCTCTGAGTCTTATCTCATGCAACTGTAGCATTCCGATAGGTGCAGATGTTTTTAGGTTTAAACCTCACCATGTAATTCTCAGTTGTGCAAAGCTTTACTCTTTCTCGGATTATCTACAGGCCTGAAGAACTGGAGTGAATATTCCAGTTAAGAACAAAAGCAGCTCCAGCGCAGAGATAAGAGATATCTACCACTCTCTTCAGCAGCGAACACGTAAAACAAATCACTCCCTAACTGTTACTTCTGTTTATAATATTTTTAAGTTACATTGACAGCCACTATAAGTTCTGTTGATTTAAAAATAAATGAAATATTAAATATCTCTTCTTAATCTCTCAGCTTCGAAGATTCACCCAACACAAATTGTCTCTATTTTATTCACTAGTCTCCAAGGTGGCGTGACTGTTAGTTTGCTTACGTCACATCTCGTAGTTGCGTGAATGCATCACGACGCCTCATTGCCCAACTGGTAGAATTTTTTTTGTTAACGTTTTAGCCTCATATGTGCGGACGTATTTTATATTCATTTCTGACTGAAGTTGTCCAAGAAAACTCTGTAATATGTAAGAACAATCGGTTGTGGTGAAATGTTCACAAAGAACTAATAATACAAGTTTCAAACATTGTATTTTATAATACTAAAGCATCAGATAATAATAATAACAAATCATTATTATTGTTTCACATTCATGATTAATAATGATAACATTATTATTAACCTTATAGTAGAAAGTCATAACATGAATTTCATTATTTAAGAATACAGTGAATTTTCATTTTTCATTTAATAATACATTATTTTGATATTTAAAGTATATTTGTTACACATAAGTATCCTACTTAAATCATACTGCATCTAGGATCATACAAATTTATTTCTTTAGTTCTGTTTGAAAACGCCCTCAGTGGCACAACGATATGTCTGCCGACTCACACTGCTAGAACCCAAGTTTTGATACCTGTGGTGGGCAGAGCACAGATAGCCCATTGTGTAGCTTTATGCTTAATTCTAATCGACCCATCGACCGTTTGAAGATAAAAAAAAATAATTCGAATAACGTGATTTCTTGCCCACTTGGCAGGCTTACAAAGCTAAAATTCTAGTTTCGATTTTCGCAGATCTACAGAACGTAGATATTCCACTGTGCAGCTTTAGGTTTAGCAAAAACCAGACCAGCACTTCTACTAATACACTAATTAACTAAAAAGCACAATCACAGAGTTAGTGATAGTAATTTTGACTTAAATGAACCGTAGACTAACAAAAATACTTGAAATGATGTCCTATTTAACTGACAGAAAGAGGAACAGTTAATGGTTGTGATGTACTACTTACCTAAAAGGTATATGAACGGTGCTACCACCTGAGTTACTACAGAGTTGCTCATAATGATATACTATTTTCCTGAAATTAAGATAACAAAGATAATGATAGTGGAATAACATTTAACTGCAAGTAAGGTAATAGAGGTATCGGTAGTAATATACTACTTAAATTAAAGATGACAACATGTAATGGTAAATACATGTCTCCGCCTTGCAATCAGAACATGGCCAGTTTTGACACCAGAAAAATCGTCAAAAACACAGAAAAACCGAAAGCTCTATATATCAATGCTTGGGACCTGCAATAAAGTATATTTGTACCAAACAAACCTCATACAACTTGGTTTGTATAGTTTAGGAAAACTCCAAATTGTACTTTTCTCCCTCAGAAATTCCAAATTTGTCTTACCTTTCTTTAGATCCTGTAAATAATGTTAATCGTATTATTCGTTGGTAAAATAATAGCCCAAGAATTGGCGGCGTGTGGTGATGATTAGTTACCTTTCCTCTAGTCTTACACTGCTAAATTAGTGACGATAGACCAAATATTCTTCGTCTAACTTTGCACGAAGTTCAAAAAACATACAAATGTCTCTTCTTGGAGGCATAATTAAAATTATGATAAAAGAGCTATTGAAAGTGGTCAACTACTTAACGTCTAGCATGATCAGGTAGTTAAGGGTCTGAAATTAAATATTTTATCGACGGTTCGCGATAAGCAAATTAGTATCGAGTTGATATCATTACAGATCCTTTAACGTGTAGTTAGCTAGTTATCTTTCTTGGCTAGTCTCACGCCGTTTACAAGCTGACTTTTCAGTGATAAAAATATCTAATGTCCTCGTATAAATACTAACGTCTGAAGTTAAACGGATTATAATGTTCGAAATATATAAACATTCCTGGTCAAATATCTGAAGTTCCTGATTGATAAGCGTTAATCACAATGATAGCTTCCAAAATTTATAGTATATCAACTGTAGTAAATCAATAATATATACTGTCCCTTGACACCTTGCGTTGGTTACATTTACAGGCTTGAAAGAAGAGTTTCTAAAAATGTCAACCTGCAAAACAATACATTTACATACACATATACGTTGTTGATATTTACACTCGAGAAGCTTCTACAACTTCAGTGAATAGGCGAGAAATTCGCAATACGGATCTAACAGTATAAGTTGCATTCATTGCTAAATATATATTTAACTGAAACAAGAGTCCATGTTACAATAGATGCATAATAGTAAATCCATCAATACATTATGTACCACTGTTAAAAATTATTGTTATAATGCTGAATGATTTATATCTGTTTTTCCTAACTGTCTATTTTAATATACCATGGGATGTTCCCCACATTTTATTCAAATGTGCAACATCTGTATAACCTGAAGCATATGTGCTTAAAATTATTTCTTCCAGATTCCGAGTAAGTTAAAATTGATGCATTCAATAGTGAATATCTTGTCTTCTCAAATCTTGTTTTCTCTCATGTGTCAATTGAAAGACCCTAATAAAATTTTATTAATCTATTAATCTTTCATAACTTGTTTGCATAACCTCTAGAATCTCCGACATGAATATCACCGATTTCTTAAGGTAAAATTTATATTTTGTGTGATATTTTCGTTACCTAAGACTAACTATAGCTGAATTATGAATAAAGTTTAGAAATTTAAGAAATAAAATTAATATACTTCTCTTTTACTTTCTTCAATATATACACTATTCCAAGTCCTGAGTTGATATCTTTTCAGATATAGTTCATATTTAATTTTATTTGTTATTTGTATTAGTTTTCTTGATTAATATAAAATTTATTCATACATGAAAAGCAACACATCACAATGGGAACATATCAAAGGGTTTGTGTACACCTGCTATTAAAGTTTTTCTAACTTCTTTTCCTAAAACATCGCTTACCTCTCAGATACACACGATAATACACAATACACTGAAACAAGATAGCTAAAACAGCTGTATTTTAACTGTCTTTCTAACTGAAATATAATTAGGCTAAACAAATTGCTTATGCTATAAGAATCAATTTTGCTTAGCAACAAATACATTACAAAACCGAGACATCTAGTCTTAGATTTTTGTAAATTGGGAAACGACCATTTATGTATGAAACTTAAAGCAATATATTTTCGTTTGTTATAAACATATATGTTAAGTATTATTAATGTGGTTTTTAGAAGTGTTTTAGTAAAGTAGGATATTGAAATTCCACACTTGATCTTGTGCATCATCTATATACTGTGTCTAGATAACACAGGAGGTGTACTATAGAGATGTGGAAGTTATACAAAACAAAAAGTGCTCGTACGTCACTGTGAAAATTCATCATTTTTTTGAAATTACAAATTAAAACTTAGAAGCTATCATAATTTGAATTATATTTAATGCTAATTATATTAGCATACATTAATAATAAAGTTATTGAATTAAGTGTTGTAAATAACACTGTGTAAGATGTTATAACACAGGGGAGTGAAGCTAAATAAATATAGTTAAATATTCCCTTTCAAAATTAAGAAATTCAAATTTATTTAATGTAAAATTTGAGCCACGAACAGTATTTTAATGCCAAATTTATTAATATATGTTGAAGATAAAATAAAAAAAAATTGAAGATTAAATATAATTATGTGAAAAAAGCTATGGCAAACAAACTTTGAACCTTCCATGTTTGTAAGGTTAAAGTTATGTTTGTCCTCACGTCAGGTAATATATATTCAGGTATATATTATACGTTTTCTTGCTCTTCACTTGCTAACAACTGTTTTGTGAGTACGCAAAGGACAAACACTATGTCCTAAACTACGTAAGGTTTCATGTGGGTTTGGTAATGGGCTAGTGTACTTGACAGTGATGTGAAGGTTTAATCTTCTAAAATTTATTTGTTAACCCTAGTTTACTATCTTTCTCAACGTTTTTACTACTTTTCTTAGTTGCTAATTGCTCTTAATTGAAAACAGATATGTAGCTCCTGCTTTTTATGTGACGTAAGAGTGACCAGATCTATTAAAAAATGTAACATTAGAGATATTTCAGAATTTTTAGCAGTTGTGGCAATACTCCAGATTTGTCCAACTGCTCAGCAGTATATTACCTCTTTCTAAGTTGTTTGAGTTATTATTACTTTGCCTCCAAGATAAGTCAAATATTTATCATTCGCTGTAGTGGTTTGGCCCGGCATGGCCAGACTGTTAAGGCACTCGACTCGTACTTTGTGAGTCGCGGGTTCGAAACCCCGTCACACCAAACATGCTGGTCCTTTCAACCGTGGGGGCATTATAATGTGACGGCCAATCCCACTATTCGTTCGTAAAAGAGTAGCCCAAGAGTTGGCGGTGTATGGTGATGACTAGCTGCCTTCTCTCTAGTCTTACACTGCTAAATTAGAGACGGATAGTTACCTGTTTATTTAACAGAGGTAAGTGACTGTTTTTTAACTTACCACATAAAGACTGGAAGATCCAGTCCAGGAGATGAATTTTTATTTATTATAACAATCAGTGGTCCTTTGTTAACAGTTAGTATCAAAAATATTTTTAAAATGAAACATAATTTACGATCACCTTTCCACAACTGGTTGGAGACAATGAAGAGGATTATAGACAGGACGTCGTGAGTTTGAGTACTCGTACCAGATCCGTAGTGTAGTCTTTGTTTGTCTTCATTAAATAATCTTTTGGAAAAAGATGCTGCTTGTAACTTATTTACAGGACTGATCTGATAGACGACTCATCTCTACTTTTCAATAGAACTACCTTAGCAGACACCTTTGGCTACAAGGCAGATTTGTTAGATTCTTGCAGTAGAATTGTCTCCTGGATTATTATTATGAATTCATAGCTAAATTTATTTTTTATTTTTATTTATTCTTCGTTTGTTATGATGGTTTACTCTTTTATGCTGGCTAGAAAACACATAATATTAAAATTTCATAAATACGTAATAGCTGTTAAATGTACCTTCAAGTTTTGATTGATACATTTTTCCCTAACTGGTGTTGGCTCTTTATTATATTATATCATATATACATGCTATGAAACTATAGATTAAATAAAGGTAGAAACAAAATCAGAGAGAAGTTGACAAACTGAACTACTAATCATAATATTTATAAATGCTGACAGCGAGCTGTCTTATAAATGTTTTATTCAATTTATTTAAGTATTGTTTAACTAACAAGTCATATCCAGGAAGGGAGAGTCAGTGCTCCGCATCTAGTTTATCTTGTTTGTTGCCCATCTCAATTTCAGAGCTTGAAATCCAATTTTCCTTCCGTGCCTTCACACCGTGCTTAAGAATTGGATTTCCAACTGTAGATCTATCTTAGGATCAGTAGTGTCGCATTTTATTCCTAGATAAACAGTTTACTGCTTCAACTCTAAGTTGTTTTTATCGACAATAGCGTCAAACTTAGATAGACTAATTCTAGTCTTCCTCTGGCCTCTAATTTTTTTTATTTTATTATCCTACCTTCATAGTGTAATAGTTTTTTTTTATTTTATTGTCCTACCTTCATAGTGTAATAGTTCCTGAATCCAGATATTTAAAGCCATGTTTGTTTTTCAAAATAAACACATGGGATCAAGATAATTACCTTAGCTTCTCTTTGTATTAAAATAAAAATCTAAACACTTCAGCCAGCTGGTTGAAATTTGTAGATGTGAGATGTTTCAATTTGTCTTTCCATTCTCTACACATGTCTATTCTGTTGATGTAAACATCTCAGATTCAAATTGATCCACCATCTGTTGAAGGATTTACCTGTACGTGAAGATGATTCTTCTAATCGTATACGCATATTTTATGTTACAAGATCTGTCGTATTCAACTCATGAATTTTTATTTGTGAAAACTGCCATTGATAATAAACGTTATTACAGAGAAAATGTAATATTTTGAGCATTTTAAAATACTTATATTTCGCTTGTAGTATATAGAAGTAACACGGAAAAGGGTTTCGAACATAAACTTTACGTATTTAAAACAAATACACATGAAACAGACATACATTACGAACATTTTAGGTTATTTTTTTCTTAAAACGTTCTCCTTTACAGACCATAGAGTCTAAGAAAATAAAAAATAACTCTGGAGGAACTTATGTACATGAAATTTTCATATCCGTGGTTGTTAACGTTTTATACAACACATTTATATATATATATATAGGTAGATATATTATTTTAAGTACAAAAAACTAATGTTAGATGTTTATTTTTCAGAAACACAGTTATAGTTTTTAAACGTCATTTAGGGTTAGGTTAGACATCTATTTAGTAATCATTGTGTCGATTGGTGTATCGAAAGACCCAAGGCTCGAGCCCAAGGAATACTGTTAAACATGCTTCACACTTTGAAGGATAAAGATGTTATAACGAATCCCAATATTCTCTTAAGAATACTCTAGTAGATGGCATGTATTTCTAATTGGTTGTTATTTCTTTGATCAGCAACTTAAAATTAGGGATATCTCTACTTGGGCTTTGAAAGTCTGGCTTAAACACTTAGCAATATATTACATAAGATGTCATAAAGGTTGAAAACACCAAATATTCTAGATGTGTAGGCTTAAAATGCTAAAAATTGGGTTTCATTACTCGTGATGGGCACAGCACAGATAGCCCACTGTGTTGCTTTGTGCTTAAAATAAATAAAATCAACAAATGTTATTAAATCTGCTGTTCTCGAACTAGTTTACTCTATATATGAATATGTTTCAGATTACCAGTGTGTTAAAAAGTAAACACATATTATATATGTTACTCCATTAGCTTAAGTCACATGAAAAAAAGAATCTGCTATTTGTTACTTTTGAATTTCGCACAAAGCTACTCAAGGGCTATCTGCGCTAGCCATCCCTACTTTTGCAGTGTAAGACTAGAGGGTAGGCAGCTAGTCATCACCACCCACTGCCAACTCTTGGGCTACTCTTTTACCAACGAATAGTGGGATTGACCGTCACATTATAACGCTTCCACGGCTGAGAGGGCGAGTATGTTTGGTGTGACCGGGATTCGAACCCGTATCCCTCGGATTACGAGTTGAACGCCTTATCCCACAGTTAATAAATTAATAAAAAAAATCTGATAATCTGTTCTTTATTTCTAATTAAAATAATTTTTTATACTGAATCACTGAAAGAAGTATATTATAAGAGATAATAACTGTATTCTTCATAGAACATTACTGGAACAAATGGGCGTATTCTGGGTTTTCAGGCTCATTGACAAGGTCTTGTTGCTAAATTTGGTTTTATCCAAATACCTGTAGCATCAGAGTAGATGGAATCACTAAATGGTTGTGTCCTTGACACTAAAATATATATTGGAAAAATGAGTCATCCATTTTAATTGATATAAATATTAGTGTTTGAATATTTAAAAAGGAAACATTTTTACGACTAAGCTTAGTTCTAGTTATATTTGTATGTAAGCTGAAAATGAGTCAACAATAAATAGGTTGGACTGCGGAGCGAAAGTTTTGGATTTCGCAATTTAACGCTGCTGAACACGCTCAGCTGTGGGAGCGTTATAAAAGTAAGAGTAAATCGAGTTATTCGGCTTAAACTACCAGTTAAACTCCTGTGGAAGCGGAAGCTGTCTGGCTAGTTACCTTCCCTCTGGTCATTGATTCATACATAATTAGGGACAGCCATATATGAACCGTAGGAGCTTCTGGATTCATACATAATTAGAAACAGCCATACCTGAATTGCAGGAGTTTCTGGCCTGGCTGTTTAGTGCATGTATTGTATAAGGTGCTATTCTCCAGATAAAATATTCCAATTCTTGAAAGATCTCCATAACATTGTGTTCATGTTGAAATGAATTTATTTTTTATTTAACTTTAATCGACTCAAAATTAACGAAGTACCTAGACTCATGGATCAGACCGATAATATAAATATGTTTTACAGCAGTTTTGAAATATTATAATTCTTGAAACTTCATTGGAAGTCTGTTGATTCTAGCAGAGTTTGTTTTGTTTTTTTTTCTTATCTTATTGTCAAATTAAAATTGCGTGTGATAAACAAAACGAATGTTTGAAATATATCTTTTCATCAAACATTTTGCAAATAAACGTTTATTTGCAGTACCATGTTAATTTATGTTTTCTTTTGGATTGAAGTATGTTTTGTTATGGTTATCTGAGGCGTCCTCCAGTGGCACAGCAGCATGTCTACGGACTCACACTGTTTGTTTTTGAATTTCGCGCAAAGCTACTCGAGGGCTATCTGCGCTAGCCGTTCCTAATTTAGCAGTGTAAGACTAGAGGGAAGGCAGCCAGTCATCACCACCCACCGCCAACTCTTGGGCTACTCTTTTACCAACGAATAGTGGAATTGACCGTCACATTATAACGACCCCACGGCTGGGAGGGCGAACATGTTTGGTGCTACCGGGATTCGAACCCACGACCCTCGGATTACGAGTCGAACGCCTTAACAAGCTTGGCCATGCCGGCCCCTCACACTGTTAAAAACCGGGTTTCAATACTCGTGTTGGGCAAAGCACAGATAGTCCATTGTGTAGCTTTGCGCTTAACTACAACCAACTATCTGAGGTTCAATAGGGTTATAGGTTTCATAAGGATTAGCTGAGAATTACGTGTACTTAGCTACGTTTTGTTACGGTTATACGTTTCTTCACGATTTATTAAAAAGCTTTTTGTTATACTTACTTCATATAGTATTTTTAAGCGTTACTTGAAATAAGCTTTGCCAGGTTTTCTTGAATTACGTTTATTTAGCGCTACTTAATACATTTTGGCAGCGTTACATGTATTGTCAAGGCTATTTGAAAAACGCTTTTTTAGATTTTCTTGAAGTATCTTTTGTTAGGATGAGTTGAGGTATGTTATTGAGGGTTAATTTAGATATATTTTGTCATGGTTCATTAAAGTATGTTTTGTCAGGTTTACTTAATATACGGTTGTTTTCTTTCTTCGAATTTTAGGATTATTTGAATTGCGTTATATCTAGGTTACTTAAGTTAGATTTTGTTAAAGTTAATGTCGTACGTTGTATTAGAATAAGTTTAGGTACGTTTTGGCAGGGTTAGGGAAGTAAGTTCTGTCAACTCTTCTTGATTTTTGTTTATTTAGGGTTACTTCGTATATATTTTATCGCTGTTACTTGAGGTAGATTATTTAGGAATAATTGAGGTATAGGTTTTTTCAGGATTATTAACTTTGACATCACATATCAATCATATATTTTTTTCTATTTGGTTTTAGTTTTGGTTTTCATAAGTATAGTTATTTGTAAAATTATGTTTGTCGTTGATTTGAATAAACACGTATACTACTTCACAAGAACTCACTTTTAAGGTCAGGTGGTTTGTTGCCTAACTAAAATTTATTTTTTGCTGAGTTCTCTTTTTACGTCTCACTTTTTTCTTTAAGATGCACCAAGTTTCTTCTCATGCTGAAAATAAGTATTCCAAATTTAAAAGTAACTGACAAAACAAACAAAAAGACTATAGTTAGAAAAGACACAGAAGTAAAATCTTGAACTGTGCCAGAAGCGATAGTAAAGAGAATCTTTCGAATAAAATAAAGTAGTTCATTTTAATCTGAAGGTAAAAAATTACAACACTGAAACGATTATTGTATTTATAAGTATGTTTTATTAATAATAATTTAGTTTTTAGGGTTAATAATAATAACATCAAAACCTACTTCAAGATTTCGTTAGTCCTAATGTTGAGTGACATAAGTTCGTGCTTACATTAAACATAAAAAAGGCTAGGCATGACCAGGTGGTTAAGGATTTCGACTCGTAATCTGAAGGTCACGGGTTCGAGTCCCCGTCACACCAAACAAGCTCGCCCTTTCAGCCGTGGGGGCGTTATAATGTGACCGTTAATCCCATTATTCGTTGGTAAAAGAGTAGCCCAAGAGTTGGAGGTTGGTGGTGATGACTAGCTGCCTTCCCTATAGTTCTACACTGCCAAATTATGGGCGGCTAGCGTAGATAGCCCTCGAATAGCTTTGCGCATAATTCAAAAACAAACCAAACCGTTAGTGAAAATACGAATATGTATATTTCCACTCAGTCTCAAGGATTGTACTGTAATTAAGTTGTTTAAATTGACTGTCTGTACTTGAAAGCATGGAAAGTTTATTTATATAGTACATGTAAACATGTCATCAACTTATGGTTTCAGTGTTCTTATTGCTGAGAAACATATGATATGATAAGCATACGTCAGAAACGTTATGGTATATTGTTGTCTCAACGGTGGTTTAGGTAGTATAGATTATTTCTGCCTGTTTTCAGAGATGGACGACGATAGAATTCGAAACTTTTCTATTTCAGAAAAAGGCAAAGTCCATCAAAATATATTGATTTTAAACAATCCACGTGATTTACAGTTGTATATTTTTTGTTTTTCCTGTCCATAACGGGCATATTTTATTATTCCCTCGTTAAAAAATAGAGATCTATATGAAAAACAAAAAACTTTCCAGCATGATAACTGAAATAAGACAAAAAACATTCATTAATGCAACCGTTTGTAGTATTGTTTGTAAAATACGAATCCAGTGGAAGGCATAACTGTTTGAGATTTTGTACGTTTCTTGTGATGTTAGGTTATATAAATAATTACGAGTGACTGAGTGTTGGGAATTAAACACGAAGCTACACAATGAATAAAATGTGCTCTTCCAGGGGTATCGAAGCCCGATTCCTAGAGGTGTGACTACGCAAATAAAAACGAAATGTAATAAAAGAAAACTATAAAGATTCCATTAAATTGAGTTAAAATATGCTAAACTGTAAAAAGCATAAATTATAAAAATAAATGAAGTTAAAAATTAATATTTCATTAGTGTTCACTGACATTATTAATATGACGTTAAAATGTTGTTTGTTTGTTTTTAACTTCGTTTGTATGTTTCACTTCTTCATTTTACATTGAATAAAAGTTTTTAAATAATGTAATTTAAGCGCTTACACATTCTTTCAACGATAAAATTATTTTTAAAAAATCTTTAATCTTTTATATTCGGTAATTAGAGCGATTCAGATAAGTTAATCTTAAGAACAGTTAGCGAACAAACTGCGATTATTATATTCTGAACTGGCGAAGTGTAGTTTTAAGTAACTTAATGGTATATTCCGTATAAGCGCATAAATGCGAATACAGCAGACGAAATTAAACAAATTCACCATGTTTAACTATTCATAATTTCTTATAATAAATTTTATGATGCAATATTAGACAAAAGTGTACATAAACTTAAAGTAATGTTATGAACAAAACAGTGACCTATCACGACTGTGAAATGAAAAGTCAGAAATAATATTTGAATCACATTCACAACGACTCATGCATCTAGTATGACCATATGTGAAGTCCGAGTATCTTATTTCCCATGTTAATGCAGGTGCTATGGTATCAAGGGCTCAAAACTTCGTGTTATGTTCGTCATCACTTGATGTTGACAACTATTTGTGAACGTCGTGAAATGGTAAATGCTGTTTACTAGATTTCGGAGTGATGTTTAAATATAGGTCTGGAGACAGCAGTTTAAAACAGCATTTGTAATTACGTTGTTCTAATGAGAAGAAGATTTGTGCGAAATTCCAAAACAAACAAACAAGAGTTGAGAATAAAACCTAGAACTCCGAGTGCATTGCTTTTCGAGAAAAATGATGAAAAACAAAATATGTAGTTACAAATATCAATACTTAATGTTTTCTAAACATTCTTCATTTTGTATTCTTCTCGATATGAGAGAGCAAACAATATTTTGAAAAAACACATTTGATGCGGATAGTTAAGTGATGCATAAGCATTAATATATCAAAAAAATAGCTTTTAGATTGATATTTAACGATTTTTTTTTTTGTTTTGAATCTCGCACAAAAACAACTCGAGGATTATTTTCACTAGCTGTCCATAATTTTCCAACGATAGCCTAGAGAAAAGGTAGTTAAGTAACCATACTCACCGCCAACTCTTGGATCACTCTTTTACCAATTAATAGTGTGATTGGTCGTCACATTATATCATCCACATGGCGAGTATATTCGAGCACTTTAACTACCAGACCATGCCAGGCCTAGTATTTAACCAATTACAAACGGGAAGGACTGTGTACTATCTATTTCTATTTCATAACCTATAAAAATATAACATTAGTATGATTATATTTCATGTTACTACTAGCTGTAGTAGTTTAAACAAACTAGTGTTGTTAATGAAACATCTAGCACAATCATTAAAACTACTATGTTACACAATGAAATAATTATTTTAAAATACTCGCAAATCTAACATACCATCCTAATGAATACACAGTTTCTTCGATAAGTGAAGCCCTTCTCGTTACGTTTTCCTTCCGAGAAATTTGAGCATTCCATAATATTTAACTATAGTCTTGAGTGCGCTGTACGAAAATGATTGTAAACTTGCATATCACCAGCTCACTTGACAAATACAGCTGATATAAGTCGCGGGAGAACATAATGTATCAGAGCTACATTTTGACATTGGTGTTTCAAGGGTAGTGTGTTATCAGTATCGCATTTGAGAAGATCTGTAAAAACCATTTCCGACGAAAGAAATTCATACCTTCGGATTACAAAAGTGTTTTTAGATTGGATGTTTTGAATTTATAAGACGGAAGACATATACAGGACATCAAGAAAGAAAGAGAAATGTCGATCAGTTTGGAGAAGGCCTCTTTTGTAGTAGTTTTTTTTTTTTTTCAAAAAATATTACATATAATCAGAGAATAAAAATGTTTTTAAATGGGAAATATAGAATTTTTTTTAAACCTGAGATATTCCCTGTAGTTAATGACATTAAAAAAAATTAATTTAGATCAGCTTCAATATATACAATATTTTCGTCAAAACAAACGCATCAACTTTCCTTCTTTGATATCCTTGGTACGCAACAAGAAAGGGTTGGTTTGAATATGAACTGTATCGTTTGAAAAAAAAACATGTTTTAACGGTTGGATTCTAAAGTTATTACAAGTTAAGATATCAGTTCGCTGTGCTCATAAAATAACCAGTTCAGTTCTCGCAGGAAACAAATGTCATTAAGGTAGTTTTAAACATAAATGGTTTTCCAAATTTCCAAATAATAGTGTCACTTATAGACGGTTAACAGTGTCAAACAAATAATATTTAATATTCCAAAACTAAATATATCTTTTGTATTATTACGTAGAAGTTATCTGCGCCAAAGCCCAAGAAGATACTAAAAAAACATCTAAACTGATATGTAATTTTGCCCCCAGCTAGCTCGTTGGTAAACCTAAAGATTTATAACATTAATATAAGGTTTTCCCATCCGCGATGAGAACAACACAAATAGTTCAAATGTTATTCCAGTTCAATCACTAAGTAGATAAAAGCATAAGTAAACGAAAATACTAATTTAGTGATGAGAAATAAATCAAACATAAGTGATCACGTGCTTGGTGAACGTGTTCAGTACAGTCACACGTCACTAAAGAACGTGACGAGAGCCTGATTATATGTATTAGATATATATATAGAAGATTAATATTCAGAGTCAAGTAGAATAAAACAAAATCAAAATCAAGAATTGCGTTAAGGACTGATGCAAAAATTAATATTTAATGGATTTATTAAAGAAACTCTAAATAGAATTATTAAATTATTCTGTAATAAATATAATAATTTATTAAATAAAAATAAATAAGTAAAAATGAAGGAAATGTGTGTTTCTCTTATAGCAAAGCCACATCGGTCTATCTGCTGAGCCCACTCGAATGGAATCGAACACCCTTATTATAACGTTGTAAATGCGTAGACTTACTGCTGTACTAGCGGTGAGCATTAGGGAAATAAAAAGTGACATCCAATTGAGTAATTAGCGGTAAGTTTGCCGACTTACGAAACTAAAACATGGGGGGTCGATTCTGCGCGGTGGACAGAGCACAGATAGTCCAACGTGTGCTTTTGTGCGAATAACGTAAACTGTCTAAACATAAATGTTTAAATAAAAATGATTACACGTAGAGATATTTGCAGTAATGTTGAAACACGTGAAAACTACTTGGCTGTTGCTGCTGGTGTATTTTAGAAAGAATTAAAATTAGGTTTGTTTAGTAACAACTGCATTGTGTTTCGTTGTGACGAAACTAAAAACCCTAAATTTAATAAATACAAGGGTTTTGGCTATAAATGATATTAAAACCTGCAGCTTTCCAATGGCGACGTAAACCGTTTAATTGACAAACTTTCCTGCACGGGCCAGACTCTGTTTTTCCACATTCACAATCACATCCTAAGTTTCTGTTAAGATCACAAACTTGAACACATTTTCTTCGACAACCTTTCTTGCATCTTTCGCGACAAAGGTGTTTTTCCAATCCACTGGGTAGGTTTTTACAGAATCGGTGACAACGGTTCTCGCACAGTTCATTGCACCTTCTGGTACACTGTTGTTTAGTAAAAGGCTTAGAATCCCGCTCAGCAACATTATTCTCACAATTCTCTTTGCACTTGTCTATACATCTATCGCCGGAACTAGGAGAGCAGTCTTGTTTGCACTTTTTGTTTTCATCAGAATCCTCGAACTTCTTATTGCAGTGTTTCTTACAATTACTTTCGCAATTGTTATCACATCGTTTCTTACAATATCTTTCGCCTCCATCGTCCCAATATGAGAAATTGTTACTTCTACCTTCTAAAACAGTTTCGTGTTGGAACGCGACAGGTTTTTCACTCTCCAAATCCTCTAGTAAATCGACTGTTTCATCATAAACATTATAATTATAGTAATTATCTTGAACATAAAACTCACTGTATCGAAACTCAAAAATATACTTTTCTATGTGATATTCCAGTAAGACGTCCATCTCTGGGGAGTTACTGAAGTCATTCAAATCTTGAACTCCTGTTGATATGTCTTCATGGGTCATAGTTTTAATAATTTTTGTAAACGGAAATGTCATCTGCCGTGATGGTGACCGACGGTCTCGCACTGAAGCGTCGTGTGAACTTTGAAAATTTAAAACGATTTTACCAGTTGTTCCATTAGCAAATCCTGCCATCTGGCGACCAGCTGCGAAACGAGTATAAATACCATCACTCCGGGGCCCGACACCGCTCTCATCTAGTAAATCGTTACTTACAAATGATAAAGTAAACGGAGAAATTGTGGCTAAAAAAGAAAAAAACAAACAATATTGATCCATATTTTAACTAGTTATTTCGAAAGTTATTCAATATAGCTGTCATAATCTAACTACTTTTCCAAATAAAATAAAATGTATACTGGTGAAATAATCAATCATTATAATATGAGATACAAAGTGCGATGTAGCTACTCAAGTGCCATACATGTGCAGACAAGCATTCAAAAGTGTCTTTAAAGACTATGTTTTTAATCATTGACTTCAAGATTTGATTTGATTGAAACATAAAAGGTACATGACTCACATGTTACCACTCCAGTGGAAGATAACCCTACGCCACAGAATCGATCACCAACGTTTCCTAAGCTTTTTCTTCCCACTGACCCGGTAGGGATAAGTAGATATGCTAATGTGCAACACTGGGCACCAACAGCTGGCTTTTTTCCTGGACCAATATCAAAGTCCTTACGACTTTCCCCTCTGTACTGGAAAAAAAAAATACTATTTTAAAAGAATAATGATCGTTATCATAATTATAAAACAATAATGATCAGTAACTTCGATTTCTGATTGTTTAGCCCCCCAGTGGTACAGTGGTAGGTGTGTGGCCTTATACTACTAAAAACTGGCGTTCAGCTGTTTCTAAAATCGTATTAATATTTATTCTCACTAAAATTTGGATTATGTTGAACTCTCAGCGCCATCTACTCATTAACTTTTTTTTTCGTATGACACACGTAACATCAAAATACCAAAATTATTTTTCTTTCATTTCCATCTTATTTTTCTACAGTATTTGCTCTATGTTTACTAAACATGCGCCATCTGTAGGTACGATATTTTCAGCACCCTAGTTATTTCCTCGCTGGTCTGGTTGGTCAGAATATATTCTATCGCAATAATTGAGCAAAATAATGAGTTTATTTATGTTTTTTACACAGAAGAAAAAATAATTACAAGATAGCATTAAAGTTTCACCACGTAGATAAATATACTTACAGTAATGGAACAAAAACCCAACTCGCGTCGAACACACATTGTGTAGGAGATGTCATTCAGGAAATGGACACCATTTGGTTGTGGGTTGTAATTAAAACTCGTTATTCTATTAGTTGTACCTGTGTAGTACTGCAAACATCCAACAGGTGCTGCAAACAGAGAAAACAGCACAGCTATAACTGATTACTTCCATTGCAGATTCGAATTTCTTTTTCGCGCTTACTTAAAATCACAACTAAAGTTAACGTGAACTAAATAACCAATGATATTAACTCACACCACACCTCATTGTAGTACATGAACTAATATTAACAATAAACGTTAATGCATTTCATTTTATTGTTTTATTTAGATAATTGATCAGATTATTTTTACCCTAGGAATTCGTTTGTATTTGTTAATGACTTATGTGTTTGGTATTGGCGTAAATCTACAGGAATTGAACCCTGGGTTTTAATTTTATAAGTCTGTAAACTTATCGTTGGTCAGCAAGGATGACTTTATTTGTTCAGTCAATGCTGCAGTCTAAACCATTATGTGTGTGAATTTGTTTAATAACGATATTACAACAACCGAACTAAAAGGGTAAACTTCCTGTGTACATTTTTCATATAAGCATGCGTGTCGACTACTTTTGTTAACTCTTTCTCTGTTGTTTTTTTTTTTGTATTTGGCGTAAAGCAGCTCGAGGTATATTCGCACCAGATGGTTAGGGCGTTCCATTCGTAATCTGAGGGTCGCGGGTTCAAATCTCTATCACACCAAACGTGCTCGCTCTTTCAGGCATGGAGACGTGATAATGTGACAGTAATAATGTGACAGTAAATCACACTACTCGTTGGTAAAAAAGTAGCTTTGCAAATAATTAAGAACAAACCAATACTGTTATTAGTAATATTAATATCACGTGCTTAAAATATTGCCACACTTTCGTAACTTCCAGTTCTGAAGCTTCTTTTAAACTTCAGTTAAACCTGATTTGAAAACACAAGTTCTTTGTTGCTGTGTCATTACATTCTTGGACACACTATTGGGTGGTAAGTGGAACTTCAACTTGAAGGTTATATAATCTTTCTTGCATCAAAAATAGATCCATATAAAGATTAATTCTACTCGAATTTGTAATTAAAATTTGACTACGTGATAACTTATATCCCTGAGGTAAAATTATTAAGAAATTCCATATATATCTCAGTAAAGTAAAATACTGATTTATAGGTATATATTTCAGCGTGTCACTTTGGTCGACAGCTATATATATATATACCATTTAACGTAACTAAACGACTGTAAATTAAGTGGGAAGTTCATACTTTTTCGTGGTACAGAAAGAAATGGTTGAAACGAATGAGAAATTGAATTCAGTGTCGCTCAGAACTAAGTAAAATATAACTCGTAGAAACGCCATTACAAGAAAGAATGACTACCAGCTATAACGCTAGGGTGAGGATATATTTCTTTAGCACTTTAGTTATTTCATGAAATCGTGATTTAACAGTTGCACAAAGGTTCGCAATCGAGTTTTAAAATGTGAAACGTTTAACATTTGTGATAATGTCACAATAGATTAAAATCAGGGATGGAAAAATATCTGGAGAAAAAAAGAGCAGAGAACATAAACAGAAAAAGAGACGAAACTATATTTGTTTTTTGTTGCAAAACAACGAGTTATCGTAATCTAAAAAGTATTTGTAAGACGGATTTTAGAGCAAAGTCCACTGGGGCAAATTAAAATATGCTTAGTTTATTTGTTTTTAAGTTCGCCCAAAGCTACACAAGAGCTATCTCTGCTAACCGTCCCTAATATAGCAGTGAAACACTAGAAGGAAGGAAGCTACTCATCACCACCTACCATCAAGTCTTGAGCTATTCTTTTATCAACGAATAATGGGATTTATCGTCACATTATAACGTACCCACGGCTAAAAGGGCGAGCATATTTGGTGTGACGGGGATTCGAAACCGCGACCCTTAGATTGCGAGTAAAGCGCCCTAACTACCTATCTCATCATGCCAGGTCCAGGCCTCCTAAGTATGATTTGAACTGTTTTCTTTATAGTTAAGCAGGAAGCTACACAATGAGCTATATGTATTATGCCCACCAGAGGTATGGAAACTCTGTTTCTAGCGTTGTAAGTTTGCCCACATAACGCTGTAACATTGATATGCCTTAACAGTTTTATTGGAAAATGTTTGATTTAATAAATATTGAGAAAAAAATATTTTCCTGCAATTTCAGGCACAGCAATAAAGTGATAAGCCTAAAACGTCTTGATTTATACAGTATGTTTTACTGTTGTAGTTTCTACTCCTAAGAACTTCCTAGTAATTCCCTGGTTTCAGTCATTTTACAGTTGTTCTTCTAGTATGTCCAAGCAACTTTAAAAATATCGTTATGTCTAATGTTAATTTTTACCACGTGCTGGAGAATCACAGGGAATCTGTAAAACCTGGATCGCCCACTTTCGAGAGAAAGATTCCGGAGAAACACGAATATTAAGAATTGCCTGCTGACTGAGAGTTACGTCCACGAACACTGTTGATAAAGAAAAACATAAGACGTGAAATTAGCACTGTTTATCTTTATAAAATATTCCGAGTTTTTCAAGGAAGTAAAATCTATGACAGAAACATTGAGCAAACCACAACGGATAAACGTTAACATATTCTACCTGTACACTAGTTTACACTAGCCTAAGATATTCAATGTAGGCAAATAAAAATTGTGTCTACATATACTAGATAGTGAGACAATCATTATACAACGTCACCTGACTGAACAGAATTTTTCAGTCGTGTTAAGAAAAACTCTTATCCGTCGTGACTAGACTGGAAACTTTTACAAAAACATAGAAAACGTTAATAATGTTTCTCACAAAATATGTAAGAAAAATTCACTTTATGCGGAAAAGTGAAAACATATAACGTAGATAAATAAAAAATAAAAGCTCGCAATCAAGTTTTAAAATGCGAAGCTGACATCATCTGTGATAATATATATTTGACACCATAAACTTCAATAAAACCATTACAGTTCAAAGACAAGGAAGAAAAATCTATGAATAAGAGCACGTAGATCATAAAAAATATAAACAATGAGGGAAACCGGAACTACATTTCTTTCAGCAACAAAACGAGCTAGAGCATTCTTACTGAAAAGTAAATTTAAACCTGTTTGTGATCTCTTAATGTCCATTCTATTTTTGCATTAGTCACTAAGAATAGCACCATTATTATTATATATTATTATTATTATTATTATTATTATTATAGAAGGCTAGATGCCATTACCTTTCGGAACTTGATATGACCTGGTATTGAACTTGCCAATTGCCAGGACTCGTGTTTTGCATACCGTTGCCATAAAAATTATCTTTGAATTTTGGAGCCATCAATGCGATGTAAGGGTGACGGTTTGTTTGTTTTTTTGTTGTTGAATTTCGAACAAAGCTAGATGAGGGCTACCTACGCTAGTCGTTCCTTATTTAGAAGTGTAAGACTAGAGGGAAGGCAGCTAGTCATCACCACCCACCGCCAACTTTTACATTACTCTTTTACCATCGTGGAATTGACCGTGACATTATAACGCCCCCACGGTTGAAAAGGGCGAGCATGTTTGGTGCAACGGGGATTCGAACCTACACCCCTCAGATTACAAGCTGAACGCCTTAACCAACTGGTCATGCTAGGTCAAGAGTAGCGGACAAATTGCACTGAGCCGTGAGGTAATGGAAGTGCAAGAGTTGATGTGGGTGCTGCAAACTAGGTGTCTTTTATTAGCCTATCAGTTCAAAATCAGAGACGATCACATGCAAACAGCTGTATGTGTAGTTTTGCATGAAAATCCTGAAATTACTTCTTTGCTTTCTGGCGGCAAGTAATCCAGGAAGTAACTATATTATGTTGCCTATTTTCATACTATTGTGGAAATGCAAATTTAGTTTTCTTTGTAAAGAAACTCGAATTGTCATAACACGTAAAAGGATTAAGTTTTGAGGCCTGAGGAACTAGTATTAAACTTAACTAAAAGCGCATAGTACAATAACAATAATACATCATCTGAACACTCACCATGTTGTCCAGAGTTGTCTCCACAGAGCGAGGGCACCTTGCTTCCTCCTCTGTCAACATTCACAGTAAACACATCGTCTAAACACTTGCCACTGCTCGGTCTTTCAGTTCTAGGTGGTGTCAAGGAGAAATGGAAGAAGTCAAGACGGAGTTGGCAGACATTTGAGTCAACATCAACAACCGTTTGGCAAGATTCTGGTCCCAAAAAACCTTGCGGAAAATGTGGGTTTCTGAATATTGTGCCATTGTAAGTTATTACATCTCCACAGGTTGCGCTAACTGAATATAACATATATTTATAGAATGAATTAGTGATGGAAATAAATTATCTTTTTCTTTGCTTTTTAAAACATATATAATACAGTGATTCAAATATAATGATTACTTTTATAACCAGAATTAGTTAGATTAATGTATATTAAGGACAATAATTTCTTAAAGCTGTTGAAGATTCACAAAAAACTTTTAACCATAAATAAAAAACATAAGTTTATTGAACAAGAGATCAACACTCCAAACTGGACACTATTGTACTAAAGACGACACTAAATTCTGCTCTTTCTAATGAGTGAGTTTACAGTTGATGTTTTCTTTTGTGTTCCTTATTTTTCGCGTGTGTTTCCAATCACAACAATAACTGTTTTGAGTTCGATCAGCTTTCCTTTGTGTGTTTTTTAGAAATAGGTTACTGAGCCAAGACTTGCAGTGAAGTCTCTTAGACGCCCTTTCTCCAGTGCTCAACTTGTTGACCGTGTATGTTAATACAACCTTAAATATAGATCATATTCGATGTTCTTTATTTAACTACGTTTTCCTTTGGCCCAGCATAGCCAAGTTTAACCACCTAGCACTCGACTCGTAATCCGAGGGTCGCAAGTTCAAATCCTCGTCACACCAAACATGCTCGACCTTTCAGCCCTGGGGGAGTTACAATGGCACAGCCAATCCCACTATTAATTGGTAAAAGAGTAGCTCAAGAGTGGGCGGTGAATGGTGATGACTAGCTGCCTTTTCTCTAGTCTAACACTGCTAAATTTGGGACGGCTAACGCAGATAGCCCTCGTGTAACTTTGCGCGATATTCAAACCAAACCAATCGTTTTATTTCTTCTTTTTTAATTCACTTTCATCAATTTATCTTATTTTTAGTTTCTAACTCAACAACGCATTAGTCTTTATTCCTTTGTTTGTCTTCAGTAAAATAATGTTCAGTTTTTGTTTAACTTTTAGCTGTGTATTGTTCCTTTTTCTCCATCTACAAAGAAATAGCTGCAACACACTTTCTGCATGATAAGTTCACAAAATTCAGATAACTGTGTGCTATGTATATATATATTATTAGTAAAATCTTTAAAATTAATTGAGTGGCACTTAACTTACTTGAAATGATGTTCGACTAAATATTTCTATTGAAAAATAGATAAAAGAAAAAAAACCGAAACGTTATTATTATTACGTATTCCTCCGCATTGTTTACACATTTATTCGACCTAACAACATAAGAAGCACACAGAGCGTATAGTACATGGCGCCAATGTATACATAATTGACCGGACTATCTTCCTCAGACGTCAATGAAAAACAAAACAGAAAACAAACATAATTCAACTTAAAGTAAAACCTAACAAACACACTAGTTCTAAGTACTTAAACAAGTGACGCCGAGTAATACTGACAATCAGCAGTTTGCATTCTTTCAGTGACGTATAACACCACTAAAAACTAGATACTGTGTGATTTTCTAAACTGTCGAGATCCATAAAGGATTGCAAGTTTTATAGGTAAGTAAACAACTTTAAATATGTTAAGCTTAGTTGTTTCTTAAACTTCATGTTGTTATTTATATCTTACTTTAAGTTGGGCAATGATTTATTTCTATTCATTTGAACTATTGAAGCTGGAATACACGCCATGAAATAAGTTTTTATATAATGTATGGTTATCTGGTGTAACTGCATAAAGCAGTAATCAATTACGTAGAAATTACTGCAAGGAGTCCACTGAAAATAATTATTAACGAGCTATTATTGTTTTAAATATGATTACACCTAACTCTGAGCTCAACTGTATTTTGTTACTTTCACTCAAGTAAACGAAGCTTCAGACTCAAATTCTGATGAACACTGGCTACTGAATGTGTGAAAAATCCTGAGGAAAAAATCACTACATGAAACCTATGGAAACAACTATACTCTTCAAAAAAAGAAACGCAAAAGGCAAAATATGAGACAAATTGTTACCAAGTTTATTCCAGGTAGTTCTGTATGACATATGTGAAACTTTGCACATTCACTGCTGAACATCCAAAGTCTGCAAAGGCGAAGTCCACGCTCACTAGGTGAAGTTTAACGTCACTCAACGTCAATAACGAATATGCCCCCCGTGAGCATCAATAACTGCTTGGCATCTCCTGCCTATGGAAGCGATGAGATGACGAATCACATCCTGTGGAATGGCTGTCCACTCAGCCTGCAAAGCTGCTGCAAGCTGAGGTAGAGTCTGCGGTTGAAGTTGTCGCCGTCGCAGACGTCGGTCCAACTCGTCCCAAAGATGTTCGATAGGGTTTTAATCTGGTGATCTGGAGGGCCAGTGAAGAACGTTGATGTTGTGGTGTCTCAAGAAGACAGTGGTTGTCATGTTGAAAAACGTCGTTGACGTTCACCATGATGGGTTGCACATGGGGCTTAAGAATCTCGTCGACGTATCGTTGAGCCGTAAGATTCCCTCGAATGTGCAAAAGGTCTGTTCTGGCATTGTAGGCGATGGCAGCCCACGTCATGACGCTGCCACCACCAAATCTGTCAACTTTCTGCACACAGTTTGCTGCAAAACGTTCACCTCGGCGACGGTAAACACGGGTCCTTCCATCCTGCCTACGAAGCATAAAACATGATTCATCGCTGAACCAAACATGCCTCCATCGTCGATGAGGCCATACCCGATGTGCCCGAGTCCACTGCAGCCGTGCTGGACGATGTTGCTGGGTGAGGATGACGCCTCTGACTGGACGTCGAGGTCGGATTCCTGCATCTCGTAAACGGTTGCGTACTGTCTGATCGGAAATCCTACGCAGTCCTGGTATGGTTGAGGCAGTAGACGTCGCAGTGGTGGTCCTATCTCGAAGGTGACGTAACTGGATGTTGCGATCTTGTGCGGGCGTAGCCACACGAGGTCTGCCAGATCGTGGACGGTCACGAGTTGATTCATGTTGTTGGTGACTATTCCGTAGCCTTGTGATGGTGCTTGGGTGGACATTCACAGCTCTGGCAACATCTGATCGAGATTCGCCTGCTTCCAATCGACCAATGGCGTTGTTGCGTTGTGCTTCAGTCAGTCTTGGCGTAACTGTATTGCGTGTCGATGGCTTAACACTGAGCTATGAAAACCGAGAACCCGTCACTTTTATAGGGGATTTTGCACATGTTGCACTTGCAGAACATGCAGATCTCTCAAACAAATTTATTGGACACGCATGCGTTTTGGCGAAAAATCCGATGTTTTCAAAGTGCACAACTTTTATTGTCATTTTGGTCTGACAATCAGTGCCTTAACACGTGTAACATCACATACTATGAGCTTGTAACGTTATTACATATATTTCTCTTTAAAATAACAAAAATATCCCTTTTGCGTTTCTTGTTTTGAAGAGTATAAGTCGCACAACTGTTTAAACATCGAGTGATTAATTATCCAAAAATATACTGAAGTTATTTTTCTGTAGACTTTTAATTTTGTTTCATCCAGTACACAAAACATTACGTTTCGAATAAGGTATTTTCATTGATACCTGAAGACTGATTGAAATCTGTGGTGTGTTGCTGTTTTTTCAAGACAGTAAAACGTTTCGATATAGACAAGAAACAAGGGTTTGTAAAAATTGATAAACTGGCAAAAATAGTATAACATGAAAATTTCCTCTACAACAAACAAGAAATAAACATGATTTTTGAAGCATTATGTCTTGGTGATCATTGCATTACATTACTTATAGTACAGTAAGTGGCATTTGTTCTAACAGTATATATTTCGCTGCAAACTTTAGTTTCACTATGATTAACTTATTAAGCACATGTCCCTCGCTGGTACAGCGGTAAGTCTACAGATTTACAACGCTAAAATCAAAGGTTCGATTTCTCTCGATGGACTCGGCAGATAGCCCGGTGTGGCTTTGCTATAAGAAAACACACATTAAGTGCATGTATATTTTATTGAAGGCAAATTCTCAGTCATTCAACAGTGCTATTTTGCCCGGTAGGTTCATGACTGGACAGTATCATAGAGTGAGATTTTTTTAAACAGTTAAGCTAAATGATATTTTATTTTGAAGAATATGGATTTTTAAATTCTCTACATAATATGTAACGTAATTGTAAACTACTAATACGAAAGAGAACTTTCCAAACGAAAACGTTATTGTGATATAGCTGGACACGACAAATGACACCATTAACAAAGATGATAAACGAAGATTCATAATTTACGAAGGCTCACAGCCCAGAAGTTCACAAATTTTAAATCCGACTGTTGTTTCTATGAAAAAGATTTACGAATAATCCGAAACTACAGAAGATTCATTTTACCACATACCTGACCACATATTCACTGAACTTTCGCGTCTTTAGTCTGTTTAAAAATATTCTTTGAATCTGATATCTGCGCACGATAGAGAGTTTCTAAATAACTTTTCGAAGTGTGTGGTTTTAAGATTTACCTGAACGTCACCTACTATCAACGATAGCAGAGAACGCAGAGCAACGTACTTAAATAATATGATTAACCTCCGTATATATTTTGTCCTTTATTCTTTCATAGAGATGTAAGCTCTCAAGTGCCTTTCATGTGGTTTGCAATAGAAGCGTCAAATTTCATATCACATAACTAACACGAAGAGAAACGTCCTTCATTAAGTGTACACGCCTCATATAGTGATGATTACTTATATATTCCATTACGGTCCAAACATTTATGGATAATGTTAGTGTTTATTGTTCCATGTCTTTGAACTTGAACACTGAGCCTTTGGGTATTTTATCGGTCTTACTTAAAACAAATACAGTGATTTACAATGTTTACTTACAAACACAACATTTCTTAAAGTCGCGACGTCCACCACTACGTTCTGTTCTGCAGTTCCCGTTCACTTGACCACCTTGTTTAAGGCAGTAGCTGGTAGTCATACAGATCCCGTGTTTGCTCAGGTTAGAAATACAGTTAAGGTTCTTCGGATTCACTATTTTCTGTGTATTTTTAAAACCCAGTACTGAAAAAGAATATAATTACATCACTCATTATATGAGTATTTTATTCAGTAATACGTACATATTTATATGAACATACATGCAGCTGGATGACTTACCTTTTAAAACAAATTTGTGTTTGTTTTCTTCAGTAATACATACACACACACACACACACACATATATATATATATATAAACTTGTAGATGAATGATTACCCTTTGAAAGGATTTTCTTACGAACATCTGTAGTTTTCTGAAAACCGTGACGCGTGTTATTCCTTTCTCCAAATCATATACGAGACTCACGTTGTTATTTCAGTTTTTTTTAAAGCATGAAAAATGATAAATTTAAAACTGTAAAAATCTAGATATAAATAGCAGGAAAAATTGTAAATTGTCTTATTTGACCATATTCTAAAGGAATGAGTCATCTATTATTCTGACAATGAATCAAGTCTGTAAGTTTTGAAGTAAAGGTTGCTTATAAGATAGACAAACATCGGACTAGCTTAAATGTTCGGAAATACATTTTAAGTATTTTTCCAAAAGGTTTCACTGCAGTAATTATGTGCTGATTTTCCAATACTATACTACAAATGAAATAAAAATAATAAGAAAAAATGTGTTAAAATGATCAAATATGTCAAAGTAAGAAGAAACAATACCGGAATTAAACTGAAAATTATAAAATATCAAATTATATTGTCAAATGTGCCCATAAAATATCAAATTATATTATCAAATGTGCCCATAAAATATCATTATATTGTCAAATGTGCCCATAAAATATCAAATTATATTATCAAATGTGCCCATAAAATATCAAATTATATTATCAAATGTGCCCATAAAATATCATTATATTGTCAAATGTGCCCATAAAATATCAAATTATATTATCAAATGTGCCCATAAAATATCAAATTATATAAAATATATCAAATTATATTATTGTCATAAAATATTAATTATATTGTCCCATGTGCCCATAATATATCAAATTATATTATCAAATGTACCCATAAAATATCAAATTATATTATCAAATGTGCCCATAAAATATCAAATTATATTGTCAAATGTGCCCATAAAATATCAAATTATATTATCAAATTTGTCCATAAAATATCAAATTATATTGTCAAATGTGCCCATAAAATATCAAATTATATTATCAAATGTGTCCATAAAATATCAAATGATTTTTTTGCTTCTGAAACGATATTGTTTCTGATATTCATATAAAAATAATTGTTTAATGGAATTATGTTCAGAATTAAATAATTAAAAAAAAACTAAAGAAAATTGGATACCATCGCTCATAAATGATTCCAACAAAGCTCCAAGTGGTTTGAACAGTTCTGAAGATTTAAATTAGGCCTAAATATATTAAGTATTACTGCCTATAAGTTTTTTTATGGTACTCATAATTCATCAAACGTAGTAAAAATTTAAAATATATATATATTAAATACTGAGAACATTTCACTAGATAATAAAAATAACTTAACATTTTGTTTAGATTTAATTACTTACGTCGTGATAAAATTTCAAAGCTTCTTCCATTTCTTCTGTTTTCATTACTTTTCTCTCTGTTCGTTGTGTCCGACAGAACATTTCTGTATGTTTTATTGACTGAAACCATTTGATTTTCGTTTCTGACAGATCTTTGTCTACTGTTTTTTCCATGTCAAAAAAACTCCTTTCATCAGTGGCAACTGTAGTCAGGAGAGCTGCTGTAACCACGAGCAGCACCACGCCAGAAAATATCTGAGGAAAAAAAACACCTCAGATTAGTATCAATATCTTTTTCCTGATACGTACAGTAAACACGTATCAAAGACTTCCTATTACTTTGGTTTAAAAAAATCCTCTTGAAAATAATAAAAAATTCTAAAGAAGTGTGTTGCATATATATTGTTCATTAACCTTAAAAAGAGTATACAATGACACTGCGGTTAGTTAATGGTAACCGGATTTGCGGATACAGCGTTCGCGCCCTGTTAAAGAAAAAAAATCGTGCTTCGAGTGTTGGGGTCGTGAGTGACTGATAAGAGTTGGCGGTGGATGCTATTGGTTAGTTTCCTTCCTTTTAGTTTATCAGTTATTTCAATCGCTAACAATAGATGGAAAATTGACAATGTTTATTACCTACCGTGAATGAACGTGGCTAGTTACCAGCAGAATGATCATTGGTCTAATTTTTAGGAAACAAACGCTAGAGGGACAATGATTGTTGTTGTTTTGAATTAAACACAAAGCTACTCAATGGGCTATCTGTGCTCTGCCTACCACGGACATCGAAACCCGGTTTTTAGCGTTGTAAGTCCGCAGACATACCGCTGAGCCACTGGGGGCTGGGACAATGGAACTTCAACATTTAGTGAGAATTCTGTTAAGAAACGAACTTTGGTCATGGTGTCAAAGAGTTAACACAAGAAGAGCAATGATACAGGCTAAAACTTCACTTTATATTAAAAACGGATTTTTATCATTGTACGATTTTTCCCAATTATTCCTAATTTGGAAGAGTAATCCGACTGTCCTAAAACGACGATCTGGCATGGTCTTAAGCTACTCTTTTAGCAACGAATAGTAGGATTGACCGACACATCATAACGCCCCCACAGCTGAAAGAGCGAGTATGTTTGGTGCGACGGGGATTCGAACCTGCGACCTTCAGATTACAAGTCGAACGCCTTAACCCACGTGGCCATGGCGGACCAATGAGAAGTATGATTGAGAAAGTTCGCGGATATTATTCACAAAGCGAATCAATCAGAAAAGACTTGCATTTTTTTCATAAAACACGGATATTGTAAACGGTCAACAGCATAAGCAGTGCTCCGTCTCATTTGAAAATTGAAGTCAGCAAAGGGTTTTAGTTCTTATTTTAAAAATAATTATGTCTCATAATATTATGAAGCAATTTATTTGTTTATTTGCCTCAAGTATTTAATATACAACAACATTTCATTTCAGTATTTATATTTTTATCATTATAAATAATAATTAATTGTACATATGTTACAATCTATAATATCATGCCTAAAAAGCTAGAAAGAGACTTGGTTGTTGACACATAATGACATCAGGTGACAATTTCCGCGTCAATCCTCGTGTCAGGAACGCAAAGTTGCTTACGTTATTAAAGCGCAATAATTATCTGTTAAAAGTTTAACAATAAACGTAACGATTCAATTAAGGCAAATGATCTGTATGTTTTATGTCAAGATTGATACGAAATAACTTTTCACTATCAAAGCCCTCTGTGGAATCTAACAAATAGTGAACTACAAGAATCAAGAAATCCAATATTGTTTTTTTTTTAATGTTCAATTCTATAATAGAGTTATTAAAGGTTACTTACCTTTTCGTTTACATACATTATATTTACTTAATATTAGATATTTGTCCTAAACAGTTGCTACCAGACCGTTTTATACAAAGCGCGATTCTGCTATTACACTAATTGCTTTATACCTTAGAAAAACCAACTGCCGATTGGCTACCAAGACATTCGTTCGTGTAGTGGTATTAAATTTTTTGCAGCAAGCACCGCCTTAGGTGAGTCAGTCGATTTGATATGCAACTGGTATGTTAACTTGTTCCGTAACCTTTCAAAATACACGTTTTGAGAGTCATCTATTACTTTATAGCTCTCCTCTCTCTCTTGACTGGATTTCATTAGTTTAAAAAACAACAGTTTCAAATATTGCGGCCATATTAGTTCATATGAATCATATCTTCTATAGATATTTACAAAATAAAAGTTTATTTACGGTGGTCACTTTTTGAACTTGTTTACCAGTGCGTAAAACAACATGGTGACATGGTAAACAACGCTGTGCGTAAGACAACATGGTAACATGGTAAACAACGCTGTGCGTAAGACAACATGGTAACATGGTAAACAACGCTGTTTTATTTCTCTTCTTAGTCAGTGTTTTTTACATATTTTATGTCTAATCTTGTTATGAACGTGGCCACAAAATAACTGAGTTTCCTTCAACAACTCCACTGGTGTTCAAAATGAGATACCCAAACACAATACACAATACCCAAACATCATTTGTCAGTAATGTTTTGTTGAAATTCTTTCCAGTTTTTGTGTTCGTGATACAAATGGTTTTTGGAAACAACACTAACAAACAACTTATTCTACTTAATATTGAAACTGTTCAATTTGTGTTTTAAGTATACAAGAAAAGGAAAATTCTGTAATTTTCTTCATCTTTAACTTAATTCATTCTTTTATATTTGTTTTTTTTTTATTGTTTACACTCAAAGGTCAATACCACAGGTCCTACAAAACAGAAAGTGTAATTTTATTTTTCCAAACAAAATTTACTTATTTTTCTCATATGTTTAAACAAAATTTCATTTACAAGCTATAAACAATAGTAATTTTTCTTGAGCACCTTAATATAAAGATAACCCATTATGTGTGTGTTTACATGTGTCACCGAGAGGTGGTTGGCTCGATTGATGTCAATTTCTGTATGTCATTTTAGGAATAAATTGGGTGAGTTTCAGTATCATTTCGAGGTTTGAAAACACGGTAAAGTGAGCACTAGCCAGGGTTATGAAAATATAGAAATAAATACTGTTACACTTCCCAAAATTTCTGATATTTCACAGAGATGACAACTTATTGTTTTTTTTTAAGTGCATACACAAATATCAGTGTCTTTACCATTAACATTTAAATAAGTAAATTTTATTAGTAACAAATAATTCTTATATGTCTCTTGTTTTTTTAAATTAAAAAGAAGAGAATTACCAAACAGAATTGATTGTTTAACGAATCATGAAAATACTTTCAGAACGTATGTTATTAAACATATTCCAAAGGACCCTAAGAGGTAAGACCAAATAAAGAAGACAGCTATTCTGGTTATATATGAAAAGGAAACTAGTAGAATAGATGAGACCACAGAAAATAACTGTACATTCTTGGAGTGTAGAATATGTAAAAAAATTCTACTTTAAGAGTCCACTGAAAATATGCAGTTACGAATGGACATAAGGTCTTCAACAAAGCACTGTGCATTAACTCTAACAGCTTAGTTTACGAATGTAGATCCAATTTGTTGGCAACACTTTAGGAAACTGAAAACTTACTAACAACAAAGGATCAACTCCGAAGCAACATTAAGTCCTCTTACTCTGAAGCACGTCATGAGTTGTGCAGAATAAAGATTGAGGATAAGTAATTGTAGCTACATGAGATAAATCATTACAAACGGGTTCGAATTAACCTCGATTAGCAACTTTTCAGATTATGCATTGGTTTTATATTGTTATCAAATCTGATGAGTGAAATATGGATAGTTTGGCCTACAAGGCATGGCTTCAGTGAGATCTCGAAACACATCCTTTTTTATTTCACGGTCCAACTTTCAATTTTCTTCAACGTTTATCACCTACAATTTGTAAGTTAAAACAGCTTCGTACTTTCTTGTGTTAAATTACTGTATACCTCGAGTTATAAACCTTGTTGAATAATTCAAATCGAACAATGAATTTTGTTGAGTGATTCAAGTCAAGCAGTTAACCTCGTTGAATAATTCAGATTAAATAATTAATTTGTTGAATAATTCAAATGAAGTAATTAATTTGTTGATTAATTCACATCATATAATGAATTTGTTGAATAATTCAGATCATGTAATGATTTTTGTTGAATAATTCAAATCAAGTAATGAATTTGTTGGGAAATTCAGATCAAGTAATTAATTTGTTGAATAATTCAGATCAAGTGACGAATTTTATTGAATAGTTCAGATCAATTAATGATTTTTTTTAATTATTCAAATGTGATACGTCTACGAGAATAGCGTTAATTTTTTTTGTAAACCGAATTTATTTTCTAAATGTATTCTTTGCTAACTGGTTATTTATTTTATAATAACAGACAATTATGAAAAAATGTTCAAGAGATCCACCATAACTACTACATCCTCCAATGAAATTAATTACGTTTTTTTAAAAATTATTAAACATCAGTTTGAGAAGCAAAGATGACGTTGTTTAATTAACACCTAATTCAGGTTTATCTACACATTTTCTTTAGTATTAGCATTATTTTACTGTTTGAATGCCTCAAGATATTAAAGTGTTTTTAACTTTATCTGAATTAATCTTTTTCTATTCGAAATTACTACAGTATTGCCTTTATTGGGCTTAAAAAATACTAAATTATCAACTGAACTTATATGTTTTGAAGCTAAACACTCTTCTTTCGATAAGTTCGTTAGAATTTTTTTATAACAAAACTGTAATATCCTGAAAATGCTAAGCCTCAAATTTCGGTAACTGTGTTATCAAATGAAACATTTTATTCGGCTGCTGGTTTGCGTTTTAACTAATAACTGCTCAAAACTATAATCTAATTTTATTAATAATTGCAAACTTTTAACCTCGTTATAATACCTTTTATACAACTTGAGTTAACAGATAATCTGAGATATTATAAAGAATGTTCTAAGAAAGTAAGTTTATTTAACTTTTCACACTTTTTATTTATTTTAAGCTTATTTCATTCAAAATATTATTTTTATGACAAACAATCACCTTATAATAATGTACAAAATCTAAATTTGAGATAGCTTGTTTCAACTTTTCTTCAGTAGCCATTTATTTATTTTGCAACTGTTTATATACTTTCAGTTTATACCTCAATTCTAAATTAACAAAAGAAAGACGTTCACAGAATTATTTGCTAAAAATTTTAAAAAGAAAGTTTCGTATTTCATGTCATCTATAGTGAAATTAAACTAGTTGGTTCTCATTATGGCGTATTTTATTGATTACCTAAAATACGTATATTAAGTTGTTCCATTAAACCAGTTGAATAAAATATAGGTAGGTACCTTTACTTATGAGTTACCAGTTTTTGTAGTTTTGGTTAATTTCCTGTAAGTAATGAACTTACGCTGAAAAAAAAGGTTTCATTTTTCCAAAGATGAATCTAAATTGATTTTAACGGACTGTCTATATTGCCAGGTTTTACATCGAGTTTTTATGTAAAAAAATATCGTTATATGAAGTAACTGAGTTAAGTAGTAATTCAACTTTTTTAAAACTGTAATGTTTTTTTAGGGGTATAACTAAACGTGTAAGAATTTGTCACCAAATATTTAAAAATGTTTTTAATGGTTGCCACTATTAACAACATGATGGAGCAGTCTATGGGTTCAAGGGTTGCACCATGTTTGGTTAATTTGTTTTAACTTATTAAGAAAAAAGTGGTTAAACATTCTTTGATACATTGTTTAGGCAGAGTATTTATGATAAAACTTTGCCGTCCATTCTACAAAGTTTCATCGAGGTTAAACATTGTCTGCAGTTAAGTTGTTGCGATGAAAATTGTCTGGAAACATTTAAACAATTATGCAATAGAAGATGTGTTGAGAATACTTTATAAGAACAAACCTAATATTCGTTTGTTTTTGTTTTTGAATTTCGCACAAAGCTACATGAGGACTATCTGTGCTAGCCGTCCCTAATTTAGCAGTGTAAGACTAGAGAGAAGGCAGCAAGTCATCACCACCCACCGCCAACTTTTGGGCTACTCTTTTATCAACGAATAGTGGGATTGACCGCACATTATAACGCCCCCACGGCTGGGAGGGCGAGCATGTTTGGCGCGACGGGGATGCGAACCCGCGACCCTCAGATTACGAGTCGCACGCCTTAACACGCTTGGCCATGCCGGGCCCCTAATATTCAATAATTTCCAAATTATCTGGACAATCAACATAATAATATTAAACTCACAGTTGAAGAAAACAGCTAATAACGTATCTATTTTAGATACCAAGATTGGTAATTTAGGTTGAAGTTTTAACACCAGGTGCTATCACGAGCAACTTTTACAAAACAATATTTTTCTTTTTGATATTTTTTAACCTTTGAAATTAAGAATAATCTAATTCATAAATTAATTTATCAGGGTTATAACATACTTTTCTCTCTTTCTATGAAGAAATACAAAATATAAAAATTGTTTTACAAAATTAGCTTTTCTGTACAATTAATTGATAGTGTTGTCAGGAGTTATTTCAAAGCTAGGCATGGTTAAGGGGTTAAGACACTCGACTCATAATCCGAGATTTGCGGGTTGAAATCCCCGACACACCAAACATACTCGCCCTTTCAACCATGGGGGCGTTATAAAGTAACGATCAATCCCACTATTCATTGGTAAAAGAGTAGCCCAACAATTGGCTGTGGGTGGTTGGGACTAGCTGCCTTTTCTCTAGTCTTACACTGCTAAATTAGGGACGGCTAGCGCAGATAGCCCTCGTAGCTTTGCGCGAAATTCAAAACAAACTAAACCAATCAAAGCTTTGTCCACTGCAAAAATTAGTAAACAGTTTGGAAACAAAAAATAGTTTATCACATTCAACATTTAGTGATAATAATGATACAGAATTAAGGGAACACAATTAAATATATCGTTAATAATAAAAATATTAAGTTTAGAATTGTCTTTAAGTCGAAGTTTCATTTAAGTAATTCTTTCAAACATAAAGACAAGATTCCTATAACACATCGCTTTCACATCATATATAAATTTATGTGTCCAAAGTGTACTTCCGGCTACGTGTGGCTTTACAATACGTTGTTTGAGCTCACGTACGTAATAGCATGCATAAATATACAGAATATAATTAATCATCTATCTTACCCCACTATTTACTGTGACACATCCTGGGGAGTTCGGAGAGTAAAAAAATGCTAAGCACTGAAGAAAATTTGTGGATAAACAAGATGTGTCCTCAATTAAATGTAAATTAGATATAATTTTTCAATACACAATACTACAATGTACATATACGTGAGATCAATAATGCTATATGCGATAACAAAACTATAGAAAATTTCAGTTTTGTTTTCGTGTGTAACAATATAATCATTGTATTTTGAGTTATAGTCAATTTAAACAATCTATAAACCTCATTCCTTTATCAAATAGAAATCGGAGATATGTGTTAACATTCAAACTCATTATTATAATGACCTTTATCAAATAGAAATCGGAGGTATGTGTTAACATTCAAACTCATTATTATAATGACCTTCATCAAATAGAAATCGGAGGTCTGTGTTAACATTCAAACTCATTATTATAATGACCTTTATCAAATAGAAATCGGAGATATGTGTTAACATTCAAACTCATTATTATAATGACCTTCATTAAATAGAAATCGGAGATATGTGTTAACATTCAAACTCATTATTATAATGACCTTCATTAAATAGAAATCGGAGATATGTGTTAACATTCAAACTCATTATTATAATGACCTTCATCAAATAGAAATCGGAGATATGTGTTAACATTCAAACTCATTATTATAATGACCTTCATCAAATAGAAATCGGAGGTCTGTGTTAACATTCAAACTCATTATTATAACGACCTTCATCAAATAGAAATCGGAGATATGTGTTAACATTCAAACTCATTATTATAATGACCTTCATCAAATAGAAATCGGAGGTATGTGGACCTTCATCAAATAGGTATGTGTTAACATTCAAACTCATTATTATAATGACCTTCATCAAATAGAAATCGGAGTGTTAACATTCAAACTCATTATTATATGACCTTCATCAAATAGAAATGTTAACGAACATTCAGGTCTGTGTTAACATTCAAACTCATTATTATTGATTATTATAATGACCTTCATCAAATAGAAATCGGAGGTCTGTGTTAACATTCAAACTCATTATTATAATGACCTTCATCAAATAGAAATCGGAGGTCTGTGTTAACATTCAAACTCATTATTATGTGTTAACATTCAAACTCATTATTATAACGACCTTCAAATCAAATAGAAATCGGAGATATGTGTTAACATTCAAACTCATTATTATAATGACCTTCATCAAATAGAAATCGGAGGTCTGTGTTAACATTCAAACTCATTATTATAACGACCTTCATCAAATAGAAATCGGAGGTCTGTGTTAACATTCAAACTCATTATTATAATGATCTTCATCAAATAGAAATCGGAGGTATGTGTTAACATTCAAACTCATTATTATAATGACCTTCATCAAATAGAAATCGGAGGTATGTGTTAACATTCAAACTCATTATTATAATGACCTTCATCAAATAGAAATCGGAGATATGTGTTAACATTCAAACTCATTATTATAATGACCTTCATCAAATAGAAATCGGAGATATGTGTTAACATTCAAACTCATTATTATAATGACCTTCATCAAATAGAAATCGGAGGTCTGTGTTAACATTCAAACTCATTATTATAATGACCTTCATCAAATAGAAATCGGAGGTCTGTGTTAACATTGAAGCTTATTATTATAATGACATTTCTACCCTTTCCTAGTCTTCTTCCTTCTGGAATTTCTAAGTGTTCAGTTATTTCATTTCCTTTATGTTTCATGCCTCCTGGCGACACAAAGAAATATCTCACTAGTTATAAACATAAATGCTAGGTTTCTATTCACGTGGTTGGCAGAGCACAAATGGGCTATTACATTTTTACATTAGTAAATCTTTTGTTTATTATAATTTATTTTTATGCTTTTCTCCATTCAAGGCTTCTAGCAAGTCAAGTAAGCGCTTTACCACCTAAGTTATTAGGTTATTCTTTAAACGACTCCTGAGGTAACAGGTTTCCAGAACTGAAACTACGAGGTGTTCTTTCACGTGTTATTTTCTGGTGGCTGGAAGGAATGTATATCTTACGTTTTAAAGTTAAACTGATAACAATGCTGTTATAAGGTTTATTTTTCAGCGGTCATTGCCTTTTCGTAAATAGCATAATCTCGTAAATAATCTCCAACTGTTAAACTTTATAGAAGTAGATTTTCAGTCGTACAACTTGAAACGTAAACTAGCTAAGTATTTGAAACTTGTCTGTAATAATAAATATAAACGTGATGAAAATCGTTAGGTCCGCAACAGCGTGTACTGAACGTGATGAAAATCGTTAGGTCTGCAACAGCGTGTACTGAACGTGATGAAAATCGTTAGGTCCGCAACAGCGTGTACTGAGCAATAAATATTTTAATAGTTTATTTTTGCCTCTCTTTTGGATCTCTGCGGAGAATAAGAACAAAAAGAGCAAATATAGTTTTATTACCTTACAGTATGGGACAGTTTTGTAGTTAGATATTCAGTTTAAATATTAATATTTACATAAACGCATGTTGATACCTGAATCTTTAAGTTAACAGTACTTGATGGTAAAAAGTAGATCGCTTTAAACATGTGAACATAATTAACACAAATCTTTCCTTGTTTGTACTCTTCTTCACTGTGTTTCAGAAACACGTATAAGAAACGGTTGGAATGTTTCTCTGAGGCATTTGTAATGGTGTTTAACTGGTGGTTCCAGTCAGAAAGGTTTAATTTTTTTTAAGAAATGATGATAACTCCCCCTCCACACAGGTGACTACTATGAAGGCTATTTACATATTCAGTAGAAGCAAAAATTAAGAAGGGTATTTACATATTTAGTAGAAGCAAAAATTAAGAAGGCTATTTACATATTCAGTAGAAGCAAAAATTAAGAAGGCTATTGTACACATTCGGTAGAAATACTGAAACAAGCAACTTACAAGTCGTTTATGCTGGTTTGCAAAAATAGTATTAAATAATATAATACAGACACATACAATTATGGTAACATGCTGACTTCTTGTTGAGTTAAACGGAGACACGTCTATTGAAAATAAATATTTTGTTTGTTTAGTAAAAGTTTTGATACAGTTTTAATTATTTTATGAACATTATATCTGTTTGTAATTTAACTTTAAACTTACGGGTAACATTGTGAAATAGTTTGAAAATGTTAGACTTTAAATCCATTATGATAGCTGGTAAAATATTTAATGTGAAACAAACTCATACTATATCTTACAAACTTTTTAAAGTAGCACTGACTCTTGAAAATATAAACTTAGGAAACATGTTAAGCATTACCTATGACCTTCAAGTTGAGCACAAACAAAAGTATAATGTCTCAGTACACTTCAGTCATATATGTCATATGCATTATTAATATGGCATGGATGAAGAAGTAACACAAACTGTGTTAACATCATATTTATTCAACAATGATAAATACAAGGAAAAATTGATACCCATGGTTTTTGTTGGCATCTTTATAGCTTGAATTAAAAACATTTTACATTCTCTGTAGCGTTCACGAACTATGGACAGTTAATTTGTATTAATCCCTTCGTTAGTGGTAATTAGAATTGTAACAAAATAACTGTTAATACATTTTTATTTTTATTCAATTAAAGCTGTGGATAAGTGTAATGTTAACAAGTCTGCTAAGTTTGATGCTGATAATCGCTAAAGACCGAACATAACATTAACTGGACAACACATTACATAATGATTCTTTTATTTTTGATTTTGTTCTTTGTTTATTATAGAGCACTAAGCTACACAATGCATGAGCTAAAACTTACCGCTTTTTTTTTCAGAGTATTGTTAACATTTTTAACGAGTATTTAACTCGTATTTTTATTATAAAATAAAATTTAAGGATTCAGTAGTAATGAAGGAGTTATCTTAACAACAGAAAAGGACGAAAAGTAATGTCACAATAACCTACGTGGTATTTTAATAATGTTTGTTTGTTTTTTGAATTTCGCACAAAGCTACTCGAGGGCTATCTGTGCTAGCCGTCCCTAATTTAGTAGTGTAAGACTAGAGGGAAGGCAGCTAGTCATCACCACCCACCGCCAACTCTTGGGCTACTCGTTTACCAACGAATAGTGGGATTAAACATCACTTTATAACGCCTCCACGGCTGAAAGGGCGAGCATGTATGGCGCGACGGGGATGCGAATCCGCGACCCTCAGATTACGAGTCGCACGCCTTAACACGCTTGGCCATGCCGGGTCTTTTTAATAATGAAGAATGAGTTATCTTAACAACAGAAAAGGACGAAAAGTAATGTCACAATAACCTGGGTGGTATTTTAATAGTGAGTAAGGAGTTATCTTAACAACAAAAAGAAGCCGAAAGTAATGTCACAATAACCTGCTTGATACGTTGAGGTGAATGTGGCCATAATTTAACCTAGTTTCCGTTCTGTTTGCAAAAACGCAAAAATTGGTAAATTCTGTTTTCATTATCGTAACACCAAACATACTCGCCCTTTCAGCTGTGGGTACGTTATAATGTACGGGTCAATCCTACAAGTTGTAGGTAAAAGAGTAGCCCAACAGTTGGCGGTGAGTGGTAATGACTAGTTGCCTTCCTTCTAGGTTTACACTGCTAAATTAGGGACGGCTAGCGCAGATAGCCCTCGTTTAGCTTTGCGCAAAATTGAAAACAAACAAATCGTTTGCTGAATATTGAGTATTTCTCAAGCGTGTTAATGATAAACATTTATCATGCTTAAATAAATAAAATACAAGTAATTCAGTAAATTCGAAACCAAAAAATGTTTTATAAAAAAAGAAGCACGTGGATTTAGATCACGTGGCATTTGCTCAGTGATTAAACAGGATCCCTACAAAAATTTTGTATTTATAACAACTACTTACAATCTCCTGAAAAAATAAAACGCGCACGGATAGTTGATTAACTTGTTGATAACCATTGTCGTTGTCAAAACTCTCGAATTTTTCATGATAAATGTACTATAACGAAAATCGTTACTATAGAACAACAGTCATAATTTAAGAAAAAAGTTAAACTTCTAATAATTCATGTTACTATCGGCTCTATTTACTACTACAACTTTATCACTTTGGTAAGACCTTCCTTCTTAGTACTCCATATATTATAATAAAATAACCTGATTATGTAAGTGATGTTTTTTTGAACAATAAAGGTTATCTTTATTACACATCGTAAAGGTTTGAGATTTAAAAGAAGATGTAAGGATTTTTGTGCATTTAACGACAAGCTGAGATTTTTACATAGATGTCGTTTTTCTGCTTGTATAAATCGTCATAAACATCAGAAAAAACTAAGACAATAAAAGCAACAGAAACTACTCATACATCTAACACCTTTTTTCCAACCTTTTTTCTGCCCCGCACCCATAAAAATTTTAATATGTTCTCGTACCCCTCACAGAAATTATTTATTTCAGAATAAAAGTGAAGGTGGCCAAAACAATTTTTTATAATTAGTTTTTAATGAAATAAAATCGAACGTAATATTTGAAATATAAACAAAAAAAAACTGAAATGTTATCTTGCACCCGCTGGAACGCTATTTCACATCTCCAAGGGGTGCGAACATCCCTGGTTGGGAACCACTGGTCCAACAGCTTCCTACAGGAAGACTTTTTCAAAACCACTCAGTAACGTTATATACACAGGGCTATTTCGTTTACAAAACATTATTAGAGTTTTAAGAGTTTATATAATAGTTAGAACGGAGATTCATAGAAAAAAAACTAAACCATTGAAAGCTTCGTTGATAACGATATCGTAAATGAGATTTCTTTTCTGTACATTTTCAAAAGTTCATACGTTTGGATACTGAAAATGATTTATAGTGTTCACAAACAATAGTCATAGAAGCAAAAAGCTCACACAAATTTTAATTCATTGAATAGAATCAAATCAAGCATAACAAAAAATTAATTGCTGAACATTTCGTAGGATTTTAAATGTTTTAATATCAGTAAATGTGTCTCGGATTTTACAGTGCTGAAATCAGAGGCTCGATTACCTGCGATGTAGCAGATAGCCCAGTGCGTTTTAGCTCTACAATAAACACCACTTTAACACTAGAAGTGCATATTATGTTTTAAGTGTTCAAATGTTTTGGAATATGAAAAACTGCTGCCAGCAAGTCTTGCCTTAGTAAGGACAATATTTGAGACACATGATACGTATGATTCAACTTATGGATGGCTCGAGGTTGTCATCTAACATGTAGAAACAGAACCTGTTTTTATTAAGAATAATGATTGATCCATCAAAGGGGAATGAACTAAAGTTTACAACCGGATGACGCTTAAAGTGACCGTAACACTTTTATTAAAAATAACTTAGTACAAGGATATTCATGACTGCAAAAGACACTTAGGAGATAAAAAATCGTTCAGTCACTTTCAGAAAAACCCGAAAATCCTAATGTTTTTTCGAAATGTGGAGCTATCTTCATTAGGACTAAAGGTTTTTGCCACTGAAAGAAAGATACTTCGATTTCTACAAATAATTTCTTTATTTTTCTCTATGGTATTATAAATATATAAATTTCACATACTATTTACCAAGCAAATCAAGTTACGTGTGATTCAAAGTTACTTAAAAGTGAAAGGCAAAAAACACAAAACGTGATTCAAGGTTGAAACGACTTATTCTTAATTTACAACTTAAATTTATCTTAACTAGTTAGGTTAATAAGTAAATGTTTCTGTAAGACAACTATCTTAAAAAATAGTTAATTTGTTTAGAGTTGAATACTTTCAAAGTCAGAGTAAGTTACATTTGTCTTAGCTGAATCTGTTAGTTGGTTTTGTTTGTTTGTTTTTTAATTTCGCGCCGACCCTAATTTAGGAGTGCAAGACTAGAGGGAAGGAAGCTAGTCTTCACCACCTACCGTCAACTCTTGGACTACTCTTTTATCAATAAATAGTGGGACTGACCGAAACATTATAACACTCCCAAGGGTGATAGGGCGAGCATGTTTGGTGTGACGGTGATTCGAACCCGCTGTCCTCAAATTACGAGTCGAGTGCCTTAACCACCTGGCTATGCTAGGTCTAGTTACAGACAGATGTAAATAAATAGAAGCCTCAAAGTTCATTTTAAAAGTACTCGAAAGGAATAAAAAATTACCACGATGAAACAACGGTAGAGTATTTGTGTATTACCTATCCCATGTGTTTTATAGTCTTTGGTGGGTCATTAAGTGTAAAAAATGTGTCTTTTTTACAGGATAATGCTTTCCGCAGTTTTGCAAAAGCATTGTATAGTTTTTATTTGGTTTTCTCACTTTTTATTCTTGCTATTTATAGTACATGCAGTCATCTGAATTAAATACTTTTCACGTATTCAGTTCCTCACAAAACTGTTAAAACTCAACTCCAAGCAATTTACAGTAACCCAACGGTAAACTAACCTGTTCCGTCCTAAAACCTGATCTTAAAATCGCTGGAAAAAAATTCTTTGTTTTGCTATCAATACTGTGTACTATACACAACATTTCTATTCTACGGCAATGTTTCTAGTTTTAAAATTGCTCAAATACACAATGTGGTAGTTCAGGAGTACAATCACTTTGATGGCATAGCGGAATTAATTGTGTTTTTTTATCCTTATTTGGACTCAATATTCAAGCAATATTGCGTCAGGTATTGAAACTGAGTTACACATCATAAATCTTTATTACTTATTATTCATTTATCTATTTATGCAGGTGTGGACGTAATGCTCATGCTTTGAACTGCTTTTACTGCGCAGTTCTGGTCCTCATGAACCAGTCTGTACTGTTGTGAGTGTACTTCGTAGTTCTTCAGGGTCATCCAATTAGAGTGAAGCTGTAATCACGTCTCCTTTGCTATTTATATACACATATAACATTTTCATTTTCAATGTGTCGCAGCTGTGGCGAAAAATTTGGACACACCTTACAGAACATTGCTTTTTTCTTCTTCCAGAACATTTTATTTACGTGTTTAATGTTCTAAAGAACATTGTTTTAAGGATATGTTATTCTGATTAATTTAATTTTCTGACGGACATATATCATATATCAAAGCAAAAACTGACAGAGATGTCACAACTTAGAAAATTCAATTTGGCCATGTCGATATAACTAAGGAGTTTATATTTAAAACGGGTTATTTTAGTTTATCTTGAGGGTCAATAATAAGCGAGATATGAGGCGCTTTAGGCATTCAAGTTTCTTGAGTACTGTTATATTACACTCATAAAAGTATTGTTTTTACACTTTATTACTTCTTGATATTTGGAAGTTCAGTTCCAGTTCCGTTATGACCACTGTAATTTTGATAATAAGGATACGGTTATAAAACCCTGTAGAGAGACTGAATTTTGTTTTTCTTAGAAGTATATTGTATCTGTTAACCATTGGCTTTCATGCGTATCAACAAGGATATATGTGCACTTTATATCTTACTGGGCATTTTCCTAAATCTAAATTGCGAACTAAAGTCGTTTTTTGTGGAGTGTTTTTCAAAGGGTGACTAAAGGTTAGGCTTGCCCTACCTCTGGACACTTATCGAGCCATATCGCTTGTGCAATACCAGCAAACTCATTCTATTAAGCGGCTTAAATCTCAAAATGTGCCTACATGCCCACTTATTTTGTACTTAGTTCAGCAGACAGCATGTTGAAATAAAAAACAAAAACATAGCACTAGTAAAATATCTGAATATATTTAGCATTACAGAGTTTTCGTGGTATAACAGTGTATTGAAAACGACACGTCATTATATTTCCTCGGTATGGCGTATTAAACCTCAGTATAATATGAAATGTTATTCTGTAACCCCTCAGAAAATGTCTTCAAACTTATAAAAAAAAAATCATACAGTTTAACCCAATGAACTTACTATTATTTTGGGCTCGGCCTGGCCAGGTGGTTAAGGCACTCGACTCGTGATCCGAGGGTCGAGGGGGTTCGAATCCCCGTCACACCAAACATGCTCGCCCTATCAGTCTTGGGGGCGTTATAATGTTACGATCAATCCCACTATTCATTGGTAAAAGAGTAGCCCAAGAGTGGGCGGTGATGACTAGCTGCCTTCCCTCTAGTCTTACACTGCTAAATCAGGGACGGCTAGCGCAAATAGCCCTCGTGTAGCTTTGCGCGAAATTCTAAACAAACCAAACTATTATTTTGTTTTATGCAAACACACAGATGAGGTTATCAGCACCTGGAAAAAAATGATTATCGGATGTTTACCCTATAATCCCAGCATGGTGGCTGTTGGTTACCTTTAGGATACTTTTCAGCATAAGAAATGTAGCTTCAGCCTATGTACTATATAATCTTCATCTATCATAAAGACGTCAGAAGCTCTTTAAGATTGTTCGAAAACTGCTTCTTTTTCCAGCAGAGATAATAAGAAAGTAGTATATTCAATACTATCGTAATCAAAGCATGCTGGTGCCTGAGGATATGAAGGGGTGAGAAGGGTATGCTTTGAGTTTGTGAGGTCACTTGGCCTATGACGAGATGAGACACACATAAATCAGTACAGAAAAGACAGGTTTTTCTCTGATTTTTATATCACAATTTATATAGAAGCATACAGTAGTTCCGTTTGTGGTTGTAAATTCTAAGCCATTAAAATAACATGGTATAGCTTCAATAATCTAAGTAAAATTCTATTACTAATACTGGAATAATTAAGTAGGTGGCAATCATAACTATGATTTTCAATTGTTAATGTTAAATCAAATTTTCTTAGCAATTATTGTTCATTAGTAGTCACTGGATTAATAATGTTGTTTGTTCTAAAAGTAAATATTGGAAGTAAAAGCATTTTCATTGAAAGTAATGAAAGACCGTTAATTACAAGTCAGTTTTAAACGAAATCATCTTTTTCAGAGGGCAGGTGATGTGATAACAACGAAAGTTATTTACCCTTTGAGAAGGATATACTACAACCATTTCTAATATAAAATATTCATACACTCAGATCGTAAAATTTCCAAGATTGGGATATTCATTATGCGCAATCATACAGGAAAACGACAGAATGTAGATCAATTTGTGGCTCCAGAACCATTTAGAAAAAAGTTACTGCAACAAGTATTACTCCAGCTGTGGTACGCAAAACGAGGTGTTTTGGTAACAGGATATAATCCAAATCATTTAGAGATTAGAGGTAAAAACCGTTCTCGTGCCATAGATAAGAATATTCAGCGCAATGAAAAAGGATTTCATCAAGAAAAGCAAAATAAAAATCACATGAAAACAACTTGTTTTCATGACAAATTTGGACATCTGAAGAAGACATACAAGTCAAGTCGCCAGATGCATTTCTAAAACTGCTAAAATCAATAGCCCTCAAGTATCACAGCAGTATGTCTGCGGACTCATACTACAACAAACCGGGTTTCGATAGCCGTGGCGGGCGGAGCACAGATATATATATGCAAAAACGGCTCGTTTGGGTTTAGAAAATATTTTACGTAAAAGAGCGAACAACGTTTCGACCTTCTTCAGTCATCGTCTGGTTCACAAAGAAACGTTGTTCGCTCTTCTACGTAAAATATTTTCTCAACCCAAACGAGCCGTTTTTGCATATATATTTCTCTACAAGTGGGTTTTCTCGACATCACTGGAGCACAGATATACCATTCCATAGCTTTGTGCATAAATACATATATATAAACAATAAAATCAATTACATTTATCATAAGACATTTTGTTAGGCCTATTAGATTTTTAACCCTAAATTCTCATCCTGGCACCTTATAATTTTTCCAGAAATATAAGATTTTACAATAATAGTATTTCAACCACACTATTTTAGTCATATCCATGCCGATATAACTGATCCATATCTGATATAATTGATTTTAATGATGTTTTCAAGCTTGTAAAAGTCGTTTACACAATATCTAAAGATGGTAGTTTATATAATTATTTATGTTCTATTGTAAATTCTCTGTTTTCATCTTTTCTACTTAAGTAATCCAAAACATTCTATACATATTATTATGTTTTAAAATACTGAAGGTTTCATCTACGTATCTGCTGTAATGAATAAGCTTCATGTTTTCCAACGTTTTGCTTAATAGCATAGGAACAGATTATTCAGTACTGGTGCTAATCTAAATCCAATAGTAACTCCAACTGTATGTTATTTTATCAAACACAAAATGTAATTGCTTTGTTGCTAAGTCTAGCATCTTTCTAAGTATATTTTTAGAAGCCCTATTTTGGTTTTCAGTATTTTAAACGAGATTAAAATCAATGATGCATTACAGCTAAGTGTTATAAAGTCTATTATACAGATAGACTTGAACCAGAATTAAACGGGAAAAAAAGCGCTATAAAAATTATTATAGATGTTTTCAACATGTCATTTTTGTTTTGATTTATATGAATCATTTAGTAGTTGTCAGATCACATGTTGTCATCATCTGTGAAATGTACACAATTTCAGACAATATGTGTACAAGGGACAATAGCAATATCATGTTTACTGTGTTAACGTAGCAATGAACTTGAACCATGAAGTTCGTCCCTCTACTTACGTATTTCGCCTATTTTATAGAAGCTGTACTTTTTGCAACACAACTCATCCACTGCACTTCAAGAAGACTGTTGTAGACTCATAAGAGTCCTAGAAGCAGTCTTTCACAACAACAGAAAATTTTAGCTCACATAAAACGTTTTTAACCAGTAAATTTCCACCGAATTTCGGTGTTCGGAAACAAATGGTTGCAAAGTTAACATAGACTGCTTTTCTACCGGCGTTTACTCACAGAATTCACCAAAAATATTCAAATATATATCTTTAGTTAAACTTAGATTATATATTACAATGCTCTCATTATCACATTTAACATACTTATTTTATTTTGGTTTTGGAGAAACCAATTATCTAGAGACATGTTGGATGTATAGTGCTTTAATTTGGCTGACGCGTGCTAAGCTTCTGTGAACTTCACAGAAATGTTACAGTTCGTAATACATTTTCTTTGTCTATCGTAAAACAAGATATGCTACAGCTCAAACTTTAACTTTCTTTCTCTTGCTGTTGTTCCCCTTAGTGGGAAACATCTCTTAGCTCGATGTGGCTTTGCTATAAGAAAACACACATACTCTTACTGTTGTATCACAACATCTATTTTGATGCACCTTGACCAACCTACTGATGCACGACTTCACATACGTTAACTGTTTCAAAATGCAGTCATTCTATATATTCGTATGGACAATGCACAAAATCTGCATTAAATGGAAGACCCTGCATAATACCCTCTGGGAGCTGTATATTTCATATGAACGTCAAATGATTCAGAGAACAAATAAAGAAGTTCTACTTAATTATATGATAGGCCATTAGAACACAGGATAAGCGCTCACTTCAGTCAGTTTGGTCAGGGTTAACAAGGGCATGTCGATTTTCTCAACTATCTGATAATCCAAATCGTCAGGTGAGGATAATAAAATTTCATAAAGAGCACATTTTCACCATATTTAACACCCAACGCAAGTCTGTGACAGTTTGTCGTCGAAATTATCTTCTTGATCAGAGTGGATTACTCCAAGTGTTTCCAAACACGACGTATGTTTGTTTTTCACTCATCTATGATACTCAGCACTAACATGCTAACTATCAGATAAACTTCAGCCAACTTGGTGACGTAGTCAGTAATAACCAAGACATACAGATTTTTGTTTGAGTTTTGGGCGGAGAAGCAACTACATCCAGGACTTTCTCTCAAGATGAAAACATACGGTCCTGTGATGGAGTTTTTCATTGTGTGGAGATTTGTTCTTCTGGTTACCACGCTGTATACAATATTACACAGCGTTTATGACTGAACTGTAGCCAAAAAATATTCTTTACACAAAGTTTGAAGAACTACATAAATTGTAACTCTAAGACTGTTAGCCTGATAACATCACAGGATAACCATCATATCTCGGTGGTTCATAATAACACTATAACCACGGCATTCTGGACTCGTAACTGACTAAACGAGTGCTAGATGTTGCATACGTCAGTTCACTAGTTTGTGACACTTACACTATACTGCACGGACATTAACTCCGATAATATGGTTTCAGCAATCATCGCAGGATTAGTTTTCAATAATTATCGTAACGATTACATAGGGTGTTCGGAAAGTCATTGTGCACTTGTATATTTATTAACAGACATGTTTCAATATAAAATACAGGAGGTAAACATGAATGACAATTATAAACAATGTTGAAAGTGACCCCCGTTGGCATCAATACAGGCCTGGATCCTTCCTATTTTTTTTCTAAACACCACTATCAGTTGCTGGCTTGAAATAGACTGAATAAAATATTATTACAAAACTGCACAGTGACTTTCCGAACACCATGTACAAAGGTTAAGCGGTACTACATATAACATCCTGTAAGCCATTTAAATATGTTTTCGCTGTCGGATCCAAAACATAGTTTTATTTTTATATTTTTATACCAAAATACTTTGAAAGAGTATTTAGCATTTATTGTAATTATTATTTTATATTTCAAAATCTCACACTGAAGTTGCTTTTTATCTCGCTTCCCTGTAGGTTTGTGGTTTGATTCTATGGCACAGTAATAACTAGGAAGATCTAACGTTATAATTTTATTTTCGTCTAGTTTATCTCACAAACGTTATGTCTCAACAACAATCAAGTGAGTTTTTCAGTCTCACCAAAAAGGATGGAACATGATAGCGGATGGCTGTACACAAACGAGGCTTCACAATGTTTAATGGCCATAAAATTGTTGTAGCAATTGCGTATCAAACTTTTAAGAAAATATTTTAGTTTCTGAGTTAATCGTTTTTCTTTTCTTGTTATCAGCTAATAAAATATTCTTCTAAGGTCAGAACTGGCTCTGCAGGTGTGACGAGTTTGTGTGAGTGAATATAAAAAATGTGGTTAGTACATGTTATCCTTGAATTATCTATGAGCACGTGACCTGCGTTTTTCTATATCTTTGGATTTTCCGTAATTTACCTCTTTTATCTTCTGTTTAAAAAAAATCGCAATGCATCAGCGAACTTCAATTATCTTCAGATAAATTGTACGTTGGGGATTAATGTCTAATTTATTAACACAGTAGAAGCCGGTAAGCTAGACGGTGCCATGTTTATAAATCATCAGTTAACTAGATTTAGCTTCAGTGAATAGTAGTGTATTACAAAACTGCTAAACGTAGACTTTTGTAAATACTCTTGATTGTTTTCCAAGTCAAATTTATCAAATTTAAAATCATTAAACTTCCTCTACCTAATTTAATGCCAAGTATTTAGTACATAAGAAAACCTTTATCACTACTATAAAAAACCTTAAGAATTATGCTTCTTCATCTCCATGTTTTAGACCAGAAAGTGTTAGGTTCAAAACTGAGAGTGTTAGGTTCTCTGAAATTGTTACTTTGTTTACGCTAATACTCAATCCTAGGTCATAACCTTTGTTACGTTATTGCGTTACTCATAGTGTGTTAAATTTTGTTCATTCTCTACAGTTTTTAATTAAAATACCTTTTTCATACCATGTCCAATTCATGGGATAATATTAACTCGTATATTTTCACTGGTTTCACTCGTGCGTGATAGCACTTTCAATCTGTGTTCACAATACAATCCTGCTTTTACGTACAAAACCCTTTCATAACAGAGTTAAGATTTTGTTTAGGATTCACTTAGTCTCGCACTGTTTGCCCTGTGAGTTTCTTATTTATGATGTCCAGAGGGGACAGGTGCATAAAGCTTGGTTCATCAGTTTATTTCTCTTTATATTTTTTCTTATAATATTGTAAACGAAACAGAATAATGATAGCACATCCGTATTACCAATTAGGCTAGATAGACTGTAGCCAAGAGGCGTAATGAATATATGAGTACTCGTGTTTCAATATTTTTTGAAATACAGGCTGAACGATCATTGTTTTTTTGGTACAGTGGAATGCAACAACTCCACCAGTAATTCCTGTTACATGGGTGACCTTGGTATAGGGCAAAAGTGCTGATAAGGGTGTTTGAACCTTGCCATGTAAGTTTACAATTACCATTTTGTCATCGTAACTGTGTGAGTTTTTATTACAAAATTTAAGGTGGTAACGATGCTGTATTGTATCTGTTCTACTTATTGTCTGCAACCTATAATAAATAATTACTCCGTTGTTTCATAAAGTATGAAAGGAATAATAACAAGTTTAGCAGATCAAATGACGAAAACTAAAAAAAAAAGAAACGATTCGAAAGAAAGCAAAAACTGTTAGTTAAAGTCCTAACATTTTACCAAGTGTTTATTTTTCAGTAATCAAAGTTCGACATTTATGGAGCCTAAAAATCCAACCGATCGAAATGTGATTGAAAAGCCTACTCCGTATTTCTCATTATTTGTTAATTGAGCTAATATTGAAAAAAAGGAAGAAAAGAAACTGTGAGTCGAGTTAATATACATGTTAACAGTACTTACGATGATAACAAAGTGTCAGATTCTGAGACTAGAGGTAGCCCTGATTTAAGCAAAAGGCCTCTCTCTCTCTCGTTGTTTAGGTATATGTATGTGTATATACCCAGGAGGGTCAGATGCACTTGACCTCTCTCTCCTTCCTTTTCCTTGTTGGTAAGAACTGCTTAGTATATTAATAATTACTACATAAGGGCCAAAGTAACCCACATTTACTTGGGGCCCTATCAGGGCAATGCCTATGTATTTTGCACCATCAGTTCCTTTACTAATATCTAGCTCATATGTGACCACTTTTTATTTTTATTTAGTTATTTTTTATTTTTTGAATTATTTAATAATTTTATCTTAATGATCTAATATATAAATTAATCGGAGAGAGGTGCTTAGGACCATCTTCATTATATATACAGTATCTGTCGAGTTCTCATAACAGTTCATTTTTTCTTCAATTTTTATCAAAATATATTATTGTACTGTGTAGGAGTCTATCTGCTATTGTTAGTGTGTTTGAATATTTATGCACAAACATTGAAGATATGGTTCTAGGTACTTTATATGCTGTCGTAAGTAGTGTATTTTGTAATGGCTGTAGTTTGGTTTTCAATTGTTCTTTGCTTACATTAATCCATGCGGGAGCTGTATAGTCTATTATAGGTCTTGTATATGTTTTGTATATTTTGAAGACGTTTTCAGGTGTTGCTCCACTGTTTTTACCAGTTAGACTCTTAGCACAGTTTATTCTTCGGCAAATTTTAGTTTTTATATTATTTACATGGTTTGTCCATGTAAGTTTAGAATCATACGTTAATCCGAGAAATTTTGCCGATGTAGCAGTCTGGAGAAGTGTTCCATTCATTTAAATCTGTGTTTGTGCTTTATGATGTTTCGTTGACTTTGAAAATATCACTAGTTGGGTTTTTGCTGTGTTTATTTTGATTTTATATTTTTGGCAGTATTCACATATACTGTTTAATTGCTGGTGTTGGGTCACTTTACCAGATTGTTACATCATCAGCCAACTGTGAGGAGTATCCATGATTTGGATCTTCAAGTGGCATATTATTCACATACATGATGAAGAGAACCAACCACCCCTCCTTGAGGGACGCCGACTTCTGGAGTGAAGAACTCCGAAAATGTTCTCTCTACGTTTACTCTACATTGTTTGTTTTCCAAAAAAGTTACAAAGCCAGCGAATAATTCCACGCGGTAGTCCCATTTAATTCATACGGAACCGGAGACCATTAAGCCGTAAAGTGTCGAATGTCTTCTCAATGTTGAGGAAACAAGCGACAGTGCATTCTTTTTTTATTAAAGCTATTTATTATTGTTTCATTTAACCTAACTAAATGAGCAATAGACGTACATGATTTGTTTATTTGTTTTGAATTTCGCACAAAGCTACATGAAGGCTATCTGCGCTATCCGTCCCTAATTGAGCATTGTAAGACTAGAGGGAAGGCAGTTAGTCATCACCATCCAATGCCAACTCTTGGGCTACTCGTTTACCAACTAATGGTTTGAGTGGCTTTCTGATTCCGAGGATTTTTAATTATACAACTAGCATCCAATATGGTTAATAAATCATGTGGACCCATCACACCAAACATGCTCCTTCTTTCAGCTGTAAGGGCTTTATAATGTGACAGTCAATCAAACAATTAAACATGTTTTGGCGCATGTTTTTACTTAAATTGCGTGAATGGAGAGTATAACTTAGAGAACGATTATTTTATTCGAGAACTGCTATCTGTGTTTATTGTATAGTAAGGTGTTTAACGACAAGTTATTGGCCAATCAGTTCTCTGAATTCGGATTCAATGAAATCATGATAAATTTTGTCTTACGTTCAAATTTTCTTTTTCTAAATAAAATTGATACAGAACGTTACAAACAGTGTTTACCTGAATGAGACTACTAGCATACCCTGGGTCGGAAATAAAACGAGGCTTTCTTAGAAGATTACAACATTAGGTTAAGAAGACGAAATGAGCAGTTACAAGTGATTCAGACAGAGACTTTCCCCACAAATGTATTTATTTTAAAAGCATATATTACTTAAAGTTATACAATAAATAACATTCCAGTTACAACAGCGCAAATACTTCTTAAATTTGCCTAAAAGAAAAATAATGAAAGTTCTCAAATTTAGATATGGCACTGAGGATGTTTTTCTTCCAGTAAGATAACGGTCAGTTATGGACTCAAACCGCAGACAGCCAAATATAGCTTTGTTATAAAAATAAACGTGATGTTTTGATGATTCCTAGCAATAAACTGTAGTGGACAGTGGCTATTCTCCTCACTAAAGAAAATAAAAACCACGTGAGGAGATGTTTGTTTCATGAAATATTGCCAAACTTAAGTATTTAAATTCAGTGTTGCTTACATATATAACTTTAGTTATTCATTGACTAAAGTTTAATTGAACAAAATTTATACCACTATCTTTCTCTCATGTTTATCTGATGTATACATAAAGTGAAAAAAACGACGTTACAGGACTTGCCAATTTGTCAGCAAAATATATAAGCATAGGGTAAATAATTTGATAATTTGCCACTTTTAGCATTCACAAGATAGATTTGCATACCAGATCGTTTATGCTTAAGTCAGAACTTAAGGAAATCCGATAATTGGACCACTTTGGAGAAAGTGCACATTTGTGTTCTTTGTCACTTTTTAGGAAGAAATATTTGCTTTGTGAATCACTGGGTTTATTAAATTGTGTCTTATATTGATAAGAATAAAACCTTGCTTAATATAAGAGAAAACAAAGGGATAAAAGTACCTGTTTTACTATCCGAAATGCATTCATGTTTAGTGAGATTAACACAGATTCTGCTGTTTTAGACCACTGCCATTTTTTCTAGTTTCCCTATGTTACTATTTATTTTTCTTTTACTTTTATACTCACAAGTCTACTGATTTCCTTCTTAAACTTTTTCGTGGCCAGGCGGTTAGTTGCTCGACTTGTAATCCGAAGGTCGCGAGTTCGAATACCCGTCACACCGAATATGCTTGCCATTCAGCCGTGAAGGCGTTATAATGTAATCGTCAATCCCACTATTCGTTAGTAAAAGAGTAGCCCAAGAGTAGGCGGTGGGTGGTGATGACTAGCTGCCTTTCCCTCTAGTATTACACTGCTAGATTAGGGACGGCTAGCGCAGATAGCCCTCGAGTAGCTTTGTGCGGAATTCAAAACAAACCAAACATAAACTTTGTTTTTTTGTTTTGTTTCTCGTAGCACTCTTTGATCTGATTCACATTACACACTTTGGAAATCACCATCATGCTCTGTTTTATTTCTTACTTTTTTATCGTTAATATAAGTGTAAATTGTACTGCAAGTTTATGTTTTTAGTTTTCTTGCAATTTTTCTTCGGCCAAAACTTAATGCTTTTAATGCTTACAAAACTACTATAGTAGATGACGTGTTCTTGTATACAACAATACTAAAAATGTTCGACGATAAATCTCTGTACCTACAACAATACCGAAAATGTTCGGCGATAAATCTCTGTACGTACAACAATACCAAAAATGTTCAACGATGTATCTTTATGCGTAGATCAACACTAAATATGTTCATTGCAGGCTTAATATACCAACTATTAAGGATTATAGTTGACGTATAAACTAAATTTTATCTAAAAGTCAATATTTAGTTCATAAAAAGAAGAACTAAGAAGAAGACGAAATGAAATCATCTAATTATAATAGACATGAAAGGTTTAAGTTATTCAGTTGGTCCAGTAGAGTAAGAAAGAAACAATAGTAAACTGTGAAGAATTAAATAATACTTCAAACGCAGAATCCTTTTAAACTGTCAATTTTTAACAATATACTACAGGCAACATTTGTTACTAAACCTTTATTTAGTAAGAGATCCTTTTCGATGTTTAAATTTTGTTTTTACATACTTTTCTTTATAATTCAAAGAATCTTTGGTTAACTGAAAAGTCAAGACAGGTATTTACGGTTGGAGGTTTATCTGTTTATTATACTGTTAGGATCCCAGAAACGATTTTCGTACGTGTTCAATTATTTCTTTATATTTTCAAGTCTGATTTTTTTAAAAATAAAAGTTACCCTTGTATTTTATCTTCTTCACGTGAAACGTTTCACACTGTTTCTGAACAATAATTATGTATCAGTGCTCACTGTGTGTTCAGGTTGGGTAAACGAAAACCGTGGTTTAAGAAACAATTACAATCTATAAAAATTTTTAGCTTTCAATACATTTTGATTTCGATTATATTAATTCCACAAAAAACAACGCAAAAAACTTCGATTCAGTCAAGTTGTTGCTTCTTGTTATTGCTAGCTTATAATGACTTTGAGAAAGAACACGTGATTGCACACGAACAACAACAAAAAATTCCATGCCAGATTACTACAGCACCTTCAAAAACAAAAGTGAAAAAATACGAGGAAAAACATAAATACTGGGAAATAAGCAAACGTTAACACAAATACAAGTGGCTACGTGGCTTGACTCGTAATCTGAGGGTTGCGGGTTCGAATCCCCGTCAAACCAGACATGTTCACCCTTTCAGCCGTGGGGGCGTTATAATGTGACGGTCAATCTCACTATTCATTGGTAAAAGAGTAGTTGGCGGTAGGTGGCGATGACTAGCTGACTTCCTTCAAGTCTCACATTGCTAGATTAGGGACAGCTAGCGCAGATAGCTCTAATGTAGCTTTGCACAAAATTCAAATCAAACCAAACCAAAGAGATATACATCTGTAAATTAGACAGAACTCCTTCGGATGATCAAAACAGTTTAGATATTTAATTAGCAAATTACATTTTCCATTGAGATATAAATTGTACTTTACATGAAACCTGTAGTATTTCGTAGTTTATTGTTGAATATCAGAAGTACTTCAATGCTTTATTATAAAGATTAGTAAATATCGTCCACAATTTAATCATTAGCTGGACTACAAAAATTGTGATCCAGATTTGTCTGCAATGGATTTACCATTATACGTTGATTTCAGTACCTACACTTGTTTCATTATATTTTTCTCTTCAACATGTAACTTATATTGTTGACTATGTATTACGCAAGTCCCACCTGTTCTCAAAATTTGTAGAAAGTACTTGAAAGTACAAATTCGCAATAGTTGTTTTGTGAAAACTCTCACAGATAGCCCATCGTGTAGTTTTGTGCTTCATTCCAAACAAACAAAAACGCTAGCGTGTTTGCATTTTGGTGAATGTTCTAGAGACTTACGTAATTCGTATAAAAACCGAGAGACAGTGATAAAAGATTAATATTATTTTTTAGCTACAGTCATTGTGCTATAAGTCTCGGAAGTTTTAATTGTAATTAACGCCTAATAATCGGAAATCTACAAAATTTGACTAGAAACATTTATAGATTTCGAACATTACAAACCTTTCAACTTCACTGAATTACTTCGGACGTTAGGATTTCTACAAAGACATTAAGTATGATAATCGGTAAAAGTCAGCGGTGTGAGGCCAGTAATGCTAGCTAGCTTAATCGAGATGTGGCAGTATAAACTGAGAATTAATTTGCTTGCAGTGAGTCTGGACCATCGATAAAATATTCAGTTCTAGACCGGGTATAAGACTCAGTAGCGTTTGTAAAGCTGTTGCATGTAAATCATCATTTGTAATAATTATTAGTAATATAATAACCGTTGTTATAAATTGTATTGTTTTTATTTGTATATTGAAATGTATTTGTATTAACAAAGAAAAATGTATGTATCAACCTTGTTAGCAAATACCATAAATTCGATACATATTAATATTTAAAATTTTTTCTAAATTCAAATTTCCCCTTATTTGAAATAGTAATACGTATTAGGAATATTTGTGTTTAATTTATGATTTTTACGTTTCATTAAGTTCATTGAATTATTTAAAACAAGCTCTAAACCAGTTTATGATTTTCAAATACTTATAAAATGGTTAATTTAATTAACTTCGAACTTGCTGCGGCATACTGTAGTTATTTAAAACCTTGTTGCCTTAGTAAACTGTTATTCTAATAGCCAATTTAAACAGTAAGAAGTCTTCATTGTTGTCTGAAAGCATTCCCCAAAAAAATCTGGACTAAAGCTTAACTCTGTATAACAGTCTATTCTTCTGCGTGAAGTTAATTGTTGAAAACTGAAACTTTTAAATAGTCCATCACTTCTGAACTGCGGGAACAACGTGTAAAATTTCACACCTGTACGAAGTGGCTACTTATAACGGTCTCTGTTTCCCCAACGGCTTGTTGTTTTGTAGTGCCGGGAGATCATTCGTTACGTGTCATCAGTTTATATTCACAAAATTTCTTAGCGGTAATAGTAACATCTGTGTTTCAGTTATGTTCGTCTACAAGATGAAAATAGTTTCGAGGCTACTATTTGTGACCTTTGTTCTATGATGCATCTGGTCCCTAAAGTTGATGTTAGAAGACGGATGTCTATCTGATATCCTTCACTTTTCTTCTTTTTATTGAATGTAATGTATAAACGGTTATAGACTTAAGGAAACAGTTATATAATTTTAGGTAGGTGTTCCTCATATATAATTTTCCAATTGAGCATTTCATTTCTGAAACTTGATAAGTGCTCGTTGTATGAAGGGTATTGTTATAATGAAAGTAACAACTGATCAACTAGACCTTAGACATAACTGCAACGGTAACAAGTGTTATTGTAATAGAGCTTATAATTATTATTAGTGTTTTAACTAGTTTCAGTCTTGTTTCATTTTTCTAAGTAACAGCAAACAGAACTTTTTTACTGTCACTTACGGTTTGTAACACTCATAGAAAAGATTTAAAGCGAAACGTTGAGTGTTCAGTTAAACAAAAACAATAATTTGTTGTTATACGGTCGTTTCTTTTTAGTATTAAAATGTATTTTATACACCAGTGTGCACTATGGAAATTAAATAACTTTTTTCTTATGAATAGATGGATTATTTTTAAGTTTTTGTGCAAGCTACGCGTGACGTATCTGCGCTAGCAGTTCCCAATATTCATTTGATGAACTAGAGAGAAGATAATTAGATAATTAGATATAAACATTCTCGAGGGTTTGTTTGTAATTAAGCACAAAGCTACACAATGAGCTATCTGTGTTCTGTCCATCATGGATATCGAAATCCGGACTCTAACGTTGTAAACCCACAGATATAATGCTGTGCTTTTTGGGGAAGGACTAGATTATTGTACTACATCTCATTTTATTTAAATAGATTCTTTGTGGCACAATGGATAACTAGTGTTTCGGATTGCTGGTCGAAGGTTCTGGACTTCTTAACTTAATGACACTGAATATCCATCGCTGTTTTGGCTATGAGCGCGTCATAGAAGTGACTGTCAATCCTGATATTTTTAGAGTAGTTGTATAGAGGACAAGTTTTATTGGGTTAGCTGCTCTCTCTCTTGCCAGTAGATCAAAATCAAAATAACTAATTACTAGGTATTTGTGACCTTGTTCTTTATTCCGAGTTTAAACTTGAAATTCTACTTTAATTGAAAAGAAAAGTCACGTTTCATGAACTGCTATTTTATCTGTGACTGAATTCTCCTTTTCTCTTTGTTCAAAAATCATTTAGCATCGATACAAAACAATAAATAAGTTATACACGTCTAAGTAACTGTTTGACATCCCATTATATTTAAAACTTACAGACGTAAAACTCAGTAACTTCATGTCCTGCACGCATGTTTTCGTTTGACTATCTGTGCTCTCGCCTCCACGGGAAACCAGGTTCCGAGCGTTGTAAGTCCGCAGACATGCAATTGGGAAGCGTACACCCAACTTCCAGTGGGTTCTTAAAATAATAAGTTTTTCTAACAGAGTGTCAATTTCAATGTGTATGAGAAATTTTAATTATGGTAAGTAAATTTAATATATACTGATGATTAATTATGGTAAGTAAATTTAATATATACTGATGATTAATTATGGTAAGTAAATTTAATATGTACTGATGATTAATTATGGTAAGTAAATTTAATATATACTGATCATTAATTATGGTAAGTAAATTTAATATGTACTGATGATTAATTATGGTAAGTAAATTTAATATATACTGATGATTAATTATGGTAAGTAAATTTAATATATACTGATGATTAATTATGGTAAGTAAATTTAATATATACTGATGATTAATTATGGTAAGTAAATTTAATATATACTGATGATTAATTATGGTAAGTAAATTTAATATATACTGATGATTAATTATGGTAAGTAAATTTAATATGTACTGATGATTAATTATGGTAAGTAAATTTAATATATACTGATGATTAATTATGGTAAGTAAATTTAATATATACTGATGATTAATTATGGTAAGTAAATTTAATATATACTGATGATTAATTATGGTAAGTAAATTTAATATATACTGATGATTAATTATGGTAAGTAAATTTAATATATACTGATGATTAATTATGGTAAGTAAATTTAATATATACTGATGATTAATTATGGTAAGTAAATTTAATATATACTGATGATTAATTATGGTAAGTAAATTTAATATATACTGATGATTAATTATGGTAAGTAAATTTAATATATACTGATGATTAATTATGGTAAGTAAATTTAATATGTACTGATGATTAATTATGGTAAGTAAATTTAATATGTACTGATGATTAATTATGGTAAGTAAATTTAATATGTACTGATGAATTAGAAAAATGAGTTATGACAGCTGGAGTAAGTTTTTCAAGCTTACGAAATGTAATTTTCAAACTGTGTGGGTTCTTTTTGATACGCAAATTTAAATTTCAAAATACCGAGTCTTGAGATGTGGAATGTTGTTGGAGTGTACAGAATAGATGTAGTCAGTGAGAACTTAACTCTGATTGTTTAAATATTGAGACTTCAGATGTGGAATGTTGTTGGAGTGTACAGAATAGATGTAGTCAGTGGGAACTTAAACTCTGACTGTATAAATACCGAGTCTTGAGATGAGAAATGTTGCTGGAGTATACAGAATAGATGTAGTCAGTGAGAACTTAAACTCTGATTGTTTAAATATTGAGACTTGAGATGTGGAATGTTGTTGGAGTATACAGAATAGATGTAGTCAGTGAGAACTTAAACTCTGATTGTTTAAATATTGAGACTTGAGATGTGGAATGTTGTTGGAGTGTACAGAATAGATGTAGTCAGTGGGAACTTAAACTCTGACTGTATAAATACCGAGTCTTGAGATGAGAAATGTTGCTGGAGTATACAGAATAGATGTAGTCAGTGAGAACTTAACTCTGATTGTTTAAATATTGAGACTTGAGATGTGGAATGTTGTTGGAGTGTACAGAATAGATGTAGTCAGTGGGAACTTAAACTCTGACTGTATAAATACCGAGTCTTGAGATGAGAAATGTTGCTGGAGTATACAGAATAGATGTAGTCAGTGAGAACTTAAACTCTGATTGTTTAAATATTGAGACTTGAGATGTGGAATGTTGTTGGAGTATACAGAATAGATGTAGTCAGTGAGAACTTAAACTCTGATTGTTTAAATATTGAGACTTGAGATGTGGAATGTTGTTGGAGTGTACAGAATAGATGTAGTCAGTGGGAACTTAAACTCTGACTGTATAAATACCGAGTCTTGAGATGAGAAATGTTGCTGGGTATACAGAATAGATGTAGTCAGTGAGAACTTAACTCTGATTGTTTAAATATTGAGACTTGAGATGTGGAATGTTGTTGGAGTGTACAGAATAGATGTAGTCAGTGGGAACTTAAACTCTGACTGTATAAATACCGAGTCTTGAGATGAGAAATGTTGCTGGAGTATACAGAATAGATGTAGTCAGTGAGAACTTAAACTCTGATTGTTTAAATATTGAGACTTGAGATGTGGAATGTTGTTGGAGTGTACAGAATAGATGTAGTCAGTGAGAACTTAAACTCTGATTGTTTAAATATTGAGACTTGAGATGTGGAATGTTGTTGGAGTGTACAGAATAGATGTAGTCAGTGGGAACTTAAACTCTGACTGTATAAATACCGAGTCTTGAGATGAGAAATGTTGCTGGAGTATACAGAATAGATGTAGTCAGTGAGAACTTAACTCTGATTGTTTAAATATTGAGACTTGAGATGTGGAATGTTGTTGGAGTGTACAGAATAGATGTAGTCAGTGGGAACTTAAACTCTGACTGTATAAATACCGAGTCTTGAGATGAGAAATGTTGCTGGAGTATACAGAATAGATGTAGTCAGTGAGAACTTAAACTCTGATTGTTTAAATATTGAGACTTGAGATGTGGAATGTTGTTGAGTATACAGAATAGATGTAGTCAGTGAGAACTTAAACTCTGATTGTTTAAATATTGAGACTTGAGATGTGGAATGTTGTTGGAGTGTACAGAATAGATGTAGTCAGTGGGAACTTAAACTCTGACTGTATAAATACCGAGTCTTGAGATGAGAAATGTTGCTGGAGTATACAGAATAGATGTAGTCAGTGAGAACTTAACTCTGATTGTTTAAATATTGAGACTTGAGATGTGGAATGTTGTTGGAGTGTACAGAATAGATGTAGTCAGTGGGAACTTAAACTCTGACTGTATAAATACCGAGTCTTGAGATGAGAAATGTTGCTGGAGTATACAGAATAGATGTAGTCAGTGAGAACTTAAACTCTGATTGTTTAAATATTGAGACTTGAGATGTGGAATGTTGTTGGAGTGTACAGAATAGATGTAGTCAGTGAGAACTTAAACTCTGATTGTTTAAATATTGAGACTTGAGATGTGGAATGTTGTTGGAGTGTACAGAATAGATGTAGTCAGTGGGAACTTAAACTCTGACTGTGAGACTTGAGATGTGGAACAGAGTAGACGTACTCAGTGAGAAAGTAAACTCGGATTGTGTTAACTACTCTGAATCAGATAATGAGATCTGACTGTCATACTTACAACTCACTCACGGCCCTAAAATGCAGAGCTTTTCCTTTTTTTTAAGTAACGGGATACAAACCGCCGACCTACAACTCGGACGCGCTCGTTTATACAAAAGAATATTCTATTTTTAATGGCATACAGTGCATAGAATCATGCAAAAACTAAATCTTTCGAATACAGTAATTACAAACAGTATGGGAACAGTTTAACACACAAATCTCTTCATGCAGTTAAAATGTGTGCATCCGAGGAAATAGTTTACAATGTTTACTTTTTAAAGAAGAGAAAGACCCATTCTTCTTCTTGGGGTACTTAAAGACCTGAATACGGAAACACAGCGTGAGCCATGAACACGGAAGGACTTTTAGAAGCTTTACAGCTAAAGTTCACTCTTCCTATATGATTTAAAATATCTTTTTTTTTATTGCCTTTGGCTAATGAAAGATACTAGGGTGAAGTAAGGGCATCTACGTAACCCACCTGTTGCCCTTTTACATTCGCGTGTCTGATAGACATCGCACGAAAAATATTTCGCCGTGAGTGGAAATGACAGCAGTGTCCCAACAGACAACGACTCATCTCGTTATATGTGTGGCCAACCGTTGGAGCCAGCAGCAACGAGCTTCTCGGTTCAAAAGCTATTTGTTCTCGTTCTATGGCGGATGGAGTACGACTAGCATAGGATGGGTAGTTATAATTACACTGGTGGCGAGGGCGTTCGATTCTCGATCTGTGAGTAGTGTAACTTAATCCAGGTGCTGAACATGCTCGATTTTTCAGCCGCAGGAACCCTGTAATGTAAACGGATAATACCACGATTCGTTGGTAAAATAATAGTTCGAGAGATGGCATTGGATGTTGCATTTTTGTTTTTGAATTTCGCACAAAGCTACTCAAGGGCTATCTGTGCTAGCCGTCCCTAATTTAGCAGTGTAAGACTAGAGGGAAGGCAGTTAGTCATCACCACCCACCGCCAACTCTTGGGCTACTCTTTTACCAACGAATAGTGGGATTGACCGTCACATTATAACGCCCCCACGGCTGGGAGGGCGAGCATGTTTAGCGCGACGCGGGCGCTGGATGTTGCAGACCTGTTGCTTTCCCTCTAGTTCAAGATTAGGAACAACAGCAAATAGTCTAAGTAGTTTTGTCATTAAACAAATTAACAAAAATAATCATAATTATTACACCGTTCTTACTTGTAATTATTCTTTAAGAAGAAGAAACGAGATTTTTTTTCAAATTGACCAAACTGTATTTTAATAATAGTTTCTAAAACCAATCGTTTTATTTTAATGCAATCTTACGTTTTCTTTAATAACACAGAATATTCTGGAAATCAGAAGAGACAGCTATATTAATTCGAAGATTTTCCGGCTTGTAACAAGAGTATAAAATGAATGAAAGTTAGCTGTTTATTATTTATTTTAATCATTCAAATATCAAATATATTTAACACCGGCCATACGGTTACGATAACTGAGGTACTCGAGAAACTCAACATTAGTCTGAGCTCCGAAAGACTATAGAGTAAAATCGTCCGTTAAATAACGCCGGGTACACTGTGGCGACAACTGCAGTACTCGAGGAATGAGATATTAGCCTGAGCTCTGAAAGACCACGCAGTAAAATTGTCTGTCAAAATTATCCAGAATTTATCCATAACATTCTGTATTCTGGAGGAAAAACGACTGTTTTGAATACATATGATACATACAGTAGTTCTTCTGTGGTTTAATTCTAGTGTCAGTGAAAAGTGTAGCACATGTACTATATTTTTAAGATTTCTGTAAAGAGAAAAGACTAGTTCTCTTTCTATATAAAACGTGTTTTTTACACTTTAAAATCAGCTTGTGTTCTTATTTCTGTGTACCCTAGTTTTTGTTGTTGCTTTTAGGCAATGAAAAATTTATGAATATTACTTATTTATTTTTATCATAACAAGTAGGGCCCTGCATGGCCAAGTGGTTAAGACACTGGACTCGTAATCTGAGGATCGTGAGTTGGAATCTCCATCACACCAAACATGTTCGTTCTTTCAGCCGTGGGGGCGTTATAAGGTAACAGTCAATCCCACTATTCGTTAGTAAAAGAGTAGCCCAACAGTTGGCGGTAACTGGTGATGACGAGCTGCATTTCCTGTAGTCTTACACTGCTAAATTAGAGATAACTAGAGCAGATAGCCCTCGTGTAGCTTTAAGTGAAATTCAAACGAAACCAAACCAATCGTAACAAGTAAAATATAAACCATATAAGTAATGGAGATAATGAAATAGAATAATAAGCTACGAAATCGCTAAATTTCATATACACATATGTCTGTGTGTGTGTATAAAGTTTAAAGGTTTTACATCGATTAAGTTTGTGTAGAAAACAGTCACCCATAACAAAACACCTACACGTGCCGCACACAAGATCTCATCATCTCATAGTGACACTTTTGGAACTATCTGCCCCTAGTAGTACGCTTTGGAACCATTAGCATAGGAGACCGCATCGTCTCCTTGTAACATACTCCGCAGTTAGAGGTCACGTGATCTTCCAGTCTTAAGGTGACAACCAATTAACAATGAGATGGGCAACTGGATCCTTAATTACTGACATCAGACTGACCTAAAGTTTTAAGTTCTGTCCGGCTTCACCAATTTAAAATCTTATTACAAACTTTTACATATTAACTTCCTTGTTATTTCAAATACGTACTGCCATAAAAATTAATTTTGTCCCATAAACTCTATGGGACGATTCCGCAATGGACAGAGAGTATATCGTCTGTTGTACAGGTTTGTACTAAAACCTACCAAAATTGACTTGTAAAACTCGTCTTTACTATGGATCGAGATTTATTGTTTTGTTCAAGAAATATCTTTTGTTTCTTTTTTCTTTCCATAAATTTACATTGGCGTCGTATAAGTTTTATATACAACATTTTAACTTGTATTAATTACATTAAAATTGTTGTGCAAAATATAATTTTTCAAACGTTTAAGTCTGTTGATTTACAGATAAGACTGTTTGAATCACAACATTTAAGTACACGCGTTTTTATGAAAGTGACATCCAAGTCCAATAGAATAAGCAAAGCACTAGAGGTTTTATTGTGAAACTGACATATTTATTAATCCATCTTTAAACTATTGCAAAAGCACTGGAGTTTTGGTGGTGTTCTAGTTGGCTTACACTTTAAAATGACGTCATTTCAAATACACCAAACGACGTCATTTTGCTTCTTCAGGAATAAATCATTGAAGGTAGAATCCATTACTTCTTAAGCTATACTTAAAAGTGAGCAATATTTAAAGATACGAGTTTATTAATTGATGTTGTCAGCAGACAAGTTACTCTCATCAGTAAGCTGGATGGTCGACATTTGAGGGAAAAATGAGGCGTTTGACTTTAAAAGCATAATGTTTAAACAACAGTATATGAGATAGGTTAAAATAAAAATGTATAATGATAACAAGTTAGTGGTCAAGAATATCAATATTTATACTGATTCTGAATGTGTAGTTTAAGATAACACTTGTAAGAAAATTTAGACGAATAATAAAAGAAATAGATTAAGACGACTAAATTTAATCTATCAGACTATTTCAAACCGTACTCCAATATATTCTCAAAAGATGGAGTTAATGATTATTTAAATATGTTTCATGGCTGTTGCGAAGTTCAAATCTTTGTGAGGGAATAAAAATCGAGATTTTGTTAGATAGGCGTTCACCGATATATCCCTTTTAAACGGTGCACTGATTGCTGTTCCAATACATTGCTTCTCCACAGCGGCTTGTCTGAGGGTTCACACCGCAACAAACTGGGTTTTGATACCCATAGTGGGCAGGGCACAATGAGCCCATTGTGCAGCTTTGTGTTTAACTGAAACAAACAAACCAATGCATTGCAGCACGGCCACTTATAAAAATACCTTAATCAATAAGTAGGAGATTTAGTCACGACTTAGATTGCACCAGTGATTGAAGTCTGAACTCCTCAGATTAAGCCCATCACCTAGCCCTAGAGGAGCTCTATAGTTTAGCTGAGTGAGCTACTCTAATTTGCTGATATTGTTAATGTATGAGACTGACCAAAAACCACTTTCTTTCACAGTGGACAACCACCTATCTATAAATACGTAAGCACTTAATACATAAATCTCAATGCAACCTACACTTAAATATTCCAACTACAAATCTTCTCGGTCAAACTGTTCACATGTTTGCACACACCCTATTTCTCACCACAACTTCTAAATTAGACAGACCTCTCACATCGATCCATAATACTTATGTCCATCGGTAAAATTCCATTGCAAAGAATTGCGGTTGAAGAATAAAAGTACTGAGCATTATTTAGAAAACAAACAATAGTGCCCTTTCCCAGTGACGGAAAAACTAAGTTAATTTATTAATTTAAATTGTTTCATGGAATTTAAAAATATATAATTATGTTACACTCTTGGTTTCACTCAGAACCAAATCCCTGAGCTACTTATATCATCCACCATCAAATGTAATTGTCGAGAATATTAATCATACTAAAATCCGCTCAGTATTAATGTACTGTAAATCTACATTGTGATTTGTTAAGCTGCGTCACATGTTTTGAAATGTGAACAATAATGGGAATAATTACTAACACTTTAGTGCAGAATATCCTGCTCGAAACGTAAAATTTGGCATCAACGTTATTCGTTCTCTTCATATTTGAATTGAATACTGAACGTTATCTGCGTGTGCAGCTTTTTAAACATGAAAAACACCGCTACTTGCAATACTTGTATATATATATAAGATGATGTACGGTTTACATATTTCGGCTTTCCTGAAGTATATGGATTCATAATAATTTTGTTGCATAAAACGTCACAGGTATTGCCCATCCCGATACAGTCACATTGGATGCACGGAAGATGCTGTGAAAGTTAGCTTTGACTTTAACATAAACTTCTTGAATGGATTATTTCACACTAACAAATGATCGTTTAGTTTTAATTATTTTACATCACTTTGGTCAATTGAACTGTAAAAAATCAACAAATACTTTTACAAATTGGAAGTTTTAACTTCTTTTAATACGTTATTAACCACGTGAGTTACATTTTACTGACATGAAGGAACAATAAATTTTGACAGACTTAAATCTTTGCTATTTATTTATCCTACTAATCTGTTTCAGAGTAGCTCAGCAATACCTCTGATGATTTATAACGCTGAGTTTCGAGTATCGATACCAACGATTAGAAGAGTACAGAGAGCCTTTTCAGTAGCTTTGAACTTATCGACAAACAAATTAAATCAACACCTATTAATCTGAGACAAAATGCACTAAATAAAAACCAATTACAATAGAATTGAATTTTAATACTTTAACAGAAATAATATTGATAACAACATAAAATTATTATTAATTTTGTAATTATTGTAACGGATTTACTGTTATACATTTATTTTAAAATTGATGTTTATTTTAGTTGGGTATATATTTAAAATTGCATGTAACTCATACTGTTAAATGGGTAATGCAAAATTACTTAAATTTATAGAAGATTCTCAAGAGTAAGAATCAACAATTTACTTTGTGTGTATGTAAATACTAGTGATTGCCAGTATTTTTGCTAGCTGAACTTTCGAGAACCTAGCCTATAATTTACAAATCAATGCGCCAAGAGACAGATTTTTTTATTATTGTTGGTTTGCTACAGTCAGTATACTATAGACCTCGGAACCTCTAACTGTGATTAACGCTTATTAATCGGAAAACTACAGATATTTGACCAGAAACATTTATAGATTTCAAACATTGTAAACTGTTTAACTTCAGGTGAAGAGGTTACCTAGCTACCAGTTAGGTGAACTGCACCGATATCTACTTGAAATTCATTCGCCCATCGTGAACAGTCGATAAAATATTCAGTTCTAGACTAGATACAAGAACTAACACTGTACGTTTGTAAGTTTGTAAAAACTTTTGTAAATAAATTCAATATTTGTAATAACCGTCATTATAAATAATATTACAGTTTGTATATTAAGATATATTTGTGTTAAGAAAAAGAAAACTATGATATTTGAACTGTTAATTCATAAATACCTTTGCTCGAACAAATTACAATAACCATAATGTCGATGTACGTCACAACTGGATAATATTGAAAAACTCACAAAAACACTGCCAACTTGTAAAATACACGACTGAGCTCATCAATAAATCTCTTCGTGTTAAAACACAATGATGAAAAAGAAAGAAAGAACTCAGTACCCAGCAATGTAAAATAACTTGAAGAAGGTCAGTTGACACAACCAGACATTAACAAAGAACGATGGCTATTGAAACAAAAATAATAAAAAATAATTACCATGAACTAGAATGTACCAAGGAAAGCTATTTAAACTAAAGTACAAAATCTAATTACCATGAACTACGATGTACCAAGGACAGCTATTTAAACTAAAGTACAAAATTTAATTACCATGAACTAGGATGTACTGAGGAAAGCTATTTAGGAAAGGAAAGCTATTTAAATAAAGTACAAAATTTAATTACCATGAACTAGGATGTAGGCTATTTAAAATAAAGCCCAAAATGTAATTACCATGAACTAGGACGTACCAAGGAAAGCTATTTAAACTAAAGTACAAAATGTAATTACCATGAATTAGGATGTACCAAGGAAGGCTATTTAAACTAAAGTACAAAATGTAATTACCATGAACTAGGCTGTGCCAAGATAAGCTATTTAAACTACAGTACAAAATGTAATTACCATGAACTAGGATGTGCCAAGATAAGCTATTTAAACTAAAGTACAAAATATATATGTAAAAACGGCTCGTTTGGGTTGAGAAAAATTTTTACGTAGACGAGTGAACAACGTCAGGTTTACAAAGAAGGAGAGAGGTAACTGACGGGAAGCTGACCACTTGTTTGAAAGGGGTTGTGTAATGAGTGTCGGAATGTAGAGGGCGGGCTTAGATGTTGAATATACAATTTTATATTATTTATTTATTTTTTATTATTATTTATTATATTATATTTTAATATAGATATAGAGGTGTTCCTTTGTATTGGTTTATTTTGGGCTTAAGTTGTTGTATAAGTAAGGCTTCTTTAGTTTTGCGTTTGTTTATGTTTGTTTCTTTATTTAGTATTTGAGTGTTTTCTATGGTTATGTTGTGTTTATTTGACTCTATATCGGAGACCCTAACCCATCTATAGACATTCCCAGCAACCAATTAGCAACCCTCATAGAATTCACCACGATGAAGACAAACTTCATCTTCAACAATCACAACTATATACAAACAAACAAAACGTTGTTTATATCTAACAACTGTCGATGTACTTTACACGAGTTCTCAAGGGGCGTGAAATCAGTGGCGTGAACCAGTTTTACTCCTCGTAATTTTTGTGATTCCAACAATAAGTTTTTATTGCAAGTGTTATTATCTTTCAAGTCCAACATAAAAATAAGGATTGTTGTTAAGAAGTAATTTATGGAATATTTTCCTCATTCAACGCAGTTCTGTGCGTTTTGTGAAAAAACAAAATTACTTTAAATGCTTTTGAATTAAAAGTAAAAATATTACAGCACTTTTTCAGCCCTAGAAAAGATTCGACCGAAAGCATGGGACGACGAACAGCAAAAATATTTAACTCTAAAGTAAAAATAATAGTAAGAATACATTATTACAGGTTGGGTACGATTAAAGACACAAGTATCGATCAAAATATTTGAATATATCAAATTATAATGTAGATATACATTTTAGGCTCAATTTTTTTTGCTATCCTAATACTTGTTAATACTAAACTTAAACTGATTACTCAATCTTTAAGAATGAATCATGAATAAGAGAAATATTGATGTCACTTTAATAATACATACTTATATAAACACATAAATCTGTATATATTTTATTTGTATTTTTTATTTTTATTTTTCTTCTTATTCTTTACTTCGGGTCCCCCGCTGGTACACCAGTAAGTCTACGGATTCACAACTTTAAAATCAGGGACTCGATTCCCCTCGGTGTTATTGTTACCGATTAAAGCATACAGTTATATAGCCCTATTAGCAGGTACGTCCTGCATATCCACAGTGTACAACTGTGAGTAAAATATTTTTTGTAAATTATGAGTGATCTGTAACAAAAGCTACGTATATATTTGTTCTTGTTTTGAATTTTGCGCAAAGCCACACGAGGGTTAATTATATTAACCGTCATAATTCAGCACTAAAAGACTTGAAGTTAGACAGCTAGTCATATGCCTACCGCCAACTATTGGGTTAATATTTTACTAACGAATAGAGAGATTAACCATTTATAACGCCCCCTCGGCTGATAAGGCGAGCATGTTTGGTGGAACAAAGGGATTAGAACGCACAGATTGTGAGTCAAGAGCAATACCAAGTTCCCTTAAGTTGTGATAAGTTTTCACACAAAATTAACGTTTCAGTTTAAATAAACACATTACTGCCTACTAGGTTTTTGTCCTTAGAATCTTAACTCTTTTCGAGTTTTGTCATAATATGTTCCTTATCAGGTTTTTTGTGCTTGTTTTTTGTTTGATTCTACACAAAGATCTTGAGCATAACCATAATAAGCTACTGCAAAAGGAAGTTTTTTTTAATGTTTTGCAAAGAAAATGTTGCAAAATCATGACACGGTTAAATTACATTGGCTGGTGTGATATGAAGCCAAAATGATAATAATATACGCATGCTCTAATGCTGTAAAAAATCTTTATGGTTAAACCACTTCTCATTGCCTTACAGTTCTCATAAACACCCTAAAACTTCATTGAACAAGACATTAAAATAAAAACAAGAAAAACTTAACAAAAAAGGAGAAATCTCCAAAGAATAAATGTAAATAAATATTGGAGTAACATATATTTATGAACACAAGCAGCTGCATGATCGCGAACACTGGAATAACATAGTAGCTGTGTGATTGCGAAGTACAGGAGATTAAAAGGGCAGTTATGTGATTGTGAGGTACAACAGATTAACATACCAGTTATATGTTTGTAAGGTACAGGAGATTAAGATGGTAGTTGTATGTTTGTGAGGTACAGGAGATTAAAAGGGCAGTTGTATTATTGTGGGGTACGGGAGATTAACATAGCAGTAATATGATTGTGAGGTACAGGAGATTAACGTATCAGCTTTAGACTGAGAAAGGAAAAGATTAATATGTCATCTGTCAAATGTCTGAATTTGTGTAACAAAAAATGTAAGACTATCAAGTGACAAAAACAAGTTAATTTTGTTACACATATTTTTTAAATAATCTATATCATTCTTTGTCTTACGAACTAGATCGGTGATTCATATCTCGAATAAATATTTCAATTATGAAAAAGTAACTATTGTATGCTGATCATGTCTTCCAGCATAAATTCTATTTTCTCTGTAATAATTGTGAGATTTTATCTAAATACTTTTCACTAAAGAGAAATAAATCGTATATTATTAGTCTTTAAAAACAAATTCAACTGGTAGCGCTTGTTAATTTTACAGTAAATCAAATAAAGTGCAATAAAACGTCTTTAACCAAATACGATCTCTCATGTTTGATGTTTTTGATGATTAGCTTGTGATCTCATTGGTGAACTGATTGTCACATGATTCTCTACCTTCAACTTAACTTACCTACGTACAGAATTCAAGTAACTTAAGTAAAAGGGGATTAAAAGTGTTGTGAAATTACATTCGCTATCAAAATCACAAAGTGTATTATGAGTAACATCACCATGAATTTCACCACAGTAACTCGTATTTTAAATCTTTCATTATGTCTTCACTATAAAACCCAAATGAGCAAAACTTAAAAATCAATAGCGGAAAAATTTGCTAAAATTCACTGTTCGTATTTTAACATTTTACTATTAAATTAAGTATAATACAAATAAAGTCCTTCTACAAGATTCGTTCACCATTGCCGGGTGGTTAAGGCACTCAACTCCTAGTCCGAGGGTCGTGAATTCGAATCCTTGTCACACCGAACATGTTCGGCCTTTCAGCCGTGAGGGCTTTTTAATGTGATGGTCAGTTTCACTATTCGTTAGTAAAAGAGTAGCCTAAGCATTGGCTATCGGTGGTGATGACTAACTGCCTTCCTTTTACTCTTACGCTGCTAAATGAGGGACGGCTAACGCTTTGCGCGAAATTCAAACAAAAAATAAACAACATTTTAACTTGCGTATTAGATAAGTACTGTATACGTTACTTTTGACACCTATCTTGAATTAATACGTTGATGGTAAGTATACCTTCTCCCAGAGTCAAGATTTCTACGTGTCAAAACTCATGTTTCATTAAATTTTCGTATATTATGTAGGATATCAGGATGAAGGAAATATTACTCTATGACCTGCTATTTTTTGTGTTAGTTGAATAAAAAGCTGAGAACTTTATCTGCAATCCAAAATATTTTATTTTTCTAACGTATTTTTGTTGTTCCTGCACTCTTCTATCTATTTTGTTTGGTTTTTTTTTTTGTTAAAATGTGATTCAGTTCGTTAAATATTCTTACATTTTTCTTTTCGCGTATATTATTTATAAGATTTATCCAAAAGCAATTTTTTAAATTAATTTGTTTGCAAAAAGTTTTTAAACTAATCTGATTCCACGTCATTTTCGTACGTAATTGTTTGGTTTGTTTTTTCTCAATTGATAAAATCGTGTTAGAAAATATTTCACCCTATCTTGTTAATTATATTAATTATCATGGATCTTTTTTGTTGTTGTAGTTTAGATACTCAAGTAATATTCTGTTGCCCAAAATAAATGATAAAAAAATTACTTCAATGTTTGAATTTCGTGCCAAGCTACACGAGGACTTTCTGCGTTAGCCGTCCCTAATTTAGCAGTGTAAGACTAGAGGGAGAGCAACTAGTTATCACCACCCACCGACAACTTTTGGGATACTCTTTTGCCAATGAATAGTTGGATTGATCGTCACATTATAACGCCCTCACGACTGAAAAGGCGAGCATGTTTGGTGTGACGGGGATTCGAACCTGCGACCCTAAGATTACAAGTCGAGTGCCTCAACCACCTAGATATGCCGAGCCAATTACTTCAAGAAACCTGTCCTACACGGAACGTTTCGAGAATCATCTGGAATATCAAAAATGGTTGTTTAGTGTTTTGAATTTGCTTTCAAATTGCAAAATTATCTCATTTAAATAGAAAAAATTGACAATATTTGGCGTTTCTTTTTTTAATTTGGAGTTAAACCTCGAAGTCGAATTTTAAAACAGAGAGTAATTTTTAATCGTGATGAAAAAAAAGATAGGAGTATTTTGTCGATGAAGTAGCTGTCAGCTCTGTTAGCTTGAACACCATGTTCACTGTAAGACACTAGGACGGTGGTAAGTCTATGCATTTACAACGCTAAAAATCAGGGAGCGGAGGATACAGCAGACAGCCCGACGTGGCTTTGTTATAAAATAAAAAATACACACAAACAAAGGTGAATTTTTATAGTGCGTCATTAATTACATTAATGTTTTATTGAATGCAGATTCTGGCCGACGAACATCTGTTGACCCAAGAATGGTGAGAGAGGTCAAAGGTGTAAATCCCATGCCAAATCAGGATCGTTGTAATTCGGTCCTCTATCTCACCTAATCCTATAGCATTTTTACGACTAGAAAGAAACGCGTAACCTCTAAAAACAGAGGTTTTTTAAAGCAGTATAATTAGTTCCCTAAACGCAATGTGATTTGTAAAGGGTAAGTCGTTGAACACGAATTTGGTATAACCCATGATTAGTCTTCAATTCTTGTACTTTTATAATTGAACAATAGATCTCGTAGTATGTATGCTTATTACTGTGGATTAACATGTTTTCTATGACTTTGTTGTACTCGCACAGAGATTGACACAGACCTTAAACTGTTGCCATCATTTCATTTGCATTTTTATTTCTTCAGCATTTAATCGTATAGTTAATTTAAAAAATAAACATACGGAATTAGAAATAACACAATATGTTTGTGACAATAGCATGTAGCTTATGGCAAAGCACGTGCTCAAGTGTAAACGAAATACAATAAAGTTCGTTATTTATGATAAGAGGCCTGGCAGGAATAATTAAAATAAAGTTCCTTATTTATAATAAGAGGCCTGGCAGGAATAATTAACACAATAAATGTCCTTATTTATAATAAGAGGCCTGGCAGGAATAATTAAAAATAAATGTCCTTATTTATAATAAGAGGCCTGGCAGAAATAATTAACAATAAATATCCTTATTTATAATAAGAGGCCTGGCAGGAATAATTAACAATAAATATCCTTATTTATAATAAGAGGCCTGGCAGGAATAATTAACAATAAATGTCCTTATTTATAATAAGAGGCCCGGTATGGCCAGATAGTTAGAGCACTCGACTCATAGTTAGGGGGTCACGGATTCGAATTTCTGTCACACCAGACATGCTCGTCCTTTCAGTCGTGGGGGCGTTATAACACTACCCTCAATCCCGCTATTCGCTGGTAAAAGAGTAGCCTATGAGTTGGCGGTGGATGGTGACGACTAACTGCCTTCCCTCTAGTCTTACACTGCTGTATTAGGGACGGCTAACGCAGATAGCCCTCATGTGGCTTTGCGCGAAGTTCAAAACAAAGAATTTTATAATAAATTAAGGAGTACTCTATAATGTTTATTTAAAAATAAAATATGTTAAAAGCAAAAATGCACATGTTACTTTCATCTGTTACTTCAACTAATGTGCAAAAATAAAACTTTATGTAGCACATACTGTTCGTTTTATCAGTGTGAATCCTAAATGAAAATATCCGTTTACCGATAGCTTTTTTTTTTTTCAGTAGTAATGCTTAATAATTAAATTATTCCAAATTATACAATATATACTGATCTAACTTTATCGTCATGATGAAATTAATTCAATGTATATCTTCTCAGCTGAAGAAGTTGTTGCGTTTTATAATTCATTTCGGATGAATTTGTAATTTATTATATTTCGTATTCGAAAGTTAAATTTTAATTTTAATTTAGAAGTTAAATGTCGATATGTTTCACATTTATTATATTTGCCAATAAAATTGATACACACGGTTTTCTGTCTTAACACAAATACATTTTAATATTGTAACGAATTTACTAGTATGTGTTTATTTTAATACCGTTGTTTATTTTAGTTAAATAAATATTCAGAAATGCGTGTAACTTATAGTGTTGAATGTCTGTTGCGAAATTCCCGCTTATTTTCTAAATTTGTAAAATATTCTCGAGCAAAAGAATCGACAATGCACCATGTGTATAAGTAAAATAATATTGCCAATTGAGCTTTCATGCTGGTTTGCTTACCATTACCATTCTCTATTCGTTAGGTCACTCTCGTCCCCAGAGTTCATTACCCATAACTCAGCTCAAAACGAGACTATCATCTAGTGTCATTACTGCTTTCAGCTTTTCTCACACGTTAAGGTAGCATACTTTTCATTTCCATGAGACCTACTTGGTAATGTGTGTAACATTAACTATACCCTAATCGGCACATTACTCCCTATATAGGCGTTCGACTCGTAATCTGAGGGTCGCGGGTTCGCATCCCCGTCGCGCCAAACATGCTCGCTCTTTCAGCCGTGGGGGCGTTATAATGTGACGGTCAATTTCACTATTCGTTGGTAAGAGAGTAGCCCAAGAGTTGGCGGTGGGTGGTGATGACTAGCTGCCTTCCCTCTAGTCTTACACTGCTAAATTAGGGACGGCTAGCACAGATAGCCCTCGAGTAGCTGTGTGCGAAATTCGAAAACAAACAAACAAAACATACTCCCTATATGAGTTGCTTCTTCTATTTAAAAATCTAATAAAAGAATAGTGAATCTAAGTGTCTTGGACTTAAGTAACATCCAAAAACGTTTCAGTGAAACAAAAACCTAAATTTCTGCTTCATCTCAAACAAAAAATATCTCCTACACGTATCAAAACAAAGCAACTTGGCATTTCTCACACTAAATTATTTTATACGTGATTCTTAATTTAGCTAAAATTAATCATCGAGTTGCATTAAACAAGTTTCGATGTGGTGAACTAAAAACTAAGTTAAATGCAAATTCACTTTTACAGCATATGAATAAAACTATGTTATGTAATTAACGCGAAGAGACTCTAATTAGTTTTGTTTGTGAGTTACCACCTTCTTTTCTATCTAAAGTAACTCTCTGACTATTTGTCGCTCAAACGTTTTTGGAACAAGTACATCTATATTATAATAGGGGACTGTACACACAAAAATTTGTCAATTTTGAGGTCAGTATCCTCACGTTTATTTATATATATATATATGTATATTTCGAATGGCGTGAATATACAAGTTTAGTCACTGGAAGTCAAAATCATTATCTCTAAAGTGGTTTATTAACACTGCGCTTTCTGGGGCTACGCCTCCGTCTTTTGGCAAAGTATGATAACTCCGACAGTGGCACGATTTTGTTTTTTAATTGAAGATAATGTGGGATTGACTTCAAACATAATTGCGAGAAAGATAAAGATATAAGATATAGACATGTATCTAGGTTTAAAGATGAGAAGAATTACCTCAACCTATTACACCTTCTAGAAGTAGAGTGCATTAAAACTTGATATAAAATTTCAAGTCGGTAATTCAGTACAGTTTCAAATTACTGTTCTTGATGTTACCTTCACTAGTAATCTATTGAACATTTTTTCTCAGTTCACACTTTATAACTACACCAGATAATCTTAAAGAGTTTTAAATGTTCATCATTTACCCCCTTCATGCAAAACGTTTTTCATAAGACTTCGTCTTTCTTCATTGTACTTTTGAGTGAAAAGAGACCTTTATCTCTTAATCTACCAACGTAACATAGCATTTAATTTTCATCGGTGCGTTGTATTTTGTAAACATAGCTAATAAGAGGAGGAAAACGGTCTCATAGATTGTTATACTCTAACCCTGATTTATAGTAATTTGTAGGACATGGCTATTGAGGATTTCTTCTTGTTTTATTTTATGAAGCACGAACGCGACCCTAAGACATGCGGCTGTGCCATTGGGTGCACGTGTAATAAATGTTATGATCTATTAATGATAATTTGTATGGCAAAAGGATAATGAGTGACAATTAATGTTAAGACAAATATAATAGAGAGTTTCCCTCCAGTAATATTCCGAAGCAAATGCTACTGGTGATTCAGCTGTAAACATGATTATTGTATTGGGCACTGGGAAAGTAGCTCATTGTGAAATTTTACGCTTAACAAAAAGCATGTGAAAAATCCTCAGCCAGTTGTGAGTAAACATCTTTGAAATCCATCAAACCTTTTTGATACGCAAATTTAAATTTCAAAATATCGAGACTTGAGATGTGGAATGTTGCTGGGGTATACAGAATGGATGTAGTCAGTGAGAACTTAAACTCTGATTGTTTAAATATTGAGACTTGAGATGTGGAATGTTGTTGGAGTGTACAGAATAGATGTAGTCAGTGGGAACTTAAACTCTGACTGTATAAATACCGAGTCTTGAGATGTGGAATGTTGCTGGGGTATACAGAATGGATGTAGTCAGTGAGAACTTAAACTCTGATTGTTTAAATATTGAGACTTGAGATGTGGAATGTTGTTGGAGTGTACAGAATAGATGTAGTCAGTGAGAACTTAAACTCTGACTGTATAAATACCGAGTCTTGAGATGAGAAATGTTGCTGGAGTATACAGAATAGATGTAGTCAGTGAGAACTTAAACTCTGATTGTTTAAATATTGAGACTTGAGATGTGGAATGTTGTTGGAGTGTACAGAATAGATGTAGTCAGTGAGAACTTAAACTCTGATTGTTTAAATACTGAGACTTGAGATGTGGAATGTTGTTGGAGTGTACAGAATAGATGTAGTCAGTGGGAACTTAAACTCTGACTGTATAAATACCGAGTCTTGAGATGAGAAATGTTGCTGGAGTATACAGAATAGATGTAGTCAGTGAGAACTTAAACTCTGATTGTTTAAATATTGAGACTTGAGATGTGGAATGTTGCTGGAGTATACAGAGTAGACGTACTCAGTGAGAAAGTAAACTCGGATTGTGTTAACTACTCTGAATCAGATAATGAGATCTGACTGTCATACTTACAACTCACTCACGGCCCTAAAATGCAGAGCTTTTCCTTTTTTTTAAGTAACGGGATACAAACCGCCGACCTACAACTCGGACGCGCTCGTTTATACAAAAGAATATTATATTTTTAATGGCATACAGTGCATAGAATCATGCAAAAACTAAATCTTTCGAATACAGTAATTACAGACAGTATGGGAACAGTTTAACACACAAATCTCTTCATGCAGTTAAAATGTGTGCATCCGAGGAAATAGTTTACAATGTTTACTTTTTAAAGAAGAGAAAGACCCATTCTTCTTCTTGGGGTACTTAAAGACCTGAATACGGAAACACAGCGTGAGCCATGAACACGGAAGGACTTTTAGAAGCTTTACAGCTAAAGTTCACTCTTCCTATATGATTTAAAATATCTTTTTTTTTATTGCCTTTGGCTAATGAAAGATACTAGGGAGAAGTAAGGGCATCTACGTAACCCACCTGTTGCCCTTTTACATTCGCGTGTCTGATAGACATCGCACGAAAAATATTTCGCCGTGAGTGGAAATGACAGCAGTGTCCCAACAGACAACGACTCATCTCGTTATATGTGTGGCCAACCGTTGGAGCCAGCAGCAACGAGCTTCTCGGTTCAAAAGCTATTTGTTCTCGTTCTATGGCGGATGGAGTACGACTAGCATAGGATGGGTAGTTATAATTACACTGGTGGCGAGGGCGTTCGATTCTCGATCTGTGAGTAGTGTAACTTAATCCAGGTGCTGAACATGCTCGATTTTTCAGCCGCAGGAACCCTGTAATGTAAACGGATAATACCACGATTCGTTGGTAAAATAATAGTCCGAGAGATGGCATTGGATGCTGCATTTTTGTTTTTGAATTTCGCACAAAGCTACTCAAGGGCTATCTGTGCTAGCCGTCCCTAATTTAGCAGTGTAAGACTAGAGGGAAGGCAGTTAGTCATCACCACCCACCGCCAACTCTTGGGCTACTCTTTTACCAACGAATAGTGGGATTGACCGTCACATTATAACGCCCCCACGGCTGGGAGGGCGAGCATGTTTAGCGCGACGCGGGCGCTGGATGTTGCAGACCTGTTGCTTTCCCTCTAGTTCAAGATTAGGAACAACAGCAAATAGTCTAAGTAGTTTTGTCATTAAACAAATTAACAAAAATAATCATAATTATTACACCGTTCTTACTTGTAATTATTCTTTAAGAAGAAGAAACGAGATTTTTTTTTCAAATTGACCAAACTGTATTTTAATAATAGTTTCTAAAACCAATCGTTTTATTTTAATGCAATCTTACGTTTTCTTTAATAACACAGAATATTCTGGAAATCAGAAGAGACAGCTATATTAATTCGAAGATTTTCCGGCTTGTAACAAGAGTATAAAATAAATAAAAGTTAGCTGTTTATTATTTATTTTAATCATTCAAATATCAAATATATTTAACACCGGCCATACGGTTACGATAACTGAGGTACTCGAGAAACTCAACATTAGTCTGAGCTCCGAAAGACTATAGAGTAAAATCGTCCGTTAAATAACGCCGGGTACACTGTGGCGACAACTGCAGTACTCGAGGAATGAGATATTAGCCTGAGCTCTGAAAGACCACGCAGTAAAATTGTCTGTCAAAATTATCCAGAATTTATCCATAACATTCTGTATTCTGGAGGAAAAACGACTGTTTTGAATACATATGATACATACAGTAGTTCTTCTGTGGTTTAATTCTAGTGTCAGTGAAAAGTGTAGCACATGTACTATATTTTTAAGATTTCTGTAAAGAGAAAAGACTAGTTCTCTTTCTATATAAAACGTGTTTTTTACACTTTAAAATCAGCTTGTGTTCTTATTTCTGTGTACCCTAGCTTTTGCTGTTGCTTTTAGGCAATGAAAAAATTTATGAATATTACTTATTTATTTTTATCATAACAAGTAGGGCCCTGCATGGCCAAGTGGTTAAGACACTGGACTCGTAATCTGAGGATCGTGAGTTGGAATCTCCATCACACCAAACATGTTCGTTCTTTCAGCCGTGGGGGCGTTATAAGGTAACAGTCAATCCCACTATTCGTTAGTAAAAGAGTAGCCCAACAGTTGGCGGTAACTGGTGATGACGAGCTGCATTTCCTGTAGTCTTACACTGCTAAATTAGAGATAACTAGAGCAGATAGCCCTCGTGTAGCTTTAAGTGAAATTCAAACGAAACCAAACCAATCGTAACAAGTAAAATATAAACCATATAAGTAATGGAGATAATGAAATAGAATAATAAGCTACGAAATCGCTAAATTTCATATACACATATGTCTGTGTGTGTGTATAAAGTTTAAAGGTTTTACATCGATTAAGTTTGTGTAGAAAACAGTCACCCATAACAAAACACCTACACGTGCCGCACACAAGATCTCATCATCTCATAGTGACACTTTTGGAACTATCTGCCCCTAGTAGTACGCTTTGGAACCATTAGCATAGGAGACCGCATCGTCTCCTTGTAACATACTCCGCAGTTAGAGGTCGCGTGATCTTCCAGTCTTAAGGTGACAACCAATTAACAATGAGATGGGCAACTGGATCCTTAATTACTGACATCAGACTGACCTAAAGTTTTAAGTTCTGTCCGGCTTCACCAATTTAAAATCTTATTACAAACTTTTACATATTAACTTCCTTGTTATTTCAAATACGTACTGCCATAAAAATTAATTTTGTCCCATAAACTCTATGGGACGATTCCGCAATGGACAGAGAGTATATCGTCTGTTGTACAGGTTTGTACTAAAACCTACCAAAATTGACTTGTAAAACTCGTCTTTACTATGGATCGAGATTTATTGTTTTGTTCAAGAAATATCTTTTGTTTCTTTTTTCTTTCCATAAATTTACATTGGCGTCGTATAAGTTTTATATACAACATTTTAACTTGTATTAATTACATTAAAATTGTTGTGCAAAATATAATTTTTCAAACGTTTAAGTCTGTTGATTTACAGATAAGACTGTTTGAATCACAACATTTAAGTACACGCGTTTTTATGAAAGTGACATCCAAGTCCAATAGAATAAGCAAAGCACTAGAGGTTTTATTGTGAAACTGACATATTTATTAATCCATCTTTAAACTATTGCAAAAGCACTGGAGTTTTGGTGGTGTTCTAGTTGGCTTACACTTTAAAATGACGTCATTTCAAATACACCAAACGACGTCATTTTTGCTTCTTCAGGAATAAATCATTGAAGGTAGAATCCATTACTTCTTAAGCTATACTTAAAAGTGAGCAATATTTAAAGATACGAGTTTATTAATTGATGTTGTCAGCAGACAAGTTACTCTCATCAGTAAGCTGGATGGTCGACATTTGAGGGTAAAAATGAGGCGTTTGACTTTAAAAGCATAATGTTTAAACAACAGTATATGAGATAGGTTAAAATAAAAAATGTATAATGATAACAAGTTAGTGGTCAAGAATATCAATATTTATACTGATTCTGAATGTGTAGTTTAAGATAACACTTGTAAGAAAATTTAGACGAATAATAAAAGAAATAGATTAAGACGACTAAATTTAATCTATCAGACTATTTCAAACCGTACTCCAATATATTCTCAAAAGATGGAGTTAATGATTATTTAAATATGTTTCATGGCTGTTGCGAAGTTCAAATCTTTGTGAGGGAATAAAAAATCGAGATTTTGTTAGATAGGCGTTCACCGATATATCCCTTTTAAACGGTGCACTGATTGCTGTTCCAATACATTGCTTCTCCACAGCGGCTTGTCTGCGGGTTCACACCGCAACAAACTGGGTTTTGATACCCATAGTGGGCAGGGCACAATGAGCCCATTGTGCAGCTTTGTGTTTAACTGAAACAAACAAACCAATGCATTGCAGCACGGCCACTTATAAAAATACCTTAATCAATAAGTAGGAGATTTAGTCACGACTTATATTGCACCAGTGATTGAAGTCTGAACTCCTCAGATTAAGCCCATCACCTAGCCCTAGAGGAGCTCTATAGTTTAGCTGAGTGAGCTACTCTAATTTGCTGATATTGTCAATGTATGAGACTGACCAAAAACCACTTTCTTTCACAGTGGACAACCACCTATCTATAAATACGTAAGCACTTAATACATAAATCTCAATGCAACCTACACTTAAATATTCCAACTACAAATCTTCTCGGTCAAACTGTTCACATGTTTGCACACACACTATTTCTCACCACAACTTCTAAATTAGGCAGACCTCTCACATCGATCCATAATACTTATGTCCATCGGTAAAATTCCATTGCAAAGAATTGCGGTTGAAGAATAAAAGTACTGAGCATTATTTAGAAAACAAACAATAGTGCCCTTTCCCAGTGACGGAAAAACTAAGTTAATTTATTAATTTAAATTGTTTCATGGAATTTAAAAATATATAATTATGTTACACTCTTGGTTTCACTCAGAACCAAATCCCTGAGCTACTTATATCATCCACCATAAAATGTAATTGTCGAGAATATTAATCATACTAAAATCCGCTCAGTATTAATGTACTGTAAATCTACATTGTGATTTGTTAAGCTGCGTCACATGTTTTGAAATGTGAACAATAATGGGAATAATTACTAACACTTTAGTGCAGAATATCCTGCTCGAAACGTAAAATTTGGCATCAACGTTATTCGTTCTCTTCATATTTGAATTGAATACTGAACGTTATCTGCGTGTGCAGCTTTTTAAACATGAAAAACACCGCTACTTGCAATACTTGTATATATATATAAGATGATGTACGGTTTACATATTTCGGCTCTCCTGAAGTATATGGATTCATAATAATTTTGTTGCATAAAACGTCACAGGTATTGCCCATCCCGATACAGTCACATTGGATGCACGGAAGATGCTGTGAAAGTTAGCTTTGACTTTAACATAAACTTCTTGAATGGATTATTTCACACTAACAAATGATCGTTTAGTTTTAATTATTTTACATCACTTTGGTTAATTGAACTGTAAAAAATCAACAAATACTTTTACAAATTGGAAGTTTTAACTTCTTTTAATACGTTACTAACCACGTGAGTTACATTTTACTGACATGAAGGAACAATAAATTTTGACAGACTTAAATCTTTGCTATTTATTTATCCTACTAATCTGTTTCAGAGTAGCTCAGCAATACCTCTGATGATTTATAACGCTGAGTTTCGAGTATCGATACCAACGATTAGAAGAGTACAGAGAGCCTTTTCAGTAGCTTTGAACTTATCGACAAACAAATTAAATCAACACCTATTAATCTGAGACAAAATGCACTAAATAAAAACCAATTACAATAGAATTGAATTTTAATACTTTAACAGAAATAATATTGATAACAACATAAAATTATTATTAATTTTGTAATTATTGTAACGGATTTACTGTTATACATTTATTTTAAAATTGATGTTTATTTTAGTTGGGTATATATTTAAAATTGCATGTAACTCATACTGTTAAATGGGTAATGCAAAATTACTTAAATTTATAGAAGATTCTCAAGAGTAAGAATCAACAATTTACTTTGTGTGTATGTAAATACTAGTGATTGCCAGTATTTTTGCTAGCTGAACTTTCGAGAACCTAGCCTATAATTTACAAATCAATGCGCCAAGAGACAGATTTTTTTATTATTGTTGGTTTGCTACAGTCAGTATACTATAGACCTCGAAACCTCTAACTGTGATTAACGCTTATTAATCGGAAAACTACAGATATTTGACCAGAAACATTTATAGATTTCAAACATTGTAAACTGTTTAACTTCAGGTGAAGAGGTTACCTAGATACCAGTTAGGTGAACTGCACCGATATCTACTTGAAATTCATTCGCCCATCGTGAACAGTCGATAAAATATTCAGTTCTAGACTAGATACAAGAACTAACACTGTACGTTTGTAAGTTTGTAAAAACTTTTGTAAATAAATTCAATATTTGTAATAACCGTCATTATAAATAATATTACAGTTTGTATATTAAGATATATTTGTGTTAAGAAAAAGAAAACTATGATATTTGAACTGTTAATTCATAAATACCTTTGCTCGAACAAATTACAAAAACCATAATGTTGATGTACGTCACAACTGGATAATATTGAAAAACTCACAAAAACACTGCCAACTTGTAAAATACACGACTGAGCTCATCAATAAATCTCTTCGTGTTAAAACACAATGATGAAAAAGAAAGAAAGAACTCAGTACCCAGCAATGTAAAATAACTTGAAGAAGGTCAGTTGACACAACCAGACATTAACAAAGAACGATGGCTATTGAAACAAAAGTAATAAAAAATAATTACCATGAACTAGAATGTACCAAGAAAAGCTATTTAAACTAAAGTACAAAATCTAATTACCATGAACTACGATGTACCAAGGACAGCTATTTAAACTAAAGTACAAAATTTAATTACCATGAACTAGGATGTACTGAGGAAAGCTATTTAAACTAAAGTACAAAATTTAATTACCATGAACTAGGATGTACTGAGGAAAGCTATTTAAACTAAAGTACAAAATTTAATTACCATGAACTAGGATGTACGAAGGAAAGCTATTTAAAATAAAGCCCAAAATGTAATTACCATGAACTAGGACGTACCAAGGAAAGCTATTTAAACTAAAGTACAAAATGTAATTACCATGAACTAGGATGTACCAAGGAAGGCTATTTAAACTAAAGTACAAAATGTAATTACCATGAACTAGGATGTGCCAAGATAAGCTATTTAAACTAAAGTACAAAATATATATGTAAAAACGGCTCGTTTGGGTTAGGAAAAATTTTTACGTAGACGAGTGAACAACGTCAGGTTTACAAAGAAGGAGAGAGGTAACTGACGGGAAGCTGACCACTTGTTTGAAAGGGGTTGTGTAATGAGTGTCGGAATGTAGAGGGCGGGCTTAGATGTTGAATATACAATTTTATATTATTTATTTATTTTTTATTATTATTTATTATATTATATTTTAATATAGATATAGAGGTGTTCCTTTGTATTGGTTTATTTTGGGCTTAAGTTGTTGTATAAGTAAGGCTTCTTTAGTTTTGCGTTTGTTTATGTTTGTTTCTTTATTTAGTATTTGAGTGTTTTCTATGGTTATGTTGTGTTTATTTGACTCTATATCGGAGACCCTAACCCATCTATAGACATTCCCAGCAACCAATTAGCAACCCTCATAGAATTCACCACGATGAAGACAAACTTCATCTTCAACAATCACAACTATATACAAACAAACAAAACGTTGTTTATATCTAACAACTGTCGATGTACTTTACACGAGTTCTCAAGGGGCGTGAAATCAGTGGCGTGAACCAGTTTTACTCCTCGTAATTTTTGTGATTCCAACAATAAGTTTTTATTGCAAGTGTTATTATCTTTCAAGTCCAACATAAAATAAGGATTGTTGTTAAGAAGTAATTTATGGAATATTTTCCTCATTCAACGCAGTTCTGTGCGTTTTGTGAAAAACAAAATTACTTTAAATGCTTTTGAATTAAAAGTAAAAATATTACAGCACTTTTCAGCCCTAGAAAGATTCGACCGAAAGCATGGGACGACGAACAGCAAAAATATTTAACTCTAAAGTAAAAATAATAGTAAGAATACATTATTACAGGTTGGGTACGATTAAAGACACAAGTATCGATCAAAATATTTGAATATATCAAATTATAATGTAGATATACATTTTAGGCTCAATTTTTTGCTATCCTAATACTTGTTAATACTAAACTTAAACTGATTACTCAATCTTTAAGAATGAATCATGAATAAGAGAAAGATTGATGTCACTTTAATAATACATACTTATATAAACACATAAATCTGTATATATTTTATTTGTATTTTTTTTTCTTATTATTCTTTACTTTGGGTCCCCCGCTGGTACACCAGTAAGTCTACGGATTCACAACTTTAAAATCAGGGACTCGATTCCCCTAGGTGTTATTGTTACCGGTTAAAGCTTACAGTTATATAGCCCTATTAGCAGGTACGTCCTGCATATCCACAGTGTACAACTGTGAGTAAAATATTTTTTGTAAATTATGAGTGATCTGTAACAAAAGCTACGTATATATTTGTTCTTGTTTTGAATTTTGCGCAAAGCCACACGAGGGTTAATTATATTAACCGTCATAATTCAGCACTGAAAGACTTGAAGTTAGACAGCTAGTCATATGCCTACCGCCAACTATTGAGTTAATATTTTACTAACGAATAGAGAGATTGACCATTTATAACGCCCCCTCGGCTGATAAGGCGAGCATGTTTGGTGGAACAAAGGGATTAGAACGCACAGATTGTGAGTCGAGAGCAATACCAAGTTCCCTTAAGTTGTGATAAGTTTTCACACAAAATTAACGTTTCAGTTTAATAAACACATTACTGCCTACTAGGTTTTTGTCCTTAGAATCTTAACTCTTTTCGAGTTTTGTCATAATATGTTCCTTATCAGGTTTTTTGTGCTTGTTTTTTGTTTGATTCTACACAAAGATCTTGAGCATAACCATAATAAGCTACTGCAAAAGGAAGTTTTTTTTAATGTTTTGCAAAGAAAATGTTGCAAAATCATGACACGGTTAAATTACATTGGCTGGTGTGATATGAAGCCAAAATGATAATAATATACGCATGCTCTAATGCTGTAAAAAATCTTTATGGTTAAACCACTTCTCATTGCCTTACAGTTCTCATAAACACCCTAAAACTTCATTGAACAAGACATTAAAATAAAAACAAGAAAAACTTAACAAAAAAGAAGAAATCTCCAAAGAATAAATGTAAATAAATATTGGAGTAACATACATTTATGAACACAAGCAGCTGCATGATCGCGAACACTGGAATAACATAGTAGCTGTGTGATTGCGAAGTACAGGAGATTAAAATGGTAGTTATGTGATTGTGAGGTACAACAGATTAACATACCAGTTATATGTTTGTAAGGTACAGGAGATTAAGATGGTAGTTGTATGTTTGTGAAGTACAGGAGATTAAAAGGGCAGTTGTATTATTGTGGGGTACGGGAGATTAACATACCAGTTATATGTTTGTAAGGTACAGGAGATTAAGATGGTAGTTGTATGTTTGTGAGGTACAGGAGATTAAAAGGGCAGTTGTATTATTGTGGGGTACGGGAGATTAACATAGCAGTTATATGATTGTGAGGTACAGGAGATTAACGTATCAGCTTTAGACTGAGAAAGGAAAAGATTAATATGTCATCTGTCAAATGTCTGAATTTGTGTAACAAAAATGTAAGACTATCAAGTGACAAAAACAAGTTAATTTTGTTACACATATTTTTTAAATAATCTATATCATTCTTTGTCTTACGAACTAGATCGGTGATTCATATCTCGAATAAATATTTCAATTATGAAAAAGTAACTATTGTATGCTGATCATGTCTTCCAGCATAAATTCTATTTTCTCTGTAATAATTGCGAGATTTTATCTAAATACTTTTCACTAAAGAGAAATAAATCGTATATTATTAGTCTTTAAAAACAAATTCAACTGGTAGCGCTTGTTAATTTTACAGTAAATCAAATAAAGTGCAATAAAACGTCTTTAAACAAATACGATCTCTCATGTTTAATGTTTTTGATGATTAGCTTGTGATCTCATTGGTGAACTGATTGTCACATGAGGACTTTCTGCGTTAGCCGTCCCTAATTTAGCAGTGTAAGACTAGAGGGAGAGCAACTAGTTATCACCACCCACCGACAACTTTTGGGATACTCTTTTGCCAATGAATAGTTGGATTGATTGTCACATTATAACGCCCTCACGACTGAAAAGGCGAGCATGTTTGGTGTGACGGGGATTCGAACCTGCGACCCTAAGATTACAAGTCGAGTGCCTCAACCACCTAGATATGCCGAGCCAATTACTTCAAGAAACCTGTCCTACACGGAACGTTTCGAGAATCATCTGGAATATCAAAAATGGTTGTTTAGTGTTTTGAATTTGCTATCAAATTGCAAAATTATCTCATTTAAATAGAAAAAATTGACAATATTTGGCGTTTCTTTTTTTAATTTGTAGTTAAACCTCGAAGTCGAATTTTAAAACAGAGAGTAATTTTTAATCGTGATGAAAAAAAAGATAGGAGTATTTTGTCGATGAAGTAGCTGTCAGCTCTGTTAGCTTGAACACCATGTTCACTGTAAGACACTAGGACGGTGGTAAGTCTATGCATTTACAACGCTAAAAATCAGGGAGCGGAGGATACAGCAGACAACCCGACGTGGCTTTGTTATAAAATAAAAAATACACACAAACAAAGGTGAATTTTTATAGTGCGTCATTAATTACATTAATGTTTTATTGAATGCAGATTCTGGCCGACGAACATCTGTTGACCCAAGAATGGTGAGAGAGGTCAAAGGTGTAAATCCCATGCCAAATCAGGATCGTTGTAATTCGGTCCTCTATCTCACCTAATCCTATAGCATTTTTACGACTAGAAAGAAACGCGTAACCTCTAAAAACAGAGGTTTTTTAAAGCAGTATAATTAGTTCCCTAAACGCAATGTGATTTGTAAAGGGTAAGTCGTTGAACACGAATTTGGTATAACCCATGATTAGTCTTCAATTCTTGTACTTTTATAATTGAACAATAGATCTCGTAGTATGTATGCTTATTACTGTGGATTAACATGTTTTCTATGACTTTGTTGTACTCGCACAGAGATTGACACAGACCTTAAACTGTTGCCATCATTTCATTTGCATTTTTATTTCTTCAGCATTTAATCGTATAGTTAATTTAAAAAATAAACATACGGAATTAGAAATAACACAATATGTTTGTGACAATAGCATGTAGCTTATGGCAAAGCACGTGCTCAAGTGTAAACGAAATACAATAAAGTTCGTTATTTATGATAAGAGGCCTGGCAGGAATAATTAACACAATAAATGTCCTTATTTATAATAAGAGGCCTGGCAGGAATAATTAAAAATAAATGTCCTTATTTATAATAAGAGGCCTGGCAGAAATAATTAACAATAAATATCCTTATTTATAATAAGAGGCCTGGCAGGAATAATTAACAATAAATATCCTTATTTATAATAAGAGGCCTGGCAGGAATAATTAACAATAAATGTCCTTATTTATAATAAGAGGCCCGGTATGGCCAGATAGTTAGAGCACTCGACTCATAGTTAGGGGGTCACGGATTCGAATTTCTGTCACACCAGACATGCTCGTCCTTTCAGTCGTGGGGGCGTTATAACACTACCCTCAATCCCGCTATTCGCTGGTAAAAGAGTAGCCTATGAGTTGGCGGTGGATGGTGACGACTAACTGCCTTCCCCTAGTCTTACACTGCTGTATTAGGGACGGCTAACGCAGATAGCCCTCATGTGGCTTTGCGCGAAGTTCAAAACAAAGAATTTTATAATAAATTAAGGAGTACTCTATAATGTTTATTTAAAAATAAAATATGTTAAAAGCAAAAATGCACATGTTACTTTCATCTGTTACTTCAACTAATGTGCAAAAATAAAACTTTATGTAGCACATACTGTTCGTTTTATCAGTGTGAATCCTAAATGAAAATATCCGTTTACCGATAGCTTTTTTTTTCAGTAGTAATGCTTAATAATTAAATTATTCCAAATTATACAATATATACTGATCTAACTTTATCGTCATGATGAAATTAATTCAATTTATATCTTCTCAGCTGAAGAAGTTGTTGCGTTTTATAATTCATTTCGGATGAATTTGTAATTTATTATATTTCGTATTCGAAAGTTAAATTTTAATTTTAATTTAGAAGTTAAATGTCGATATGTTTCACATTTATTATATTTGCCAATAAAATTGATACACACGGTTTACTGTCTTAACACAAATACATTTTAATATTGTAACGAATTTACTAGTATGTGTTTATTTTAATACCGTTGTTTATTTTAGTTAAATAAATATTCAGAAATGCGTGTAACTTATAGTGTTGAATGTCTGTTGCGAAATTCCCGCTTATTTTCTAAATTTGTAAAATATTCTCGAGCAAAAGAATCGACAATGCACCATGTGTATAAGTAAAATAATATTGCCAATTGAGCTTTCATGCTGGTTTGCTTACCATTACCATTCTCTATTCGTTAGGTCACTCTCGTCCCCAGAGTTCATTACCCATAACTCAGCTCAAAACGAGACTATCATCTAGTGTCATTACTGCTTTCAGCTTTTTCTCACACGTTAAGGTAGCATACTTTTCATTTCCATGAGACCTACTTGGTAATGTGTGTAACATTAACTATACCCTAATCGGCACATTACTCCCTATATAGGCGTTCGACTCGTAATCTGAGGGTCGCGGGTTCGCATCCCCGTCGCGCCAAACATGCTCGCTCTTTCAGCCGTGGGGGCGTTATAATGTGACGGTCAATTTCACTATTCGTTGGTAAGAGAGTAGCCCAAGAGTTGGCGGTGGGTGGTGATGACTAGCTGCCTTCCCTCTAGTCTTACACTGCTAAATTAGGGACGGCTAGCACAGATAGCCCTCGAGTAGCTGTGTGCGAAATTCAAAAACAAACAAACAAAACATACTCCCTATATGAGTTGCTTCTTCTATTTAAAACTCTAATAAAAGAATAGTGAATCTAAGTGTCTTGGACTTAAGTAACATCCAAAAACGTTTCAGTGAAACAAAAACCTAAATTTCTGCTTCATCTCAAACAAAAAATATTTCCTACACGTATCAAAACAAAGCAACTTGGCATTTCTCACACTAAATTATTTTATACGTGATTCTTAATTTAGCTAAAATTAATCATCGAGTTGCATTAAACAAGTTTCGATGTGGTGAACTAAAAACTAAGTTAAATGCAAATTCACTTTTACAGCATATGAATAAAACTATGTTATGTAATTAACGCGAAGAGACTCTAATTAGTTTTGTTTGTGAGTTACCACCTTCTTTTCTATCTAAAGTAACTCTCTGACTATTTGTCGCTCAAACGTTTTTGGAACAAGTACATCTATATTATAATAGAGGACTGTACACACAAAAATTTGTCAATTTTGAGGTCAGTATCCTCACGTTTATATATATATATATATATGTATATTTCGAATGGCGTGAATATACAAGTTTAGTCACTGGAAGTCAAAATCATTATCTCTAAAGTGGTTTATTAACACTGCGCTTTCTGGGGCTACGCCTCCGTCTTTTGGCAAAGTATGATAACTCCGACAGTGGCACGATTTTGTTTTTTAATTGAAGATAATGTGGGATTGACTTCAAACATAATTGCGAGAAAGATAAAGATATAAGATATAGACATGTATCTAGGTTTAAAGATGAGAAGAATTACCTCAACCTATTACACCTTCTAGAAGTACAGTGCTTTAAAACTTGATATAAAATTTCAAGTCGGTAATTCAGTACAGTTTCAAATTACTGTTCTTGATGTTACCTTCACTAGTAATCTATTGAACATTTTTTCTCAGTTCACACTTTATAACTACACCAGATAATCTTAAAGAGTTTTAAATGTTCATCATTTACCCCCTTCATGCAAAACGTTTTTCATAAGACTTCGTCTTTCTTCATTGTACTTTTGAGTGAAAAGAGACCTTTATCTCTTAATCTACCAACGTAACATAGCATTTAATTTTCATCGGTGCGTTGTATTTTGTAAACATAGCTAATAAGAGGAGGAAAACGGTCTCATAGATTGTTATACTCTAACCCTGATTTATAGTAATTTGTAGGACATGGCTATTGAGGATTTCTTCTTGTTTTATTTTATGAAGCAAGAACGCGACCCTAAGACATGCGGCTGTGCCATTGGGTGCACGTGTAATAAATGTTATGATCTATTAATGATAATTTGTATGGCAAAAGGATAATGAGTGACAATTAATGTTAAGACAAATATAATAGAGAGTTTCCCTCCAGTAATATTCCGAAGCAAATGCTACTGGTGATTCAGCTGTAAACATGATTATTGTATTGGGCACTGGGAAAGTAGCTCATTGTGAAATTTTATGCTTAACAAAAAGCATGTGAAAAATCCTCAGCCAATTGTGAGTAAACATCTTTGAAATCCAACAAACCTTGTATGTAAAATATTCAGTAAAGGTCCGAGGATCGCGGGCTCGAATCCCCGTCGCACCAAACGTGCTCACCCTTTCAGCCGTGTGGGCATTATAATGTAACGATCAATCCCTATATTCGTTGGTGAAAGAGTAGCCCAAGAGTTGGCAGTGGGTGGTGATGACTAGTTGCTTTCCCTCTAATCTTACACTGCAAAAATAAGGACGGCTGTCCCAGATAGCCCTCGAGTTGGTTGCGCGAAATTAAAAAACAAACAAAATATTCAGTAACAATTATAAATAAATACATGTGTATGTGTGGAAGATTTATTTTCTTTTTCACTAGAGGTAAAATTGAAAAGAGAATCTGTAATGTAGAGATCTAATGTATATTTTCATTGGTTGCTCTTTGCTATGGACTGCAGTTTCGACTATTCAGAGCTTATCAATACAGCTTGAGTCATCAAACCAAATAAGTATAATTTTCAATTTTACCTCTGGTGAAAAAGAAACCTTTAACCTATATATATGTTAAAGATTTATATGTATATATAGTTGGTCCGCTCTATAATATCAAGTAATGAATTTGACGACTTGTTGCAACATTATTCACATACCTAAATTAGGTTATTATATAGTGAAGTAAAACGAACTCAAACACCGTAGATTCAACTATACGTTTGATTGAAAATCCTAGCAAATGTATATTAGCAAAAATATGAAATATTTTTTGTTATTATTCATTTTCAATAAATTTGTGGAACTTTGAAGTGGACAAATTGTTTAAAAAAACAACAGTAATATGCACTATAAAGGTGATGTCCGTCGGGGGAACAGCGATAAGTGCATAGATCTACAATGCTAAAATCGGGGTTTTGATTTCCCTCGATAGACAGGTAAGACAATTTGGTGTGGCTTTGTTATAAAAATATAAATTCTCACACAAATGTAGCAACAACTAAAACAAACAATGAAGAGTTAATTATTTTGTTTGTTTATTGTTAAGCGTAAAGCAGCTATACAATGGGCTGTCTGTACTGTGCATACAATGGTACCGAAACTCGATTTTTAACCTTTACGTTAATTATGAGTAAAAATTTAAATCCACCTGAAATGATATTTTTTCTTAGAAATAATTTCAAAAAGCTATTACTTGATTCGAGCTTCATCGTCAATAGAATGACATATTAAGAAAAAAATTATACTTTTCAAACTTATAATAAATAGTGATTTATAAACGTAATAAAATTAACCTCAAACATTGATTTCAAACGTTGTTTGCGTGTTTATTTAGAGCATCTTAGTTCAAGGAGAGAAACCTACATACAATCACTTGTAATGCCGTATTCATTATGAGATTAACAAGGTCTTTTTTATCTTGGGAGACGTATTGCAAACCAAGTCGAACATTTTGAGTATTGTTCACTCAAATTAACCAAGAATAAATATCTGCAAAAGCCACGAAACGGCTATTAGAACTGAAAATAAAAATCGAAACACTGCACAGTATGTTCTAAAAATCATATGTGATCAATCTGAAATGAAAATTGTACGTAAATAAGTAACATTTTACCGAAATATCAGACGTCAATTGTAGAAAAATATTATCGTGGTTCGTGTTTTAAAGTCTTTCATTTCACGGAATTACATCGATAGTATTGCCAAAACTAAGTTAAGCAGGAATTTTCTGCTGTAAAAATAACTTAACTAAAAATATGTTCACTTTACCTTAAAATAAAACAGAAATGCTCAATACAGCTAAGAATATCTACTTAAAATAAATTTATAAACTTTAGCAATAAAATATTAATAAACTGTGAACATCAGTAACCATCCCTTACAAATACGCTATATAGTTTTGGGGACGATTATTTTAAGTGAACAGTAACCACTCCTTACACATACACTATATAATTCTGTAGAGGATTATTTTAGGTAAATGGTAATCATCCCTTACAAATACACTATATAGTTTTGGAGACGATTATTTTAAGTAAACAGTAATTATAACTTACAAATACACTATATAGTTCCGTAAAGGATTATTTTGAGTAAATAGTAACCATTCCTTACAAATACACTATATAGTTCTGTAGATAATTATTTTAAGTAAATAGTAACCATCCTTTACAAACACTTTGAATTATTCTGTAGAGGATTATTTTGAGTAAATAGTAACCATTCCTTACAAATACACTATATAGTTCTGTAGATAATTATTTTAAGTAAATATTAACCATCCCTTACAAATACACTAAGTAGTTCCGTAGATAATTATTTTAAGTAAATAATAACCATCCCTTACAAATAAACTATATAGTTCTGTAGAGAATGATTTTAAGTAAATAGTAACCATTCCTTACAAAAATTTACATTACATACCAGACACGAACATGATAATCTCCTTGCATTAAACAACTTTCCTACTTAAAGACGTGAAATGTTAATAATTTATGTTACCAAGACCAAGGAGTTCTAAAAAAAATGCAAAATAACCGATAATAAACTCTAACAATGGTAAAAAGAAAGACAGTTTTTACGTTCTTTTAGAAAAAACAGGATCTATAATTATTGAAGTTGATAAGGGTAACTGCTGCATTGTACTCACCAGATGAACATCGAAAGATTGGTGAATCATAAAACATTATCTAAGACGTTTCGTTAAAACATGATCCTGCTTTCAGCATTGAATAGGAGCTTAACAATATTTTCGTGTAATTCATGTTAACAATAAAATCACAAAGATCTAACATCAAGATCCGAGTTCCCATAATTTTATCTCATCACAACTTTGTGGAGTATCAAACAAGTAAAATAATCCTGTAATATCTATTTTATGTTACATTTAACCTCAAACTTCCGAGCTTCTCGTCAGAACTTTCAAACTTTCTCCCCAAGTAACACATACACCTTAAAAACTTAATTCATTTCCTTTAGAACAATTAATCTCTAACTGTCTGTCAAAACGTTATTTTAATACGTTTCGTGGATCTTTGATAGATTGTTTAGGCAGAGTATTTATAATGAAACTTTGTAAAATGGACGTCAACTGCCTAATGTGGAGACACAAATGTAGAGGACGACGTTTCGAAAGTCTTCTACACTTGTGTCTCCACAACAGGCAGTTGCCGTCCATTCTACAAAGTTTCATCACGTTTCGTCCTTGTTTTAATTTTCATAAAAGTTCCTGTTCAAAAGTTAAAAACATATTTGCCATTTAGAACCATCACATCTATGTATCACTTCTTCAAATTCCTAGATATTTATCGAAATCCAATCGCTCCCAATGGAAAAACAAATTTTCCAGAATGCCTTACAATGTCCATATGAAATACCGTCGTTTCACCCATTACTGCAAAACGCTATACTCAACAACCTAAAGAAATGACTATATCAACATCTCTACAGTAACTCATTGATTTATAACATATATTTAGCTCTGTTTATATGGTCCTTTTGTCTGGACAGTCTTTATGACTTACTTCGTCTTACTTCTTAACAACCAAAACCACAATATACAATTCACGTCCAAACTGAAAACAACAATTAGTTATCACTCCTGAGTGCGAGGTGATCAAAATTTGATTTTATATAGGATTTCCAACATCATTTTACAGTAAGAATAATCATGATAACGGGTACAAACATTACATGCCAAACCACCCTATTCAAGTCAAGAGAAAGCATTTTAACTAACAGATAGGATCATCAACATCTCTTCAAAAGAAAACCTAATAACAGAAATCAACTTTCTTGAAGCCTGGCATGGCCCTATGGTTAAGGCGCTCGACTCGCAATATGCGTCAAAGAACATGCTCGCCCTTTCAGCTGTGGGGACATTATAATGGGACAGTCAATCCACACGTCGTTAGTATTAGCATTTTACTTGGCAGTAAGAGGTATTGACTAGCTGCTCTTCCTCTAGCCTTACGCTGCTAAATTAGGGACGGCTAGCGCAGACAGCCCTCGTGTCGCTTTTGCGCGAAATCCAAAAAAACAAACAAATCGAAATCATGCTTCTTCAATAAACATGCAGAAGATATATTTCTTTAGGTGATAATTAAGGACACAGTAAAATCCACTCTCAACATTATTTTTCCACCATCTAAACGTACAGATAAGGTTATTTGCCGTATATACTGAATATCGTGGAAAATCTAAGACATTTGTTTAGAAAATATAACACCATACTCTTGTCAAATGTCCTCTCTACCGTTACGATCATTCTTATCCAAGTCAAGACAAGCTGAAACCAAACAAAGACAATGTAGTTTATGACATTAAACGAAGCTACCTCTTCGTATCCAAACGTCTTAAGAACAAAGGATATATCAATAATTATTAAACATCTAATTAAGCGCTAGTAAGAAATTCTAGAGATAACAACATCACCAATTTTATAAAAAGATACTAAAGTTGTAGACGGGGAAACTAACGTGAAGAAAGATATATTGAAGGGGTCATTACAATTACATAACAATAGTGAGTTATCCACTGAACATCAAGAGACCATTACAATTACATAACAATAGTGTGTTATCCACTGAACATCAAGAGACCATTACAATCACAGAACAATAGTGTGTTATCCACTGAACATCAAGAAACCATTACAATAACAGAACAATAGTGTGTTATTCATTGAACATCAAGAGACCATTACAATCACAGAACAATAGTGTGTTATCCACTTAAAATCAAGAGACCATTACAATTACATAACAATAGTGTGTTATCCACTGAACATCAAGAGACCATTACAATCACAGAACAATAGTGTGTTATCCACTGAACATCAAGAAACCATTACAATAACAGAACAATAGTGTGTTATTCATTGAACATCAAGAGACCATTACAATCACAGAACAATAGTGTGTTATCCACTGAACATCAAGAGACCATTACAATTACATAACAATAGTGTGTTATCCACTGAACATCAAGAGACCATTACAATCACAGAACAATAGTGTGTTATCCACTGAACATCAAGAAATCATTACAATAACAGAACGATAGTGTGTTATTCATTGAACATCAAGAGATCACTACAATCACAAAACAATAGTGTGTTATTCATTGAACATCAAGAGACCATTACAATCACAGAACAATAGTGTGTTATCCACTGAACATCTAGAGACCATTACAATTACATAACAATAGTGTGTTATCCACTGAACATCAAGAGACCATTACAATTACATAACAATAGTGTGTTATCCACTGATCATCAAGAGACCATTACAATTACATAACAATAGTGTGTTATCCACTGAACATCAAGAGACTATTACAATCACAGAACAATAGTGTGTTATTCATTGAACATCAAGAGACCATTACAATCACAGAACAATAGTGTGTTATCCACTGAACATCAAGAGACCATTACAATTACATAACAATAGTGTGTTATCCAATGAACATCAAGAGATCATTACGATCACAAAACAATAGTGTGTTATCCACTGAACATCAAGAGACCATTACAATTACATAACAATAGTGTTTATCCACTGAACATCAAGAAACCATTACAATCACAGAACAATAGTGTGTTATCCACTAAACATCAAAAAACCAATACAATAACAGAACAATAGTGTGTTATTCATTGAACATCAAGAGACCATTACAATCACAGAACAATAGTGTGTTATCCACTGAACATCAAGAGACCATTACAATTACATAACAATAGTGTGTTATCCACTGATCATCAAGAGACCATTACAATTACATAACAATAGTGTGTTATCCACTGAACATCAAGAGACCATTACAATTACATAACAACAGTGTTTATCCACTGAACATCAAAAAACCATTACAATCACAGAACAATAGTGTGTTATCCACTGAACATCAAGAGACCATTACAATCACAAAACAATAGTGTGTTATCCACTGAACATCAAGAGACCATTACAATTACATAACAACAGTGTTTATCCACTGAACATCAAGAAACCATTACAATCACAGAACAATAGTGTGTTATCCACTGAACATCAAGAGACCATTACAATTACATAACAATAGTGTGTTATCCAATGAACATCAAGAGACCATTACAATTACATAACAACAGTGTTTATCCACTGAACATCAAGAAACCATTACAATCACAGAACAATAGTGTGTTATCCACTGAACATCAAGAGACCATTACAATTACATAACAATAGTGTGTTATCCATTGAACATCAAGAGACCACTACATTCACAGAACAATAGTGTGTTATCCACTGAACATCAAGAGACCACTACAATCACAGAACAACAGCGTGTTTCTCGTTGAATGTAGTTCTTACTTCCTTTGTTAAAAATAACAATGAACTGTTCAAGAGATGATTCACACACATATATATCCAGCGAACGATAGAAAATAACAGTAACAAGATCTTAGCTTTTAATCGTTAAGCTGTTTAAATGTTTTTCTTCCTTATTTTATGTGTGTGTTATTGTTTGTTAATAAGCACAAAGCTATACGAAGGATTCATCTGCCTACCACGTGTATGAACACCCCGTTTCTAAAGGTGTAAAACCACAGACATACAGCTGTGCCACTAGAGGGCCATGTTTTATATATTATTATTATTCTGTCAGTAGTTCCACTTGGTATAAAGTATTTTCTCAGTTAACTACATTGATCTACCTGCCACGTTTCTAATGTGCTCTGAGCTACAAAGATGCGACCTTAATATTTGTCTTAAGATCAAACTGTCTGCCAGTTCTTAACGAGTCTCAGTCACTATCACAGCCAGTCATGTCTTAATCACTGTCATCTGTTTGTTATATCATGTCTTTCTTTTGCCAAATTGTATGATTATCAATCAATTTAATTTATCTTATTTAATCTCTTTTATTTTTTGTGCCAGTCTATGTGTATGTTATTTTATACAGCAAGCAACCTGATTTCCATCGTGCTCCATGAGGTCGAATATCCGGTATCATATTATTCCTATTGTAGACGATAACGTGGCTCGAGTATCAAATAATTAAAAAAAAAAAAACTAATTGTATTGAAGCAGCAGGCAGTAGAAAAGCTTACTTTCAGAAATCTCAAGTAAAATACAGACAATGCAACAAAAACTTATCGAAAGTGAAAGAACTTCTGCCTTTTCAATATAAGACTATTACTGTTGATATTGAAACCAACAGTGTTCTCGAAAAGAACTACTCTTTTGTTTTTATGGGGTACCATATAGCCACAACCGTATATGTAAAAGCAGTAATTAGTTACTGGTAGCCAATTAGTGCTAATAAGGAAGAGAAAAAAAAAGGAAGTTCCGTAACTCAAGTGTGACAGGATTCTGCTTTTTAAGGTTATTATGGAGAAAGTCTTGCTGGTCTTGGTGTCTATTCAAGACTAAAGCATTGACGTTGAAAACGTGCACCAAATAGACTCTTAGGCAGCTGACAAAATAACATCTGTATATATTGTTTTATTTTGAAAAACAATATTATTGGTATTTCAGGTACACAGTTTTCACGTTGATCGTTGGTAAGCCGAGTAAAGCAGAGTTATGCCTGAAATAGTTAGGGAATATTATTTTTAAAACAAATTTATCTTTCTATGAAAATTTACGCTTTACTATTTTTATGATAGTCTTGAATGTGATTACAGGCTGTTTAATAATTCTTAGTTCATTATTGCAATATATTATAGTTAAACTTGGCACGGAAAAAAATTTACTTTGTAGAGGGCATATTATTTAGCTCTCGGTAAATCTCTACTAAATGTTCTATTTAAACTGTTTCCTACAGTTAGTGTAACACTCAGGTTTTTAACCTGACGATACGAACTATGTGAAAGAACTATACAGTTGCAATTCACAAACGGGAAAGGCTTAACGTAGCCTGTTGGTTAGGATGGTCAATTAGCGAACTGTAGGTCGTTGGACCAAAATCCGCATTTCAATATGTTCGCCACTTCACCCGTGGGAGTGTTATGTTGTTATAGTTAATCTCGTTATTTCTGGTAAAAGACAAGTCTAAAAGTTGGCGGCGGTTGCTGCTGGCCATTTGCCTTCACTCTGATAGGCTGTTCAAAAGTGGAAACATGAATATAGCTTCAGTAGTTTAATTACAATACAAGAACAGTTCGTTCTATAATTAAGGTCAGCTGTATCCTGCTTGAAACAACATTGTCACTACCAATGTAAGTTATCAAATGCACCAGCTTTATCCTGTTTTAAACAGCATTATCACTGTATAAGTAAGTTATCATGTGTACCAGCGTTATCCCGTTTTATACAACATTGTCACTATCTAAGTAAGTTATCAAGTGCACCAGTTTTATCCTGTCTTATTTGACTTGAAATGTTGAAGCCTGGGTTTATCTAAGTGATTATTATGCTCTGCTGAAGGACAAATTCAGCACGACATCTTGCACTTCAGTTCCATCTTAAGTTCAAGGTTTTCTACCGGAGATTTTCTAAGAGATTGAACTATTCTTTACATAGGTATTGAAATATGGTAATCACCTTTGTACCAGGTAGCAGCGAATATTTTTATATCGTTGGCTGTGATTTAGTGTGCTACCACATTGTTCAGCGAAACTGTGCTAAAGTAACTCAAACTAGAATATATCTCTGTCACCTTCACATTTCAGTCATTCATTTCCATAATTAATTAATTAAAGTAACGACGCTTTAACAAGATCGTGAAGTAAACATTTGACAAATCCCGAATTTTTAAAATGAATTATTTGTATGACTAATTTAAAGAATGTGATTTTTTACACCACGATTCTTTATAAACCGAAATATAAAAAAATCTTTTTTGAAATTATTTTAAGTTTCTTAAATAAAAAATTAGCTTATTAAAAAACCTAAACCACGATAATAGCAATGAATTAAAATAACCTGTCGCTAAAAAAGTACAATCTCATAAAAACCTATTTCTATCACTCGTTCTACTTGGGTAAACATGACCTGGTAAAGCACTTAAACTGGAATGTTAAAATTACAATAACTTGTAGTTTCAGGACAAAAAGGTTTGATTGGCTGAGACGGTTTAAAGTTAGCAATTATAAATATTTCTTAAATTTCTTCTACTCTATAACTAGCAATGCTAACTTTATTATGTACGCTTCATGTTGAGCATTCTTTAACACATGCTTACCTGAACTATAACTATATCTGGACATAGTAACACTCATCAGATTCATCTCATAAAGTTGAAATTATTACGTACAATTGAGGCTGTGCATTCCTCAAAAATGGTTACTTGAACTGGAAGCCGAATATTTATATGCAAAAACGGCTCGTTTGGGCTGAGAAAACACTTTTACATAGAAGAGCGAACAACGTTTCGACCTTCTTCGGTCATCTTCAGGTCATCGACGATGACCGAAGAAGGTCGAAACGTTGTTCGCTCTTCTATGTAAAAGTATTTTCTCAGCCCAAACGAGCCGTTTTTGCATATAAATTTTCTCAACAAGTGGGTTTCTCGTCATCACTGGAAGCCGAATAATTATAATTATAGATATGTTTTTAATTAGGTAATAAAAATAGCCAGAAATATAAAAGATATCTAGAACTATCGTATTTCCAGAAAGGTTTATCATGCTAGTTTTTAAAATTTTCGCATCTGATAAACATAAAGGTTTAGTTTCATACTTAAGTCTAACCTGTCACATTTGAAGTTTTTATACGATAAAATAAAAGTTCAGTTTGACACCTGAACTTACCAAGTTTTACTTGAAGTGTTGATATTATCAATATAAAATATCTGTTTCTAGCCAGTCATGCATGAAAAACACATTGGAGCTGATTGTATCAATTTATAAACCCATTAAGAAAGTTTCAATTTCAACTAAATGTTATGTATTTCTTATATCATCTTATGGTATAATACAGTGAAAACAAAATAAACAGTAAATACATCGTGTGAAACAATTCTTAAAAAAAATGAACCGCGTGTTGCTTTATCATACCGGACAGCATAATAAGAACAGAATGAACAACATGTACTTTATCATATAGAACAATATTACATAAGCAGAGTGAACCGTGTGTTACATTATCTATAGAACAATACAATAAAACCAGAGATAACAACATGTTACTCTATCATGCAGAGCTGTTTTTAAGTAAATCAAAAAGCTACACAATAGGTTACTGAGTTCTGTCCACACCGGTTTTCTAAAACCAGCTTCTAGCGTTGGAAGCCTCTCGGACATGCCGCTGTGCCCCTGGGGAGCTATCATACAAAATAATATTATAAAAACAGAGTGAACCACATGTTACTTTATCGTATAGAACTTTGTGCTAAAACAATGAGAACAATATACACGCACATGATTCTCCGTTTCATGGTAATTTATATTTATTTTGACAAATTAACTGAAAAAACGTTTTGTTTTTTACAATCTCAAATCTGTTAACTAAACAAATCACGAGAGCTGGTACCTGTTAGTGACCGAGATAAGTTCAAGGTCACATTTAGAGTGAAGTAACACAAACACCGAACTCAGACAGCCTCAATCATCTTATTGCTTTCTGTGCCATAGGAGCCATCTTGGAAGAACCTACAAAGAGTTTCCGCTCTTTCTTTTATCTCAAGGGATTGAATGATATATGAGACTATTATATATGGCACTATTCTCAGGGTTATTCATGATGAGAGATGTAATTAGTAAGGAACATTATTTTGATTTCTTCCTATTAAGAACGTAAAAAAAGAAGTAACTTGTACATACCTGTATGATCGATTAATGATATATAAGACTACACTGGTTTGTTTTTTAAATTTCGCGCAAAGCTTTGTTTTTTTTTTTATTTCGCATAAAGCTACTCGAGGGCTATCTGTGCTAGCCGTCCCTAATTTAGCAGCGTAAGACTAGAGGGAAGAGAGCTAGCCATCACCACCCACCGCCAACTCTTGGGCTACCCTTTTACCAACGAATAGTGAGATTGGCCGTCACATTACAACGCCCCCACGGCTGAAAGGGCGAGAATGTTTGGTGCGACGGGGATTCGAACCCGTGACCATCAGATTACGAGTCGAACGACTTAACCCATCTGGCCGTGCCGGGTCGACTACACTAGTTAACGACCTGTTATTTTTGTTCAGTGTCTTACAAGACACATTGCGATGTGTATTGCTTCTAACAACTTCAATCCTATTGCTTCTAACAACTTCAATCCTATTGCTTCTAACAACTTCAATCCTATTGCTTCTAACAACTTCAATCCAAAGAAAAACTAATTAAAAGTTTTCTATCATGTCTAAATTTCCAGAAACGAAACACATAATTTTGTTTTTTGTAAAAAGGCACTTGATTGGTTAGTTTAACAATTTACTGTTGATATCAAAAGCAAAGTATAAACGAGGATGACTACGTTTGCTTTTACGATGTATATCGTGGTATGTAGTCGTGGAGAGCAAATTTATTAAGCATAACGAACTGAAACTACAGCGTTTTCTCCTGAACACTGTGTATTCACTCAAGACAATTCACTGTCTGACAAATACTTATAAAATGTTATAAATTTGTATTGGCTATAATATGATTATACATGAATAAAGTATATTAGAAAAATAATTTATCATATACATTATTATTATACATGAATAAAGTATACTGGATAAATAATTTATCATATAATTTTTTGTTTTTTTAATTTCGCGCAAGTCTAAACTAGGGATATCTGCGCTAACCATCCCTAATTTACCCTGAAGCATTTCAACCTTTCATAAGCAAGAATTAAAAATTATGAAAATTGTTATGGTTGGCTAACACTGAAGAAAATATTAGGACAATACATTAAGTAAGCCAAAGATTTCTAATATTAAAGGAATGTTAAGCGCAATGTCTAAGGTTCTTGATGTCAGAAGATGTTACTCGTTATAATAGCTTTGTAAAAGGAAGGAAATAAAACAGACTAAATTATAGGTAATAACATCACGTAGCCATATAAATGTCCAATCTGAGGCTTTACTGTAGTCAACGAACATTCCTATGCCTTTAGGGTAAGCTAGTTTCTGGGAGAACTTTCCTTATGGTGCGTGAAATACATTTCAGGTACTCTACGATCATCGCTGCACTTGTCTTTCAATAAAAAAAAAAATATATGATTTAAAAAATTAAAAGTGTCAACCATTTATTCACGTTATTTCACTGACTGCCTCCGAGAAAACACGAAGTTTTCTGAAGCATTTAGTTTCGCTAGTAATATATCATGGTAACAATAGCGAAGCAATATTTGTAACAGCTTTATAAAAAGTGAAAAGATATTTCGTGGAATTAGAGCTTAGAGCCAGGACCTTTAGCCAACATGGTCATTGTTTTGTCACTGAGTTATCTAAGAATTAAAACAATTCCCCATCTTTCTTCACAAATAAAACATTTTTTTTTTATTACTGTGAGTGTAAACTACACGCTTCGCTGAGTAGGCCAGATATTTAGTGGGTTGATTTACCACAATACAACTAAATTATACAAGTTTTCCTTTACAAAAATGTTTAAGTAAGGCGATTTCCTTTAAATGTAACAGTCTCGTTGGATTAAGGCGGACCTACATATCCCTATCACACCAAACATGCTCGCCCTTTCAGCGGTAGAAGCGTTATAACGTGAAGGTCAATCCCATTATTCGTTAGTAAAAAAGTAGCCCAAGAGTTGGCGGTGGGTGGTGATGACTAGTTGCCTTCCCTCTTGCCTTACACTGCTAAATTAGGACAGCTAGCACAAATAGCCATCGTGTAGTTTTGCGCGAAATTAAAAAACAAACATATTCGTTGTATCGCCAAAAAATAAATCCAATCCTGGCACACCTGAATTGTTGAATAGCAAGAATTTAAAAATAAAATAAAAATAAGAACGACCTTTAACACTTCATTTTTTTTAGTTGCAAGTCTCGTTTTCTGGATAGTTCTGATGCCACAGCTTAATTCACATTCTTCTGTTTACCAATGAAATTAGGCCCGGCATAGCCAGGTGGTTGAGGCACTCGACTCGTAATGGGAGGGTCGCATGTTCGAATCCCCGTCACACCAAACACGTTAGCCCTTTCAGTCGTGGGGGCCTTATAATGTGACTGTCAATCCCACTATTTGTTAGTAAAAGAGAAGCTCAAGAGTTGGCGGTGAGTGAAGATGACTAGCTGCCTTCCCTCTAGTCTTACACTACTAAATTAGGGACGGGTAGTGCAGATAACCCTCGTGTAGCTTTGCGCGAAATTCAAAACAAAACAAACCAAACTTACATATTTGAATACGAGTGTATTATATTATTGGTTTCCTTGGATACCATAGATAAGAGAAGTAAGAAACAAAACTGTGTAAGATCGTTTGTTCTTATGATTTACACTTTTATCAAAATGTCTATCACACTATAAATTTTGAAAGTCATCAAAGAAAAAAGTTCGAACCACACACTTCTTACTAAGCTAGTGTGACACCTAGTTGAAATTTTAACAGAATTATAAAGGTTACACCGTTTTTTTCAGTAGTAGCACGTATTCTACTACTGCTTTTAATGGTAAAAGGCCTGTAAGTATAACCACTAAAATCTGTATGACTCTTAATATAACAAAGAACCTGAAACTAACTGTCAACAACATACAACTTTGTAACTCAAATAACCTTTCATTTTTAGGACTTTTCTTTTAAACTATAAATAAAATTGAGGTCCCTGAAAAAAATCGAGTGTGACCTATATGTCATTTTGCGGGACTATGAATCTTCGATGCTGTTTCCGAAAAAAAAAAAAGAAATCGCGCGCTATATTTTATGACTGTAAGCGCACCTTACGAGTAACAATCAAGAGTTCACACGGATGTTATCGAGTAATTACCATCCATCTAGTGTAGTCCTCCGATGGTAAGTCTACAGAGTTACAATCAGAGGTTCGATTTCCCTCGGTGGATTCAAGAAATAGCCCGATCTGGCTTTTCTATAAGAAAAACACGCAGCCCTCTGGTGTATCACTTCAAAGTTAAAATGGCACTTGTGAGGGTTATCGTTAACACACAAAACGTTCATAAATATCTATTATATTTATTTTTTAGTGAAAATCCAAAACAAATATATAAAGATACTAACCAAAAAAATATTTGAATTCGGGGATTAGATCACCTTTTTATAGCTATTTAAATGTTTTATTTAAGGTTTATAAGCATTCTTTAACTTGAAAATTAGTTACCATGAGCGCCCACAGAAATATTTTTGATGTGAGCAAAACGTGAAAGTAAGTCAACAGACTACATATAACGTGTTATGTGTGCCTGAACGTAAAGACATATTTACAGTTTTTATAAATACTTACTTTAACTACAATATTAAGATTACAATTTTTAGCGAAAATAAGGGGTCAAATTACCCCCTCTTTCCCTTTCCTGTGGGATCTTGTGTCAATTTCATATTAATGGTATAGTTGAGGTTTTGAAATATGTAATTGACTTTACTCTATCTTTTCAGATACATACATTGTTCTGTGATTTTTTGTGTACTGTATATCTGTGTTTCATTAGTAGAATTTGACAATGTATATAATACATTTGATCTGTACTGTATATCTTTGTTTCATTAGTAAAACTTGACTATGCATATAATACATTTGACCTGTGTACTGTATATCTTTGTTTCATTAGTAAAACTTGACTATGTATATAATACATTTGATCTGTGTACTGTATATCTTTGTTTCATTAGTCAAACTTGACTATGTATATAATACATTTGATCTGTGTACTGTATATCTTTGTTTCATTAGTAAAACTTGACTATGTATATAATACATTTGATCTGTGTACTGTATATCTTTGTTTCATTAGTAAAACTTGACTATGTATATAATACATTTGATCTGTGTACTGTATATCTTTGTTTCATTAGTAAAACTTGACTATGTATTTAATACATTTGATCTGTGTACTGTATATCTTTGTTTCATTAGTAAAACTTGACTATGTATATAATACATTTGATCTGTGTACTGTATATCTTTGTTTTATTAATAAAACTTGACTATGTATATAATACATTTGATCTGTGTACTGTATATCTTTGTTTCATTAGTAAAACTTGACTATGTATATAATACATTTGATCTGTGTACTGTATATCTTTGTTTCATTAATAAAACTTGACTATGTATATAATACATTTGATCTGTGTACTGTATATCTTTGTTTCATTAGTAAAACTTGACTATGTATATAATACATTTGATCTGTGTACTGTATATCTTTGTTTCATTAGTAAAACTTGACTATGTATATAATACATTTGACCTGTGTACTGTATATCTTTGTTTCATTAGTAAAACTTGACTCTGTATATAATGCAAATTGATCTTCTTAACGTGATAGTAAAAACACAAACAAGTTCTCACAGTTGTGATGGCATGTTTTTTTATCCTTCTTTTATCATGTGGATATTTTGAAGTTTAAAATTCCTCTGCATGTTGAAGAGATTTTAAATTGTCGTTTTAGTGTTCGACTTTAGATATTTCGAACAAATTAATACTTTACGACGATTAAAAGACGTTCATGAATCAATCCAACGTAACATATGTATCGAAAACAAACATCTCAAAATATAGTTTGGAAACGTTTCAGACAGATAATGGGTGCTTGAATGGTAATAAGTGACAAACAGTGTAGACGTTGGGAACTGTAAGTTACATAACCCAAATACCTTACTTTATCTGTCTAAAACTTTAACGTAAGGGTTTTAAATACATGCTGGATTCCAGTTTTAAGCCTTCTTCCAGTTGCAGTCGCGAAAGTAAATGTTATATGTTTGGTTATTTCGTAGAATACTGAAATGTTTTACCTCTAGAATAGCGAGTTCTTTGATATTTTGTTTATCAATATCACACCTAATATATAACGATTATAATTACACAGTGTCTCTGCAAACTATTATTTTGCTTTATATTAAACGTGTCTTAATCTATTCAAGAACTGCGTGACGGTATGTTATATTGTAACATTGATTACTGACGTTTTGTTATCATCGTATTCTGCGTCCTTACGAAGTTTTATGCTGCTCTGACATATTTGTCCTGCACTATTTTATGAAATGTTAGAATCGTTGAAAAAATATTGAAATTGTTCGACATAGAATATCAAGGAATGTAATCATTCCCAGACCGAATATCAAATCCATCTACCAAGAAACATAAGAATCTTCTCTCAGTACAAGTAATGGTTCTTCCATGTTCAGTGCATAAAGCTTATAGAAATGTATTGTTTTGGGTAACTTATAAGCCTGCCATTAAACATTTTGAAATTCTTTGATTGTTATCAAGCACAAAGCTACACAATGGATCATTTCTACTCTGCCAACCACGAGTATTAAAACCCCCATTTCTTAGCGCTGTAATCTGCAGACGTACCCCTGGGGAGGTAGCAACTTATTGATTTGCATATTTTTAAAGAAAATAATAGTGTTATAATACGTCTGAGGCAGGTCCCTATATATATGTGATTAATACAATTAAATTATGGCCTATGTAAATTATTTTTAGTATAAATATCGTTGTTTATATTTGTTTTGGTTTTATACATAAAATATTTTTTAATACAAATGTGGAACGATTGCGTATCCAGATTGCATCAGTAGTTTTTAAGTTTATTTGAAACGAATTTATTAATGTTATGTTTACATGAACAGATATTCTAGGAAATCCCCGAGCCATTAGAACAACATTGAATTATACGTTACTATGGTTACAGATAATGCCAATTATACTGCTGGAATGAGTAAACAACAAAACTCACCATCTCTTTCTAAACACCTGTTTAAATTTATTAAAATTTTCTAAATACGACTTTGTGAGTTGAGCTGGATCAAATATCTTGTACAGATCACGTGTCAGTAGCACGTGGTGTGCCACTTCGAAATTAAGAAAAAGAGTAATTTATTTTCCTATTTATTTATCTACAAATTTACAACTCTAAAATAAGGGGTTCGATTCCCTCGGTGGACTTAGCAGATAGCCCGTTGTGGCTTTGCTATAAGAAAACACACATTTAATTAGCATTAAAAAATCACGATAATTTCAATGGTTTCGGAAATCTGTTGATGAAGTTTCATTCTCTTAACTGTAAGTACTATGGTATTTACTGAAGTTATCTGGTAAATTAGGAAAAAAAGATTTAGTGAAGAGGTTAATGATAAAATTTCCTTCAATTCAGATCGAACTTAACATTGATCCTTGTACCACTCAATGACAACAAATTTCTCCCAGATGTTTCTAAGTTTGAAAAATTAATAGCATAAATTAATTTCTTCATAATGAGTTATGCAGACATTTTATACACGTTATAGTTACAGAAAATAAACATTAAACATTACGAAGTTAACGTGTAATTTAGTTCAAATACGAAAAAAATATATATAAAAACATTTAAAGCACAATTTGTGAAGCAGTATTCTGTTTTCACGTGAAAGGTGAATAAAACGCTTTATTCTTTGTTATAAAACGTTCCACTAAGCTATACAAGGCACATAGGTTTGAAGTGAGAAACTAGAGCAATGTTTCCCAACCTTTTTTATGCCCCGCACCCCTAAAAAAATTTAATATGTCCTCGCACCCCTCACAGTAGCTATTTATTTAAGAATAAAGGTGAAGGTGGCCAAAACAATTTTTTATAATTAGTTTTCAATGATATATAAACAAAAACGAAACATTTGCAAAAGAAAAAACATGTTTCAACAAACTAAAAGTTGAATAAACCCTACATGGCCTACAAAAAAATTTATTTTAATCCATGCATGACATGAAATCTCGCACCCCCGAAACGCTATCTCGCACCCGTTGGGAGTGCGAGCACCCCTGGTTGGGAACCACTGTACTAGAGGGAAAACAGCGTATCAGTAACATCTAACGCCAACTTTTTTACCTAATACTGGGACTTTGACGTTAATTATTACGCACTCACTGCTCTTAAAGTTCAAAGCGCATGATCATGGCGAGCAACTGGCTACAAACTGTGAAAAACTGACTACAAACTGTGAGCAACTGACAACAAACTATGAATGACTGACTACAAACTGTGAGTAACTGACAACAAACTGTGAGTAACTGACAACAAACTATGAACGACTGACTACAAACTGTGAGCAACTGACAACAAACTATGAACGACTGACTACAAACTGAGTAACTGGCTACGAACTGTGAGCAACTGACTACAAACTGTGAAAAACTGGCTACAAACTGTGAGCCCCCTTATTCATGATCTGAACAGAACAGTTTCAAGTTCAAACGTTTGCACTTTGTGTTTATTTTATGCGGAAACTTCTTTTTACAGCAAGAATATCATAAAATATATACTTATTTATACATATATATATTTATATATTTATTACAGCATAGTTGTAGGTTGGATCATATAAACCTTTCTTTGTGTGTGTGTGTGTTTTGGTGAATAAGAAAGAAGGTCCCTGGACTGATGCTGCCCGCTGACAATGCCTTTCAAAGAAAACATATAATTGTGAGGCTAGAAACGCTTATAAAATAAGTTTTGACCGAGTTATTTATTAAGATATATCTTCTTCTGAAAGCTGTTTCCAAACCTCTGATGGATTTTGTTATTATATTGTGTTCTAAATTTTTTTTTTCACACTTAGAGGCTTCTGTTGCCAATAAGGAAGGCGGCAGTTTTCACAGTAGAAGAATACACTATTTTGTTGTTCTAATGCTAGTATCATGTATAGATTCAACCAAAACATTATCTTTATTCAAAAAAGATTAATGGAACGTAAGTTTGAGAGATGTGAAAGATGTTAGCATGTCATAAAATTATTAAATAATCTCCAGATGGTTTGGAATATCTTTTTCAACATACCGTTCCACACATTATACATAGAAAGACATTACGATTCGAGGCCATTCTAGTCTCTGTTGTTGTGCCGTTTCCTTGAATAAAACTTATTTTGAACAAAAAACCAGTTGGTTCTCTTTTATTGTTCAGTTTGGATCTGACTAGTTTTAATAAAACATTTCCAAGAGAGTACAAGTCTTCACCACATGACACAATTCTCTTATATTAAAGCATGGAACGTTCAATAGGGCAGAAAAGGATTTTTGCTAGGAGGAAGGCTATCTTGCTACTAATATTATTGGTCGTGATATAAAAGTGGACGGTACTTTTAATGAAAGGTGGTAGTCAAGGTGAGCTGTTTTACGTTATAATCAGTGTCGGTTGAAATGTTTCCTGTTGGTAAAATAAGATTATCAAAAATGTTAAATTTATGGAGACAGTTGTTTGGGTGAGAATGTCATAAGTGTTAGGCTTACAGAGACGGTTTGGGTAAGAGCGTTTATAGTGTCATAATCAATACTTTATCTTTGGTACGTGTTATTTAATCCTTTTTGGTTGTTTTTTGTCAGTACTCGTAGCAACTCAGATATAAGATCTGTTTAATCTGGATTATACGAGTTATTATCTACTTAAAATAATGTTATTCCTTTTATCATAGTTCATGCTTCACTTCCTTATTTATATGCGTGTTTAATTAAACCATTTTATCAGAGTTCTTGAACACTTCGATTTTCTTCAAAGCGTTTCCTTTTATTCCATTTTAACATCATTATTTCTTCCACATTATACAATGTTTGTTTACATCCTATTATTGTGTCCATGTTATTTTCACAATTTCTCAACAATGTAACTTTTCACGCTCCCCAACAATACAACTTTTCACTCTCCCCAATAATACAAGTAGTACGTAGCACACTTTGGTTATTGTTTGGTTTACTAGTCTTTCCCATCCCGTACTGATTCTTTTCCTGAGTGGAAAAAAATACTATAATTTTTATAACCCACTTTGTTCTGGGTAAAACAGTGATTGCTATTCGATCTCAAATTGTTTAAATATTTTTTATTAATTTCCTCTATAATTACATTCTTACATGGATAACTCAAATATCATCCTTTTTAAACTGTACAACTCAAGATCGGTAGAAAAAGTTTATTTCTTATTGCAACTAATATAATTTAAATTACTCTTAAAATCTCTATCTTAAATGCTTTTAGTAGTTTACTGCGGAATGTTTTTACGTTTCGTTTCATAAAATGCTAATGTCTTTGTTTTAAGCGCAGAGCTACGCAATGTATTATTTGTGCTCTGTTCACTTCGATGGATCGAGTTCTGGATGTTAGCAAGTCCATAAACTTACCGCCGACTTATCAGGGAACTTTCTAATAATCGGTTACATATTTAAGTAAAGAACTTTCAAAAATGAAGATTGTTAGTTTGTTGTTTTAAAACAAGGGGTCGAACGCAATGGATAGCGAATCTGTGAATCCATCGTTCGCGATCTGCACAAGAAATGGTGGTGGGTGATTTTGAATAGCTCCCTCTAGTCCCTCAGCTTAAAACTAGCGAAGGCTTGGACAGAGTGTTTTAATTTGAATATTCCAGAGAAAGAACGAATTAGAAGCAAGGGTTCTGGCTATAATAAATGTTAAAACCAGCAGCTTTCCAATGGTGTCGTAAGCTCTTCAACTGACAGATGTGCCTGCATAGGCCAGTCGTTATTTCACCACATTCACAGTCACACTCTAAATCTTCATCCATGTCACATACGCGAAAGCATTTTCTAGGGCAACTGTTCTTACATTTTCTCCGACAAAGTATTTTTTCAATTTTATAGGGAAGATCACTGCAAAAGTTATTGCAGCGACCCCTGCAAAGAGTTTCACAGTTCAGCACACAGAATCTTTTCGTCACGGGACTCGAACGTATCTCCAAATTCTCGGCATTATTTTCTTTAACATCGTCATCACTAGCTTCGACGCCTTCACTGTCATCATCGTCTATTTCATTATCATAATTTTCGTCGTACATTTCGCTATTATGTTGTTTAACACTGTCTTTCTCACACTGCTTCCTGCAGTTCTCTTTACATTTGTCACTTGCAGTTCTATAGCAGTTTCCTCGACATTTTCGTATATCAATATCGGCTTCAAATTCATGGTTGTTACAAAAATTTATACATTTACCTCTGCAGCCATTGTTGCATTTATCGTCACATTGTGTTACTTCATTGATTTTATACGATAAAACATAATTGATATTATAAAATGTTTCACCCACTTTGATGTCGTCTTTTGGCTTCTTGACGACGCTATTAATTAATCCATGTTTAGTAAAACTAGTTTTATTATCTAATTTAGTATTGTTGTAAGAAAAGCTTCCCTTGTTTTCAGTATTGGATACGAGCTTCCCGGTTTGAGGCTTCTTCAGATCCTTAAAGCTTTGTCTTTTTGAAGTAATTTCCATGCTCGACGTTTTTATATCATTTATTCCTAGTAAGGTGGTGTTTTTATCGTAAAAATGATCACTTTCCTCATCCGGGAACCACCTCATAAACTTAGAATTTTGGGTTCGTTTTCTTTTACTTTCGGAATTATTTGTATGATTTCCAGTACTTTCAATGAATCCTGTCATCTGACGACCACTCACGAAACGTCTGTAATGTCGATCACTTTCTTGAGTGAAAGGAGTTTCATCCATGTGAATAGTACTCACAAACGATATTTCAAACGGAAAAATCTTGGCTGAAATTAGAAATATACATAGACATGGTTATTTAAATCAAGAACCTTCACGCAAAGTAATTATGTATTCTAAAGTAAAGTTCAGAACAACTTTTCGGCCTACTTATGTCATCTTCAGGTTAACAAAGAGAGTTTGCAATTGACCGTTGCTGGACACATGTTTTACAGTTGCAAATTCTCTTTGTTAACCTGAATATGACCTAAGAAGGTCAAATCGTTGTTTTGTACTTTATTTTAATTAAAGTTTTAATACCCATACCAGCCATCTTTAGAATACAAAAATCATCAGAGAAAATATATCTAATTAACTATATTAGAATTTGTCTGTCTCGAGTCTAGCGCTTGTTTATGAGGAACTACTCTCATTAAATTTGTCACATCGAGCGTAAGCAATTTCAACAGAGAATGATAAAGATTCGCTGAGCTCACGGGTATACCAGCATGAAAACAAAGCCTAGACTCAACTTTGCTCTGACGTTTTTTCCTACAAATCATAAAGCAATTAACCTTTATTTAACACTTCATGGACTGACAACTACAGATTTACTTTGTATTCATAATAACGCTGTCTGAGCATTATAAATATGTTATACAACGTCTGTAGTCTTACATTCATCTGATTCTTAATGTATCCTACATCAGTTTACGTTTGTTTAATATTATATAAAGCTACGAAATTAAACACAACTCTTATAAACATATAATATTCTTTCCTAAAGGTCGTTTTAAGTGTGTGGTTTTCTGTTGCTGCTAATTATCTGTTTATTTTTGTTTACAGTCGCAATAACTATGAGTATTTCAAGTGTAAAATTTCAAGAGATACGTTCTTAAAAAGACCAACTGTCTTCTTGATCTAACCAGAAACCTTCAGGTTTGGTATAACTTTTTTTTTGTTGTTGAGCACACAGTTATACAATGGGTTATTTGTGCCTTGCTCGCAACAGGTATCTAAACCTAATTTTTAGCAAAGTAAGTCCAACTTCTTACCGCTGAGCCACTGGGGAGGTCTATATGAGTAGAACACAACCAAGATACAAAGTATGTATGAACTAATACGTTACTTACAGGATACGACTCCGGTTGGAGACAATCCTCTGCCACAGAATCGATCACCAACGTTTCCTAAGCCTTCACTTCCTGTTGACCCGGTAGGGATAAGCAGATACGCTAATCTGCAACAATGGGGTCCTGTAGCTGGTTTACTGTGGGGACCAATATCAAATCCTCCTCGTTCTCCTTCACTGTACTGTAAGATTTGAAAATATGTTATCACAAAATCTAAATTAAATGAGCTAAGAGTTTATGTTACTGTTACAAGTGATATATTTTTTTGTTTGAAACGTTAAAACTTTTATTTCCTAATGAATTTTCTCCAGTTGACTATTCACAAAGTACTAATATGGATACGTAATTTGTTTCATATTGTATATACAACATTGCTGAAAGAGTACAAAGGCGGTTCCTTTGTTGATATAAATGAATATCCTGTGGTGCATTATTCAAGAAAATTATCGTCCATGAACCACCAAATCAATATTGTTTGTTCTTTTAAAGTTAAAAAAGAGATACTGATTGTAATCAACTTTTAGCTTATATTTAAAATAGAGGAATCAAAATTTAAGAAATATTTAATTTCTGCATCAGCAAGACTACTAAATACAGCTTCACTAGACAGATATTGAAAAATGATATTGAACTGATATCTGTTTCTAACAATGTTGCCATTGTTCAGCGTTACTTGTTAAACATAACCATATTCTAGTCAAAACTATATGTTCATTACCAAATCTCATCAACGTTGGAATAGACCTCCATCTCTCACGTTCAAGTATATTTCTGACTCATTTGATGTTGGAAAACCTTTCACTTCTACGTACAAGTATACCGAGGACTCATCTATTGTTGGAACAAACTTCTACTTCTCACTTACAAGTATATCAAGGACTCATCTAATGTTGAAACAAACTTCTACTTCTCACTTACAAATACTACAAGAATTTATCTAATGTTGGAACAAACTTTATTTTTTCATGTATAAAAATACTAAGGAGTCGTCTAGTGTTGAAACAAACTTCTATCTCTAGATACAAATATACCAATCTTGTGTGCATAGCTTAGTGAGATATGTGCAACTTGTTAACAATCACTTTCTGAGAGGTGAGAGAAGGAAAGGCTTTGTACAACCTGTGCTTTTAACTTTGCGGTTAGTAGTGTTCTCTGTGTGTTGGTAAAACAATAATTAAGGAGTTTTATATTCTCTTATGAACGTATACTGATCTTTCCATTCAAGACTATTCAATGGTCTTTCAATCTGATGTGTCTCGAATGTTGCATCTGTATAAATGTACTTATTCCCGTCCCACTAGACATGCAACTTAGCCGTGGGGGTGTTATAATATCCTATTATTCACTGGTAAGAGTAGCCCAAAAGGTGGCGGTGGGTGGTAATAACTAGCTACCTTCCCTATAGTCGTTCGCTATTAAATTAGAGACAGCTAGCGCAAGTAGCCCTCGTGTAGCTTTGTGCGAAATTCAAAATCTAACAAACAAATATACTTTGTTAGCAAAACCTGTGAGATATTTTACAGATGTTAATTGAATATGTAGACTCAAAATGTTTTGCCACGGCTGGTGTATGCAAATCTATCTGTTACAATACGTTTACCTCCTTGTACAAGTTAAGCTATCAGGCTGTTGAATATGAAATGTCGAACTTTCATGTGGAAATGTGAAACTCGATTTTTAATGGCTGAAAAGGAAGTATTATCATAAATTTGTCAGAATAATATAGAATATTGTCTGGTTCATTTCAACTCACTTTATTTTTCTGATTTCAGAAACTAAGTCACGTTTAAGTTGATTTTCGTTACCATGGATAAAATTGACATCCATGTAATTTTCTTGTACGAGTTCAAGCTTGGTCACAATGTTGCGACAGCAGCTTGTGATATCAATCACGCATTTGGTGATAGCACACCTAATGAGCACACAGCACAGCGTTGGTTCAGGAGATTTTGCTCTGGTAACACAAGCCTTGAAATTGAGCCTCGAGGCCGCCCTCGGACATCGATTAATGAGAAAGATTTTAAGGCCTTAGTTGAATCAGATACCTGCCAAACCGTGACAGAACTTGTCGACAAACTTGATGTTCATTATTCTAAAGTTTTCCGTCACCTTGAAGTTATTGGTAAAGTGAAAAACTCTATAAATGGGTACCTCACGAATTGACTGAAAAAAAAAATCAAACAAGACGAGCTGACTCCTTACTAGCAAAAAAAACGACACATTTCTCCATGGAATTGTCACCTGTGATAAAAAATGGATTATTTATGACAATTAACGACGATCCGGTCAGTGACCTTCCTACAAAGAAGCACCAAAATCGGTTCTTTACCCTAAGAAGCATATTGTCAGTGTTTAGTGATCGTCAGCAGGTGTGATTCGTTATTCATTATTAAACTCAAAAGAAACAATCACAGCAGAGAAATGTTGTTGACAATTTGAAATTATTCATCAAAAGTTGTCAAGAAAACATCCAACAATAGTCAATTACTGTGAACCCATACCACTACATGGCAATGCTTAACCTCATGTCTCACGCGTTACTGTTTAAAACCTAAAGGAACTTCATTACAAAACTTCACCTTATCCATCATATTCACCAAATCTTTCCCCTACAGATTATCGCTTTTTAAATATTTGGACATTTTTAAAGAAAAAAACAAACCAAAGGCCAATTGAAGATGCCTTCGAAGACTTCATTACTTCAAAGAACTTTCAATTCCTTAAAAATGGTATTTATAAACCTACAATTTATTGGCAGGAGTGTATTGAGTGCAAAGAAGCTTATTTTGATTAAATAAATTAACAACAGAAAGATGAACTTGTTTCATATTTTACTTTAAAAATCCAACACTTCATATGCAACAGCCTGACATCACAGTATACTCACAGAGATGGAACAGAATCCAAGTTCACGTCGAATACACATCGTATAGGACAGATCGTTCAGAAAATGGATACCGGTTGGCTGCGGGCTATAGTTGAAGCTTTTATTACGTTAGAACTACCAGTGAAATACTGTAAACATCCAAAAGGTGCTATAAAGAAAAAACATTTACCTTCATGCTTATATATTGAATTACTTAATAGAAATAAATAAAAAACAATGTGTTTTTAGACAAAAACACCTTTTAAAAATTAAGTGGAATGGGCATAAATTATTCAATGTTGCAATTAATGTTTAAAAGGCAGAAAATTTAAAAATATAATTCAAAATTTAAACAAATATTTTACTAAACTTTTACTGGAAAAGTATAATATTCATAAGTCTATTTGTTTATTATTGAGCAGAAAGCCACACAATGAGCTATCTGTGCTGTGTTAATGGTGGGCAAAACACGGGTAGCCTCTTGTATTGCTTTGTGCTTAACAAAAATAAAGGCCCGGAATGTCCAGGTGGGTTAAGGCATTCGACTCGTAATCTGAGGGTCGCGGGTTCGAATCTCCGTCGCACTAAACATTCTTGCCCTATTAGTCGTGGGGGCGTTATAATGTCACAGTCAATTCCACTATTCGTTGGTAAAAGAGTAGCCCAAGAGTTGGCGGTGGGTGGTGATGGCTAGCAGATAGCCCTCATGTAGCTTTGCACGAAATGTATAAAACAAAACAAAGAAACAAAAACAAAACAAGCAAACATTTCCCCTCATTAATGGTTTACGGAGTATAAAGCAGTTCCAGTACTCTGGCTTACTCCTATAATTATTATTAAATAATAATAAAAAATAATAATTCCATTCGCCTTAGGCTTCTACTCGAATAGCTAATAAAACATGAAAATAACTACAATCCTGTATTTTGTGTTTTTTTTAATTGTGTCCTCTTTAGTTTGTTCTTTTAAATCAAAGACACTTTAGACTAACTGCTGTGTCCACCGCGGAGAACAAAATTGCTGCTTTTTAGAGTTGTAATTTCATAAGGTGTCCCAACTGGGACGCTTTTTACAGAAAATTATTCAAATAAGAGGAAGTGATAATTACACTTACAAGTTTGTTTTTATCAAATGGTAGTTTAGAAAACTAACAGCTTACCACTTGCCGGAGATCCACATGGTATCTGTAAAATCTGAATTGCCCACTTCCTGGAGAAGTGAATGGGAGATATTTGAACATTTAAAACTGCTTGCTTGCTCAAGGCTACATCCACGTACACTGTCAGTGAAAACACTTTGGGTGAATACCATACTATAACTTATCTCGTCGTAAATGCTACAATAAGAAACTTTAAATTGTATATCTAATACAAGTTTATTGTTTTACCAAATTAAAATTGTAAATAAAGAAACAAATATAATCATATCCGCTTGTTTGTTTTAGGTTAATTTTGTTTGTTTTGAATTTCGCGCAAAGCTACACGAAGGTTATCTGCGCTAGCCATACCTAATTTAGCTGTGTAAGACTAGAGTGAAGGCAACTAGTTATAATCACCCACCGTCAATTCTTGGGCTACGCTTTTATCAACGAATAGTGGGATTGACCGCACATTATAAAGCCCATACGGCTGAATGGGCGAGCATGTTTAGTGTGACCGAGATTCGAACCCGTTACCCTCAGATTACTAGTCGAGTGCCTTAATCACCTGGCCATGCTGGGCCTTTAGAAGAGTGGCGTTTATTTAGCCATACCTTATAATCCTTACCAATAGATACAATAGAACATACAGCAAGACGTATGTAATATAGAATAGTTGCGTTTATTTAACTAGTCCTTATAATTCTTGCTGTGTTTTTCGGATTTATCTCCAAAATGCAGATAAAACTTTCTTTTAATCTCTCAGCAGTGACTCTGGACACGTCATCTAAACATTTAACATATTTTCCAGAACTGTTTACAAACAATAGAAAAACTTAGATTCCATCTCTTCACCAGCGACTGGGCCCCGCATGGCCAGGTGGGTTAAGGCGTTTGACTCGTAATCTGAGGATCATGGGTTCGAATCCCCGTCGCACAAAACATGTTCGCCCTTTCAGCTGTGAGAGCGTTATATTGTGAGGGTCAATCCCATTATTCGTTGGTAAAACAGTAGCTCAAGAGTTGGCGGTGGGTGGTGATGGCTAGCTGCATTCCCTCTAGTCTTACACTGCTAAATTAGGAACAACTAGCACAGATAGCCCTCTAGTAGCTTTGTGCGAAATTTAAAAAACAAAAAAACATTGAACAGCGACTGTAAGATTGTCAAATAAACAACGTTATTCGGTGTTGTCTCCACACACTAGGGAAATGCTGTTTTCACCTCTGTCAATAGTGACAATAAATAGGTCATTTAAACACCATATTTTCTGGAGTTATCTCTAGACAGTGTAAAAGCTGAAATTTCACTTCTATCAAGCTATTACAAACATATCATATAAGCAGTGTTTTAAGGTGTTATTATCTCAATATTGCCCGGTATTGCCTCCACACAACTAGAAGACACCTGTAGATATGTCTGCTGAACATTTACCATGTTGTCCTGAGTTATCTCCGCACAACGAGAGGACCTCTGTAAATACATCATCTGAACACTTACCATGCTGTCCAGAGTTGTCTCCACACAAAGAAGGAATCTTGCTTCCTCCTCTGTCGGCAACGACTGTAAAAACGTCATCTAAACACTTGCCACTATTTGGACGTTCACTTCTAGGTGGAGCCAAGGTAAAATGGAGGAAATCGATACGCAGCTGGCAAATATTGTAGCCAACATCGACCCTCGTCTGACAATACTCTGGTTCCAGGAATTTTTTAGGAAAACCTGGACTTACGAAAATTGTTCCATTATGGGTAATCTCATCCCCGCAGGTGGCGCTAACTGAATTAAAGAAATTTTTGTTATTAAATACTACACCGAAATTTCATTATAATAAGCTTCAATATATCTCTCGAATTGAGTCGATATAAGAGTAATAGCTTATTCTAATAATCAAAACAAGGACTCATATAGTAAAATCACGAACTGATAATGGTTAAAAGAAATACGTGGCTTCCGTGTTACAGCATGTTGAACAAGATTGGAAAGTAGAAATTATAGTATTAAGATTTAAAATGTATAAAAAGGCAAACTAAAATAACCTTTTAAGTTAAGATACAGTCTGATGTATTATAATAATAAGATTATTGATAAAAATAGTCACTAACTTCAGTTGTTCTTTATATCATTTTTTTGGTGTCACAAAAATTTAAACACACTTTATTGAATGTCATGCGCATATCTATAGTAATTTTCTTCATGTAACCATTTATTTAATAGTGTGTAAATTAAGATGTTTTTATTTGTCTTTCTTTATTTCTTTATCTGATCACAAAACTTATTAAAATACAGAATTAAGACCAAGAAATCGCGCGAAACTCAATGGGTTATATGTAGCTTCTTGATTAGTAAAGCAAGGGATAGGCCCGGCATGGCCAAGCTTGTTAAGGCGTTCGACTCGTAATCCGAGGGTCGCGGGTTCGAATCCTGGTCGCACCAAACATGCTCGCCATCCTAGCCGTGGGGGCGTTATAATGTGACGGTCAATCCCACTATTCATTGGTAAAAGAGTAGCCCAAGAGTTGGCGGTGGGTGGTGATGACTAGCTGCCTTCCCTCTAGTCTTACACTGCTAAATTAGGGACGGCTAACGCAGATAGCTCTTGAGTAGCTTTGCGCGAAATTCAAAAAACAATAAGCAAGGGATAATAATTTTCATAAGATCTTTCATTAAGAAATGATATTAAGTAAAAATAAAACTTTATTCTATTTCTATAAAAAAACGAAACTTAAATTTTTGAAACGGTATAATTACTATATTCCAACAAGATCAGATGGGACAAGACCTCAATACGTTAGATAAAGTAACATCGCCATTTCAGATAGGGCAAGACTTCTGTAATGTGGATACAACAGATCACACAATAAAACTTATGTAATATAGATACAATAGAAACTATAGCAAGACGTATGCAATATAGATACAACAGAACCTACAGCAAGACGTAAGTAATATGAATATACCAGGACATATGTAATATAAATACAACAAAGCATACGGCAAAACTTATTTAATATGGATAAAACATAACATACAATAAGGCGTATGTAATATGGATAAAACGTAACATTCAGCAGGACGTATGTAATATGGATAAGACGTAACATAGAACAGGACGTATGTAATAAAATACCAATGTATTTCAGGTACAGTGGGAACACGAAATTTAGATCATGCGAGACTACAATACCTTAGATAAGGTAAAATAATATTACAGGTACAGTAATATATCTAAAACTCGGATACAGAAAAACCACTGTATTCTGCATACAGCGGTATCTACAATGTATTCAAATACAACTGGTTTACTACATTCTAGATAGAACATAAAGTCACTGCTATTCACATAAAATAATACCACTACATTGTTAGTATTAGTACATTATAGATAGAGTGTATTACACTAAATGTATGGTCTCCACGTCTTTAAAGCGAAAAGCATATGGCACCATTCGGGTTTTCCTGGTCCTGCTGTATCTAGTACTTAATAATTTTACCTTATCTAGAAGGCAATGCAATAGGTATATATTGCTTTTGTTGTATCCAAAGCATAATGTATGTGGAATTTAGAAAACTATGTATTTGGAATATAATAGTCTTTCGGTGTGTGGTGTATAATCATTCTTTAATCTTTAAAGACATATGGGGAAACAGTCATCTTAAATGTACTAATACGTAACATTGTTTGTATAAACGTGCATATATACTCATGTACAAGCGTTTACAGACAGTATTTGATCTTTCCTACAGCATCAGTACTTAAAGTACCAATTATGTACATTATTCTAAAGTAAACCCAAGGGATAATCTAAATTTAAACATTGGGAAATGAATGTCTCCATCATGATGTCTAAACTCGCTAACATACTAGTAATATAAGTTTTTGAACATGTTAGCATTTGAATTACTCAAACTAAAACTATTTTTTCGATATTTCGTATAGAGCGAAGTTTAAACACAAACTGTTTAAAAAAAACACTTAAGTTTTATCATTTTTATACCCGTTTCTTCTTATATCGCAGTCCTTCTAATATACAGATCATTTAGTTCATAAAACAACAGTCCATACTGGACCAAAAGTTAAGATTTGTGATCGAACTTAAATGAAGTGTTGTTTTTTATATCTTACGTCGTCTGTACATATGCATGAAGTAACTGTTTTATAAAACGACTGTATGAGTTAGAAGGTACTAAACAACTCCAGTTGAAGCGCGCCTATTCTCAGGTGGAATAATTTATTCCTTGTTGATCTGTATATAAAAAATGAAGTTATCTGTAAAATTCGACGAAACTGTCGAAATCATGTGGGGTTTGTTTTTTTCTAACCTCAGGGCTTAAAGAACTGTTTTCTATTTGTATGTAAGATTGCGTACTGTGATTAATGCATTGTAGTAATAAACATAGCAAGGAATGTAGCGAGCTGTGACAAGCATATTATAGCTTTAAGCGATCAAAAATTATACAACCAATTTTTTAACAGCCTCCCAAACTATGAATTATTGTCTTCGAGAAACAAAAATAAAATCCATAGAATTTACATTTGAGGTTTTTAAAAAAATCTAAAAATATGTAATGTTTTAGTTTAATGTTTTAAATTTGAAATATCTTCTGACTTTAGGGTTTTTTTTAAACAAAGACATATTGGGCTGTCAGTTGTATTCACCAAAAAATGAAATAGAAGCCCTTGTTTTAGCGTTATTATACCGTAAACTTACTGTTGTCCTACCGGCAGACATCAAGTTTAATCGCATTCATCTGATAGAAATCAGTTTCTAAAAGTGAATTTGTAAAATATTTCATATCTCAAAATAAGGTTATACTTGATTTTTTGTTTCTTTGATTTTTCTTCAGGAAAGTTTGCTTGTAGTTAAACTGAAAATTACAACGTGCCCAACACAAGTATCGAACTTAGTTTTTTAGCATTATAAGCCCGCGGTCTTACCGCTGAATCACTGGAGATTTCGCCAGTAAAATAATTTGAAAGTGTTTAATGTTTTAGAAATATTCGGAATAACGCACGTGGTTATATGGTCATGTTTCTATCGATATATTTATGCACTTATATGTAGATTAATGTTTGTATCAACTTCATTGATCAAATCCACTAATTTTCTTTCTAAGGATCATTTAGAACTTCGAAAATTAGCGAATACCAAAATCCTTAGCTAATACTTTATGTCAGAATTACACGAATTTTTACATTTACGATTGGGTTGTTGTTTTTTTCACATTCCTCTTTATTTGCCTCTTACGGATATCAAATGAGAGAAGTAAAAAAAGTCCTAAATTCCGTCTCGTACAAGTCACTTCCCGTGTGAGATCCGAACATGATCTAGTGCTAAATGTATCAAATTGTAAACCAAAATGTCTCGTGTTCGAGGCATGATACATTTTCAACTATACTTACATTATGAAAGCTAAAATCAAACTCACTGTTCGGTTAAGAACAGCCGTTTTAGAAGAGGTTTATTTGCTTGGTTTGGCGTTTTATGACGCAAAGCATCTAGGCTATCTGTTCCTTTAGGAGAGGAAGGCTGCCGATTTGTTGCCTTCCCTCTGATAGAGACACGAAACATTTTTGTATATTTGTTGAAGTTAAATTTTTAATATACTTACAGGTACAACATTTAAATCCATGAATCACGCTTCGTTCTCTCCTACAGTCTCCGCTCACTTGACCACCTTGTTCAAGGCAGTAGTTGGTTGTTGTACAGATTCCAGATCCGTTCAGGTCAGAAATACACTTAACGTTTTCCAACTTCAGTGATTTCTTTTTAAAATCGTTATGACCCAAAATGGAAAGATATTTATCCAGACCAAATACTGAAACAAGCAAAGAAAAAGGAAATTACCGTCTTTATTAAATCATTATAAGTTAATTAAAAAGTTATTCAGAAGAGTTTCACACGTTCAGCTTGTCTTCTTCCTTACAGAGACTACTGGGAAGATATGTATCAGTGTAGGAATTCTGAGTGACTTCATAAGGATGGATTTATAGTCCAAGCTTAAATGATGTAACTCTTTTATCATCTACTCCTGAATGTTAATCTTGTAAATTCTAAAAAAAAAATTCATCAGTATTTTCTTGAGTGAAACCGACCTGATCTTCTTAATGAATGACATATATTTATTTTTGTGGACGAAAATATATCATTTATTAAGATCAGTAAACCATGTATGGTTTGTCAACTAGATTTTAGCGAATTACTAAGTAAACGAATAAAGGTGTAAAACAATTTGGCATCTTGACTCAGCTGCTTAAAATCTCAGTACACTTTAAGTGGACTAAATAGTTTAGTTTGTATGTATTTTAACCTGTGGTATTAAATTAAATATTTCTAGGAAAAATTAATTCATAATTATTTTCATAAATCTACGTATATTTCCACACAAACACACATGAAATTAACAAGTTAAACTACTCACATCTTGATAGAAATCCAAATCTACCAACAGGTCTCGTATTTCGATAGTTTTCACTCACCACTTCTGCCAAACACACCAGTGCTGTTAACACGATGAAAGTTACTTTCTACCAACAGAGAAATATTAAACATCACTGTTTTATATACGTATATTAGAATTCGTAATTTAACTTTCTAAAGCATAAATAATCATATTCGGTTTCCAGTACTACAGAAAATTGGGATTTACATTTATTTCAGTATTTCGTTAATTCTGTTATTTTTGTTGTTAATAGTTGTTAATCATCAAATGGAAGCTAAGTTTGGACTGTACGTAGAGGATTTTGTGTAACAGAATGAAACAGCTCAAACTCTAACAAGGATGTATTCTAAATATGTTCTGAATTAATCATTTTGTTTTTCCGTAAACTGAAATGGCAGTGTCTGACATATGCATTCGTCTAATAATTGATGCATGAAGAACTGATCCATTATGTAAAAACTCAATATTCTAATTTATTGTTACATATTTTCAATTTGTTATTGTGCTGAATATACTTTACTGTTTTCATGGCAGAAGTTTGCTCAACTTACCACATATGCCAATATAGTGTTTCGTCAATACTGTATTTCTTGTGTTTTCTGAATTTAGGGTTAAGGTTTATTTTTGAGACAATTTATCAACCACTGTTAAAGGATTGTAGTAATAACAATAAAAACTAAGTGTGAGAGACTCGAGTTTCACTTGGTATCAAGAATAAGAGATCAAGTTTTTACTTGGTTTCACAATAGATAAGTGAATAAGGGATTCAGTGTTTAATTGACATAACAATAGCTAACTAAATAAGAGATCCAGTTCTTACTTGGTATCACAACAGATAATTGAATAAAGGAACTAGTTTTTACTTAAGATAACAATAGATAACTAAATAAGGGATCCAGTTTTATTTAGCATCATAACATATAACTGAATAAGAGGTCCTAGTTTTTACTTGGCACCACAATAAATAACCAAACTGCCATTTAAAGACTTCGCATCATTTGAAATACCTCATATAGATGGCATATCGTGTATACATTTGGGTTTGCGAGATTACGACATAAGAAAAAATTGTAAGATCAATAGAGAGGTACAAAAGTTGATGTAATAAATAGATTGTAGATGCTTAAATAAAATATCAGTGGAATTCCTACCTGAAAGTTAAAAATGAGGGAACAGTGTTGATCTATTTTTCTGTAGATTCATTGATTCTACAATATAGTTAAGCTTTGTTACTGAATAAAAAAGCGAAACATTTTGCCAATGGTGACGTAACACCACGAGATAATAATCAACTGCCACCTATAAAACCCGACGAGGTCTTATACACATTTGAAGAGTGACGTCCATGTTAAATCTAACTCCATCAAGAAAAATTCTCCGTCAAAAATAACTACTGAAGTAAGTGAAGCGATTATCTAATGAAGATGCTTTCAATAAAAATAATAGTTCTGTTTCTTAGAGATGTTCCCTTAAACAACAGCTCTGTAGATACGTTCATTAAGATCGTTTTAACTTTTACTCGTTTACTCTTTAATAAAGGCCTGACATGACAAGATGGTTAAGGTAGTCGATTCGTAATCCGAGGGTTGTGAGTTTGAACCCCCGTCACACCAAACATGCTCGCCCTTTCAGCCGTGAGGGCGTTATAAAGTTACGATCAATCCCACTATTCGTTAGCAAAAGATTAGCCCACGACTTGTCGGTGGGTGATGATGGCTAGCTGTTTTCCCTCTGGTCTTACACTGCTAAATGCGCAAATAGCCCTTGTGTAGACAAAAAAACGCTATCAAACTTTGAACCATTACACATCTTTGTGTAATATAACTGCATAATGTTAAAAATTCGCCTTCGCATTAAATATATTGTAAACTGGGTTCGCAATACCTGTGACAAATGTCTCTTAGAGAGAAAGAAATGATACAAAAGTAATTAAACTACACATATGTTTTATTATATCCTAATTTTTTAAAGTTTTAATAATTAATAAAATTGTTTATTAATATCATGTGTAACAGTCGCTTTATCATCTGTTTGTAGAACTTAATTTATTACATAGGTTGTTGTTTACTGTTACAAATTACATAACTGTTTAATATTAAAACAATAGAAACATGAGAAATATACAACGAATATAATATATCTATTACATAATTATATAACGTATTTATCTTTCTAAGCCACATTTTTGTTTAGTTTCTAAGTTATCTTTCTACTTGGACTTAAATCAGTTGTCTTCTTTATTCCTAAATGAAACTAACGTAATAAAAGAGTGCAAAAACCCACCTTTTCCACAATAACCATATTTTCCTTCTCGTGTATTGCACTTTACTGAATTTTCAAGGTTCTCCTGCGAGCCTCACTTTCCTTACACTTGTTCGTAACATTAAGCCATCGTGAACACTGGCTTTTGATTGGACATTTCCCAGGCAGTGTTTGTTCACCAAGTTTAAATTGTTTCAAAGATTCTCGTAGTGTAATGCTACGAGAGGCCTATGGAAACACAATGAAAAGCTGTTCTTGAACTTGATTGGTAGTCCTTACTATTACATCGCTGGTACTCTAAGACAGGTTTAGCTACAATTGGTATGCACATGCATAAGCATAAAAAGTCATTAATTTCTAATTCAGTACACATAAAGCAGATAAACGAAAACAACGATGAAGCTGATATCTAATACTTATTGTATAGATATACAATATAAATATATTATTTTAAAATATAATGGTTTTACGTTGTGCTAAAATATAATTATCTTACATTTCGGACGTTGCTCAGTAATTGAATCGATTTTGCAGAAAACATCCTACACGTTGCTATTCCTTCTCAGAGACAGGTTAAACCAATATATTTTAAACAGGTAATAAGATAATGAAGACATACTGTTCTTCATGTCATAAAACATTTTAATGCAAAAAAAACAAAAGACAATATTTTTTATTCATTTTTTAGACTAAACTAGAGTTTGTTTGCTGAATTTCACGTAAATCTACTCCAGAATTATCTGCACTAGCGTTTATAATATAAAAGTAATAAACTAAAAGGAAGGCAGTTAGTCAATACCTTTAACTACCAACTCTTAAGCTATTCTTTAATGACGCAAAGTGGAATTGGCTGTAAATATATAACGCCCACGAAGCTAAAAGGGTGAGCATATTTGGTAATGGTATTCGAACACACGATCCATTTAGCGAGTTTAGCACCTTAATTACCAGACCATGCCAGCTAGCTCTAAATATGTTAGTCAAGATTCAACTACAAACCAAATATAATGCTACGTCAGCTTCCTGATATTCTAGTTATTACTATGGACCAATATCTGTCTGAGTATATAGCTCCCTTAATAGGAAAGTTTTTTTCAATCCCCATAAATATATTAAAAAAATAAAATACATTCTAAAGTGAAACGCACTCACATATGAACTTTTAAATGTTTTGTTTGATCCGATAAAACGTAAGTATTTATATTTTGTTTAAAATAATTTTATAGTGTATTATATTCAAACTTTCGAAAACACTAATGTTGCGAGACGCATAAAGAAAGACAACAACGTTGGAAGAGTTCCATACGTGATGTTTTCACATGTAACTCGATAATGCAAGTTGAACAATAGAGCCTATTATTTTTACAATCTAAACACGTTATATCTTCGAGCAATGTTAGCACGATAAGCTCCAGAACATATGAAATACCATTTCTTTCATATAAGTCAAGGGTTCAATTACCCTCTTTGGGTTCAGCAGATAACCCGATGTGGCTTTGTGTAAAAAAACACGCTATTTTGACCCAGCTAGTACAGTGGTAAGTCTACGGATTTATAACGCTAAAATCAGGGGTTCGGTTCCCCTCGGTGGGCTCAGCAAATAGCCTAATGTAGCTTTGCTGAAAGAAAACACACACAAACTCTTTTAAAAAATATGTAGTGGTACTTTTTAACATGCCAAACTGCAAGCTAGTCTACACTAAATGGATAAGTGAAGTAGATTCTTTTAATAACTGTATGTCGATCAGTTATAACTATATGTTGATTAGTGATAACTGGCTTGTGATTAGGGTTAACTCTATGCTACTCAGCTTCAAAGTACTTTTTAACCAAAACCAGCTACGTGTGGAAGTCGTAATGACTATTACATCTGTCAGTTATACCATCTTTATAATTGTGGTTGGGAGGTACCATCCCATCAGGAAGTAAACAAACAGTTCAATATTGTCATATTGACAATATTAATTGTCATCAACGAGTCACACTTCAAGATTAATATTGTTTTGCTTTGTTACCTTTCATCCTGACTGAGAAAACAAGTAGAATTTATCAGTTATATGAGACTGGTTTCAAATCAACTTATTTTCCTGAAGATAACGTAGCCTTAAACAAAAGCAGGGAAGGTTACGTTAAAGGTTCATCACCGTGTTTCTCACGAAAAACACGAAAATCATACCCACTTTAGCTGATAGTTTTCTTTTTATAATTGAAACATATTTATTTTCGTGTCAACTTTGACAAGCAATATTCGGAAACAAACTCATGGATAGATTTTCTAATTATTTTGTTTCGTTTTATTGTTTATATATATATGTGTGTGTATATTTTCAAAAGCAGTATGTGGATTAGCAAACACATAATCAAATATTATGTATTGCCTGACTTAAAACCACTAACGAAAACAAGGCTGTCGTTATTTCGTGCTTAACATACTTAAGTGTTCAAGTTATTTTGATTTGAACAAATTTACGAAAAATCAAAATCATTTTAAAGGAAGTTTAGAATGAACAAAAAGATTTGTTTTGCGTTGCAAATATCCCTGCTGGGATTCGTAGACGATTGAATGATGGATAAGAATCAATTTTTTAGGTAGAAGGAGAGATATGATAGCATATACAATTATATATATGTATATACATACACACACACATTGCACAGAAATCGACAGAAGTATATGGAAATCTCTTGTTACAAACGTTACAGCTTTGTTTACTTATTTCTCAATAGGTCCAGCAAATGCTTCTATTATTTCAGGGTCGTTAACCCTTGTGTTCGTGGTAAGAAATGTGCTTATTGTGTGTTCACTGTACGTTTCAAACTAGCCTGAATCATGTCGCACCAGGTGAAACAACCGAGGTCACGAAGTGGGAGTTGGTAACAGAATGGCTTTAAACTTTTCGTCATTGCATTTCTTATCGTAAAATTAAAATTCAATCTCCATCGAATTTTCGATATCAGGATATGCCGTACATACGTTTGTACAGGATACATTATAACAAAAAGCATCTATAGCCTAAATCTAACATTTACAACGACTCAGCGGCAAGTCTGAAATCTTATAACGTTCAAAATTTGGTTTTGATACCGCAATAGCTCATCGTGTGATTTTACGCGTAGTAACAAACAATTTCATTGAACTAAACTTGCCAGATTTTATGAAATAAAATATATAGCTGAATTATTTTAAGTGGTTTCTCTTAAATCGAAATTTTTAAAATCTGTTATTTGATGAGGAACAATCTGCAGGATGATAAAAATAAGAAAAATAAATACCCATGAAATCACAAAACATAAAATGTGGAACTCAAAACTTGGGACCCTCACATGAACCTAATCCATCTAAACCCTGCGAAGTTTTGTTTGTTTGTTTTGGAATTTCGCACAAAGCTACTCGAGGGCTATCTGTGCTAGCCGTCCCTAATTTAGTAGTGTAAGACTAGAGGGAAGGCAGCTAGTCATCACCACCCACCGCCAACTCTTGGGCTACTCTTTTACCAACGAATAGTGGGATTGACCGTCACATTATACACCCCCACGGCTGGGAGGGCGAGCATGTTTAGCGCGACGCGGGCACGAACCTGCGACCCTCGGATTACGAGTCGCACGCCTTACGCGCTTGGCCATGCCAGACCATGTCCTGTGAAGTAGTTACTTGGACATACAATAAACGATAATATTACATTTATGTAAATGTGACTTAAGATATTATTTTTATTATTTATAAGAGGGGGTGTTATTCATCCTGCAGTATGCTTTTGATGTTTTAAGTTATTATCATACAAAATAATTACGTGATAATTTGAGTTTAAGACGAATAGGATGAAAGCAGTATCGGATTTTATTTTAGGTGTAAATACAAAGTGCTAAAAGTGCAATGTTTGTTTGTTTTGAATTTCGCGCAAAGCTACTCAAAGAATATCTGCGCTAGCCGTCTCCCATTTAGCAGTGTAAGACTGCTAGTCATCACCACCCACAGCCAACTCTTGGGCTACTCTTTTACCAACAAGCACGTTTGGTGTGACGGGCATCCGAATCTTCGGATGCGAACTTCGGATTACGAGTCGACAGACTTAACCCACCTGGCCATGCTGGGCCCAAAAGAATAACAATTAAGGTTTGATATAGTAAGTAGCATGGAATTAATTCTTTGGAGGCAGAATTCGGACTTTCTGGACAAGGTAGGGATGCCTAAAGAAGAGTTAAGGTCTACGTTGAAACAACAGTCGATTGGAATCGATTGTAATAATTAGGAACATTATGGGACTTAGGAATTTTCTTAAGTGTTAAATATTACTGAGTTAAACCAATAGATAGCGCTAATGCATTAATACGTATCTTAAGTTCAACAATACATGAAGCATCCCATTGTAACTGAATTATATTGAAACGATTTAGTAATAAACATTTCAACTTAAGATGTGAATTACCAAAATGGTAATTTACCAGGTTGGTAGGGTGCTTGACTGAGGGTCCTGAGTTCGAAATCCCGTTATATCAAACATGCTCGCCCTTTCAGTCGTGGGGGCATTATAATGTGCGGTTAATCCCACTATTCGATGATAAAAGAGTAGCCAATGAGTTTGTGGTAGGTGGTCATACACTGTTAAATTAGGGATGGCTAGGGCAGATAGCCTTCGGATAGCTTTGCGCGAAATTAAAAAGAAACAACAGCAAACAAATAAATGTATAAAGTGCACACTAGTATATATATATATATATACGTGTGTGCGCGTTTATCTGTAGTTATTAGATTATTCAGACTTCCTTTTGCAACCTCTTTATGCCTGAACATCACGCGAAATCCTAAGATAGTTCACACTGGTAAAATAAGAAACGTTATTTGGAAACTAACACTGTAAAACTTAATAGCGGTGAGTAACAAACTTTGTGGAATACAGTGGTCAGCCAGTCTTTTGTAAAATACGTTGGTAACTTCTTCATATGTTGTTGTTTTTTAACCATTGAAATATAGTTTCCTGTCTTAACAATTTGAACGGAGAGTGCACTTATAAAATAACGCGACTAAGTTACTCTATTACTAGAATCGACAATTGACAAGTCGTCATGTTAGTGTGAAGTCAAAACCGTCTTGATAAGTATCGTTGCTTATCTTTGATTCTTCTGACAAAAACCAAGTCATTGGGAAATGTTAAGTTCATCACAACCATAAATTAACATTCAAATCTTTGTGCTCACAAGAACCAAGTCATGAAATTTTATTTTTATTGTAACTCTCTGCTGAGAACAGCATTTTTGGTTATACAAGACTTATCGGAATAGCTCAGGTAAACAAATCAAATTTATTATTACATATTTATCTTGGTAGTAATTTCAACTTAAGATCACGCGGAGTTTACTGAAAACATAGGGAAACAACCGGATACGTTGAGAAAAAAATGTTTTCTTCATCCTGTACGCGATAGCAAACTAGGACTATATCCAAAAATTAATGAATTTTGAGCATAAGTAAGTTTTGAATTGACTGAAATGTGATTGGAAGTAAGTAAGTCAAAAACGTTTGTTCGTTATTTTTGTTGTATTTTTTTTTAGTGGGGAAAATAACTTACTCAAAATGGAAACCAACTGTTCTTATTTGACTGGATCGGCATGGTCAAGCGTGTTAATGCGTTCGACTCGTTATTCGAGGTTTGCGGGTTCGAATCCCGGTCGCACCAAACATTCTTGCTCTTACAGCCGTAGGGGCGTTATAATGTGACGGTCAATCCCACTATTCGTTGATGAAGAGTAGCCCAAGAGTTGGTGGTGGGTGATGATGACTATCTGCCTTCCCTCTGCTAAATTAGGGATGGGTAGCGCAGATAGCCCTCCCTCGTGTAGCTTTGCGCGATATTAAAAAAAAAACAAGCTTAACACGAGTTATTTGCTACTAATACTATGAACTTTAGAACCAATTATTGTTATTATTTATTTTTATTTTAGTGATTAACTTTATTCATCATTCAGTAGAACCGGTGAACCAGAAAGCTTGTCTTTTTTTCCGGAACGGATCAAGTGACCACAGCGTTAACGCAAAGAGACCAGATTATCAATTCCAAGAACTTAGGATTCGAAGTAAAGAGCGGTTATAAATATTTTAAACTAAAACAGGAGTAATACCTTCATTCGAAATCAGGACTTGTATGTGGCACAGCAAATAATGTCCTAGCCAGCTTGATGAGTCCTTGATTTGCAGGATGTGACACTTTCACACAGTGACTCAAACTGAAAAAAATTCACTATAAACACAAAGCATTCAAATAGTTATTCATATGCCAACACTTCTTACTTCCTACTTTGTATAAGTTTTGTCTATTTATCAAAACCGTTGCACAATTTATTGCCAAAATTTTATGTGAAGTATAAAGAAGTGCAAAGGTTACTACGCTAAACAGTTATACTTAAAAAAAACACACACAAAATTTTTTATGCTAAATAAAAATCAGCTTTGAAATTCATAATCCTAATTCATGCGCAAATGATTTTATGTGCAATTTTAAACGTTATTAATGCATGAAAATAATGGGCGAGAAAATCAGTGCATTAATACTTTTGGTGTTATGCAAATATTTTTGGTTTTGTTATTTCTTTGTTTTCTTGTTGTTTTGAATTAAGCACAAAGCTACACGATGGGCTATTTGTGCTCTACCCAGCCCGGCTATCGAAACGCGGGTTTTAGCGTTGTAAGTCCGCAGACATACCGCTGAGCCACTTGGGGGCGTTGTTTTCATCATCGTGTTTCTCATAATTTGTAAACTATACGTTAAGCATTGGTGCTGCCCTCTAGTGTTACCTAATTAAACTACACAATAAGTTATTGCTCTTGTTTGATTCAAAATTTAGTGTAAAGTTGTGCTATACACGCATAATAGTCTCCAGTTTCAAGACTTGAGTACTATAGAAAAAAACAGTTATTCAACAACACACACTGCAAATTCTTTGGTTACTCTTGTCTGCCTAAAAAGATTGATTTGACCGTCATTCTCTGAGTGCAGACACCGTTTACGCAGCAACGGGCCCTAAACCGTAAACCAGTAAATCCATAGTCTGAGTATTCTAACCATATGCTACGTCTGGTTCTGAATTATGGCTCGTAAAAGACAAAATTTGCTTACTTTCATCATAGGCAATAGACATATTTTTTTTTAAATAATGGATGAATTGATATTCTAATACATAATTTCTAAATATAAGATTACTATGGCGATTATATTTTGTATTTTAAAAAATATAAATTTCATCACACGCATCACATAAACAAAGGCTGAATAGATTGGAATATAGATTATTGGTAATAACAATAATCTGCCAAATAAAACTAATGCATATCTTATTGTTATTATCTATTATTTATTTATTAAGCAGACATACGTTTATTCCTCGTTAAAATGAAGCACTTCCTTTACATAATCGAATTATCTAAGCCAGTTTAACATAATTACATATTAGGTCTAATTAATAAATATTAATGTAAGTGGAGCTTGAGTAAATTATTAATAAGCAGTTTTCTTAACTACATTTTCTTCTGCTACTTGATGGATTAAAATACAGAATACGACGTGAAAATGAAAAACCTTTTGTTTGTTTTGAATTTCGCGCAAAGCTACATGGGAGGTATCTCCTCTAGCCGTCCCTAATTTAACAGTGTAAGACTAGAGGGAAGGCAGCTAATCATCACCACCCACCGGCAACTCTTGGGTTACTCTTTTACCAACGAATAGTGGGATTGGTCGTCACATTATAACACACCTATGCCTAAAAGGGCGAGCGTGTTTAGTGCAATAGACTTAGGTTAGGGGTCGAGTGCCGTAATCACCTGGTCATGCCGGATAAAAAAGTACAGGTACATTTTTTACTACTACCAGACCCTTCACGGACACACTTAGTTCTTTGATGCAATAATCTGTCTATTTTGTTAACAAAACTATTAATTTATCTGTTGTTAGACAAACTTACAAAGCTTTGAAGCTTCTTTGAAGTATTGTTATGAACCTCTGAAAGAATTCTTCGATCGCTTGATCTTTAAAAGGATTAATTTCGTGTGCTCAAATATTCTACTCCATCTTCTGGTTAAAAAAAAACAACAACAAAAAACTGGATTATTTCCACGCATTAAACTCAAGATATGAGAACAATTAACCATGTTAGTTAAAGGTGCAAATAACTAAAATAATGAAGCTTCCATTGTACTCAGAACACTTCGTTAAAAAAATGTCTTTCGCTGGAGTGTCAGGCGTTAAGGTTGTGTTATGTTAGCCAACTGTCAATTAGAGGCTTGCTTTTATTTATATTTCATCATAATACATATTATGTTGTTGTTGGGCTTAGAATTCTTCTCTGGAAGGTGACTGTGACTTGTTGACGATAAATTTCCAAAAATCAGCGAAAACACTCACCTTGCTCATTTTCAAAATAAAGTATATATTCAGAACTAGTTAAATATATGTACAACGCTACAGAGATCACAGGCATATCAAAAGCACTGTATAGTTTTCTTATTGTTAAAAGTCCGCTTAGACCAATTCAATTGGTCTAGAATTTCAGTTGACAAGCCTAACTACTTTTCTCTAATTCTATCAAACTCTTATTCTGTTTCTCATTAACTTACAATTTCCGTGAGTTACCACAGTCGCATACTGCCCTTCCAGTAGCTGTTTTCTTTCTTCAAAATATCCTCTCTTCTGCCCCCGAGTAGCACAGCGGAATGTCTGTGGATTAATTCTAAACAAATATTCTGTTCCTTTTGTTAAAGTGCACTCACGCTGATTCAATTACTTAAGATTCACGTTTTGACAGGATAAATTATTATTCTTTTTTTACTGTTAGTTTTACTCTAATATATCTAACGTTAGGCCTGTGTTAATTGTTAGGCCTATTACCTCTACCGTAGTTAACTTCACGCCGAACAGGAGAAAGAAGGGACGTTAAAAATTCAATGTGTTTTAATTATTGCCAACAATATAAACAGGCCATTGCTGACGAAAGTAAATCCTTACATACATTTCAAGTAGCAGGTGATTTTTCAAAACCTAAATACAATACAACACTCGATCATCGAATGAACTACAAAAATATAATTAAGGTCGTCAAATTCTAGAATTAGTTTGTTACATCTTGTGAAATATACAACTTATATCTTATTTAAAAACTTTTTATGATGGAATTTTCGTTAATTTTGTGCAAGTTTACAGAATCCGTCATATGGTTCCTACTAAACACTGATGTCGCATCTGTCGTAGTTTAAAAGACTTTTGAGAAACTTAGGCTTAAAGATAAAGCAACGATCTAAGCGCCCGACAGCGAAAAGTATTGTACACTGTCTCTTCCAGCACACATTTTTTAGCTACGGGCTGTTTCTTAACATCCATGTAATGTAAATTCGAAGTTTCATGACTCACGTCCTGTTATCTTTAGAACGTACTCCGCACATTGGTGTCGTAGGCTACTCGAGGGCTATCTGTGCTAGCCGTCCCTAATTTAGCAGCGTAAGACTAGAGGGAAGGCAGCTAGTCATCACCACCCACCGCCAACTCTTGGGCTACTTTTTTACCAACGAATAGTGGGATTGACCGTCACATTATAACGCCCTCACGGCTGGAAGGGCGAGCATGTTTGGCGCGACTCGGGCGCGAACCCGCGATCCTCAGATTACGAAGCGCACGTCTTACGCGTTTGGCCATGCCAGGCCCACTTGTAGATAAAAATATCTTTGTGAAAACGGCTGGTTTGGGTTGAGAATTTTTTTTTATGTAGAGGAGCGAATAACGAAGAAGGTTGAAACGTTGTTTGCTCCTCTACATAAAAAAAAAATTCTCAACCCAAACCAGCCGTTTTTACATATATATTTTTTCTTCTCTCTGTTTTTTTTTCCCAATTCGAAATTAGGAAAGGTCGGGCACAGTTAGCTCTTTGTGAAAAGAAAATAAAACAAGTTGAAGATTTTACTGTTGTATAATACTAAAATATATACGCACGTTTTCTCTTATATAAATTCTTTTTGAAATTTCTCATTTTTCTCTTTAAAAAAAAAGTATTTTAATTTAAATCACAAATTCAATGTGTAAAATAGAAAGTCATTATTTCAAGGTTTGTTCTCAATCTGGCAAAGGATCAGAAATGCTCTGAATCTTATTTTCCAGGATTTTAAATCTAATATTCTCTGGGGAAATAAATCTACTCTGACGTTATTTACTTCTCTTTAATTTTGTTTTGACAACAACCTAATGAGCAGCGAGTCCCACACAACAGATTATTTGGTATTTCTACATTAGTCTGATGAACTTCTTTTCTGCGGCGTACATAAAACACGAGTGTCAATATATCTATGGATAGACATCTTAAAATGTTAGAAATATTTTGTGAATTAATGCACCTTGGACATTGTTCATATGGTTACATCATATCAGGGACCATCTTGTAAATCAATCAATTTCCTAACAGCTACCATCGATAATCATTAACGTGTAACAACGAATGTGAATAATCAGGTAAACATGGATTCGAAATCAGTAACTCACTGTATGCTAGGATAAAATTTCACTGCTTCTTCGGTAGAGGGTGTTCAATTCATACTGAGTATATACATTCATGTCGTGTTTACGAAAGCTAAAAAATGAAACGCTTCATCTGAAGCGAAAATAAATATAACTATGCATAATCGAGACTTAGATATGTCGTCAAGTTATTAGAAAATGTTGTAATGTTGTTTTCCAATTTCAAACATTACCTTATATTTACACTCGCCCACCACCAGAGGGCTTAGTGTTAAATGCTAGAATTTGAAGCTCAGTAGCTGCTGTGAATATAGCATGAATGGCTATCTAAACAGTTTTTTTTACTTAAGAACATTAAAATAAATATATATTATAAATACATATATATTTATAGAGAAAATTAATACTGATAGAGTTAAGTAAACTCAATTACTTTGAAGAGCAGTCACCTTCCTACAAATATCTGCAGGCAGTGAAAAGTGATATAGATGTGAGACGTTGTCAGCTTTAGCACCCACATCTCGCTCTCCTAATTTCTAATTTTCTTATGTGAGACTAGCGAACTGGAAGTTAAGACTGACAAACGGTGTATCGCCACCGCAATATGGGCCCTACTTTTTCAGTCACCTCCAAAACCATGGATATATTTTATAATCCCACGTTGTAGCTTGTACTCTAGGATACCCTCTTTTTAAAAAAAATTCATGTTAATATGTTTTTGGTTTATGGCTTGAATATTTTATGGAAATAAGGTAATACCATTTGGGGGTAAGTAAGATAAAACTTACCTCTTGAAGTTAGCATTCCTGCTTTCAGTATTGCAGAGGCACTTCTTAACACGACATCAGCAAAGTGATAGTTTACTGTGACTGTTGTGCTTTATATGCAGTAGCTTATTTTAGAATGTACCTTATTTTATTATTCTACTTCGCCCACCAATGGCGCAGCTGTATATCTTCGGGCTTACACCGCTGAAAACCAGGTTTCGGTGCTGTGGTGGGCAGAATACAGATAGCATATTGTTTAGGTTTGTGTTTAATCCTAGACAAAAAAAAATTCTGTTTAATAGAGGCTTGTACTATAAGTTAATTAACACAAGTATTGTGTAATTTCACAGACTTATGTGAGCTATAACATGGTATTTGTAGCTATTTAGACACACAAATGGTAAATGTGGTTTGTTTCAATGTACTGTTGTGTTGCGAAAACACTTTTTATTATTTACTTGTATAATGGATAAAATTCAACACCGAGTTTGTGCATCAGCCGACACATTCGTGTTATGTTTTATTAGTCTACAATGATCATATCATGTTAAACTGAAGTTGTATTGTAGCCATTCAAACGAAGAACGTCCTGCTTCGGTTTTATTTTTTACAGTGAACTGCCAAAATAAACAAAAGAGCTTAATTTATTTTATTTCTCATTAAACAGAATTAAAACAATATCGAAGCAGTTTAAAAATAAAGTTATTATTGGAGAACAGTACATCACCTTGATCTCCATGTGTTGCGTAGTACATAGCTTTGAGCTTAATATCTATAAAAAAATATTATTTAAAAAACAAATCGCTGTGTTATTTTGATAAAAAACTTAACGTTTTTCTTTTTAATAGAAACTTTGTTAATGAATATATTTTGATGAACGAACATTTTACTGAATATCAGAAGTTATTTTTATCTCTTAATGAATAATACAATTAATAAAAATTAAATACTTGATACCAACACATTAAAGATACATGTAGTTTTCAAGTACTTAAGGAGAAGCTTATAATGTTAAAATTATTCTTTAATTATATATTAGGATTAATCACTTTGTTTATATTTACTTTGGCTTAGGATCACGAATTCGTTAGTAGCGCCATCTATAAGGAATAAGTTCTATTTTTATAGAGTTTAGGGTTTGAACTATATGCGCTTTGTTGTTTGTTTTTTGTGTGTTTTTTTAAGAAAGTCCATTTAAGCTTTATTCAAACAGCAACAAAAAACAAAATTCAAGAACTGAATTTTAAATTCAAGTGTTATACAGGATAATTACATTTGATAGTTCACACTACCTGCTTTATCTTAGCATTTATATATTATAAATTTTGTCTGTTTATTAGCAAAAATATACAATACAGTATAACTTCATGCAAGATTCAACATGGCTTCTGTTTTATGATAATTAAATTCCAGTAGTTCAGCGGTAAACTGGAGGGTTTATAAAGCTAAAATTGGGGTTGGGAACCCGCAATGGACACGGAGTAGATTGCTCAATGTGTAGCGCTTAAACACAGAAACAGCAGCACATATAGCCTTTTGTGTAGCTTTATGCTGAATTCCAAAACAATCAATTAGTGAAGACCTTTGAAACTTTAATTAAAAAAGAATTAATAAAAATGGCTGGAGAAACATGGTAGATTAATCAGGTTATATTTTAGAACATTTTGATATACAACCATCGTTGTACATTTAGATTACAACTTTTACGCAACTTTATAAATGAAATCAAAATGATACAATCGCTCGTTTTATATTTTTATGCCACATAATATTATTTAAACAACGGCAAGAAACTGACTCCGAAACATTAATTAACCAAATACATTTTTAACTTTTAAACCATTGTCTTTTGACGATTTGTCTTTTATAACAATAGTTATACATTGTTTGTTGATTGTTCTAGTGATATTTAAAACTTATAAAAGAGTAATGAATTCAAAATATCGTCTTTCACTTGAACACAATATATTGACTTATTACGTTTTAGGCCAGGTGGGTTAAGGCGTTCGACTCGTACTCTGAGAGTCGCGGGCTCGAATCCTCGTCACACCAAACATGCTGACCCTTTCAGCGGTTGGGCGTTATAATGTGCAGTCAATCCCACTATTCGTTGGTAAAAGAGTAGCCCAAGAGTTGGCGGTGGGTGGTGATGACTACCTGCTCTCCCTCGAGTCTTACACTGTTAAATTAGGGACGACTAATGCAGATAGCCGTCGAGTAGCTTTGCGCGAAATTCAAAAACAAACAAACAAAACAATACGTTTTAGGTCACTATACCACTTAGAATCAAAACTGGTTGTTCACCTGTTTGACAAAAAAGTTGCCTATAGTGACTGGCAAGTAAATTCCTCTACTTTAATAATGACTCAACAAGTCAATAAGTTAAACATTTGTTTACATTGGAGCTCGTTCTAATTAACAATTAAGTAAAAATATTCAAAGTGAATAGCAAACAATTGCTATTCTGTATATCACACGTCTTAATTTATAATCTCCAGTATAAATAAAATAAGCTTAACAAAATGGGACAGTACAAATGATAGATTTACCAAGTACAAGCATTTAAATTGCTTTTAGTGTTTTTAAAGTTTTTCATAATAGTTGTTTTTAATATTCCAAACATGAAATATAATATAATATAATACTGAGAAGGTTTTTTTTTTTTTAAATTCACGTATTTGTTAATTTCCTCCGTTCAGAAAATTCACAGGTATTTAAATACGTCAACCAGCACGGTAGCTGAATTTATTCCTTTGAAGTGAAGCACAAAGCTGCACAGTAGACTACCCGTGTTCTCAGCACCATGGATATTGAAACCCGGTTTCTAGAACCGTAAGTCCGCACACGCAACACTGTGCCACAGAGGAGCTGATCACTGAGTGCTTGAACTAGTTTGATAAATAGCTATTAGAATAAGATATTACAACGCTAAAATCAGGGGTTCGATTCCCCTCGATGGACTCAGCAGATAGCTCTATGTGTCTCCGCTGTATGAAAACATACACCAAACCCTTGACCTTTTATTTAGTACCATATGAATGATGTGTTTTAGAGACAGTATTATAAAAATTCAATGATCAGTCTATCATATAATATTTTTAATTTCAGGGATGCAGTAATATAACTGACTGCAAGTTATCGTTACGCTAATTTTTTTTGCTATTTCTTTTTTTAACTATCATATAAAAATTTCATTAGAAAAATTAATAACGATATCACATGAAAGACCGAAAATAATTTTTAATATAAAAACGTTATTTTATTTTATGTTGTCACCAAACCTGGTATACAGTCTTTGTATTCCCGTTGGATGATATTGGGAGTTGAAGGTCACATCCGAACACCGACTCCCCAGTGTTTCTCTCCAGGAGCCCTAAAAGTGCATGCCTAATTTGGTGACAATCAGTCCAGCAATTAGCCAGTTAAAAGTAGACACATTTACACACAGACTTTTTGTCAAATAATGGTTTAGGTACATAAAGAGTCACTTATTAGTCGTTTTGCATATCGGGGAGATTTAGTCTTCTAAACGTAGTCATCACCACTATGTCAGTTCTAAAGTGCGATTGAGAGGTTTCTTTTGTTGTTGTTGTCACCCGCTGATACAGCGATAAGTTTACAGATTTAAACCACTAAAATTAGGGTTTCGATTCCCCTCAGTGGACTCAGCAGATAACCCGATGTGGCTTTGCTAAAATAAAAACAAACAATATTTTTTGTTTTCAAACACAAAACTATACAAACGGCTATCTGTGTTTTATGGATCAAACACCAATTTTTAGCGTTAAAAATCCTTCATGCTTACCGTTAAGCCATCAGGGGATTCAGTTGATAAAAACTAACAGCTCACAACAATGTTCAGTCCCACATTAAATTAATTAATTATTTTCTAAAATGTAATTAAGTGTTAAGTCATGAAATATCTTACGTTAGGCTGCTGATTTAGAAGTAGTTGTCAAGATTTAAAAACTAACGATTGGCTAACATAGTTTTTATGTTAAAATTGATACTTGTTTCTATCGGAACTAGCTCTTAGTGAACAACACGAAACCTGTAATAAAGAGATAAAATCTCTTCTCAGAAGGAAAAATACAGTATGTCATCATAATATCAATCATTGTTGACCTATTGGCTGAATTACTAGGAGTAAAACAGCCGTGGAGTTATGTCAAAGGAATACGTTTACGTTGAACGAAAATACAGTGAAAGTAAACGACTTTAAGAACATGTTTCTTGATCTGTTTTTCTCTTCTTTTTTCCTTTTTTTCTGTACTAGGACAACGATAGAAGTAATTAGTTAGGACATATCAAGTTATGTAGGATTTATACCAGTACTTTCCACTTAATTAACTTCAAGTACACCGCTACGAATTAATGTGCAATATAAAAATTTTAGTTATAACTTCAAGATATTTCTAGAGGGAGAAAACAAAATAGACGAGTGTACAGAAAAGTTAAATAGTAGAGAAGATTACCGAAGTTTGTAAGAAAGTTTATAGAAGATCAAAAAGGTGCAGAGTATACTACAGAAAATCAAAAATATATGGAATAGTAATGAACTTCAGATAGGTGCACAGGAGAGTGCTAAGAAAATCGATAGCATATGTAACAGATTAAATAAAGCCATGGTTTGTTTTGAATTTAGCGGAAAACTACACGAAGGCTATCTGCGCTAGCCGTTCTTAATTTAGCAGTGTAAGACTAAAGGGAAGGCAGCTAGTCACCACCATCCACCGCCAACTTTTGGGGTACTCTTTTACCAATGAACAGCGGGATTGACCATAACTTCTAACGTCTCCTCGGCTGAAAGGGCGAGCATGTTTGATGTAACACGACCCTTGGATTACGAGTCGAGTGCTTTAACCACGTGGCTATGTCGGGTTGTAAAGCCATGGAGATACACAGGAAAGTGTAGAGAAAAATCAAATACGTACACAGTAAAATTTAGAGAAAGTCAAGCAGTTACACAGAAAAGTGTAGAGAAAGTCAAGCAGCTACACAGGAAAGTGTAGAAAAAATCAAATAGCTGCATAAAAAAGTGTAGAGAATGTCAAGCAGCTACACAGGAATGTGTAGAGAAAATCAAATAGTTGCACAAGAAAGTGTAGAAAAAGTCAAGCAGCTACACAGGAAAGTGTAGAGAAAATATAATAGCTGCACAGGAAAGTGTAGAGAAAGTCAAGTAGCTACACAAAAAAGTGTAGAGAAAGTCAAGCAGCTACACAGGAAAGTGTAAAGAAAAATCAAATATGTACACAGTAAAATTTAGAAAAAGTCCAAGGAGCTACACAGAAAAGTGTAGAGAAAATCGAAAAGTTAAAAAAAACGAAAAAATTTAGAAAAAACAAAAATCTACATAAAAAAATATAGAGAAAATCAAAACGTACGCAGGGTAACAGGGAAAATAAAAGAGGCAGTGAAATAAATGTTAAGAAAAAACAGTACAATGTACAAAAATATTGGTTAAAATATGTTTGATGTTAATGTAGATAAAAAACATACATTTATTCACATAAAAAATTCAAACAATATGAAAAATGAACGAGACTTTACAAAAAATGGAAAACTGACAACGAACGGTGGCAGTCATTGGAAAAATCTCTGCAGCTAGTTAGCAAACTCTAGAGCTCTATTTTTCTAAATATACCCATTGCATCGAAACCCAAACTTCCCTCCAACAATGCATTTCAGTCATTCTCTTACGTTTAAAAACAAATACAATGCAACATTTTTTAGGGAAATAACACATGGAATGTCAAAATAGGATTATCAACAACACTGGACAATCATGTTGCATACACGCTCTTATCCATGGCATTGGGTTGAATGCACATTTTTTATTTATTCATCACCATTTTTAGTAAATTTACCATTGATATGTTTCAACGGGATTCTGCTAGTTCATATATAATACAACTGTAAGTACTTAAGAAACACAAAATTAAGAACAAAAGTCTCTATTGAAGAATAAACATGTATAACATAAAATGATGTAGAATGAAAGAGCTAAAATAGCGGCTGGATTAGAAAAGAACGAATAACTTAATAAAAGGCCCGGCATGGGCAGGTGGGTTAAGGTGTTCAACTCGTAATCTGAGGGTCGCGGGTTCGAATCCCGGTCGCACCAAAACATGCTCGCCCTTTCAGCCGTGTGTGCGTTATAATGTTAGGTCAATCCCACTATTCGTTGATGAAAGAGTAGCCCAAGAGTTGGTGATGGGTAATGATGACTAGCTGCCTTCCCTCTTGTCTTATACTGCTAAATTAGGGACGGCTAGCACAGATAGCCCTCGAGTAGCTTTGTGCGAAATTCAAAAAACAAATAAACAAACTTAATAAAAATTGTTATCATCTGTTATCTTACAAGCAGAACTATAAATGGCAAAAAACTGGATATGGCCCGAGTAATTACAAAAATATCGTGACAAAAATACTGACCAAACGAAAACAGGATCTGGAGGATTTGTTTTTTTTCCTTCGAGAGCCAAGTGAGCTTTGTTCATGTCTGATTGTGATCTTGTATTTTCTGTATTTATTCCCGTGTTACTGATAGAGAAATTTAGTGGTTTTATAGTGATAGTTTTACCTCAGATCATTTCCTCTGATATTGTGACCACAAACAAACGCAGGGATGTAACCCTTTCTCCACTAGCTGGCTTTTGTTTAAATCTATAAACTATTTTCCTTACTTCAAATACAGTAAATCACATAACTTACTACTACCAGCGGTACCCGAAGTTGCCTATGTTTAAAAAACCCTACTTTCTCTGTATTCCTATTCTATATTCGATAGGTAAACATATTTTTTTAATTTATAACAGAAAAACAAACAGTAGCCAAAGGTTTGAAAATAAGCTACGAACCTGATATAAATCAGGGTTTCATTATGAATAGTGTTTTGTTTGTTTGTTTTTATTTCATTTGCAAGGATAAATAGTCCCTTGTGGAAAATATTTAGATTTTCTTACAGACGTATAAGTACCCGTTTTGACGAATAGGATAAGCCTAGCTCTATTCCTCCCGGCCCGGGGTATGGCCAGGTGGCTGGGACTCTGAAATTCAAAAAACAAACAAAATATTTCTTCTATCCTCCGTCATCCCTTCTCAAATATTAAAACTTCAAACGCAAATAAGTATGTAATACCATGTTGAATTTGCTTTCATATAAATTTAATATATTTTTATTAATATGATACTGTATTTATAATATGACATTGATGTTACAAAACGTTTAAAAAAAGAATATCCACTTCCAGGTATCGAACCACTAGAAAATTAAAAAGTAGAATAAAATACGTTTGGTCACTTAAATTTAATCCTATTTTACACAATAAGTATTACAATGTAAGCCTAACTTTTGTTTTTCTTTCACGTAGCCTATTTTGTGGCAGACGACATAATTTTATTTTATAAGCTAGGCCTACTGTTATTTAGGTCAGTACAAAATACAATACAAAACTGATAGTCATAAATTAGTAACTTGATTCAAAGGAAAGTAAAATACATTAACTTTCTAAAAACCACAACGAAACATTTTTTGTTTGTTTATTCCACTCTAATAAAAAAAAAAGTACAAATTTAACATTTAAATCTATTTGACTCTGACCACTAATATTTGTCTGATATCAGGTTTTATATAAAACACCTCTCGGACCCATAGATATGGGTAGAGCAGAACCTTGACTAAATCCTGCCCAGCATCTTCTTTTTGTTTGCGTTGTTAGATTACGCTATGTAACACAAATTTTGTTCCTGAATAGTATGTGTTATTTCTTAATTTCTTATGTTATGAAAGTACAGAAAATGACCATTATTTCCTTCAAACTTTGCTTTTGTGACCTGGATAATGTAATTTAAAAATTAACTTATTTTCTATGTAAAAACGGGCAAATTTGTACATTTTTATTTACATAAGGTTTGAATATAACAACATATGAATCAAGGTATACATGTATTTATACTAAAGTTATACAAAAATGAACAAAAATGTTTAGAAGTGAGTAGTTTCTCGAGATTTGCGTCTGTAATGTAACTCACTTTCACGTATCAGCCCTCAGATATAGTCTCCTATCATGTTTTCGTTATATGTTCCGTGGCAGCGGCGTTCAAGGTCCAGTACATCTTGGTGGAAGCGCTCGTCTTGTTCCTCTGAGTATGCTTCCATGTTCTCCTTGAATTGATCAAGATGAACGTCAAGAATATGGACTTTCAGGGACATGCTGCTCATTTTGCCGTAGTTCTTCACCAGAACCTCAACCAGTTCCAGATAATTTTTCGGCCTTATGATTGCCCAAAAAGAACCGAACCACTGCAACAAAGTTGCCCCAAGTTTTTTCCTTCCTTCTGAGCTTCTTAGGAAATTCTGTACAATCCAGAATCTTCTTTGTTTGTGGGCCAACGAAGACACCAGCTTTGACCTTTGCCTCAGGCAGCTTAGAGAAGAAGTCTCAAAGGTACTTGAAGGCTGCAGACTCCTTATCAAGAGCTGTGACAAATTGTTTCATAAGACCCAGTTTTATGTGCAATGGTGGGAACAACACCTTTTGGAGGTCCACTAGTAGCTTGCACTTGACATTGTGCCTTCCCACAGAGAACTCGTCCATTGTGGCCAGTGCTTCCTGTCCTGTTGTAGTGCGTTGCAGAGTCCCTGCTGTCCAAAGGGAAAGATAACAAGGAAACTTGGTAAAGCCACCTTGGAGATCCATCAGGAATGCCACCATTCTAAAGGCTCCAATAACCTCCCAGTCATATTCATCATATTTCAAGTCTTTTAGTAAGGTCTTGACGCTCTTGTATACCTCTTTAAGGTGCACCGAATGAGCCAGGGGAAGAGACGGATACTTATTTCCGTTATTGAGCAGCACAGCTTTGAAGCTTCTACAACATTCTAGAAAGTTCTTGAAAATGCTTGTAAGTTCGAGAAAATTCTCTATCAGCTACTCAGCACTGAATCTACCTAAAATGTTCTGGAGACGGGTAAATTTGAAAATTTCATTACCCATGTTACAAAAGCAAAGTTTGAAGAGAAAAATAGGTCTTTTCCATTTATTTTAGGCGTAAGCAATTGAGAAACAACACTTTCTGCCCAGAAACAAGAAAAAGTAAAAAATTTGTTATATAGTATTATAAATCCTTAATGCTATTTGGTTGAGACACCAGTTGTTATTCTAAATATAATAAAGCTTCATTAAATATTACTCTCTAACCATATGTCTTCTACACTCTAATCACCATTCTCTTCCCAATAAAGTTCCTGGCCCTGTGAAATATGTCAACTCTGATAAATAGGCGTTCCAGCTCTGGAGAAACAACCTGCTAGACTTGTCTTGCTTCAGCATACAAGTTTTTATGAAATGTTATAGCAAGGTACTTTTGACGATGTTTTAGGGTAAAATCTTTATCCAATATTTTTTATGTATTTGTACAATATGTCCTTTCCTGGTGTCAGGATCATGGCAGAGAAGCCTAGCTGGGTAGGCTGCATTTGCATTGCCTTCTTACCAGGGTATTAAATCCACTAAAATTGGTTCTGTTTACTTCAGATATTTTTGGTGCATTTCTTACAAAACTTCAAGTCATATCACGTTCATGACGAATTTTTCATTACTATGCACAGTGTATGAAAGGAAAATATTTGACCTGACCTTTCTGACACTTGTTTGATTTGTTTTCTTATCTCTCCAGTTTCTATCAGCTTGATGCCAGTGGCGTCTCAAACCCGTTTCCTGACATCTGCAGTACGTAAAGAGTGACGCACTAGTTTGTCTGGTGACACAGCATGCCCTGTCTGATAAAAGGTAATTCTTATCACGTGAACAAAGTTTCTTCCAGTAGATGTAAAGTGTCTATAACGTCTGCAACACTGGTAATATGTTAATAGGTATAACTATCTTATAACAGTGATCTTATTTTGAAACACTTTCCTTATATCAATAGTACATTGTGTATTAATTTCTTCACACTTTCAATAGTTGATAACAACATGACGCATGAGCAGTGTGATTACTTCCTTCCCGCAAACCTTTTTTCTGAATGCTAATTTCAATCTAATATCCATTGGCATTTTGTTACAACCACGTGAATGTTGTGTATATATATCTAGTGCAATATACAACAACTTTCGCCCAATACTGTCTTTCATATCATTACCTGAGAACTCAACCAAGTCATCCTGTTCAGCAAATTGACTCTGGGTTGTGTCAACCAATGAAGAAATGCCTCTAGCTTATTTGAAACAAACATTTATCCTTCGTGTAGTCAGCAATATTCTTTTAATACCAGAATGGTAGTACCATGTTTCAGTTCCTTGTAGTAGTATCTGTAATTTCAATACTTTAATCTGCGGTGTTTGCAAAATTGAACATCATTTCTCGTAATTCTACTGTAGAATTGATAAACTGAGAAATGTCCAAAATTGACTTTTGTTTTCTCGATTTGGAGATAGATGGCACCCCATTTGCCGATTTCTTGTCAAGTATTATATTTTTCAAATTCAAACCGATGTGTTACTCAGCACTTTTTTTGGTTACTCCTTTCTCAGAAGAGCGCTTTTAGAAAATTTCAAAAAGACTTGACTTTTTTATAATCCCATTTTTCCTTAGAATATAATGTATTAAATTTGTTTAATTAATCTATCAAATGATACACAGGACGAGAGACTTTCTATAGCAGATATTAACATAGGTTTATTTTTTCATCTAAAATTTTCCTAACCATAACATCATTTTCCCCACACTTGGTTTGTCTTTTGGATTTCAATAAATAAATTAAGAACTTGATTTATTTGTCAGTCCTGATTACACCTTTCCAGTTGCCATATTAGGCATAGCGACCACTTTATTATTGTCCGATACTTTCTAGTTTGCTTCAGCATCAACATATGTATCTAACAAAAAATGCTATGTGCTATTTCATATTGCCAACAAGTTCGTTGTAAAATATCATCATTTGAATATAGATTCATCAGATCATGTCCGTAGCTTCTGGCTTTTAGTGTGCTTTTGACGACACACATCTTAACATTTGTTAATACTTACACCTCTCCTTCGCCCACTCTTTTCTCTTGTATTCTTTGTAGGTTCAGCCTACATCTAACAAAAACTACAAAGCAAGCTTTACATTTTATAGCCTTAAAAATAAAATGCCTCCTAACTCAATCAAGTTGATCTCAGTTTTAATCTGTGAATCAGAAAATTATCTTTTATACGGAGGCTTTTTTCACGTTAGGCTTAGCTAGGATCTTAAACAAATTGGACGTGACGACTATTTCACAATGTCTTAGAACATGTTCATTTACATTAGATTTGGTGGGTGATCTAAAATTGAAGTATGCTCTTGCTACGTATTATATATCATGTTTTCGTAAGGTCAATACGACTTTGCTGACATCGAGGACTAGTAAATTTATAAACCACTAAAGATAAATGTAACATAAAATATAGTTTATAAATTTGAAAAAAAACAAATATAAAAAAGGAATCCTTAATAGATGCAGCACTTGAAATTCTTTGAGACAAGATTAGACTAAATTAATCTATGAGACCTTGAGCATGATCAAATACATCAGTCCTGAGTCCAAAACTGTAATTAAATCTCCAATCGATCACGAGATGACGGAACTGTGAGCTAAAAGTTTGTACTTTAAAAAAACAAAACGCTCAGAGTCATTCTGTGAGCCGTTATGCCGCGGCTAACTGTACGTGACAATTATATTTTAAAACACATCTTAACCGTACTTGTTGGTATTTCCTGTGAATGATCTATCTTAGATGTTCTTAATTGCTTCGGAAAATTTACCCATAATAGTAAACAGCAATAACAGGGTACATAGATACTTCTATTGGAACAATAATACAGAGTTTTCTCTTATTTAAATATTCACGAAATATTTTGTCAATCGTTTCAATGAGAAACATTTTTTTCACGCACGGAAAAATCATTGATGTTAAAAAATTATTTATGCATATCTTCGTGCGTACTAGATATTTTAAACATGTGATGAATTAATATTTTAAGTAAATTTGCTCTATAAACATTCGGAATAAAACTTTTAAAATTAAAAAATAAATTTGTAAATCTATTTTATGATATATTTAATATTATAACTCCCCATCGTTGTTACAGATTAGAGTTCCAAAAATAGAATTTTATGATGTCGTACACTCAACCTCATGCTGTTATGTCTATTGTTTAACCACTCTAAATATTGGAAGACTTGGTCAGAATTCCTAAATATGCTTATGGTAGTAAAGAGGTCTGAACTGTTGAGGTCATTTTTCCAGTCATTGTTTTAAATGCTGACAAAGAAACAAGCTAGATAAGAATGGCGTAAGTCTTGAAACCATAGTAACTTCATCGATCTGACCATAAAGATGACCATTCAACATAAAATGTGAATCTTTGATGCCTAAATCAATCAGTTTCAAGAAGACCAATGTTGATATGTATACAGCGGTGAAGTTGTTTTTCAAAAAACTATTTTTTTCACTTAATTGTATTGTCTCTTCCAGTGGAATATTGTTACATCAGAACTCGTACAATGCACATCACTATAGAATTTCGATTGTTGAATTTCTTGGGAAAATTCAAAATTATCTTTCAGAGCGTATACATTCGTTGCTGTTTTTTAACCCACCATAAAAAACAGTCAAGACATGATTATAAATTCCAATGTTAGACACGATAAGTTTTAAAGGGCATACTTCTTTATGGACTTCTAGCAATCCATAAAAAATAACAGGATAACTACACAGTGGCCAGCAAATTTAATGATGAAGTTAAGGCGCTCAAAAAGTTAAGTAAAAACAAGAGAAATCAGATAATGGTGATATTTTTGTAATTTTGGACAAAGACTATTGCCCCCTCCCCAGTGGCACAGCGATACGTCTGCGGACTCACACCATTACAACCCGGGTTTCGATACCCGTAGTGGGCAGGAACACAAATAGCCCATTGTGTGGCTTTGTGTTTAATTCTAAACGAGTAAAGACTATTACGTAAAGAAGGGTAATTTGAGACTCGCGGGTTCGATTCACCATCACACCAAACATGCTCGCCCTTTCAGTCATGGGGGCGTTATAATATGGCGGTCAATCCTACTATTCGTTGGTAAAAGAGTAGCCCAAGAGTTAGAAGGGGTGGTGATGATTAGCTGCCTTCCCTCTAGTGTTACACTGCAAAAGTAGGGACGACTAGTGCAGATAGCCCTCGCTTTGCGCGAAAATTAAAAAACAAACAAACGTAAAGAAAGTTGGAGAAATTGTTTGTCATAGCATTAAATTTGTGAAACTGAGTCGTGATCCTACTGATATAAGAAGGTGTCCCCCCGCTGGTACAGCGGTAAGTCTACGGATTTACAACGCTAAAATCAGGGGCTCACTTCCCCTCGGTGGGCTCAGCAGATAGCACGATGTGGCTTTGCTATAAGAAAAAACACACTAATAAGAAGGAAAGCTAACTACAGAAGTCTTTGTTAAAATGACAGAATAAAAGTAATCTTAGTAAAGATATTGAATCATCGGATATTTAAAATGTCCAGTACGATCGAACCTGCATCTACAAACAAGGAGTAATTTTTAAACAAAACTAGATCAGTGTTCATGAATGGATACAAAATATGTTCTAGTTAAAGACTGAGCAACAACCTCCATAAAACAGATTGTGAATGGAAAATATATGTCTTGTTGGATTGAAAAAAATGGTAACGCACATTACTGACAATACTTCCAATGGGAAACATAGAACAGATATGATAAATTGTATTCAAATGTGTATTCAATTATTTGTTTTCAGTATGCTGGCTAAACTGCTAGTGAGTTTACAAAAATATGTTCTTTGGTTGTATTTCTAATGTTTCTATGTGAATTGAAAGTTCAGGACGATTACTGAGTTATACACATACTTTAATTGTAAAATTAAGTAATAGCTGAGTGTTTTTGTTTCTCATTAATTGGTAAAAAAAAAGAAGAGCTCAGAGTTCTATTAACAAAAACATAATAGTTTAATTTCACAAAGTTCTGCAAATTACCTTAAGTAATGCTTATTAACAGGCCTAACTTCACAGTGTATGGATGTTAAATTGTTATTCACTTGCTATCTGTGAGACATAGTCAAAACACAAAACCAGTATTCACAAGACTTAACTAATCTGAAAGTAAAATGCGAAGTGACAAACAAACTCCATAATTCATTCATCAATGATGTATCAGTGTCAGAGTTACAGATTACTGATCACACTGTCTCATCTGATTCACTTTTTAATGCTAAAATCATTTCCAAAACTTTAAATAATGTTTTAATCATTAATGAGCCACGCCTATCATGTGACGTCAAAATGTCCTCTGGATCAACAATAATATAATAATAATAATAAATAATAAAAGATAGTCTACGACAATATTTTCAACTGAAAATAGTGTGGAAATACTACTCGTAAACAGTTTATTTATTTACCCAAATTTGTTCAATACTGCACATTTAAATTCATTAGGGCTAAAAATAGTTCACTTCCCCAAATCAATCGAACATTTTTTAAGCTTTTTCATTCTGATATATATATATACATATTTACAAAGAATATTCAATTTTTGTCGTGATGAAATATCTTCCTGTGTTGCTTTTATTTACTAACATGTTTAAGATAAAATCTTGAAATATCCTTTTCTGTGTGTATTTCCAAGCTTTTTCGACTTTCTCTCAAAGGACATTTACCCTCAGTTTATCTACTTTCTGTCGTCACTGGATAACTTACCTATAGCTAGCTAGCTTCTCACTGAAATTTGCTCCAAGTTGCCAGACAAGTTTTGTCGCTTAAGGAAAGAATAAAACGACTTATACGTGATGCTCGTCTTTCATTTGGAAATTTAATGGATTATTTGAACCTTAACACTTGTTCTTTCAACCCAGAACTATTTAACATTCATTGAATACATTTTAAGCATTGATGAAGTTGACCTTTAAAGTGCCAATCGTGTGGCTTGTGTTTAACACTCAGTGTCCATTATGTTTAGATAAAAATTTTGCTGAATTGTTTCTAAAGTCGCTTATTACTGCGCAAGTAATTAACTACTTGTAAGTAAGCACTATTTAAGTGATAGTTATAACAAGTAAAATAAAACCAGGACATAAGCTATTAACTTTTAACTTTGTTTATCTGTGAACTCTGCTCCGAATGGTTCCACCTTTCAGTCATTAAACGTATTTCACTAAACTTTGTATGTGATATTGTCTGTCACTTGCGAATTTTACTTTTTAAAAGCCTGATGCTTACTCCTAGTAATAAGAAAATAGAGCTAAATTTTTTTTAAAGAATTATTCTCCAATGTGTTATTTTCTAGGATAAATACCTTTTTCGTTTTAGCACAAAGCTAAACAATATACCATCCGCCTCTATCCACTGAGAAGAACTTAACCTCAGAGTATAGCTTTGCGAGTCCGTAAGCTCAAAGCTGATCCACAGGAGAACAGTAACAGATATAGTGATGTTTTCGTAAACTGCACATCGGAAAGCTTTTCATTTATAAAGCGTTTTGAATATTTACAATTATAGACAAGTACCTATGTAACTACTTTCATTTCTGCCACATAACGTTCTGTCGTAGCTCGTTACTGATAAAACAGTGAAGTTATTTGTGTTAAACTATGTAATTGTCATTGGAATTTTCAGCTAAGCATTTAGCAATCCACGTTTGTTTTGATTTGATTTGGTTTGAACTACGCACAAAGTTAATTGAAAGCTTTTGACGTTAGCCATCCCTAATTTAGCAGTGATAAACTCCACCCAAACTCAACTCTTGGGCTACTTTTTTAATAACTGATAGTGGGATTTACTGTCACATGATAACGTTTCCATGCTTTAAAGAAAGAGTATGAACAGTGACAGGGATTCCTGCCCGCGAGTCAGACGCCCTAACCACTAGCCCATGCCGGGCTAGGAATTTAAAAAAGCTTGAGGGATGTAATTTGTGATAAGTACTAGAGTAGCACTTCGTATTATTTTTAGTTTTATTTTCATATTATACTTTCATTATAAAGACTGTCTTGCATTGATAGCTTAATATATGTACTTAGGACTAAGCTAAACCGGCTGACCTCAATGAGACTATTAGGATTACCATTGGGTTATCGGCTATATCTACCTTGGAGAATCAAACCCTGAATTTTAGCATTTTAATTTCATAAACTTAGTTCTGTTCTATGATCCCGAAGGTTTTATTTCTGGATGAAAATAACTTAATTACATCAATTATGGTAAGAACGAAATAAAGCTATACACGGGCAAGCTCTTCTTAAGTTGACCAAATCCACCTAGTTTATCATATTCACCTTATAGAGTCGTCTCAATATGGTAACAGGGGTAGCTTGACCTTTGACTCCCGTATACTGGCCCTCTCTTAATGTATTGAAAATTATGTTGATATATTATGAAGTACAGTTTGAATCTTTACTCCTGTTAAAAGCTGGTTCGAGAACTGAAAACTACAGGTTTGGCATGATAAATTATATGTTATTGTGCGTATTGTTTTTGTTTTTCTCACCTTCTTCAACTTTAGGTTTTTTTCTCTTCTTCTAATATAATACAGAAGAAAGACGAAACATTTAAAATAATTCTCATGTAAATAAAATTTCCTTACAATTAGACTGGTCAAACAATAATGACTTTTTTATAATTTTTTTTTACACACAACAGCACTCTCTCCAAACAAAATGTAAACGTCCGCCACTTTGATTTTGTTAATAACATTGACGTGAAATTGGTCTCAGACAAAATTATTGTTTTTTTCTATGTATTACAATGAGATACTACCTGACTGCCAACTGTTATACCGACTTTTAGTCAGTCATCTTGCCAGTCAAGTCCCTCCTTTGACCTTCTTGGAGAGTAAAACATCTGAGCAGTAATCTCACTCCAAAAGTTAATAACAAAAAGTGGTATCATTATTATTTGGTTAATATTATAAATGCTGTGTGAATCTGAGTGTAAAACGCAATGCATAAATAATATAGCATGGGATGACGTGTATACACATATATAGTAAAAACAATGTGTAATTATCTTCATTATATTCTTCCTCTGTTTGGTTAACTTAGTGTTGATAATCACTAGATCAGAGTGTGAATATATGCGTGTCTAACGAACTGTAAATATAAATAACACATATACTCAATGTACTTGCTATCTTAAGTTTCTCTTCAGGAAGAGAATCTGGATTATTCTGCTCTTCCTTGTCTTATTGTTTTTGCGACCCAAATATTTTCCATTCCAGCTACAAAACAAATAGAAACACAGATTAATTATTTCTTTCTTTTTATTCAATTCGTGAAAATGAGTCTTGAGAAAAATATTAAGAAAGGTTCGAAAAATATTCATTTCTCTACCGTAATACATGGACTGTCATGGAAGATAAATCTAGGTTAAGTTAAGAGTCTATTGTGTTTAAATGATCTGTATGTCGTCGGTAATAAGATTAGCAGAGTATCATTTTACACAAAGCCTTTAAGCGTACTGTACTTAATAGTCTCGGAAATATAGAATAAGCCGTTTTGTTTTATTTGCTACAAGAATAGAAACAAAGTTGTTACTACTTACGTTGAAGTAAGCTCTGACATGGATGAGCTAACAAGAACCTTACTAATCAGCTTCTGTGTTGTTCGTAAATTAAGCGAGCCAAATTCCCAGAACTTCTAGGACGAAACGAATGGATTATTGTAACACAGTAAACAATATAATAGAAATGTTTATCCAGGCATGAACCTCATTGTACTTGTTTAATCATCCAGCAATCGTGGAAAGAAATATGCTGAGGTTAGTAAATTATGTAGATTTGAAATCATCAAAACTTTAACTGTTTAACAGTAACTGAATAATTATTTACGTATTGCGTTCATTTTTTAAAAAATGATAAATTCACAATATTAAGATAATGTTAAAATCCATTTTTTTGTTTTTTATAACCAATCACTTGATTTGAAATTGCAATATTCTCCAACATGATTTTACTTCCTTTATTGAAAATATACAGAACATTCAAAATGTTCAAGACATCAACTGGTAACAATAAAATACTTTGAATAATTTGTTTATAATAAATAAAAACAAAAAACAATGGTAGATATGTATGCATATAAGGCCTACAGAAAGTAAGCTTTCATTAGTATATTATTTGGTGATTTATTTCAAAATTATTTTACTGAAAATATTTACTGTTCAAAAAAGAAAAAAAGAGCAAGTGTGTTTTGTTGTTGCTGTTTTTTCTTTTATGTAACAAAGTTTTAATCGCCGCAAACTTGTTTGGCTACACATAAAAATTGCTGTTACATGTATTACATAACAAATGTACTAAGTTTGTTCACCATGTTTCATTATTTTCTTCTTTTTTCCCAATGAGTAAATGCAAGAAATTCGACAATTAATTATTCAACATTCACTGGTTTACGATTGAGTTATACAACATGTGTCAGTAGGTTCTCAAAGTTATTGTGTCTTGTAAATTATTCTCCTTCCTCTAGATAGACAGGAGTATTAAGCGGTAATGAGCCTGTGTATTTATTTTCTGTAATTTCAATATTCCTGATACATAGTTGCTATTTCCACCACTAGGAAGCAGCAGTGAATATTTCTCAAAAATTGTGTACGTAAGACTACTGTGCTGTTTGTCATTTTCCCCTTTGCCTTTTATTTTTTACAAAAAGTAGCATTTATGCGCTCTAGAATGAACTAAAAACGGTTGTTAAGGTAAAGTATGTAGTTCTCCTAATTATTTGATACAAATGTCAAAAGCAACAATCACTGTGCTACAGTTGTTACTGCAAGGAAAACCCGAAATGGAGGGAAAGTCCCCTATAAGCCGGGAGCTTTCGGGAACTTAAAGAAATTAAAACTTAGGAATGATAAAGAAAACACGGAGAGTTCAGACCCATTATCCCACTACTCTCGTGAGGGTTCATCGGTAAGCTTGGTTTGGTTTGATTTGAATCTCGCGCAAAACCACTCGAGGGCTATCTGCGCTAGCCGTACTTAAATTAGCAGTGTAAGACCAGAGGGAAGGCAGTTAGTCATCACCACCCACCGCAAACTCTTGGAATACTCTTTTACCAATAAATAGTGTGATTGACCGTAACATTATAACGTCACAACGGCTGAAAGGGCGAGCATGTTTGATGTGACGGGGATTCGAGCCCGCGACCCTCAGATTACGAGTCGAATGCCTTAACCACCTGTCAATGCCAGGTCCGGTAAGCGTGCGAACTTATAACATTAAATTTCAGATTTCGATTCCTGTGGTAGTAGATCACTGGAATACTGTGCTAAACAATGAACAACTGTATTTTTCCACGAAATTTATCAAAAGCGTTTTATTTGATTTCACTTTGAATGACTTATAGTGTGAGTTAAAAACAAGATTCGGAGTTCACAGAATAACATTTTTGTTCTTTAGAGCTTTGTTACGCCCCTGTTTCTTGAATTGTAGTTTAGAAAGAACTTTGAAAATGTTTCCAATGTTTTAAAAAGTAAATTTATATCCTTTGATAGCTAGGAAGTGCGTCAATACACTTTTTGTTATTGGCACATATTTTATGTTTTAAATAAATAAATACAAAATTATAACTGATGGAAACATCTTAAAACGTATTTTTTGTCTGAAATTAAGCACAAAGTTACACAATGTGTTATCTGTGCTCTGCCCACCATTGGTATCATTTTCCGGTTTCCAGCGTTGTAAGTCCGCAGACTGTGCCACTAATTAATAAAATCATTAACTTTCTTGTTTTTGTGTTACGAAATAATGTTTGAAAGTCTAATACTGTATTACTTTACATACAGTTACCTTGTTACATTGTAAAGTTTAGAATGAACCTAAACGAGTATATGACGAAAGTATGTGTGCGGCCTATCCTTTGGGAGTATATCTCATTCACATTCTCATGTCACCCACGGGGTCACCTATGTCTTTCTCGTGCATTGAACACTTACGTCAGTTAATAGCCCATAAGGAAGTACTTCACTCGAATCCAGTTGTAAACATCGGGTTAATTCACTATGTTGTAACATACTAATCACTTTATGCATCTAATAAAGATTGGGATTCGCATGTTCCCGTAATAGTAAATGCATAGCAAGTCAAGTTGCACTTACTGTAACATGTGCAAGCTAGTACGAATCTGGGTTCAAAGTAAAATATCTTTGTCACGTTGTATTTCGTAAAGAAAGAGATGTTTATCGTGGACTATGACTACATTGAAATAAATCCCCAAACTCTGTTTTTAGAACTCTTTCCCTGACACTTATCAACTGTAACGTGTTTCATGACAAATACGTTGTAGTTGATAAAAACAGGTTTAAATAAACTACGATATGTTTCATGGTTAGCATCCTTAATAGTTTTCCATCAGCAACGATCTGTTTAATGTTAAACATTCCAACATTTTATCATCAACTGTATTTCACAGTAAATATTCCTGATATTTTTATTTATAAACTGAGATTTCTTTCATGGCAAACATCTCTGAAAGATTTTCAATTAAACACAATCTATTACACAGTGAACATTCCCCACATTTTCTCATCCACTATGGACTGTTTGATTATTAGCTTCCCTAACAATCTTTCATCAACTATGGACTGTTTAATTATTAGCTTCCCTAACAATTTTTCACCAACTATGGACTGTTTCATTGCTAGTTTCTCTAACAATTTTTCACCAACTATGGACTGTTTCATTGTTAGCTTCTCTAACAATTTTTCATCAACTATGGACTGTTTCATTGTTAGTTTCTCTAACAATTTTTCACCAACTATGGACTGTTTCATTGTTAGCTTCTCTAACAATTTTTCATCAACTATGGACTGTTTCATTGTTAGTTTCTCTAACAATTTTTTCATCAGCTACGATTAGATTCTTTAACTATATATTGAGTTTTAGTAAATACGAACATGAAATAAGGAATGAACTAATGAACTACAATTAGCTCTTAAAAATAAACTGACTCTTACAAGAACCAGAAACAAACGGAAGAACTCTATCATTCGGTATTATTTATAATACAACGCTACTAAAGTCAGGGGTTCGATTCACTTCGGTGGACTCAGCAGATAGACCGATGTGGCTTTGCTATAAGAAAACACAAATACAATATTTATAAACCCCTCCCCAAAGGTACATATATATTCATATATTAAACATTTATTATGTATTTACACATATACATACAATCTATGTATGTAAAACAATGAACAAAATAAAGCGTAAACAGTTGAAACAAACCAACCAGAAGAATATTGTCTTTTCTTGTTGTTTTTTTCAATTAAGTACAAAACTACACAAACGGCTATCTGTGCTATACCCACCACGGGTATCGAAGCCCGGTTTCTAGCATTGTAAGTGCGCATACATACCGCTGTGCCTCGGGGGAAGAAGATTACTTGATTGTCAAGCACAGTGCTACACTATGGGCTATACGTGCTTTTCTCACCAAAAGTATCGAAACCCGGTTTTTAATGTTATAAGCTTTCACACATATCACTGAGCGACTGGGATATGAGGGTTTAATAAATATTAAAAATAATGATTAAATTCATATCCTTTCTTTTGATGGGAACCCTCACTGTTATAAGTATTTTCATCTGCACTTTTCTAACACGATGGCAAGGCTAGTAAAGAAGTTGACTAAAGAATTTCTTTCACAAGCACGTATAATAAATATAGCCCTCGTGGTTATTGACTAATGGGAACTAATAACGAACAACTGGAAGTAAAATGTATAGAACTCATAACACCATGTAACAAAATTTTTACTTTTTCTTGTTCCTGGGCAGAAAGTGTTATTTCCCAATTGCTTATGCCTAAAGTAAATGGAAAAGACCTATTATTCTCTTCAAACTTTGCTTTTGTGACCTGGGAGCGTACAACAAAAACATGATGGGAGACTATATTTGAGGGCTTATGCGTGAAAGTGATTTACATTACAGTCGCAAATCTCGAAAAACTACTCACTTCTAAACATTTTTGTTCATTTTTGTATAACTTTAGTATAAATACATGTAAATCTTGACTCCTATGTTGTTTTATTCAGACCTTATGTAAATGAAAATGTACAAATTTGCCTGTTTTGACATAGAAAATAGGTTAATTTGTTAATTTCATTATCCAGATCACAAAAGCAAAGTTTGAAGGGAATAGTGGCCATTTTCTGTACTTTTACAACATAAGCAATTAAGAAATAACACATACTATCCAGGAAAAATTTGTTACCTAGTGTAATTGATCACGAATCCATAAATAAACTGATACTTATAAGCTTTCCTATGTTATGAATACAGTCGTATGAGATGTCACAGTTGTTTTATATGTTGAAGATAGAAGGGAAAAAACAAGAGTTTAAAGGCGGAACATAACTCTGTCTTAATTAGAAATTCTTTGAAATCTCAGCAGTTAGGAGGTTATATTATTGCTCCAAATACTCTATGAAACAATACCTCGTTGTCATTATAGCTTGAAAGACGAAAATATGAAATCGAGTAGTGGTTTTGTTGTTGCTCTTACAAACACGTGTATAGTTCATCTTTAATCGTATAGAGCTGGTGTAGGGTTATACAGAGAATTACTCCTTTTAACAGTCAGAACGGAAACTTGAGAAACAAGGCTTAAAATAAGTAGATCGCGCCCCTGACTTGCTTTCTTCAGCGCTATTTTCTGTTGTTTCGGGTCATTTCTTCTTTTTTTGCGGTAGGTACGCGACAACTGAATACCAACGGAAGCTGTTTCTTCGGGCTAGATAGCGTGCATGTACGAACGGACGTTGAACTGATAGTTGAGTTTACCTGACCTTGAAGAAAGGTTCTTAGCGGGCATTACACTTTACTAGGTGAGAGAAGAAATAACATTACCTATACGTTTAGAGGCGAGGAACACTAAATTAATATTCTGTTAAATGGTACAGGTTCATTGGTTTCAATGAACTGGGAAAAAGGTATGAACATCTAAAAGTAAGTACAATCAAATTATTTACTCTAAGAAACACTTATCAGATCTGAATAGCGACAAACACTTACTCTGTGGTTCTTGTAGTTTTGTTAAATTGTAAATATTCCAAAAACTTAATGGAAACGCCTGCTTTCAAACATATCTTAAAAGACTCCACGTAAACTATGAACGACACATTTTTTAGATGATCGTTTCGTTTGTTTGTAATGGAGCACAAACGTACACAAAGCTACGTACTCTGCCCGCTAAGGGTATCGAAACCCGGTTTTTAGCGGTGTGTCTGCAGACATACCTCTGTGTCACTGGGCTTTTAGATGAATGTCTCAGTTGTGAAACAAATAAAAACATTAAATGGCTACGACTTAAAACGGAACGCTGGAAAACGTGTGTCTAGTATCAATACATTATTTAAAGAGGCTCAGCAAGGCCAGGTGATTAAGGCACTCGACTCGTAATCCAAGGGTCGCGGGTTCTAATCCTTGTCACACCAAAGATGCTCGCCCTTTCAGCCGTGGGAACGTTATAAAGTTACGATCAATCCCACTATTCGTTGGTAAAAGAGTAGCTTAAGGGTTGGCGGTGGGTGGTGATGACTAACTGCCTACCCTCTAGTCTTACACTGCTAAATTAGGGACGGCTAACGCAGATAGCCCTGGTGTAGCTTTGCGCAAAAATCAAAACAAACCAAGCCAAACTAAGCTTCAAAGTAAAGCTAAAAAGGACCAAGAAACTGGGAAACGAGCCTTTAATTAAGGCAGTTAAGGTGAAATGTATGTAACGAATTTGGCACCTGGGAACGTTTTAGCAGGTTATAGAGGAAGTTAAGTATTTCCAAATCCAATTAAACCTGTACTAAAATGTTTAGAAATTACAAAACAACTTTTTCTCGTAATTAAAGCCACACTTTATAAAAGAAGTATGAATATTCCAAACGTGTAATGAATTTTTTTAATCAGCTACCATTTTGTTTCGTAATATACAGATGATGTATGCCTCTCCAGGGTGCTATCCACAGATGATGTACATCTCTCCGGGGTCTTGTTCACATATGATACATCCCTCTATAGGATTTTCTTCAAGTGTTTCTATTTATACACGACCTACGCCTGAAGGACAAAAACATGATTAAATTACTGTCATCAGTTCGAGAAATAAGAAAATGATGGAAATTTAAAATAATTTAAAGGTGTTGTACGTCTCTGGATTCTGAAGATGCTGAAACGTTTATTTTAAAATCCAAACTGAAACTGCAACCTATCCATACTTGGTATGATTGAACAACAGTGCTAAACACGTTTATCTTACCACGTCTTTTAGATACTGGTGTATAGTTCAGACCATTACTCCAGAACGTTCTACGTGTTTTATTCTCAGTTCGCAAGAATAATTCGTCACATAAATGAGATTACGATGAAGGATGGACAATTGCTTTTATGGCAACCTTAAACCTTTATGTTGCTTTAAATTAGTGTTACTGTAAAAGCAGTGCGATTGGATTGTTACGTACAGTTTTTGTTGGAAAGCAATCAATGAATAATAGAAGAAATCAAAGATAAACTCAATCATTATTCAGGTGTTGCAATTTGGGAAAAATATCGGCGTCTAACAGTTCCAGTTGTCTAATCCAAACTACCGGCTTCTTTTTAAGCAAACTAATGGTCAGGCGTGGCCTAGTGGTGCAACTTTTCAGAAATGTTAATTTAACAATTGACACTTCGCAACTCGTTGCCACTAAAATGTGCTCCACGATTTGAAACCTTGAAGGATTGCTGAAGTCTTCCTTTCTGTTTAGCCCTTTGGATCTGAATCGTTTAAAAATTTGTCTCAGAGAATATTTCTCTTTGTTAAACAATAAGTGCGTGAATGTCTATTGAATTACCTCAGAAGATTTATAGTCTCGAACGAACGTATTTCAAAATCGGAATTCAGTAAAACTGAAAACAATTTCTTAATCTTTTTTCTAGTATTGATAGGAATTTTACTCAGTAAATTTCTCTTATATTTTAGGTTTTTATAGTTCGAGTAAGTTAAGGGTCTAGTTATTTTAAGTATTGAAATTAAAATTAGAAAATGAAGAAATGTCTTTGGCACTAATCATATGTGAGTGCATTATATAATTCCAGACAAAGTCCTTCTGAAGGCGGATACTGTTGATTAGTTGACTTTTGCTCTGATAAGTACTTTAAAATTAGAGACATACCTGCTTATAACTTAATTCTAAGGAGTTCTGACTTTGCTATTTAGTCTCTGTGAAGCATAAGATGTCGTTTAGGTTGAAACTACCAGAAACACAATATTAGAACTGTGCCATAAAAGTACTATTAAAGATAAACAAATTAGGATAAATTCGTTCTAAAATTTCTATGATCTGCGTGAAGTTTTAGCAACAATACGTAACATAACTACATAAGAACTGCAATATAAATATTTTTAAAAATACGTACAAGAAAATACCAACAAATTTATAATAATTAAAAGTCTGTAAACAGAAAACCACTTCGTTTCTTGCTTTTCAAGGTTGATTTACCATTAAAGAATGCAACAAACAAACATTACAATCAACTTGATTCAGAGCTTAAATATAGAAATATATATTGTTTGGCTTAAGCAAAACAATAAATAAAAAGTGCACAATGAGCAATCTGTGCTGTGGCCTTCCAAACTTTAGCGATGACCTATACATATATATATATCTGTGTGTGTATGTGTATGTTTAGCACAATGAGTTACTGTTCAAAAAAATAGATTTATTAAAACAGCCATTTCATGAAGTGGATGTCTCAAGATTATGAAATGAGTCGAACGTGGCCTACAGGATTTATGGTTTGTAACCTGTTTTCGCTAAAACGTGCTCCCCACTTTCGGGACGTGTGGGGGGATATATAAAAGCGTCGATCATATCCTATCATACAACTAGTGTACACCAAGAGATGGCGGTAGGTGATGTTGACTAGTTGTTTTCCTTCTAATCCATCATTTAAAGGTCTAGCATAGCCTGGTAGTTAGGGAGCTCGAAACGTTATATTTTTTTCTTTTTGTTTGTTTTTGAATTTCGCGCAAAGCAGCACGAGGGCTGTCTGCGCTCGGCGTCCCTAATCTAGCAGCGTAAGACTAGAGGGAATGCAGCTAGTCATCACCACCCACCGCTAACTTCTGGACTACTCTTTTACCAACGAATAGTGGGATTGACCGTCACATTATAACGCTCCCACGGCTGAAAGGACGAGCATGTTTGGTGTGACGAGGATTCGAACCCGCGACCCTTGAATAACGAGTTGAGTGCCTTAACCACCTGACCATGCCAGGCCCTCCTAATCTGAGGGTCGCGAGTTCGAATTTCCGTCACACCAAACATGGTCGCTCTTTCAGCCGTGGGGGCGTTGTATGTGATGGTCAACCCTTCTATTCTTTGGTAAAAGAGTATCCCAAGTGGTGATGACTAACTGCCTTCTCTCTAGCCTTACACTGCTAAATTAGGGACGGCTAGCGCAGATAGCCCTCGCGTAGCTTTGCGCGAAAATTCCAAACAAACACTCGTACTATTTATGTTACAGCTTCCTAATGCACAACTCATTACAATAATGATTTTGTATTAATACACTTTCTGTTGAAGACGTTAAAACAACATAATTTGCTGTATTAACTCTGCTATACAACTGCTGTAAACAATAAAGTATAATACTTTATCGCCCTCTGCTGATAGATAATGAGACTAACATCCGTGACAAAACTTTTAAGCAATATTGTATGCTTAAAATCATGAACAAACCTAACACTCACTTGATCTTCTCAGCTGTCGCGACACTTGAAAGTTTGCTTTATTTTATTTGTTCATTTTTTTAGTTTTAGGCTGAGTCATTTCCAGTGCAGATAAAAGTTTCGGTTACACTAGTTATTTTTAACAATAATATTTCTCATGCTTTGTTCGGTAAGAAATTAAGTAAAGTATTGAGAATACGTGACTCACGTTAATAGGAAAATCTTTATTATAACACAAATATTGTGCAATGAAATACACAGAATTATTTTTACTACTCATAGAACAGTGTGTTTGTCACCATCTTATTATAAAAGCTCTTTCCATTTCAATAGAACTGTATTTGATTACACATAGAACAGAGTTTTTTCATCATCTTATTATCAAAGCTCTTCTTTTTAACAGACAGTTCTTAAGAAATGGTAGATCATAATATTTTTGATGTAAAAATGGTATTATTGTTGGTTCTGTGTGTCATCTTTACTCTTTTGTAAACATTAAAATTAAACATCAGGGTTATTATTGGTTCTATGTGTTCTGTTCACTCTTGTGTGAATATTACAATTAAATATAAAAGTTATTGTTGGTTCTGTTTGCTGTCTTCACTCTTGTGTGAATATTATAATTAAATAAAAGTATCATTGTTGGTTCTGTGTGTCATCTTGACGCTTAAATGAACATTAAGTTGTGAGAATATATGTTATATTGTTTTAGTTTGTAAATCAAACGGCAGAAAGATATTTAGATCGGAAACTTTATTGATCAAGATAACTTCGATGAAACAATCTATATATCTAAATATGTCCCCAGTGGCATAGAGGTATGTGTGCAGACGTAGAACGCTAGAAACAGGGTTTCGATACCCGTGGTGGGCAGAGCAGACATAGCCCATTGTGTAGGTTTGTGCTTAACTACAAGCAAAGAAATATTCAAATACAGTATTAACATCGAATATTATTGTTAACAGAACATTTTCAAACTTCAAAAGCGATTCTATCCCCCCAAAAAACAAAATTGCACTCTGCACTTTGGGCCCGTTAGTGCTTTATAAAAGTAGTGGTCAATGATGTGACTAGTGATTACACGTTGTGGACGTTGTCATAAAGCTGGGACTACTGCGTAAATTTTATGACTCTGGCAATAAAACTGGGACTACTGGGTATATTTTACAGACCTTATTATAACACTAGACCTACTGGGTACGTGTTACAATCTAACTATAGAAAACTGAACAGTAGGTACATGTTACAGAACCGGTCATAAATCTGGGACTACTGGGAAATTAGTTGGATTTATTTGGCACTTGTCAGGGGACTGGTCTTAGAATTAGGAGAACCATTTGCATTGTTTTGTTTTAGTTATACTATGATGATTATATCACCTAAGTAAAAAGTCACAATTCTGTGCCTACTAAATACAACAATATATCACAGTCATACTGTTTATTACTGTGTGATTATATCGACCAAACTCACATTTTAATAACTAGCAAGTTAACAAATAGAATCTTACTGCAGTGAGTACTAAATACATAATAATCATATTGCGGTCAGTATATACTTAGTAAGCATACAATACTACATCACTGAGTGTAAAGATGTAAAGGACTAGACCACTGAGTGTAAAATTACAGTACTATACTACTGAGTGTAAAGATGTATAGGACTAGACCACTGAGTGTAAAATTACAGTACTATACTACTGAGTGTAAAGATGTAAAGGACTAGACCACTGAGTGTAAAATTACAGTACTATACTACTGAGTGTAAAGATGTATAGGACTAGACCACTGAGTGTAAAATTACAGTACTATACTACTGAGTGTAAAGATGTATAGGACTAGACCACTGAGTGTAAAGATGTATAGGACTAGACCACTGAGTGTAAAATTACAGTACTATACTACTGAGTGTAAAGATGTATAGGACTAGACCACTGAGTGTAAAGATGTATAGGACTAGACCACTGAGTGTAAAATTACAGTACTATACTACTGAGTGTAAAGATGTATAGGACTAGACCACTGAGTGTAAAGACGTACAGGAATAGATCACTGAGTGAAAAGACGTATAGGACTAGACCATTGAGTGTAAAGATGTATAGTACCAGACCACTGAGTGTAAAGATGTACAGGACAAAATCCTTGAGTGTGAAGATGTACAGGACAAAATCCTTGAGTGTGAAGATGTACAGGAATAGATCACTCAATGTAAAAATGTACACTGTACATTGTACAGAAATAGATCACTGAGTGAAAAGATGTACAGGACTAGATTTCTAAGTGGAAAGATGAAGGGGACTAGATTACTAAATGGAATGATGAACAGGACAAGGTCACTGAGTAGAAAGATGTACAGGACAAGATCACTGAGTGGAAAGATGTACAGGAATAGATCACTTAATGTAAAAATACCGAGCACAGAGGTTCGAAGAACATGGAATGGTAAGTAAAGAATTGAAGGAAGTCAACATCGTGAGATAATGAGGAACAACTCGTAGATGGGCATTCAACAACTTCTAAATCAGGCCTCTCCAACCGAGACGTAAATAATAAATCTACACAGTGTATAACTAAGAAATTCTAAATCAGGCCTCTCCAACCGAGACGTAAATAATAAATCTACACAGTGTATAACTAAGAAAGAAACGGGTTTCCTTCATAGCTCAGACGTTGATAAAACAACCTTCAGATCTAACATTCCATCTAACACAATCTCGAATGATGACGTTTCATGTACTTTACACCTTTGTGCGATATATTTATATTCATAGGAGATCGGTTTAAAACTGTAGGTTATGTGGAAAGTCGTTAAACCTTCAGATGTCTATGTGTTCAAAGAACACGGACTAGTGTGCAGAGATTAGGATGTTACGCTGGTGGCAGGACTCATTACTTAGACTTACAACGTAACTACTCTGATAACTGCTCTACTTACGTTACTGCTGATAAATAAACTACAGAAGCTAATACTGATAACTGCTCTAATTAAACTACTACTGATAAGTAAGCTACAGAATCGTTAATATATATTAGGTGGTTAGTGGAATATGCGATAGGATTAATATATTTTAAGAATTTTGTAGAATATGTAATAGTGTTAATATTTCTTAAGTGGTTTTGTAGAATATGTAACTGTTAATATGTCTTAGGTAATGAGTAAAATAATAATAGCATTAATGTATTTTAGAAAAAGAATAGAATATGTGAAAGAAGTGATTTACTTTAGAAACTAAATAGTGTATGTAATAGTATTAATTTTCCAAAAGAGGGTTGAAAGCCGCCTGAATTTAACCACTCGCACCACTTTACAGTAGTGTGTTGTTTGTCTCTCAGTAAACACTAAAATGACGTCACATAAGGGACGCTTAACGTTGAAATTTTACCGTCGTGACGGCAGTGAAACGTGCGCATGCCACGAATCACGAGAAGAATCAAGCACTATGTAGGCTGCAACGCAGAATAATATACGAGCTTCAAAAACGAGAAATAAGATATATTTGTTACTCTTAATTTTGGTTTTGGTTTTATTTAGTCTTGAGACAGGGCACCTTCAAGAATCCTGCGAAAGTGCACATAGTATATATAGTTCAAGAGTGTGTAATAGCGTTAACGGATCTTAAAATGTGAGTAACATATTATAAGAATTTAAAAGTGAAAGTATAGAAGATGAGTGGATAATCATGTGTGAAATGCAGTAAGAGGATTTTTTTTTAAACCCGTAAAGAATAGAAGTTTCACACAATGATGCTTAACAGAAGAAATAAGATTGCATACAGTTGTTACTGGCTGTACTTGTAACATGACACTATACGCAACGAGATATTATTTTACAAATTCCACTCATTTGAACAAAGTACAAAATCTGTTAGGAGGCCAGCCAAATCTGGAGAAAGAAAAATGTTGATTATCATGGCTATCAAGTTGTATACCTAGTAAAAACGAGTAAGACACTATCATGTATCGAGAAATTTTTGGAATATATGAAACGGGGAGAGGTATGTCACACATGAACGAAAGTTAATGTTTACAACAGTTACCGCTTGATAACCGTTCTATATTTCACATTAATTAATTATTAGAAAATAGTGTTTACTCAAGTGTTCTGTACCTGTTGTTTATATCATTTCAATAGTAAAAACGTAACCTATAGTGTTGCAGAACATGCACCTGTTTTGCATCGTAATATTACTTCAACCTATTCTCACAGCGCTGGTTACTCGTGCCATGCACCTGTTACTCGCACTAAGCCGATCAATTTAAGACCACTCCGCGGGTCAAAGATCTGTTTAAATTGCTCCTTTCCATTCTATTGGTTCTCAGAGCTTTTACGTTAGTCGTTGCGACAACAGTGACGTATCACGTTTATTTCATAGCATGAAACAATATACGCTGTGTAAAGTTATGCTCAACTGATAACTGTTAAGAATACTTTTCTGTGTCCTCTGGACATTAGCGAAATTAACTGATTAGTTAAAATAACAAAGCTAATCTTTACTTTTCCGCACTATTTTTATTAGCGGAAATATCATTCTCCTCTCTGCGTTCATCGTTTCTACGCAATCGGTCTGCTCTCGTTCCTGCTGAGTTTAAGTCAAACTCGTAGCGACGAGCAACAGCGATAACGTGTGTGGAGTGTTCTCGAGTAATTTTCGAATCCTCGGACTTGACCCGGCTACGGACTCTGGAGACAAACTATGGAAGGTGTGGACCTAGACAGATCTCTTTATGACCTCGGCGAAAGTGACCTGAAAGACCTATGGGGATCCGAATCCTTAGGCTCTGTAAGTTAAAAATATATAACATATGTTCAAATTTCTTGATGGCTTTGGAAAGTTGCTTGTAGTAGAAAGTAGAATTTAAAGGTACAATTTTTTCTCCTTTAAGTATCTTTATAAAAAAAAAGCGTCTTAAATATATTTCTGGAAAGGTCTTGTTGTTTAATACAAATTTTCTTTATATAATAAAACCAGACCTGGTTATGAAAGATGGAAAATATGTATCTTGTAAACCTATTAGGTTTCAGTCTCTGATAGGTGAATCAAACTGATAAATGCATGAGTTTTTCCTCCACAACATTTTAGACAATTATTTTTCTCCACAACATTTTATGCAATTATATAGTCTTAGGAAAGTAAAGCCGCAAGTTAACCTTTCTATTTAGACAATTCTATATTAAATAGTAGTCCTGTTTGTGTCTTACTTGTAGATACATAAGCTTGATACTCTAAACCTAAAAACTCAGACTTGTGAGAGGAGTTTAATTTGTACATTAATTTATAAACTCAGTGTATTTTGTATTATACTGGTAACCTCAATGAATTTTATATTATAGTGCCAAGCTAGAAGGACTTTATGTTACACTGGTAACTTCAATGGACTTTGTATTATGTTGGTAACCTCACTGGACATTGTGTTATGTCAGTAACTTTAATGGACTTTGTATTATAGTGCCAAGTTTGAAGGACTTTGTTACACTGGCAACTTCAACGAACTTTATATTATGTTGGTAACTTTAATGGACTTTGTGTTATACTGGCAAATGCAAAGCACTTTCTACTACACTGGTAATATCAATGGACATTGTGTTATGTTGGTAACCTAAAAGGACTTTGTGTTATACTGGCGAGTTCGAAGTATTTTGTATTACCCTTCTGACCTTAATGGACTTTGTATTCAACTGGTAGTAGTTCAAAGAACGTAGTATTTTACTGGTATGAAATACATTTTCATTTTATAACCATACGTTTATTCAGCATAAAGTTTCAAAATGTGCTACCTGCGCTGTGTTCATAGGATAGAATCGAACCCTGTATTTTAACATCGCAAGTCTTAAAGGTTACCGCTGACCCGTCGAGAACTTGTACCTCATAAACTTTGTCAATAATATAATGTCACCGTCTTTAGAAATCCATGAGTTAGACATATTTTATTTCCCTACATGTGAACTACATGTCTCTTCCATAAGGAGTGATATCGTTATATTAAAATATGTCAAATTTTTGAACTTTATTCGAATTTGTAACAACTAATTAACATATAGTACGTCCTGAAAGATGCAGAGTTGTAGTTCGTTTTGATTCAGTACTTAACAGTATTTTTATCGTCCCGCCTACGTATATACATAGAACATATGTTATTGTTCTGGTTCTAATTTTAGAAGTTTTTCTTTTACAGTTGAAATCCGGTGTGTACCTGTTACACTCTTCCGTTGTATTAACACCGTACTTCTACATGTAAATGTTAACGTATAGGTTTTTCTATCAAGTATCGTATTTCGTCCGCTATTCCTTGAATACTCACGAATTCGTAAAAAACCACTCAGTTGTGATATTAAATAGAATGTTCTACATGTTCTTTATGTTTTTTGCAGTTATCACAGAAAACAAAACACACCAAAATTTATTCAGTTTTCAATTAATGCATCCCTTGAAAATACGAAATCAATATACTTTACACTACGATTATCGGAATAAGAGACACTGACACAAATAAATATTAATATTTCCCCCAAAGAATGGGGTCGGAATTTCCAGACTACGTCACCAGAACCTGCTCGATAGGTTTCTAGGTGAGTTGCACTTGTCCGCTGGCTGGTAAAGCCAGTTGTCTCGGCTGACCTTGAAAGGGTCTGAAGCTTTCTAGACACAGCGCTAGAACTGCAATCTTTAACATCTAAGCCTTCACCAACTTCTCGAACTGTTTCTTAACCATTTTCTAATCGTTTAGTCCAAGAAGACACCAACCCTGCGGCCGCGATCGAATTGACGCAAGCGCTGTAGAAACTTTTTAGAAATAGTAAGAGCGTATATTTTCCGTATAATTAGTTTTCAGAAAGATTAGACAGCTTTGTTAGTGTGTAGAATCAATCAAGGTATATATATCAACAAAAGAAGCCTACATCGCGATTTGCTGTACGACGGTTTAAAGCTGTTCTAATGTTCTCGTTACATTGTATGTTTTGTACCACGACCGAAGAAAGAACTTCAGAAGGTGTTTGTTTGTTTTGAATTTCGCGCAAAGCTACTCGAGGGCTATCTGCGCTAGCCGTCCCTAATGTAGCAGTGTAAGACTAGAGCTACTCTTTTATCAACGAATACTGGGATTGATCGTCACATATAACGCCGCCACGACTGAAAGGGCAAGCATGTTTGGTGTGACGGAAATTCGAACTCGCAATCCTCGGATGACGAGTCGAACGCCTCAACACGCTTTTCCATGCTGGGCCTAGTCAGAAGGTGAATTACTAACACAAGGAGTGGTCAACTGACCAAATGTCGATGAACAAGTTTCGATCAAACGTGTTTAATAAATGAATACAGATGACTCAATCCAAGAAGAACTAGACAAAATTGAACTTTCCTTGTCTGACCTGCCGACAACGCGTTATTTTGTTAATTTAGCCTGGGCATTACTAAATTAATTTGCAAACGTAAAAAAATACAAATCATATTATCACATAAGGTATATTTACATTTTAAACTCTTCACTGTTTTGCCATACGGGCGAGAAACTAGGGAATTTTCTAGGCCCGACATGGCCAGGTGGTTAGGACGCTCGACCCGTAATCCTAGGGGAGCGGGTTCGAATTCCCATCACACCAACCATGCACGCCCTTTCAGTCTTGGGGACATTATAATGTGACGGTCAATCCCACTATTCGTTGGTAAAAGAGTAGCCCAAGAGTTGACGGTAGGTGGTGTTGACTAGCTGCCTTTCCTGTAGTCTTACACTGCTAAATTAGGGACGGCTAGCGCAGATAGCCTTTGTGTAGCTTTGCGCGAAATTCAAAACAAACCAACCATAACTCATAATAATAAAATTTAGAATTAGCCACTGGCCCTCTAGCGCACTGTTACATAACTGGTAATAATAAAAATTTTAGAATTAGCTACTGGTCCTCTAGAGCACTGTAATGTAGCTGGTAATAATAAAATAAAGAATTAGCCACTGGCCCTCTAGCGCACTGTAACATAACTGGTAATAATAAAATGAAGAATTAGCCACTGTCTGTCTAGTACACTGTAATAAAGCTGGTGATAATAAAGTAACGAATTAGCCTCTGTCCGTCCAGTATACTGTGTTTCAAGTGGCTAGTAGTTTTGTGTGATTATAAGCATGCAACCAATTATAACTAATATTTACAGAACTCGCTGCTCCTCTGAATTAGTTTTTTTTAGCACGGTTTGTTCTCACCCATGATCCTTAGGGTAGGAGGGGGTGGGAGCACAAAGTATTTTCCACTGTGGACCGTGTATGAAAATCATGAACGGTATATGTGAAAGTCTTTCGATTGGTGCATTTTTTTTCTCAATTCTTTTTCTTTTAATTAACTAAAATATTTTTTTTCATGTACACGACATATTACACAGATAAAGTTTTCGTTACCTTGATTCAGCTGGATAAAATCAAATTCATTTCTGACTGAATCGTTGGCAGTTATGTATATAACTTGCACTTTGTATCGTATGAAAACTTACTCGATTTTCATGTTTATTTTCAGAGTTCCGATACATATATGTGTGTTTTTATCATTAATATTACGATGCACTTAAGGGCATTATGTTTACATTTAGTTAATCTTATTTGGCTCGGAAGAAATAATGCAGATTTTAACTCACAAAATATAGAGTTAAACGCGATACGCTCTGAAAATTTAGAATTTTTAACGGTCATAAATCTACCAAAAATTGTGAAGTTACTGGTTGCTGTATTACATCAAAACTCCTAAAAGCGGGTATTGTTTCTATCAGAAAGACTTGCGTTGAGTTTGTGCATTTACATTTCTCTATATTATTTGTTAATTGTCAAAAGGAACGTTGTTTTAAGGGTTTTCTTAATAAATATTCAAACAATTTTTATGCAATTATTATATAAACTTGTGTAAATAAGTTTCATTGTAATATAATTTTCAATGTCTACTTACATCAGTGAACGGGTATTGCACAACTTGTACAGTCAATAAATCAACCACCAGGTTGACAAAACCAGGAAATGCTTTTGTCTCGAATTATTACATAATTCCCTTTGTTTACAACTAGTGGCAAAGATTCGATTTTTATGTTTCTCTCGTGGGAATAACTGCATTTTTGTTTTGTACCATAAAACAGATATGTTGCTAAGAAACAAAACAATGCAACAACAACAAAATTAAAATGTATGTTTTGAGTGAAAAATACCAAATAACTGAGGGTGCATTAGTGTGTAAATATTTGTTTAATAATACATATGATGAATCATGGAAAGAACACCGCGAGCTCTGTGCTTACATCCTTCTTGTGACACAGAAATAGGAAAAATTTTCTTTTGGCAGTAACATATAGTCCAAATAAACCGTTCTACCACTGTATGTTTACCTAGACAGTTTAAATGTTTAACCACAAGAAGCTCTGCTCTGACCAGCATGAGGGTTTGTTTGTAATAAAGCACAAAGCTACACAATGGGCTTTCTGTGCCATGCCCACCACGGATATCGAAATCTGGTTTCTTGCATTGCAAATCTGTGTACATATCGCTATGTTATTGGGGGACCCACCACTAGAGAACATCCTAGATAGTGGTTTCTGTCACCACAACGTGTAGATTTTATCTGTAAAGAGTCAACCCTAAGAAAACTTCTGGTTTGGAACATTTGTGACAAAAAATTGTAGTAACCTTTGTATTCGAATTAGTAAAAAACAAAAGAATAATAAAATTACAAGTCCACGTTTTTATAAATAGGTACTTAGCTTGTAGTCGGAACCCAATTATTTTACGATACAAAACATTATTAAAACTGGTAATTTACCTGATATTATATTTATGTGTCTCTCTGCATGTATAGAAATCACGGGTTATGCTTCGCTAAGAAAGGAGATAAAATTTAAATATTCGTTATGTTCACAATAATATTATTAGTTATACAAATTACCACTAGGGAGCAGAGGCTAGTCCTGGATGAAATTAACATTTAAAGATGAAGGCCACGATACTGACCTAGTATTTCATTTCGTCGTACAAGGGTGGTGTAATCTTCTTTTAAAGAAAGTTGACGTGACTTTCACTAATAATCTTCGTTCAAATTCAGTATAGTCAGTTTGCTCGTAGATACAATTGTTTTGCCTAAGAAACGGAATCCTACCTTGAAGCAAAATGTTTTATCAGAAATACACAGATTACGCTGTTGAAAAGATAACACATGAACATTTTTTTTCGGACTGCAATGAACGAACGTGACTAATGATATTTCGTTAGTAAATATTTATCAACTAAGACTGAATCGAATATTGCCAAGCAAGGGAAAACCATATGTTCTAATACTCGTAAGCACACACAGTTTGTTCTGTAAGTCAAGCATTAATATCATATACTAATGTTAGTCATGACTGGCTGACCAATAGAAGGTGGGAATGTGATTTAGGGATAGATCAACGAATATAATATAAAGATCTAAGCTTAATAATACCGAACTGTGGGGAGTAGTTCCAATGAATATAAGATAACTGATGTCGATTGTCTTTTCAAAAATAAGTCGCACCCTAAAAGCATACATGCTGTTGTTATATGTTTTGTTATAAAAATGGCGAAATTAAACTATTAGTTTAAGAATACTGGAATTTGACCGTTTAAATGTTCGCTAATGTTTAAACAATCAAGGGACAAAGTAATTAAGATAACCGTTTATATTCTTCTCTGAGAATCCTAGTGCAGAGAATATTTTTTTTTCCGTCAGGGGCTGTAAACACCAATAATTATAAAATGGGTCATTACAGTAATCACCACACCAAAACATATTTCACATTCTACGAGAACGATGTTTTTTTTGTTGTTTTTTTTAATTTCGCACAAAGCTGCTCGAGGGCTATCTGCGCTAGGCGTCCCTAATTTAGCATTGTAAGACTAGAGGGAAGGCAGCTAGTCATCACCACCCATGGCCAATGCTTGGGCTACTCTTTTACGAAAGAATAATGGGATGGACCGTCACCTTATGACTACTCCACGACTGAAAGGGCAAGCATGTTTGGTGTGACGGGGATTCGAACCCGCGACCCACGGATTACGAGTCGAGTGCCTTAACCACCTGGACATGCCGGGCTGTGTGTTGAATTCAAAACAAAAATTGAAATGAGAACTGACTGGAATTAATGATTCATATATTTACTTGTTTATCATTTAACGAGATTTAAGTTATATCTATGTGCAGATTGTATTTCCCAAAAATGTGTCTCGGGTAACAGAGAGAATAAAGACAAATAAAGCACGAAACTGGATATTTACCTCTGGCTCTAAATCAAGGGACAAAGTAATTAAGATAACCGTTTATAATCTTCTCTGAGAATCCTAGTGCAGAGAATATTTTTTTCCGTCAGAGGCTGTAAACACCAATAATTATAAAATGGGTCATTACAGTAATCACCACACCAAAACATATTTCACATTCTACGAGAACGATGTTTTTGTTTGGTTTTTTGAATTTCGCGCAAAGCTGCTCACGGGCTATCTGCGCTAGCCGTCCCTAATTTAGCATTGTAAGACTAGAGGGAAGGCAGTTAGTCATCACCACCCACCGCCAACTCTGGGGCTACTCTTTTACCAACGAATAGGGGGATTGACCGTTACATTATACGCCCCTACTGCTGAAAGGGCAAGCATGTTTGGTGCGACCGGGATTCGAACCCACGACCCTCGGATTATGAGTCGAACGCCTTAATCCACTTGGCCATGCCGGGCCAATTTACGAGAACGAATCAAATCTAAATGACGTTTTTCACTGAATGTCATTTACTCTTAAAGTATGCCAAAAAAGAACAAACAAAAAACAGGAGAAAGAATAAAAGCTTTGCGGGTTTCTTCCTGTTAGCATACATGTTAATGGATATCTTCTCTTAAATCAGTATTGGTTGTCAAACTGGTCAGTTTTTATCAGTTATAATTTCATGAGTCGGTATCACTGACCTTCGTAATACGTGTGTATACATGTGAGTGAGTCACTAACCATGTTCTGAACTCTAAAACGACGCCGAGACGACATGTCCAGACAGTAAAGATACTTTGACACAGTGGAAAAGCAACCACCCCCACAGTCGACACGTTCCAAGGTCTTTGTCTCCACCCACCTAAAGATTTAAACGGTTTGTATTCTGGCATAGTCACCAAGCATTACCACTATCGTTCGTTTCCCATACTTCAATTCTAGGATGAAAAAAACACAACAAAACAGATATCCTTGTGATTCCAAGCGTTTACTATGGACTTGTTTCTTATCTCCTCCCTTCCCCAAGAACAATGAACTGTTTGTGAAAATAAAACATTATAGACTTTTATGTGTTGTATAAAGTATATACAACTTTTGTTTCACTTAATCCATGTTTAGCAGCAGTACAATCGTATCATACATACAACAACTTTTGACTGTATGTTGTTATTTATTTTTTTTCGTCAATACCCATACATGGTATTCAGAACATGGTTAGTGACTCACTCCACATGTATACACACGTATTACGAAGGTCAGTAATACCGACTCATGAAATTATAACTGATAAAATCTGACCAGTTTAACAACCAATACTGATTTAAGAGAAGATATCCATTAACATGTATGTTAACAGGAAGAAACCCGCAAAGCTTTTATTATTTCTCCTGTTTGTTGTTTGTTCTTTTTGTCATACTTTAAGAGTAAATTACATTCAGTGAAAAACGTCATTTAGATTTGATTCGTTTTCGTAAATTGGCCCGGCATGGCCAAGTGGATTAAGGCGTTCGACTCGTAATCCGAGGGTCACGAGTTCGAATCCCCGTCACACCAAACATGCTTGCCCTTTCAGCAGTAGGGGCGTATAATGTGACGATCAATCCCACTATTCGTTGGTAAAAGAGTAGCCCCAGAGTTGGCGGTGGGTGGTGATGACTAGCTGCCTTCCCTCTAGTCTTACACTACTAAATTAGGGACGGCTAGCGCAGATAGCCCGCGAGCAGCTTTGCGCGAAATTCAAAAAACCAAACAAAATCATCGTTCTCGTAGAATGCGAATAAACCAAACAACTACCGCTCGATTAGCTTAACCAGTTGTATTGGCAAAGTATTAGAGAGGATAATTAGTAATCGTCTGTCAGTTTACTTAGAAGAAAATTCAAAATTACCAGAAATTCAAAACGGATTTCGAAAAAACCGCCAAACTACAGACCACCTGATTCGACTTACAGAATCAATTACCGACAGCTTCAACAAAAAAGAATGCACTGTAGCTTGCTTTCTCGACATTGAGAAAGCATTTGACACAGTGTGGCATAACGGCTTACGACATAGATTGCTTGAAATGGCATTACCCCAGGAAACTATTCGCTGGCTGTCCAACTTCCTGGATAACAGAATGTGTAAAGTAAATGTAAATGGGGCCCACTCAGGGTCCTTTTCACCCGAAGCAGGAGTCCCGCAGGGAGGGGTTGTTATACCTATATTATTTATCATGTACGTGAGTAATATGCCTCTGTCGGACCTAAATTTAGGTTATGCATCACAGTTCGCTGACGATGTAGCAGTCTGAAAAAAGTGCCCCCACTCCGTCAATAGCAGCAACGAACCTACAACCAGTCCTAAATAACATCGAAGAATACTGCCAGAAATACAGAATCAAAATTAATATTCCAAAACCCAAGTCATAGTATTTAGCAGACTGAATAAGCTGAAAAAAGATCCACCAAAACTCTATATGAATGGATCACTTTTACTGACTGCTACTTCTGCTAAATTTCTAGGTCTAACCTATGACTCAAAATTAACGTGGCTACCACATATTAAAAATGTACTGATACGAATCTGGAAAAGAGCAAACTATGCAAGAAGTCTTTCAGGTAAAATCCAAGTAACATCACCAGACAACATACTTAAAATCTACAAAACGTACATTAGACCAACAATAGAATATGCATCACCTGCCTGGATTAACATAGCACCCACACATGTACAGAAACTTCAACGTATACAAAATTCTGTACTAACTTCAGCATACAAAGTACCACGTAGCACCTCAACCACATTCATGCACAAGTATGCAAACATAGATACAATAGCTGAAAGACTCTTGCATAATTCTCTAAAATATTTCAATAAGAATTGGCATAAAAATGACTTAATGTGTGATCTCGACAGATATCACGTACATGATGTAAATGGTCCTAAATACCTCTCCCCGTTTAACATATATTTAAGAAATTTAACACAAGCTGGCCACTATGCACTAGACACTTAGTCCTTGTTTCTTTTTATTTTTATAATTATTATTTTCTTTTTTAATCATTATTATTTTTTATTATCTTTTTTCTTCTTTTTGAATTATTATATTGAATAATAATAATTAAAATTACTTTCTTTTCTGTGTGAGTGTTTGTGTTACTACAAGTAGTAGTAGCATTCTCTCAATCGAGAAAAAGGAGAAAAATACAAAAAAATATATATATATGAAAATGCAAAAAAAAATATATATGGAAAAAATTAAATGAAAAAAAAAACAAAAAAACTTCTTGTTCGTCCATGCATGGACTGAGCCCTGAAATGGACCTGAGTATGATGTTATACTTTTACTCTGGCCCAAAGCTTTAAAAAAAAAACAAAAAAAAACCCTAAAGACAGACGCTATAATCGTTCGGGAGGGAGGAAGAGGTCAAATGTACCTGACCCTTCTGGGTATTTAACAACATCAATACCCAAATACCCACACAGTCAAACTTCTCGTAGAATGTGAAATATGTTTTGGTGTGGTGATTACTGTAATGACCCGTTTTATAATTATTGGTGTTTACAGCCCCTGACGGAAAAAAATATTCTCTGCACTAGGATTCTCAGAGAAGATTATAAACGGTTATCTTAATTACTTTGTCCCTTGATTTAGAGCCAAGGGTATATATCCAGTTTCGTGCTTTATTTGTCTTTATTCTCTCTGTTACCCGAGACACATTTTTGGGAAATAAAATCTGCACATAGATATAACTTAAATCTCGTTAAATGATAAACAAGTATATATATAAATCATTAATTCCAGTCAGTTCTCATTTCAATTTTTGTTTTGAATTCAACACACAGCCCGGCATGTCCAGGTGGTTAAGGCACTCGACTCGTAATCCGAGGGTCGCGGGTTCGAATCCCTGTCACACAAAATATGTCGCCCTTTCAGTCGTGGAGTAGTCATAAGGTGACGGTCCATCCCATTATTCGTTCGTAAAAGAGTAGCCCAAGCATTGGCCATGGGTGGTGATGATTAACTGCCTTCCCTCTAGTCTTACACTGCTAAATTAGGGGCGGCTATCGCAGATAGCCCACGTCTAGCTTTGCGCGAAATTCCAAAAACAAACAAACAAACAATTCTTTTTAAGGTTCAAATGTGTGAAGTATTTTTTTAAAGTCTATTTTTTTGAAACTAGTACAGGAACTTGTGTTGTATTTACACTGGTTGTCTATGAACACGGCTCCCAGCTAAATAAAAGAGAACTAAGTCCATAAAACAAGAGGGAAATAGTTGATTCCGTTACAAATAAAATGAACATAGAAACATGTATCGATTTTATCTTACTGTAGGTACCTTCCTGTTTCTCAGGACAGTCTTTATTTTTATCCCGTCCTTGAATTCCACTAACCGTTTCAGATAAAAACAAACTCGTGTTTACCTTTAAAATTCAAAACTTACATTATATTTGCTACTTTTAATGTCTAATTTTAGACTGAAGTTTTGTGGAGAATGGAGTTTAAGTGGTTAGGTCCCTCTTTAGATTTTACTAGGACTGATGTCATTTTAGAGGGCTTTATTTCAGTCAAATGCCAATTGTTATATATTGGCTTGTGTTCCAGCAACACCTGTTTACTACTGGTAAACACACTATATTCGTTTTGGGAAAAAAAATGTAGTTTTACAAAATATAAAATCACTTTATCAAGCCATAAAGCTATTCACTCGACATATATTCTCGAACCCATATCAACCTAGAAACTGGAACTCAGAGACAACATTTGCCTTTATTTGTGGTTTGGGTAAATTGTTAATGTACCTGAAACATTGCTTTAGTTGGTCAAATGAGGAATCAATGCAAACGTATATAGACGTGCTGTATGGATAATTGAGCAGATCAATACGGCTTACCGACATCCTAACAACAGCTGTTTCGCTTTATAAAACATCTGGTTTTTGAACACAGCTTTGATGAAGTGTTTGTGTACAGGTAAACTCACTTTATTCATTAATGTAGAGCCAGAAGGTGGATTCATCGTTACTTGTACTGAACCAGCACACACGTACTGTTCTACTCTGTCCTATACTTTCAACCATTTATCAACGTACCATTAACTCAGCCGGTTGCAACCTGCTATTAAAGGAATTCTGACATTGTGACGTCATTTTACAACGAATAGTATGCTCACAGAATTTTTTTGTTAACGTTTCTGGATAACTTTTACAGTAATTTCAAAATCATGGTATTAAGAAATTGCTCAAAACGTCTATTAAGTTGTTATTTAATAATATATATTTTGAGCTTAAGAGGTCTCATTATATTGATTGTCACAAAGTTTGATTACATGACGCAGCTTGACAAGTATTGCTCAAGCAATCATGGTAAAAAACTTTAAATTATCTCTTTATGCAACGTAAATATATATAAAACAATGTAATACCCTGCAGTATAGATATATATACATGAAACAATATAGCTCACCACAATATAAAGTTGCAATAAACAGTATCATTCCATGCAATATATGTAAAATAATGTAATTACCAGTTTTAGAACTTAAACAAGACCTATACATTTCCATTGTGATTGTAGTTACTGTAATTACTTCAAAAATCCTTTCAATTGTCTAAGGAGATAAAAATAAGAAGTTTAATGGCTAATAAATTGAAGTCAAGGCCACCCGTGGCTTAACTACTTCCAGCTCACTCTTTAGTCTTTTGGGAGCAACAGAGGGAGTGGTTGTATAAACTGGGTCAGTGAAGCGCTAATATTAAAACATGCGCGTCCCTTTCCCATGTCACCTTTATCTTAAACTGTGAACATAAATATTTTGGATCTGAGTTTTTAAATATTCTGTTGCTTATTTAAGTGTTTCCATGGAACTGGTGAGACCTTGCAGACAGTTAGTTATTGTTCTTTTCCCAACTGTATAAAAATATTAATAAAATAATTGGTGTTAAAATTCCAAATAAATAATGAAGTGTTATTAATTCTTATCTAACACAAACTTATTATTAACTGACTTTCAAACAAATTGATAATAATTACAATTAACTTGTATAATCGGGCTTTCACTGCTTCCTATCTTTGAGAGAAGAGAATCAAGCCACAACGTTGGCCAGACAACAACCCATATCTTAACTCTGTTGGGTAATGGGTAACAAAATGCAAGAGAATAACCTGATAATCACTTTGGACTTAATTGCAGGAGGCGTTAATCTACGTGTAGAAGCGTTAACTCACCTCTGCTTACACTCATTTCCTCGTGCACTCTGTGCCATTGCGATGTCTAACAATTATCAAGGTCAGATTAGGGCACAACCAAATATTAAAACAAGAAACGGTTTGTTTTTGAATTTCGCACAAAGCTACTCGAGGGTTATCTGTGCTAGCCGTCCCTAATTTAGCAGTGTAAGACTAGAGGGAAGGCAGCTAGTTATCACCACCCACCGCCAACTCTTGGGCTACTCTCTTACCAACGAATAGTGGGGTTGACCGTCACATTATAACGCCCCCACGTTGGGAGGGCGAGCATGTTTAGCGCGACGCGGGCGCGAACCCGCGACCCTCAGATTACGAGTCGCACGCCTTACGCGCTTGGCCATGCCGGGCCACAAGAAACGGACTCTGTGACTTTTCTTTAAGTTACGTTTGTGGTATTATCTTTAAATCTAGGTTTTATTGTTCATAAAACAATTTATTATGTGCCAAATATTTGTTGATTATCTGAATTCGTTTGCCACACTTGGTTTGTTAAAGTCCTCTTGTTTTTGTACGATACCTTCCTGGATTATACTGGTACTGAGTTAGAAAACTAGTTGCATTTAGAATGAGGAAAAAGGCAAATCTGAGAACTGAAGCGAGACACCAGTCGAATTTTAGGCTTATGATAAATTCTTTCCATTTCGCTGATCAAGCATATGCAGTTTTAAAGTAACAAAACGAAGAAAATTTTGACAGAAATTTTGGCATACTTTATCAAAATGGATCGGTTCACAAGCGTCTTTTGTGTACAATGTAGTAAATTGTTTTAGAACACGACAGGAATGTCGATTTGAGTTTTAAAAAGTAAGTAACGATACATAAGTTTTTTTTAACTTCTACCATCATTAAAGTCCGGAGCCAATGCTGCGATCCACCTACTTAATATGTCTGTCTGTGTATTCATCGACACGTATGTTTGCGTAGTTGTTCTACACGTTGCAAAAACGATTTGCTCATTTTGATGGATTTGAAAGATCTGTTGAGATCTTTTTTAACTTTGATTAATTAGCTTTGAAGAACATAAAAGTATCCTTGAATCATGTCGAAATATTTTTAAGTCCCTTATTGTCAACTGAAGCTTCCTCAATTACCATGGTATTTATTGTCGTTTAGCTTATCCTGTACATATGTAATATCCAAGCTCCGCGGCACATTTGCACAACGGTTTGCAAATCTCAACGTGGAAAATTTGTAACATATTTTTGAAATAGCGAAACTTATGGATCACTAATAAGCAGGCTCGGCATGGCCAGGTGGTTAAGGTGATCGACTGGTAATCCGAGGTTCGCAGATTCGAATCCCCGTCACACCAGTTATGCTCGCCCTTTTAGCCGTGGGTAGTTATAATGTTACAGTCAATCCCACTATTCGTTGGTAAAAGAGTAGCCCAAGAGTTGGCGGTGGGTGGTGATGATAGCTGCCTTTCCTCTAGTTTCACACTGCTAAATTAGGGACGGCTAGCGCAGATAGTCCTCGTGTAAGTTTGCGCGAAATTAAAAAACAAACAAACAAACTAATAAGGAATCACCGATGCTCGATATCTATTCCAAAATGAAGCTCTCACCCACCCATCCAAGTGGGCCGGCAGTAAGTTTACAAACTTCAAAGGCTAAAAATGTGAGGGTTGATTCCCGAAATGGGCATAAGCACATAATCAGTTGTGTAATTTATGCTAAAAATCAAAGAAATAGTTGTACTTATAGTTAAACAGTCATTATGTGATGTATATGAATATGAGTTCGTTTTAAAGTAAGCATCGCTGGTTCAAAGGTTAACTGCTACGGTCTGGAAAATAGCCTCACTGTTTTAAATGATAAGGTTATCGTACTATCAACAATCAACTCCAGAGTTTGTTTTGACGCTTAAACCATGTATTACCACTGTAGAAAACAAAACATTTTATAACGTTAGGCTTCTCCTAACAGTTTATGTACTTTATACGGTATGTAATTCCTTTCAACATTTCAACTTTGACCTACCCGTAACGAGAAGGCCAAATAAGGAATTTATAGTTTAAGTGGTCAGTGTAATCCCCCTTTTGGTTAAACAGTTCGAGAACTTAAAATTGATATAGTAGGTTTTAAGAGGTGGAAAGTCGGAAAGAAATCTTCTAGTTAAAATTCGTACAAAATTGTAAGTAATACACAACTAAACTATATAATTAATAGAGCCTTTGGAAAAGTTCAAATGTCACGTTTCTTCTTATTAGCTTTACTGAATGACTTTTTCTTATTTATTATAATTATTTAAACAACCTTGTTTTATAATAGAAATAGGAGATACAGGTTAACCTGGTTATGTCTAATAAAGAAAGAAAAAAAAAAAACGCTGAATTTCTGAAGATGTATAGTTAGAATTTACATCAGGTTCTGTCCCATACTCTACAGTGAGCATGTTTCGTTACAGATCTAGCTGGAATGGTTTGTTATTTGTGATTCTAAATTTATCGTAATGTGGCGATTTTTTGTTTTCGCTCATTAATTGTTGATTGGTTATTTTGAATTAAGCATAAAGCCACACAATGGGCTATCTGTACTCTGCCTACTACAACTATCGAAACCCGGTTTTTAGCGAGATGAACGAGCCAAATCTTACATAGTGTTGGATAAATAGTTAAACTATCAATATTATATGAGCCGAGCGTGTCTCAGTGATTTACGTGCCAGGTTGAGTATCAGGTTTGGTTTGCGTCCTGTCACCAAAAACATAAAACACTGCGTTCTACACTTTGTGGTTGTTCGTCCATAATAAGAGTGACGGACAGACACCACTATTTGGACCCATTAGAGTTGATGGTCTTCACCGATTACCTTCTTTCTGATCTACCACTTCAAAACTAAGGACGGCTAGCATGGAGAGCCAGCCCTCCAGGAGATTTAATATAAATTCAAACAGCCGAAATCACCAACATTGTAATTTCAAAAAGATTACTTCCCTGATCCGATTTCCTAGTGAAATATCTAGAAAGTTGCTTATGTATAAATGGTAGCAACGTATTCAAAATGCGAGTTTAGTACGTGTAATTTGTATACGGAATACAAACAGGTTTGTTTTTTTTAACGCGCGACCAAACCCGGTGTTGTCAAATACCATTTAAACTAGATAATAGAATCAATGACAATAACATATCGTTCAACTAGTTTTGTTCTTTTGTAGTCTAGTCGAAAAATGGGGCTCCCATTAACGGTCATGGATCTTTTACCTCGGACACATGGAGTGAAAGAGAATAGTTGAACATAAACTAGTATTAAGTTTATAGTTAGAAAATTGTGTTTGTATTTGGATTTTAGTTTAGTTTCTGGCACCAGATTTTGAAATATAAGCCATATGAGGATTTTAGTTTAGTTTTTGGCACCATATTTTGAAGTATAAGCCATATAACATAGTCTTAAATAAAACCACCATTAAAAATAATGTCTTTTTCAATAATTAGAGTGAACTGTGTGAAGTTATTTCCTGTCTGTTGTTTTAATTTCGACTAAATTTCACGCTATCGTTTTTCAGCCTTTTTATTGGAACAGTTTGAAACCCGAAACTAAAGTGTTTCATTCTCGCGACAACTTTGACAAGTAATTACAATTTTCTAAAAAATATTGTAAATGATGTGAAAAAAATCTATACTCTTAGATTTATAGTTTAATACAAGAGTATAATATGTTACAAGTTCTTATCGAATAAATCAGCTAGAACTGACAACCAGTTTTTATGTCAACATAGCAGATCCACAAATTGTCACACGACTTTGGTTGTTATAATATTCACGATGTCTTCCTACTCCTGTGTCTATAATAAGTGTGATTAGTTTGTTTTGTTTTGAATTTCGCACAAAGCTACACGAGGGCTATCTGGGCTAACGGTCCCTAGAGGGAAGGCAGCCAGTCATCACCACCCAACGCCAACTGTTTTGCTACTCTCTTACCAACGAATAGTGGGATTGATCCCCACTTTACAACGTCCCGACGGCTGAAAATGCGAGCATCTTTGGTGTGATGGGGATTCGCACCCGCGACCCTCGGATTACGAGTCGAGTACCTTATCCACCTGGCTGTGCCTGGTCGAGTGTGATTGGCAGCACACACCAATGGCTGTTGTTTTTAATCTTGTATACCACCTCAGAGAAAGAAATATTTTAATTTGTTTCAGTCCAAAAGCGAAGTGGTAAAAAAATATTTTGCTCAGAATGGATGATAACGTGTTTGGAAAAACAGAGAGGTCAGAGTCCTAATGCTTTCTTCTGATCATTGAACCTTCTCCAAGATGTTATGGAGACCAGTGATAATTGGTCACGATTGATAGATAGCGCTAACTGTTACTTGAATTTTTAGAAGAAGAAAAATGGCTCAAGAAAAAAAAAGAGATATAGAGATGTTTTGTTTGTTCCTGATGGATTTCGTGCTAAGGTACTTCAGAGCTATTTGTGCTAGCCACCAACGTGTGAGCTATACTTGTCAGATCAAATAATGCAGTTTGACTGTTACTCTTATAACAAACCTACGGCCCAAATTGTAGAGTGCAATGTTTTCCGTGTTCATATTCCAGTGCAATAACCGATTTAGAGTGTAAAAAGAAGCAACAAATCTGTGTGTGACATGGATGCCTCCAGTCACTGACTCTGTTTGTAAGAGTAAAGACGAAAATGATTCCAATATTTTAAGTTTACAATATTAAATGTAAAAAAGGGGCGATACAGTAATTTACCATTTTGCGTATTGTTTGTTAACCTACAAATATATTATTTATTTATTTACTTGGAATACAATTTATGCACACAATAGGGTAAACGGCCTAAGAGTCTTTAAGGTTCAGGCATAGCCGTCCATAATTTTAAACTAAGGACCAGAGGAAAGCAACCGGTAGCTATTTTGATCCGAATATGGAAATTGACTGTCATTTTTAAAACGCATCATGGCTGAAAATGCTAAATGGATTTGGTAACGCCACGGCTCGAACTCGAAGTACTCGGATCCTCAATCCGATACACTAAGAACTAGGCTATGCTTAAGCCTTAATTTTGAATATTGTCTTCAAACATTATAACCACACCGAAATACGGAAGAGGTATTAAAAAGTGTTATCTAACATCCTATATCGAAGCATCCAAGGATTAAACCCTGTGATGGAGAAATAGAATTTGATAACACTTACATTTTGACATTCTTTCTGTCTTCTGAACAACAGATATAATCCCAGTCAAGTAAACTTCTAATAATCATAGGTCAGGGATGAGCCTTACCATGTCCGTTTAATCAGTCCTAACTTTATCAGAAAGATGATTATTGACTTCTTATATGTGGTTCAGTGTTATATAGTTATGCTACAGATTATTGACTCCTTATGTATGGTTTAGTGTTATATAGTTATGCTATAGATTATTGACTCCTTATGTATGGTTTAGTGTTATATAGTTATGCTACAGATTATTGACTCCTTATGTGTAGTTTAGTGTTATATAGTTATGCTACAGATTATTGACTCCTTATGTGTAGTTTAGTGTTATATAGTTATGCTATAGATTATTGACTTCTTATGTATGGTTTAGTGCTATATAGTTAAGCTGGTCGTCTATGATGTAGTAAACTCATTAAAAATCTATCTTTGTACTAATATATCTACATATCTTTAGAAACCGGGTTCCGATACCGGTGGTGGGCAAAGCAAAGATAGCTCTTTCTCTAACTTTGTTTGTGCCTAATAACAAACAAACAAACAGTATAGCTCTCTGTGGTTTTGCGCATAATTCAAAACAAATCAAATTGAATCTAACCAAGTTAAACAAATGTTACCCATTGCGACTGAACGTAGTTAACTTTAGTATTTCAACATAAATATTCCTGTTCATTGCAGCCCCCGCTAGTACAGCGGTATGTCTCCGAATTTACAACGCTAAAATCAGGGGTTCGATTCCCCTCGGTGAGCTGAGCAGATAGCCCGATGTGGCTTTGCTATCAAAAAAACACAAACACACCTGTTCATTGTAGGGATGTTTATTTGCTTTTGAAATCTAGCATAAAACTGCACAATGGGCTATCCGTGCTTTGCCCACCACAGACAGACATCGAAACCCGATTTGTAATTGTGTGAGTCAAAACATTCTTATGGTTTGGGGAGCACCTTTTAAAATGATGTTGTTTTAAACGGCACGTGGTCAAGTTGAGCTACAAGAATCACCACTTTCTGCACGCTTCACGTTACTATGCAACTAGTGATAAATATTTTTTTAAGTCATTGAGAAGAATTTATAATTCTAACAAAATGAATAACTATGCTATAATATGTATAATAAAGAGCAGCTAAATTGGCTAAGTACAAATAAACTAACTTCAAGAACTGGCTGGATTGTCGTACTATTTAATGATTCGTAGAAATAAGAATCCTGAAGACATGAATTCAAGTGAAGGAGAGCTGTATAGTAATATGTTAAGACATATCATATCTGTTATTTTCATAGCGGACAAAGCCTTTCACTCATTAGGCCGGCAGACACAATGCTGGATGAGATGCTATTTATATATTATGGAATAGTATACACAACAACTGTTACATTGTGAATTAAATTACTGAAGTGAAATTTCTGTCAGTTTCATACGAGAAGTTTACAGTTCACTGTTAGGGTAAAGATAAATAACATCTTATAGATGGTGTATATACCCTGTTGATAAACTTACAGACTAGCTCGAAATTTTCATCCACCCCATACGGAATGATCACCTGTTTTACACGTGGCATAATTGTATAATGTTGCCTATTTCTACTTAAATCTTAAGTATGTTTCGTTGGTAGAAATAGCTACACGTATGCTAATCTAAACGCGGAGTTCCTTATGCCCACTGTTTCTGTTAAGATGTAACAACCCGATCCTACACTAAACTAAGACTATCGGGCTGTTCAGAAAATTGGTTCAGAAAAGCCCCCCTTCCCCTTCAGTGGGTTTCTATACCCGTGATGCAATTCATGATGACGAGAAACCCACTTGAAGTGAGAATATATCTCAAGACGGTTGGTATTAACAGTTTTACTAATAAAGCAGAGAACAACGTTTCGACCTACTTGGGTTATCTTCAGGATAACCTGATAAATATCCCTGATATATCTCTCGTAGTGTAGCTTTTTGCTTCATTCCAATCAGTTGATTGAAAGTTCTGTTTATTTCTAATACAAGGCTCGGCATGGTCAAGCGTGTTAAGGCATTCGACTCGTAATCCGAGGGTCGTGGGTTCGAATCCCGGTCGCACCAAACATGCTCGCCCTTTCAGCTGTGGGGGTGTTATAATGTGACCGCCAATCCCACTATTCGTTGGTAAAATGAGTATCCCAAGAGTTGGCGGTGGGTGGTGATGACTAGCTACCTTCCCTCTAGTCTTACACTGCTAAATTAGGGACTGCTAGCGCAGATAGCTCTCGAGTAGCTTTGCGCGAAATTCAAATTCAAATTTCTAATAAAAATACGGAGGATTATTGTTTATTTTGAGAAACAGTCGAAAAAAATTAAATTTTTCTTTGTATTGCTGAACCAACCAACGTAGCATCCCTCGTTGAAATTAAAATGTTTGATACTGCCTCTTGTTATCGTGTAAAGCTCTTTAAAACATCTAACTCGACTCTAGCAGTAGAGTTGTAGTTAAATATATATATTTATAACTATATTTAGTTATGAAACATTTCCTTAGGTTTTAGTTTCAGTCGAGCTTTGTCTAAAAAATTGGACAATGGGGAAGGTATGCAGAGAAACAAACAAACAGGTAACACACATTTGCAGCACGAGCCGATGGTAGAAGAATAAGATAATTACACTGGTTGCTAGGTGATGCATATGACCAAAAAAAGCTGTATTTGGGTTGTCTTTCTTCTCCTGATGCTGTTTTTATAAGACAGAGCAAAGCATACGATTCGCATCAATAATCTGCTCATAATTTACGGATGTGTTCGCCGTACATGCATCATTAAAGCCAATGATATTAAAAAGTCTCGTTACCAGTGTGTTCCTAGCCCAATGCCCACAGGTTGAATGAACTCTTCCGCCACCAGAGGGAATCTCAAGGCAATACTACAGGGAACAATCACCGCATTCCGCCTAGCTGATTGTCAATAGTACAGCAAGGTCAGGGCCGGTGTAGTGGGAGATTTGGGCGCGCGCTCGGCACGAAGTCGTTACCCTCGTGGGGGTCTACAGTTGGGCGTCAATCCTACGTTATAGCTGTTATTAGCATTACGTAGGACACTGACACTGTAACGGTCAGATGAAATATGGACCTTGAACACTTTCATTTATAAAAGACTTTAGAACTGACGTCATTTCCTCTCGTTTACACAGACCTCGCAAGGTTGATGTTGTGTTTACAGTCACCATGCCTGATAATTGCTATTCCGTTGATTGTTCTAATCGTAGAAAAATGAATAAACGTTCAAAAGTCTTATCCTTCAAATATCCTACAGTTCTTTTAGGCAAATGCAGTTAACAGACTTGGGCCCCAAATAAAAGAAGTGGCAGATTTAGTAGGGGATAGCCACCCACCTTTTTATATCCCTTTAAAAATTGTCACATTTTTATACTGTTTAAAAATGTGGCAATTTTTTACATATTATAAATAAAGAGGGTAGTTAGCCACCCTCAACTGCAAATCCGCTACTGAAATTGACAACAGTTTACAGAAAGCACTTTGTGTTAGACACATTAAATGTGGTAGAATAAATCCAAAATGTTCTGTTTACTAAAAATAACATGAAATTTATTCATAATTTTTTTTTTCATTTGGCTTTCAGGATGTGGCAGTAATAATATAAAATATACTAATGTGTATATTTCATAAATAAAAAATCTATTGGGCGTGATTTATGAATCATATATTTTTTAACTTCACTGTTCTACGGTTCATTCACTGCTAATAACGATTGTAATATTATTTCAAAGCTTCAGTTTTGTGTGTGTAAATTCAGTAACAAAAATTCTTGTTTTTTTGGTTGGTGTTGTTCCATCTAGAAATAATGCCATCCGTTACTCAACAACGTGTTAGACCATGAGTAATGTTGAGAGTGTGTGTTTTCTTATAGCAAAGCCACATCGGGCTATCTGCTGAGCCCAACGAGGGGAATCGAACCCCTGATTTTAGCGTTGTAAATCCGTAGTCATACCTCTGTAATGTTGAAAGAACGGCAATAAGTAATATATGGAACTAAGTGTAATAGCAGTTTTCATCGTCTTGATTGGAGAATAACTGACATTGGAAATTGTTATAAAGTACGACTAATCAACACAAAGCATTTTTATTTATTTCCAACGTTCTCTATATTAACGTTATCAAGTAACAAACATCTCAATAACGTGCGTGTGTATGTGTAACATACAAGTTGTACTAAGAACGTATCCAATCATCATTAACTTCACCAGACGTCTTTTTTAGGCTCTTTTCTACAAACGATAAAACAATGGAAGTCAAAGAGTTCTCAGCCAAACCAAAAATCTGAAGTCTTCATTAGCGTTTGTTTGTCGCGCATGCGTAGAAATGTGTGCTTTATATCTAATCAACAGATTTCGTCTTACGTCGTATTAAGTGCCAATTGTGTCTTTGAACTTGTTTCCTTTGTTCAATGTTTACATTAATGTATACACACTAGTAAAAAGGTACCCTTCAATGTCGAGTTTCAAAGATAATGCTTTAAATGGGAGCGCGGGCCACTCCCACTATTAAACGAAACATACGAACCTTTTGTCCGATGTAGAGGTACCCGTGTTGTGGGCTGTATTAAGGGAGTAAAAGTAACTGGCTGCTAAATTTGAACCATTTATTTGTCCACTGCTTTTCCATTTAATCTCAACTGTAGGAAAGTTTACTCCCATCACATGTCAGTAAAATTGGTTCAGTCGGTTTCTTTCAACATCACGAGACGAACAACTTTTTTGTGTGTTATAAATGTAGAAAATATATACACATATCAATATGATGTACGCATTGCTGTCTTTGAACACATTTATGGACACCATTTTTAAGTTGCTTTATGACTTAGCCGAACTGATATATATAAAAAATTCATAATAGTGAAACTCCAATTCGTTATTATAACTAAAAACAAAAGATCCCACAACAGTATACACGTTTGGTGATATACCGTTAAATCACAGGTAAAAGTCTAACTAGAAACAAGCTACACTACTTAACCATTTAATGTGTACAAGATATAAGCTGCCACAACCAATTACAATTTAGCACATTATACATGGCGACTCAGAGTATCAAGCTGCTACGACTTTTCCTGCAGCAATACCAAACATTTCACTGATTACTTTTTGTTCATTGTAACATTTCAATTATCATCTATTCAAATTTAAATTTGTCTACTTTTTGCAAGTGCACAGAGAAAACAACAACTAAGAGGGTATATTACACTTAAAGTGCAAAATATAATGCTTTTTCAAGTTTGAAAAAAAATCAGCTATTTTTTATATATTTTTGTTGTACAAGGACCTTCCGTATATGTGACAGGAGTTATGTCGTGAAATGTTTTCGATTTACGTACCCATCACATCAGCAAGGTGGTTTGGGTACTTGACTAGCATTTTGAGGGTCACAGGTTCGAATCCCCGTCCTATCAAATATAGTTGTCCTTTCAGCCTGGAAGCGTTATAAAGTAACGGTCAATTCCATTGTCCGGTCGTAAAGGAATAACCCAAGAGTTGGCGATGGGTGCTAAATTAGGGACGGCTACCCAAGATACCCCTCGTGTGGTTTTGCGTGAAATTTAAACCGACCACTATTATATGTTATACTCAATACACTGTTTAACCCTATTAACATCCTATAAGTGCTTATAAGGCCATTGTTATTGACTCTCCGTTGAATATTATACACACAATCCAACAAATAAGGTTATTGGGTGTGTTTTTTCCTTTGTTTTTTCCAAAAAAATTATATTACCTGACACAGAAAATGTTTTTATTTAACATTTGATGTTATTGATCTTACACTAGTAACCTTCATAACACTGTCTAGAAAGTAAATAAAATTTTAAAGGTCTGGGTGTGTTTTCTTATAGCAAAGCCACATTGGGCTATCTGCTGAGTCCACCGAGGGGAATCGAACCCCTGATTTTAGCCTTGTAAATCCGTAGACTTACCGCTGTACTAGCGGGAGACTTAAAGGTTTGGAATTCGAAATGTGTACGTGAAGTAAACAACGAAGTCAGAAATACCTGTGATTCGGGTAAGGGTAAAAATAAAGTAGAATGTATAGCATTATGACAAACACACACTTCTGGAACAAAAACTACAGAACATGTTTAGCGACATCACATAACGAGCTCTAGAATCTTCGAAACGTAGCCTGACACGCTAATCTCTGGGCCACGCCCAACCAAAGGACAGTAAGATAACTACCCGATAACAAAGTATTTCATGAAATAAGAACGTATATGGAAACTAGCAAAACTCGCTATTTGATAGTGTGAGGTCGGGTACATCTAGCATTCGTTAGTTTGTAAATGGAAAACATTGGTTTGATTTGTTTTGAATTTCGCGCAAAGCCACACAAGAGCTATTTGCACTAGCCGTCCCTAATTTAGCAGTGTAAGACTAGAGCGAAGGCAGCTAGTCATCACCACCCATCGACAATTCTTGAGGTACTATTTTACTAATGAATAGTGGAATTGACACTCACATTATAACGCCTCCACAGCTGAAAGGGCGAGCATGTTGGTGTAACTGGGATTCGAACCCGCGACCCTCAAATTATTAGTCTTAGTAATTCTATACCTCCTTCAGAACTATTCTCTAATATACCTTCCTAATTTTTATGATATCAACATTTATCCCTCGTTGTATTGTTGATTAACGAACCCCGTCACAACTATAAAGGTATAGTTAATCTCATAATCACTTCAGTTGCCCAGAACTATATTGAAATAATCCAAAAATAAACCCCATTATTCGTTGGTAAAAGAGTAGCCCAAAAGTTGGCGATGGCTGGTGGTGACTAGCTGCCTTCCCTCTAGTCTTACACTGCTAAATTAGGGACGGCTGGTGCAGCTTTGAGTAGCTTTGCGCGAAATTCAAAACAAACAATATTTTCGATAAATAAAAACAATAAAATATCGTATTGTTGGAAAATTCGGGTGATAACAGAACCTTGGCTACTATGTTATATACAAGCTGAGTCTAAACTCGTTTGTTGACAACAGGAAATTAAAACCCTGTGGATTGTAATAAATGTAATTTTTCCTAGAATGTGAAAATCTATTTACATAAAAGGGATGTTGTGAGTTTAAAAAACAACAACAACAACAACAACAACGGTGGTATATGTAAAACCACAAAGTAATATACAAGGAAGAAAGAACTGGAAATATAATAAAAACACACCTACAGTACGTATACTGTTCTGATAAGTATACTGATAAGCATTCGGTGTTTCCCAACGGAACGCCACCTTACGCAACATTTGAACTAAAATGCCTGGTTAGTTATCCAAAGCTTCAGCCATAGCTATTCCTAATTTAGACCAGTTGGCAGAGAGAAGGAGCAACCAACCATTTGCACCTGCCGCCTAAGCGGCTAATTTTAACCAATTAACTATTGCAATTACAACACTGCCGCAGCTCAAAATTCCAAGTGTATTCGGTGGCATATCGCGACCTGAATCTTGGACTTAGCGATACGCAGCCTGACACAGTAACCACTTATGGTAATTGACGTTTTACGTATTTGTTAATATTGCCAGAACACATTACATATCATACGAACATTTAGAAGAAACAATGCTGTTGAACAGTCAAGCAGATATCAATACTGGAATTTTCCTGATGTATAGAAAGAATTAAATGTGGTTAAAGAAACTGGAACTAATTTTAGGTTAAAAGGGAGAATTATGTTTATTTATTTTGTTTGTACTCTTGATTTCAGTACTATCTGTTCCAGCCGTTCCTAATTTAGTTGTGTAAGACTAGAGGGATGGCAGCTAGTCCTACTGCCAAGTCTTGGGCTACTCCTTTACCAACGAATAGTGGGATTGACCGTAACATTATAACGTCCCCACGGCTAAAAGGAGCTACTAAATTTGGTGCGAGGGGGATTCGAACCCGTGACTCTCGGATTATGAGCCAAGTGTCCTAACCACCTGGCCATACCGAGCCAAGAAATTATGGAGAAGAAATTTCCTAACTTAGTACTTAACTTTAGATGTAGTTTCAATACCTTTTAGGGTTCAAACATATAAGTAATACGAGTATAGATTTAAGTCACCGTTTACAAAATACATAATAATACTTGGATTAACTTCTTTCAAGTTTGGATTTTGTTTGATTATATCAGGAGCACCTTTAATTACTGTCATCCTAATACAGCAGCTCGGTTCATGACTTCATTTCACGTCTTTCTGACTGTGTGTCACTGTTTAAAGGTGACAAGACCACTGTTCTGTTTTACCTGAAACATTTTGTGTTTCTGCACATTTTCCTGGTTCTATGACAAATTGTGAGCTAAATGTTTATTCCAAAGGCGAATAATCTATGTACCAGTGGCATATTAACAAACTTACTTCACCGACAGTTCTGTGTACTTTACCGACAGTTGGGTGTACATCAGGTTGTGTACCTTACTAAACCGACAGTTCTGTGTACATCAGTATTGTGTACCTTACTTTACCTATATTTCTGTGTACATCACGATTGTATATCTTACTTTACCAACAGTTCCGTGTACATCAGGATTGTATACTGTCAGTTGGAGAATAGAGACGTGTTAGGTTAGACAGTCATCCTGGGTCTTCTTCCTTTCTCTTCCCGACGTGGAAGTCTGTATACGTCAGTGACTACTACCTACTTGTTTTTTTTTATGTATTGTTTCAAAAAAGCTACATACTCACAGACAGGCAAACCAATCAGTAAACAGCAACAGTATAACTGTTGACATGGGCTCAGCATCAGGGATCAGCAAACTGTTCTCATGTTGTTTGTTTGAAGATAACCATAACTCTACACAATGGACTATTTGTGCCCTACCCACCACGGGAGGAGCTTTTTGTTTATCGAAGTATTTGGAACAATGAAAGGGACTATAAACACACGGGTCTTGTGCAGAATATAACATAACATAGGTGTGTCGTTTATATCTACTGTATTACTTGTAATTAACACTTCCTTTTAATTATCGCCTTCCACCCCGGTATATATTTAACATTATTTTGTGTGACAACAATGATAACCTAATGTTTAATCCACTTTTATTTTTTTAATTGAAAAGAAATGAAGGAAACGCACACGTGTTGGCATTCAAATCAACAAATCACATGTGAAAAAGGGAATCCGGAACAGCACAAATACTGCCTCCCTTTGCAGTTTGCAACGCCTCAGGTTACGTTATTTAGGGGTAATAAAGTATATATATATATGCGTGTGTGTGTGTGTGCGTGCGTGCGTGTAAATAAGTGTCACAAAGGCAACCAGTTAAGTTTTTTTTGTGTTTCCCATAGACTTTACTTAATTTGTTTATATATAATATATATGCATGAATATCAAACTGTGTATGTCGTTTAGAAATATATTCGTGGATAAATAATTCCATTGGACTCTCACCTACTAAAAATTGTATTTCGGTTCGTAAATGTCTTTAAGTGTCATACACCAACCAGAAATAAAGTCACAGCCAGATGAGACATGTCTTGTAATATCTTGATAGTGACAATAATTAATTACATATCCCAAAAGTGTTCCAGATAAGGTTATTTGACGTCATTTCACAGAAAATAGGATCTCCGTCTGCGTTTCTTTTGCGATAACCTCATTATTGTAGGCGAGTCCGTTATCAAAGTTTATATTCTAACATTTGTTCTTAAACACGTGCTAAACTTCCCACATTACCATGAGAGAGAAAATATGAGCTTAACCATATATAAAAAAAGGCTTTGATACGATTTACAATAGGAAGTATCACAAGCAATTGTTAAAATAATAAGAATACTGTTTCTAAGTCTTACACAATATTAGAGAGGTTTAACAAAAGAAGTCGAACACGTTTCTTTTTATTTGCATCAGACATGTCGTTTTTTAGTGATAAACATTTTATAGACACGTCGCTTTTTGGTGTTAGACCCTATAAACAAATATACTAGTGCACCACAGGAAAGGCAAAACCTTGACTAGAGTTTCTGGTGGCCAAATTGTAAATCAAAAGGATGCTTTATTCAGCTATATTAGGAGTTTTAAGTCTCTTAAAAAACTGCTTATGTTCCCATACTCTAGTTAGGCTCAATAAAGGGGAAAAAGCACAGGGCTTTGGTCATTAATTTTGTTTAATCGAAAACTACTGCAAATATTGGATCAGGTGAACAGGGTAGAAATCTATGTATACCATACATTCTAAGATGTGATTGTGTTTTAAGAGTGGAAGTACAACTTGTAACGTGATAGGATTTTGCTAACGGATTGTTTTCCCTCGAGTCAATAGCTCAAGTTTAGGGACGGTAGGAGATAGCCTTTACATATAATCTTTACCGTAAAAACAAGAATATATACTAGTTACGTTTTATTAAAGTATATATGAATACATAATTAAATGACTGTACATACGTAAATAGGTGTTAGGAAACCATAGTAATCTTTCTCAATGACTGTGTACATACGTCGAGCATACTTAGAGCTCCATTATAATACAACTCTGTTACTCAACACACGTAAACAGATGTTAGGAGACCAAAGTCATCCACTTTAATGACTGTACGTTGTGACGGATTTACCGCTATACGTATATTTTAATACCTACGTATTTCAGTTTGATGCATGTGACGTATATTGTTGGTGTGTATTCTGCAAATCCAACCTGTTTTCTAAATTTGTAGAAGATTCTCGAGAACAATAATCAACAATATGTGGTTTACATGCTTTCGAACATTGTTGAGCTTTCGAGAATCTCTCGTGATTCGAATAAAAATAGCTAGTTGGGAGACAGTTTTATATTACTGGGCAGCTACAGTCAGTATACTATAAACCTCGGAAGCAGTAATTGAGATTAACGCTTATTAATCGGACAACTACAGAACTTGACCAGGAACATTTATAGATTTCGAAAATTGTGAACCATGCATCTTCAGTGAATTAATTTCGTACGTTAGTATTTCTACGAGGACATTAGATATCTTCCTCGTTAAAATGTCAGCTTGAAGGGTTTGAATCCAGCCAAGAAAAGACTGCTCTAACTTAAACGAGCTGTAAAGATATCAACTTAGAATTAATTCGCTCATTGTGAATTTGGACCATAGATAAAATATTCAGTTCTAGACCAGATAGAAGACTCAGTATAGTTTGTAAGTTTGTAAAACTCTTGTCTATAAACCAATACCTTTAATAGGTATTAGTAAAAACCGTTATTAAAAATTGTATTGTTTTTATTTTTGTGTATTAAAATAAAATATATTTGTGTTAAGAAAGAAAATTGTATGTATCAATCTTGTTGGCATACATCATAAATTTAACACATATTGACATTCAAATAACTTCTAAATTAAAAATAAATTTGCGGCTGTTTGAAATAGTAATACGTAACATAACATAATAATTCGAAGACTAGTTCAAAATGAGTTATAATACGTAACAACGTAAGTAAACTAGTGATACACTACCAGAACAAGAATCCTGGTTGTTAACTTTAGTTCAACGTGTTACTTGTTACCACGACATCTATGATTTGCTTCATGAGAACAACAATAAAAAAAAATCAATTTAAGTATTTACACACTATGCTCTGAAGATATTATTGATTTATTTATAATTTAAACGTAAACTAAGTTATACTAAGTTGTGATGAAATATCACAAAGAATTTTTATATAAAGAATTTCTGAAGAATTATTATATAAACTTAACACAACTTGTACTTCCTTGCTGTCAGGAAAACACGTTCACAAACCGAGTTTCATTCCAGACACTAGTTCAATTCTCTGTCAACAAATCAGATTATATATAAACTGATTAAGAGGTGAAAGTAACTTTTGTCACAAACAAAACGTTTTCTTCTACACAGTATTAATTACAAAAAAATTATTTTTCGCTAAGTATTCGATGTATATATACATGTGTACAAATTTGTATGAGTAAAATTTGATATATATTTACTCGTTTTGAACCTGTCTATAGATAAACGCGAAATACATTCGTTATTTTTTTAACCCTGTTAAGCCTGACCACATTCTTGTTGCATAAGTGTGACAAGAAACAGTTGAAATATTGCAAAACACTTGTTTTATAGCATTTGTGTTTATATTTGAAAGTCTATTAAATGATAATAGAGATAATGAAAAAAAAACATAATTGGTTTGGAATGTGGGTAGAGAATCTGTTCATTTTGAGTGTTTTGATATAGCAAAAATTCAACATTTTATCCATCTCTACTTTGAGTCCAAAGGTACTTGCTGTACTTGTATCTAGTTTTGAAATTATGTAATAGAGGATTATTAGGTTAATATAATAGTTTTTTTTAAAGTAAGGTTTAATGATAAATACCAGCGAAAACTTACAATTAACAAATATATTTGTTGATAATGAAATCTTAAACTTTAATATACATCTGTGTGAGTGTTTTTATACACACACACACACACACATAAATTATCTATGTTTTAATTGTATGTTATTTACATGTAGTGTGTAATCACATTCTGACGTGTGTCTGATTTAAAACTGTTATCCAAGTAATCTCCCAGTGGTCAGAGCATTATACTGAGATGTGTTCCAAGTTATTAGTACAAGGTTATGAAAGTGACCTCTATGAATTTGTAAACCGTATATTAACTTGTATGTCAAGTAAAAAACAATGTGTCAAACAGTTCCAAATGATTTCTTGTAATTGGATGAACTGATTACGTCCGGTTTTTGAAATGTTTTTCATGTCCGTGATAAGAAGAGTAAATATGGTGAACATACTTGACCACCTTTATTAAGGAAATAGTTGTCAACATTTTGATTGATAGTATATCTTGAAAATTACTAACTGAACGTCAATTACCTGTTTAAGACAATTAAAACTCTGATAAGTGGCTTGGTTCTTACAAACCTCTCTTTATTTACATTTTGGTTACGTTGAACAGAAGAAAGTTTTTTTGTTGTATCAAATGATAAAGAAATTTAACAATCTAGATAATTCAGTATGTTACAGTCTGTCGAACGTTCCTGTAAAGGAGTCGAAAGCTTACAATGTTGTAAAATATCCTTGTAAGGTCATTTATTCCATTTCAATTTGTTCTTAAACCCAGATTTAAGAGATTGGTTATGTTAGCAGTGAGATAAATCAATTTCAATCTAAAAATTGGCTCTTGCCTATGGTTTCAATCGTTGGTCCGTTTCCAAAGCTTGTTGTTTCCACGAGATGAACCCGTATGGCCAAATGGTTAGAGCGTGCGACACGTAATCCGAGGGTCGAGGGTTCGAATCCCCGTTGCACCAAACACGCTTGCCCTTTCAGCCATCGGGGCGTTATAATATGACGGTCAATCCCACTATACTTTTGTAAAAAGTAGCTCAAGTGTTGGCGATGGGTGGTTATGACTAGTTGCCTTCTCTCTAGTCTGACACTGCTAAATTAGAGAAGGCTAGTGCAGATAGCCCACGTGTAGCTTTGCTTGAAATTCAAAAATAAACCAACAAACAATCCAGAAGATAAAGTGCTTTATGAAGTGTATTTTACTCACGGAAGGAATGAATAGATCATGAACATCGTGTTGTGGTCGCTCTCATGACTTCTTCTGAACAAACCAACTCAATCCAGTTCAGTTTCTTAAAAATTCACACATTGGGTGATCGTGTGTCTTAAAAAAATGGGAGGAGTTTTAGTAATTCACCAGTGAGGTTGTCTATGTAAATCGCAATTTCAACTGCATACTTTCTGATAATTATGTATATCTATAATTCAGTAAGTTTACTAAAATGTATTATGCTTCAGAGATGATATAATGTTGGTGAAATATATAGTTAGCATGCAGGACTTCACATTGTGAGTAAGTATACAATGAACATACACATTTGTCAACTTGAACCTGTCTATAAATAAACGCGAAATGTATTCATTACTTTCTGACACTGTTAAGCCTTACCATATTCTTGTCGCATAACACTAATAAGATACAGCTGAAATACTGTAAAAACGTGCGTAATAGACAATCAGACCCTCGTGCAGAATGTTTGAAACTAAGGTTCTACGTTTAGAGATAAAAAGACCAACACATATTGTGCAAGGTATCCTAACACTATAGAGATCTGGTGGCATGCACCCTCCCCAAAAAAATTGTAAAATATAAGCGCTGTGAGATTAAATCTGGAAGAAATGTCGCATGTAACACGACTTAAACAATTGCATTACTGTTCAAATAAAATCCGCAAACATCCAATAAAAGTCCAGTTACAAAATGTTAACAGAAGCCATCGCATGCGACTATTCCAAGCCAAAAATGCTAATAAATCATCAGAAGAATGTAGAATGTGTAAAAAACGTTACATACAATAAGCAGCATATAAGCATAATTTGTTTACATCAAAAAATAGGGGCTGGGACAACCCACGCACATCCTGCATACGTGTATGATATTTGTATATTTATTTTTATAAGTCTTTTTAACGATAATAAAGATAGTAAAACTATAATTAGTTCGGAATATGCGTACAAAAATCCGTTTACGTTGACGGTTTTGGTATTGCAAAAAATTTTATATCTCGACTTTGGATATAAATGTACTCGTGTCTAGGTTCTTTACTACTAATCTGATACTTTTAATATTTGCAAAGGTTTGTTTACCGATGTAAACCAAATTACTTTTTAGTGCAACTAAAAAAATAAGATACATAAATTTTCTAGAAACGTTTTCTTTTGTTGCATGTTTTTTTTTACTGAAACATTAGGCTTAACTACTCTTTACACCCTAACCATGCAGAGTTACAAATATGATAGAAAAAGGACTGGCCTAACAGGAATCCTTGCCGTTTTGTAAAATAAAAATTAAAAGAATAAATGGGGTGGCTTAGGGTTTTTGGATCAGATATTGTCTCGCATTTATAACTCCAGCATAAGAGTGCTTGTGTTTGAGATTTTTCAAGAAAATTTCTCAACGAAGGATCAACTTCAACGTGTATTATTTTTACTGGTAACTTAATCCAGCACATAAAAAATGTACAAAGCAATTAAATAAAAATTATTTTATCGAATTTGGTAAGACAACCCTACACTGGAAGTTTCAATTCGTTTCCTAAAGAAGTACAAAATACGGAATTGAATGATTTTCAGTCTTAAAACCGTGTGCTTGTTGCAATGTTTAATTCGTTTGTACAACACATCGGTGGTGAGTGTACAAGTAAATCCTCACGACGTGTGTTTTACCACCTGTTGTTTCTTACGTAAAGGAAAGGCTTCCGCCCACCATGATACCACACGTTACGCATACTACATATATCTTTATTCAGAAAAAAAAATGTATTTAAACGAGGTTCGTACCCTCTATTAAGTTATTAACATAAGTCCAACTTAACAAGGTCGTTTCACTTCGTCTGCTTATCTACATCCGGTGAGAAAGCATCCGTTTCGCTGCTTTAGAAAGAAACAGAAAGAAAAAAGATGGGAGTATTTATAGAATTTTACAAAAACACCAGATTTGTTAGATGTTGCCCCAAGTACTTCAGTTATATTAATTAGTGAATTCATGAAACGCTCTTTAAGATTGTTAAAATAAAAAAACATACGCAATAAGTTCTTTGAATGCGAAATATCTACCAATGGTTGTTATGCTAAATAAAGAAAATAACTTTATTCACTTTAACGTGCTCAATACGAACAGTAGGGCCCAGCATGAACAGGTGATTATGGCTCTCGACTCGTAATCTGAGAGTCGCGGGTTCGAATCCCCGTCACACCAAACATGCTTGCCATTTAAGCTGTGGGGGCGTTATAATGTGAGGTCAATCCTACTATTCGTTGCTAAAACAGTACCCCAAGAGTTGGCAGTGGGTGGTGATGACTAGCTGCCTTCCCTCTAGTCTTATACTGCTAGATCAGGGACGGCTAGCGCAGATGGCCCTCATGTAGCTTTGCGCGAAATTCAAAACAAACCAAACTAAAAGAATAGCAAAAAAAAAACTACTTAAAACCAACGTTACAAGTATAAAGTGTTGATGAAGCTCTGCGTTATTCTCTGACGTTAATGTTACAAACTTCCAATCAGAGTTTTGATAAGGCTCTGAGTTATACCCATGAATGTGATTTTTACAAGCTCAAGATGAGAACTTTGATAATGTTCTCAGGTATCTTTTTTTCTTATATCAAAATATTATTTTCAGGATTTTAGGATTGAAGAATGGAATACGATTTTAAAGTGTATGGAACAAAGTTACGTGACACGTATTTTACTCTGTTTAAAATCACAGTTGAAAACGCCTCGAGAGTTGTTGTGTGGATACAGTTTATTGCACACTTTTAGTTTTTAGAAATTGTTCTGAAAGGGATCCAACACCATTCTCTATAACTTACGGTTTGACAAAACTAAATTTCACAAGAACACAAAAGCAAAATAAAATAAATAATTTAAAACTTCCCTTTGAAAAATTCAAACTCTAGTTTATATTCTGGCAAAGTTTAGACTTTCAAAACTGATACTCTTCATTTATAGAATACAATAAATATTAAGCTACCGACACATACATGTGTATACGGACTTACGGCTTTGAATTAGTATGTGCCAGTAAAAGGTTTGTAGAGTATTCCATTTTTCTGAATTATGTCACCATATCGAAGCATTGCTCATTCTATGCAGTAAGAAACAAGTCTGATAGTCTTTGCATGAATGAGTACGCAAAGTAAGTAATAAAGAATGTTTAAGTTTTGTAATTCACCGAAGCATTTAAGAGGGTGCAGATATCATTAAAGTGTCTAAATTATTGGAGATGTTTCTCTGTTTGTAATCAAAACCTTGGGTTATATTGGTTCAAGGGTTATGTACTTCTTAATGTGTCCAGTAGCAAGCATTACTGATGTTTTTTTGTTAAACATCGAAGTCAGCAGAAAAAACAACCAACAAAAACGTGTCTTTGTCACATGAATGTTTTTAAAATATCATGAGTTGACTTAAAAAAAATAAAACTTCTGCTTAAAAATGAAACTTCTTTTTAAATTTGTTTTCAACTAAATTCTTAACAGAAATAATAAGTAGTTTATCACGTCTCTATAACCACAAGTAGAAAGTTAAGTCTAAATAGTTCTGCTCGATAAGAAAAAGGCGAAAAAAAAACGTACTATACCGAGACAGGAAACGTCTTTACAGATTATGAAAATAAAATTTCGAAACGGTTTGTTTGATCAGACAGATTCACCCAACAGAACGAAATGATTTGTTTGATCCTACAGGATCACCCAAAAGAACGAAACGGTTTGTTTGCTCATTCAGGCTCACCCAACAGAACGAAGCGGTTTATTTGATCAGACACGTTCATCCAACAGAAAAAAATTCGTTGTGACAAAAAGTAAAAAATTTCAGTATTTGTTGTCATGTTTCGTCTCTTCATTCTGAGTACAAGAAAACGTTTTCTATTCACTTCGTAAGTTTGTGAATTGTAGAAAAGAAAGATATTCAATAGCGATGTATATATATATATATATATATGGAGTAATACTGAAATGAGGTCAAATTGACAATTACTGGAATGTGGCCATAGCAGAAGTGGGTCATAAGAACTATTCTTGAGACTGGTTTGAATCTCCAACTACTTGTTATTCTCTTAAATATGTTCTACAGGAGTTAAACGCTACTATTTTGCAGCAATATAAGTGTTTGTGGAAGTAGCGTATCTGCAGTAACAAAGTGTGTCATAACAAGAAAAAAAGAACAGAACATTAAACCCCATACATATTGTTTATAATATAACTAAACGATAAAGTAAATGTTTGTTATAATTTGTATCACCGTGTTGTAAGCGATGTGCTTCTTTTATTAAGTTTCTATTTTTAGAGAACAATATTATTTGAACTTATCCTGTTTAGGAGGTAAACTGTGGTTGAATTACGTGAGGTAAACAAAAAGAAATCGAGACATTATATAGGTATTATTTTTATCCTTACCAACAAATTAAAATTTAAGGCTTAAGAAATGAACTATTTTTGTACCTACATTATATGTTCTAAAATTGCAATATCTTGAAACTATTTTTGACCAAGTACAAATATATATATTTAGTGAATACGGCGAATTTTTGGATATTTTAATATACGTTATTTTCTTATTGCATGAATGTTTTGTATTTCACAGTTTATGTGGATTCTTTTTCATAAACTCTCTCGTATCTACCAAAAGTAATTCACGGGTTTGAATCCCTGTCGCACCAAACATGCTCGCCCTTTCAGCCGTGGGAGCGTTATAATGTGATGACCAATCCCACTATTCGTTAGTAAAAGAGTATCCCAACAGTTGGCAGTAGACGTCGTGTAGCTATGCGCGAAATTCAAAAAAAAACAAACAAAACAAGCCATAAGTAATTGACAAAAAAACTCTAAATGTTATTTAATAATATTTTTCTTATTAAGGCAGATATTCATATTCTACATTGTCGCTAAAATTTCCCACTTTTGTCTGACTTAGGGCATGGATGGGATCACCATGAATACGGAACCAGATTGGCAGACTATACTGGACAACCAGTCCATTATACTTCACGACCGAATGATGACCGACGCTGTCCAGTCGCCCAGGATCCAGTCAGAGCACAGCTATTCCTTGTCGGTTTCTGACGATCTTACGGGCTCTGCCCTCAGCATCAGCCCTAGTATGAAACTGGAGGAATACGATAAAGGTAGAATCTACAAATTAACTAATCAGTGAATGTTTTATTTTCGTATTAACGGTTAGAGAAAGCTAGAAGAGGATTTGGAAAGTAACAACAGACTTTAAAGCATGTGACAGTCTATACTTAACTTCGTAGACGGTACCCAACTAATGAAACAGTGCATTATAATAAGAAGTAATATAGTTTTAACTTTATATTTAATTACCTTTGTTTATTACTAGGTATACCATTTTTAATTGTGATTTATGTAGCTAGCATGCTCTGAAGAGAAGTTAATATTAATTAGAGGTTTCCAGCTCTGTTCGTAGTGAATCATGACTTGCCATCAGCCGTTCCATGTGCTCAGACGCAGGCAAGTCTATTAGAGTGTGGGAACATACTCTGATACACGAAATGTCATGGAGAAACGAGACCCACTTGTTAACCACATATTCTAATAATATTATTCTCTGGCAGCTTTGTTAGTACATAACTGAAGAGAAATAGTTTTATTTTTTACAACGAGTTCAGGCATTCTACGTGTCTTTTACGAGTTTCTTGGTATAGATTCAAATATTAAGCTTTCAAGAGACATATAAATGGCATGAGGTTTTGTTTTAATATTCCTACCAGTATGTTTCATCAAAATAAGAAGAATGACTTTTGCTAGGAACCGAGGATATTGTAACAACATCTCTTGAGTTTCTGTAAACATGCTTTCATAATTTTACCAAACATTCAACAACGGTAGAAACATCCTCTCAAAAATGGTTAAGCTTTGCCTTTTTTCTTTCTTTACCAAGTGTTATTTACTTGACAAAAAAAAATTTGTGGGCTTCAAAAAGCAAGTAGGGCTGGTGGATTACGTAATTATTTGATATAAAAGTAGAACCGAGAGTGTCTTAGTGGCTGTTTAACTTGAAAGGCTATATATCGTAAGATCCAAAGTTAGAGCCACGATATATCGTTTAACAAAAATCGCATGTTAAACTATGGAGTAATTATAGCTTTATTAGGAAGTTTTGATTTAAGGTAAAAGTAACAGCATGTGTCAGCCGTTCCAAAGGTCGGTTGAAGTTATAAATAAGTAAATGTGTGTGTATGTGTGTGTGTGTGTGTAGCGCAGACGAAAACTGGTGAAGTAAAGTATAATTAAAAAGTAGCTACGTATCATAATACTTATGTCCATACAACAAAGTTTGTTTCAGAAGCACAATTATAAGCTATTCTCTGGTATTTAACGTTCCCTTGTCGTTTTTAGTGTGAGAAAGACAACTAGCCCATGAATATCACAAAGCAAGCCCTAGAATATAGCTAATCAGAGATAGTGGTGACAAGACGTTAAATTAGTACACCATCCGAAGCTAGTTTCTCTTAATTCAACTGATAGAGGGGGGACTGAAGGATACTTCAATGTTTAATTTAAATACAGGAAAAACATATATATAAAGAACTATTTCATGAATACTTTTTCATTCTTCTAACAATAATGATTTTTGGTCATGGTCGTAAAAGCGGATTTTTCGTGAGAACACAAGGAAAACGTTAAAATAGATGCGGGTCAACGTCTTTTTTAGTTAAACCTTGAGCACTTTCACAAGTGTTAGTTCCTGAAGGTTGACGACCAAGTACTTCGTGCGTCGTCATTGTGGAGGGTTTTTTTCCGTGTGTGTGTTTTTGTTTTGTCGCATAGAAATGAATTCCTAGAAAATGCTTCTTTGTGCGTACAAAATGTTAGGGTGTAAAGCCCAATCAGAGTGGATATAATGGGAAAGGTTGATGAATCGGGTGTAAGTGGATATACAGCATCAGAGTGGACGTAATGGGAAAGTTTGTGAATCAAAGTTATCAGATTCCCGATGAGTTTCAAGATTGAAGTTTAATAATATTAGTTTTTTTTTAAAGGACGAAAACAAAGCAATAATAATAATACTCTTATGGAGAATCATGGGATATGTTTTGAAACGTTACTTTGTAATTTCATGCATTCTTCTGGAGTCACTAACCGTTATAAAGATAGGCGTTAAGTGCTGGAAACTGGATAGGCTGAAAAAGTCCATAATTCATAGTCATAATTCAAAGTCCATAATAGTTCATTCAAGTGAAATTGGCTTAAATACGTAGCTTGAACAACTTTCTTTATAATTTAATATTGTACCAACGAAATTAAATATTCATATATACGTCTACTTTTCGATGAAATGATTCCATAGTATGAAGTTATGTTTAAGACTAAAAGTACTGAATCAAACCTAAACAAACTGATTTTCTCATTCTATAAATGACATCTAGGCAGCTGAAGTTTCCTTAAGAAATAACATTAAACCATTTTTGTAATATTTTGTCATATATACATATGCCTTATTTTATAACGCAATTTGTCCAATAAACCTGTTTCAATCAGGCAGTCCAGTAGGCTGTGTTATCAGAGGCGATTTAGCCCGTTCACCCTTCAAGTGAAGAGAGTGGGGGCTTTCTTCATTTCACGTTTTTCACCAGATCAGACCCCCAACCTGGACGAACACGAAACTGGGTAAAAAACATAATTACGTAGGTTACAACATATTAAAATCCATCCAGTTACGGCATTGTTGTAGGTAGCTAGTCATCAACGGAAGTTGAAATTATGTAAAAGTAGATACTGTAATTAAAAAGTACACGAATACATACAGTGATACCAGCACATTTGTTTCTGTACTCTCTGTGGCAGCATTTATTTTGTTTTGGATACTGATTGTAGAATTCATATCAATAACTCTAATCTCCGTTAAACTTTATTTGTGCAATTTATTTGTCTCGAATTACGTGTCTATGAATGGACACAACAACTATAAACTTTCAGTATAGCCATATCCCTGACAGCTATAACTTTTACAATGATTTAAACTACAAATCTATACAAATTAATCCTTACTTTGGTCTATAGAAAAGTTGCCAAAATAGGGATTAAATTATATAGATTTGTGATTGTGGTTTAAATTCCTGATTCGTTACTTCTTGTTGCTCAGTCTGTACTTCATTATAAAATTCCTAATTCCTAATGATTTCGCTTATCTAATTTCCATATTATACCTGTATACTTTACATTTAGAAAGTGTTGCGCGTCTATCCATCGAGCCTCTCAGTAGCACAGAGGTATGTCTGCGGACTTAAACGTTAAAAACAGGGTTTTGATATCCGTGGTGAGCAGAGCACAGATTGCTTTTTGTGTAGCTTTATTCTTAATTAGAAACAACAACAATCCATCAATATGCAAAGCTATCTGTTAAGTTAAGACGGCATGGCCAGGTAGTTAAGGATCTTGACTCGTAATCTGAGGGTCGCGGGTTCGAATCCCTGTCGCGCCAAACATGCTCGCCCTTTCAGCCGTGAGGGCGTTATAATGTGCGATCAATCCAATTATTCGTTGGTAAAAGAGTAACCAAGAGTTGGCGATGGGTGTTGATGACTAGCTACCTTCCACTGGTACTCTTACTCTTACACTGCTACATTAGGGCCAGCTAGCACAAATAGCCCTCGCTTAGCTTTGCGTGAAATTCAAAAAAACAAACCAAACCGTTGAGTTGACTTCTGTTGAAAAGATGGATATTCAGGTGCGTGCGTGGTAGTTCAATTGTGTATAAATGTGTGTGTGACTTATATTGGAATATCAAAAGTGGATAGCCAGAGACTACTCAAGTGATCTGGAGAAATCTTGTAGCGATAATCCTATAGTCCAAGCCGTATAGAGGTTAGCCCCGCTGACGTCATCAGATAGGTAGGTAGTAGATGAAAAAGGTGACGTTTTAATTGTTATAATGGAAACGGTAGCGACATTTTTAGCTTACCTTTAGTTTGGTTTGGTTTGAATTTTGCGCAAAGCTACACTAGTGCTATCTGCCGTCCTTAATTTAACAGTGTAAGACTAGACGGCGGGCAGCTAGTCATCATCACCCACCGCCAACTCTTTGGCTACTCTTTTACTAACTTATAGTGGGATTGACCGTCACATTATAACGTATTATTTACGGTACATAAGCAGGTATGGTGCGGGTTTGTCGGGCTAATATGTTTAGAAACAATCTCTCTGTTTGTAACCATCCACTTACAAACATATGTATATTCATCTTCGTGGAAGCAGTATTTTGATTTTAATTTTTGTATGAATGTGCAACAAAGAGAAATATAGTGAAAACTCTATAATAATCGCCCCTTAGTGGCACAGCAGTATGTCTGCGTACTCACACCGCTACAAACCGGGTTTCGATACCTGTGGTGGGCAGGGTACAGATAGCTTATTGCGTAGCTTTGTGCATAATTACACTCATTCAATCAACCTCATGATTGAATACGTTTACAAAACAAAACGTTTAAAATAGCAACTCTTCCCCCAGTGGGTCTGCGGTAAGTTTACGTACTTACAGTTCTAAAATCCAAAGCTCGATTACGTTCGTTAAACAGAGAGCAGATAGCTTTGCGCCAATAGAACAGAAAGGGGAAATAGAATCACGTAATGAACATTTCAACGGAAATTAGGTCTCAGACATACACCTCCTATATATATAAAATTTGTTTTTCTTGATCCAATGTTAAAAAATATGTTCAAACTCGTGAACTATATCTCACTACCTCAGCATTTGTATGCTGTTCGTGTTGCCTTTACATGTGAGTTTGTTCCTTTGGTATTTGATGTTTTCAATCACTATAGAGGTCTCAAAGTACAGACAAACACGTTCCTAATTCAGAACCTCTGAATAAAAAGGGGAAAAAAAGCAACTAGTCGACAGCACTTGCCGCCTACACGACTACTTCTAATTCAAAATCTGGATTGACCAACTCTGTTTTTGCACTTTCTTTTTTACTGAGAAATTCGTAAAGCTAGGATAATTATTTTGTTTCTGGTCAGCGCTACACTTCAAAGTCCGTACTTCAATATAAATGCAGTTCATGCTTGCCTGAAATAGCAGTTTTGCATCTACTTAGCAATTATGTATGAATTGTCGTATGGCCTAAGATACGTCATCCGCACACGTGATAGAGTAGTTAAATCGCTAAAGCACATTTGACTTTATCGAATGCAACATCTACAGAGTTAAAACCTACTCTTTCACACGTATACAATTTCTATACCTAGGGAAAACAACCTTGCAAAAGATATAATCTCAATAAATCCACTTGAATCATTGAAATAAACAAGAAACAAGCATGGAAGGAATAATCATATAACATTATTAGTTCGAAACTATCTGGTGATAAAAAGAAATTACCACTTATCTCAGTTCTTTGCTTAAACTACTTGAGATGGAAGATTATTTAGAGTTCATACTTTTAAGATTTGTGTGGACCGGAATCAATACTCGTATTGGCGAAAGTAAAAATAAAGTCTTTATATGTAATTTTTGAAGATAAATATTTGATTTCTTTCTTTCAAGTTGTGTATTAGATGTTTCAAGAGAAGTTATGAAGGTCAACATCAGCTTGATCTGCTCTGTACTGAGTTAAATTCTGGGAATTAAATCTGATTTAAGTTACAGCTCTCATTGAAACTAATTTTAATATTTCTATTCAAAATTAAATTATTATTTATGAGCAAGTTCCATAAGGAAGTTGTTACTTTACCTGTTGGTAATTTGGTACCATCCACTGTGATATTTTTGTGTTTATTCCAGAGGTGGGCATTAGTCATGCTAATTATACATATATTCGTGAACATAATTGTTTACAGAACAATGTTTATAACGCTGTGGTCTCCATAATTATGTGCCCTCCGGTCATTTATCAGTAATATAATAGTAAATTCAAGGGCAAGTTACACTGTTGTGAAGTACAAATGAGCGTTGATTCGTGTATTTCATCACTTTTTTCAGGCTTAATACTAGAACAGGTTATGCAGTCAAAATACACGTTTGTGTTTCGGTATATGAAAAGAGAGATAAGAGGTCATTCATATTTCACTTTTAAAATCGATTTTTCAATGCAATTTTGTGCTTAGGAAACATAAAACGTGTGATAAACGCTACGAAGATAAAAAAATGTAAAATTCCAACAAATATATGCAATATCTTACTTAAACAGCGGAAGTAATGTATATGTAGTAATGGTCTGTTCTCCGAAACATACACCTGATATCTTTATTTGTTTGTTGAATTTTGGGCAAAGCTATTGGAAAGTTATCTACTCCAGCCATTCCCTACCTTCAAGTGATAGACTAGAAGGAAGACAGTTAGTCAACATGACGAACTACGCCCACAGTCACCATCTTCAAGTGATAGACTAGAAGGAAGATAGTTAGTCAACATGACGAACTACGCCCACAGTCACCATCACTTTTCCGATTTTGTGATATTCGCGCATATCGGGTGTACGCTGTTGGCTTTTTTCTCATTTCGGCTTGCTTATTGTCACGATTACAACATCATTATTTCCATCGTGAATTCTTTTTTTTTCCCATTTTATTTTTTAATGTATTTTTCATTTTATATTATTCTTGTTTTTCTCTTGAATTGCCCGATCTAAGTTCTAATACAGGAGTGGGGCGAAGAAAAAGTGTCTTTCTGAGCACTCCCGGTCACTGGTCTATTTCCAACCAAAGGGTGATAGAGAAATTCAAACCGAAACACCTGCCAATATTTTTCTATTTTGGAAGGGCGGCCATTCTCGGGGACGAGTTTCGATCTCGCAACCTGCAGATTGGAATACGAGTCACGTAATTGCAAATTTATGCCAATGATGGTGTACATACAGATACTACCCCTATTCAGGGTTAAAATCTTAACCTCTAATACAACAAGAAAGATGTACATATATTCCAGAATCAAGATGGTGATGTGATGGATTAGTTATGATGAAACGATAAGATAACTCTTCCTCCAACTTCAGATTTACCTTGCTCATTCGTTGCAAAAGGTCATTCGATTTAATACATGTGATAAAACATTGCGCATAACTGGATATCAATCATCACATTCACGTAGTCATTTGCGAGGTAAGCGCAAAAAAAATTAAAAACTATACCCTTCAACATGTATAAAGCCTAAATATATTCCTTGTTTCGCTGAGAATTTTACACCATAATAGATAATAACTACTTTAATAAAGCTGCAGATTTCGCGATACTGTTACTCCTGATCCTTCCTTACCTTATCGATATTTGTATGATACTTGAAGTCTTACAGAAGTGCTTTTGATGGTGATCTTTTATACATACAATACATATACGTGTATAGGACACTCGCCGCCCCATACAAACGAACCGTATTCTATTGTACTAATTGTAAGTATATGCAACAAAAGATACTGGGTATTATGTCAAACTTCAAATAAAGATCCTTATGAAATAGGGCAGATACTAAGATAATAAAGATAATAAGTGGCTTCTGAAATAGCTTCTTTTTTACAGGATGGGATAACGTTATTACAAAAGCAACCCGGGTCAGTTAATTTGTAACCTTAGAAGTAACAAACTCTAGTATTACTTTAACATTATTGTCCTACAGCGTTGGTTTAAGGCCGAAGTCATTTCCTAATGTACATTGAGTAGCTGTAAGTAAAGGAGTTTTTGTGTGGTTTAAAGATAATTAATCATTTTACTTCTTAATCTTATTCCTTCTTATAGAAAATTACATTAAAATATTGTACGATTTAGAAGTCTTTCCACGATCAACTCATATATATATATATATATATATATACTATACATATACACACATATATATGTGTGTGTTTAGCTAACGCGCTATAAGAATACTAGTTGTACTTCATAAAAATATGGCTTCTATATTTGTTTCTTTTTTAATTTCGCGCAAAGCTACACGAGGGCTATCTGCACTAGCCGTTTCTAATTTAGTTGTTCACTAAGTATATATTTTCTGGTCACCGCATCATAATTAAAGATCGTTATACATGACGATTCTGACTTGACTACTTAACTAATACGTCATTCAGGTTAAAAATTCAGGTTCCAGTCTTACCTTTTACGTAAACGTACAACTAACGTTCTTTTGTTTTTTACCAATTTGTGTAACTTGTGCTGTTACTCGAAATGGCCGATATTGTACGAAACAAAGAAGAATCCGCATATTTTTAAAGTATCGCTTGCGATGAAGTTAAAGAGTGCAAACGAACATAAGAATCGTTAATACAAAAGGCATTGTGATAATAAAAAACAACAACAACACAGCAATGCTAAGCTCCAGTAGGTATGAAAACCCGTTCAAATATGCGCGTTATGAAGATTGCACGTGAAATGACGTCGTTTATGGTGCGACCGACATAAATTTCAATAAGAACTTCAATAATTAAAGCTCTACCTTGAATATCTGGAAGGAAAAGGAAGTCACCTCTAGAATTAGATGCCACTTATAACAAGCTCGAAGTTACTTCCGGTTTGAATTTACTAGTACTCTCACGTAGATTGAAAGAGCGCGTGTTCACGCATAGAGCATCATCAGCTTCGGGTACGACTTTTTTTAGTTCCCGTTTGTGTTTTTTTGTTTGTTTGTTTGGGAATTTCGCACAAAGCTACTCGAGGGCTATCTGTGCTAGCCGTCCCTAATTTAGCAGTGTAAGACTAGAGGGAAGGCAGCTAGTCATCACCACCCACCGCCAACTCTTGGGCTACTCTTTTACCAACGAATAGTGGGATTGACCGTCACATTATACACCCCCACGGCTGGGAGGGCGAGCATGTTTAGCGCGACGCGGGCGCGAACCCGCGACCCTCAGATTACGAGTCGCACGCCGTACGCGCTTGGCCATGCCAGGCCTCCCGTTTGTGTTATACTGGATCAGAGAATTAGTTGATGGGCAGGAATAAAGAAAAATTACAAGCAGTTCCATAAATTGCGGTGAATATCTTTCAAGAGAAATATGAAAAGTTCTGGTAGGTTCAGCCACCTGGCATATTTTCATCAACGTCGAAAGTTATCGTAATGTTTAAAAGATGAAACATTTTGAAAATATACTGAACGGTAACAAAGACATGTAGTAGTACTAGTAGTAGCCAGTTCAGAGAACATTCATTCCATTTAGGTCTACTCGCTCGTTGCACCTGTTTGACCAGTTGTTACAGCAGGTAAAAATAGCGAAGAATTTTGTTGTTTTTTTTCTTAAACTCTACCGTTAAAGTATTTGAAACGTGCAACCCGTCTGTAGGTAATGGCGAAAACTAGGTCACAGGCCACTTCCGTCAGTAAACAGAAAACAATAGAATCATTATTAAACTAGAATAATACCTAACTTACAGACTTAGATTATTGTCTTATGACACGTTGATAAACTGCACAGATGAAATGAAAATATTAAAGACAGAAATATTAAGGTTTAGCGAAGATTTACAGTCGGCTGTAGTGAAAAAAAAAATGTTTCTAACGAAGCCGCTAAGAAGGTATACAGTATATTTAATACATGCTGACCTCGTCAACTACCGACGAACTAAAGAAAGAAGTCCAGACGTAATTTACTAATAACAATCAAGAATTAACATATGAAGTCAGGAAACCCCCGTTTTCGCTAACCCTAGCTGTTTCTTTCGAATATTTTTACAAAGCTACAAAAGGGCAATCTATGTTAGCCATCTTTAAGTTTAGAAGGGAGGCAGATAATCCGTGATGACGAGAAAACCCACATCTAGAGAAAAATATATATGTAAAAACGGCTGATATGGGCAGAGAAAGCACTATGTAGAAGAGCGAACAACGTTTCAACCTTTTTCGGTCATCTTTAGGTTCACAAAGAAAGAAAGAGGTAACTGACCGATAGCTGACCACATGTTTGAAGGCGGTTGTTTATCTGCGCTAGCTGTCCCTGATTTAGCAGAGTAAGAGTAGAGGGAAGGCAGCTAGTCATCACCATCCACCGTCAATTCTTGGGCTACTCTTTTACCAACGAATAGTGGGATTGACCGTCGCATTATAACGCCCTCACAGCTTAAAGGGCAAGCATGTTTGGTATGACCGGGATTCGAACCCGTGGCTCTCAGTTTACGAGTCGAGCGCCTTAACCACCTGGCCATGCCGGGCTCGTGTAAATACATATTGAGTTCTGACCACCAATCAGGATTTTTCATTTTTACTTCCTTCACTGAAAAATATATTTGCTACCGTCATAGTAATTTCTTCTTGATGAATCCGGAATACCAAATGTGGTTTAAGGGTTGGTGTACCAAGACTATAAATATGAAGGTTCATGGTTCACGACACTTTTTCTGAACATGTCCTTTATGTTCTGTAGTCGTGAGTGTAGTCAATTCTTTTTATTCGATCACTAGAGAATTTCCCAGGAGTTGGCTACATGCTTTCACTATAATCTCTCATGTTAGAATCAGAGATGGTTATGTGCATTTAATACTTGTGTAGTTTTGTACAGTCAGGTATTTTAGCTTTAAAGTAAAATTATCACCCATCTAAAACTACGTGTAAAAATATTTGTTGCGTGATTGTTGGCGCTACCCGAAACGTTCGATAATATTTTGACTAAAATAGACTGTTTACGTTTCTGTTATTACAGATCTAGAATCAGAGTGTTTCCCAGCTATCCCCATGACGACGGCAACAGGACAGACGGATTTTTCTGGTATAATCACAATCAAACAAGAACCTTCTTCTCCGCCCCCGAGGACACCCAGCCCATTACCTACCCTTCCTTCCTCAGTTACTGACTTTTTGACCACAGCTACGTTATCATCTATAGCATTAAGCTCTACCTCAAGCTCAAGCCAGCAAAGTCTGCTTAAACAACCATCCATCGTGCTAACAACTCGGTCGAATATAGCAGCCAAAGCTTTGGAAGATTGCCGTATGGTAATCCCAAAGCTCAACATAAAACTGGAATCTACAGCCTCTTGTAAGTGTTTTTGTTGTTTCTTTGTTTTGTGAAATATCAATGTTATTTCAATACGTCTTGGATAATACTGGTATTATCATCTTCCCTCTCATACAAAATTTTAAAATTCGACAGGAAAGAAACCCGAAACCCGATCTAACCTGTCACTGAGTTAAAACTGGTTTTAGGGTTGGTGATGAGATTATGGAGAATTTCTCAGTACCGGTCTGACGAAATGAGTGATAAAATGGGTTTTAATTTTTCTCCCTTTGTTTTTATTTTAGGATTTCATAATATTGAATGAAGGAGAAAATTACCATACATGTGTTATTGAAGATATATTAAAATAATATTTCTTTCTTGCCGAGATTCATAATTTTGATAATGAATATAATAAAAAACAGCACTGTGTTAGTTCTAAAAATCATTATTTAACCTGCATTTACTCGTTATTTATATTTTAGTTATCGTTTATAAGATAAAACACCCACAGAATAAGTATATAAAAATAGTTTGGTTTTGGTTTGTTATGAATTTCACGGAAAGCTACAAGAGTGTTATCTGCGCTAGCCGTCCCTAATATAGCAGTGTAAAAGTAAAGGGAAAACATATATATGCAAAAACGGCTCGTTTGGGTTGAGAAAATATTTTACATAGAAGAGCGAACAACGTTTCGACTTTCTTCGGTCATCGTCAGGTTCAGGTAAAATATTTTCTCAACCCAAACGAGCCGTTTTTGCATATATATTTCTCTACAAGTGGGTTTTCTCTACATCACTGATAGAAGGAAGACAGCTAATCATCACCACCCACCGCCAACTCTTGGGATACTCTTTTACCAAGTAATAGTGGGACTGACTGTAACCTTATAACACCCCCACGGTTGAAAAGGCGAGCATGTTTGGTGTGACGGGGAATCGAACCCGCGACCTTCAGGTTACGAGTCCAGTGTCTTAACTATTTAGCCATGCCGGGCCTGCTTTTACTGACATTTATTCGTATAAGATAGATAATGTCGGTTGATGTGATATTAATTTTTATATTACTCAGTTTTTTCATGCCCCCGGTGGTTCAGCCGCAATCTTTATGGCAAATAACCTAAAAATTCGGAAGTCGATTCCCGTAATTAGCCCATTATGCAGCTTCGCGCTCAAAACAAATATTATATTCTTTCTAATTTGCTGACTTGCTACGTGCCAGTGAAGTGTATAGTTAGAGTTAAAAGAAACGATCACTCTCTATGCCTTTAAATTCTCATCTCAATGTGTGTATGTGTGAGTGAAACAGCTAACCCTAATAAAAGAAGCTTTCTGAAAATATCCTGGTTATCAATGGTTATCAATATATCTCCTATAGTATATTGGTTCAACGATGCAAAACTGTTCTTGGATTGAATTCCAGTCTTATTATGACAAAAATGAACAAGGTAATTCAATATGCATGGATAAAACTAATTTAATTATTCTTTTTGGTATAATGGAGACCTATAACATTGACAGCACTTCCGCGACGTTTGTAGAAGGCGAAAATGGTAAGGTTTTCGTAAAATGCGGCAGTAAAAAATATATATATACATGTAGTTAGATAGATACATACATATCATCAATTGTCAAAACGAGTGTGTTCGTTTTTCCCGTGAAAGAAACACTTTAAAATTTTCACTTACATTAACAGGAAATTCTTGAAAATTAAGCATTTTTATTGCTTAACTATTATTAATGGATTTCCTGTTTTAAATCTTAAGGAATTTATTAGGTTTCTGAATTCTGAAAAACAACAATCTGAAACAGTTTTCTTTATGATAATCTAGATTTATCCAAATATGTTAAAATCAGAATTTTTTTTTACTGTTGTGTTCTTAGTTTTTCTAAGTTTTTGTTTTTTTTAATAAATATTTAATCCCAAACAATACTATTAATTTATTTAATATTATATTTTTTAGCATGTACTTGAATATAATATTTTTTTTCTTTTATTGTAGCCATGGGGTTTTCCTTACCCCCAACGCCACCGTCTAGTAACGGTAGCGATTCTGATGGCAGCGTTTCACCGGTTCATAGTTTTACCCTTCCTACATCTCCTAAAACATTCACTCTAGGGAGCGCCACTAGCTCTTCTTCACCTTCAAGAAAAAATCCATCCCACTCTAAGGTGCTGCTATCTAGTAGCACAAATGGAATCAGCAGGAGTTTAAGTACATCTCCTTTAATAAGCTATCAACCAGTGAGTTTAGTCTTGTTTAATAATTTAAGCTTATTTATTTTGAATACAACTTTCCCGGTTCTAGATGTTGTTTCTAAAGAAGAAATTATTATAATGCATCTAAAAACAAAAGCCTCGTATGACGTAAAGATTGCAAACATGATTGTTATTAACGTCTTTTATGTTTCGAAAACATTAAATCTATCCATTAGAGACTCAAACCGAAGCTGTGAATTTTTTTTTTTGAAATTTTTAATGAGCGATTCAGGAAGGAATTGCTCAAATTGTTTTATTATGTACTTTTATTCTCTATATATTATTTGTACTTACCAAAGTTATCCAATTAAAAATTTATTATTTACGGTTGTAAAGTACCTTAGTATTGAACAACAAAAAGCCAAAGCAAATCGTAACCACAGTACTGAAACAGAATATAAAGGCACAAATACAAAATTACTGTATAATTGAAACAACCTTTAAATAACATATACAGTTAGCACTTCGGTACATACAGCGTAGTTATAGCGATCAGGAATCAACGCTGTCATAGCTAAAAAATTAAAAAAGTAAAAGAATCAAAACTAGCACTTTCGATTATTTGAGTGTTATTCTACAGGGAAATAAATAATGGTCAACTATTCGAAAAGGTTTAAGTTCTAGGTTTTTTGTTGTTTCTTTCTATTCGAATTCGTTGCATCTTTTGTGTGTGATATTATGTCAGAAGCGATTTATAGCCTGTACGATTACTTGAGTCTAATTGTTTGTTTTGAATTTCGCGCAAGGGTACTCGAGGGTTATCTGCGCTAGCCGTTCCTAATTTAGCAGTGTAAGACTAGAGGAAAGGCAACTAGTCATCACCACCCACCGCCAACTCTTGAGTTACTCTTTAACCAAAGAATAGTAGGATTGACTGTTACATTATAACTCCCCCACAGCTGAAAAAACGAGCATGTTTGGTGCGACGGGGATTCGAACCCGTGGCCCTCGGATTATGAGTCGAGTACCTTAACCACCTGGCCATGCAGGGCCTGCTTGAGTCTAATTATTGATTTATTAATTCTTGTTACTGAATACCTCTTGTCCACTCACTGTTAAACACAAAGCTATACACAATAAACTATGTGTGCTGTGCCTACGACACAAAACCCGATTTTAACGTAATAAGCCCTCGAATTTATTAAGATATCGCAGCTTTTTCGTCTCAAAACAGAAGCTTGACAATAAGTGAGAATAATAAGTGCCACAACACTGGAACCCATTTACTTCAGTTGTTTTCAGTGACTTCTTGCTACAAACCAAGGCGTATCTAATAATAAGAAAGAGTAACTAATTAAATAGTTAGCTTTGAAACAGTTTCGTACCTTATTGTCATGTAAACCTAATTTGTAATTCGACTTCCACAACTCTTCCCCCGTAAATGGCTCAGCGGTAAGTCTGAAAATTTATAACGCTGAAAACCTGGTTTAGCTACCCTCGGAAGGCACAACACAAATATCCTACTGTGTACTTTGTACTTAACAACAAGGCCTGGCATGGCCAAGCGTGTTAAGGCGTGCGACTCGTAATCTTTAGGGCTCGGGTTTGCATTCCCGTCGCGCCAAACATGCTCGCCCTCCCAACCGTGAGGGTGTTATGATGTGACGGTCAATCCCACTATTCGTTAGTAAAAGAGTAGCCCAAGAGTTGGCGGTGGGTGGTGATGACTAGCTGTCTTCCCTCTAGTCTTACACTGCTAAATTAGGGACGGCTAGCACAGATAGCCCTCGAGTAGCTTTATGCGAAATTCAAAACAAAACAAACCTTAACAACAAACAAACAAACCTACACACATCTGTATATGTACTAATGAATAAGTAATAAAATACGTGTAAATTCCATACGGATCATTTTTGAGCTACTTTGTTTTTCATGACAGTATTTCAACTGTTACAGTGTTGGTAGTTAGTACGTATAATTTCGCTCTTCCTTTTTTTTAATACTTGCAGAAAGGAGCAACAGGAGTAATAAACCTTACAGACGAGGAAAAACGAACCCTTTTAGCAGAAGGTTATCCCGTTCCACAGCGATTACCCTTAACGAAAGTAGAAGAAAGATCGTTGAAAAAAATTCGTCGTAAAATAAAGAATAAGGTAACGGAAAGCCATGATGTAGAAGCTAATGGCACTAAAGTAATGGCAGGTTTCTCATCGTTCATATAAACAATATATAGTTCTTTTGAATATCAGTTATGTTTTTTAGCCGACTTACTTGTGTTTTTATGTATTCCCGAGTAAAAGATTAAATTCATATCAGAATACTCTTTCAAGTCAGCTTGAATTTTTCAAACAGTTTTGGGAATTTTCTCCAGATGCTACATCAGGGATATCTGTACATAGCCGTCCCTTGTAATCATAAATATGCGGCTACTCAACAATACTCACCGCCGCCAACTCTTAGGCTACTCTCTTGTGATAGAATAATGGAATTTAACTGTCACTTTTATCGCGCAATCACGGCTCGCAAGATCACATTTACTTGTGAAGAGCGGACGTCTTACCTCTTCCATTTATTTGTTATAAAGCACACATTAAAAAGAATGCTTGATTCGATATTGCTGTTACAAATTATAATAACAACAAAGAAAAAAGTGTTTATACGGTTTTATTTCTTCTTAAAATAACTATAAAAAATATTATTGAAGTATATATATATGTATATATATCAGGCCTAGCAAATTTTATCGTGCTTAATTAGAAAATCATTAAAGTTGGCTCAAATCATCACAAATTATCCTTCTACTTGTACTGTTTTTTGGTTTAATTAACTTTAAAAGTGTTGAAAGAAATATGATGGGAAATGCGAGCAAAAGTTTGGATCTGTTGAATAGAAAAATCTAAGTGAAAATTTATTATTTATCTCACCTAATAAACATGCAAATTGGTTTGTACATGGAATGTTCATGGTGTTTGTGAATTGACCAACAGATATCGGCGCAGGAGAGCAGAAGGAAAAAGAAGGAATACGTTGACGCATTAGAAAAAAGGTAAAGAATTGTGTTATTCAAATACTAATAAGTCTTTTTATATTTACTTCTAAATATATGTCCCTCTTACAAATTCTTCGTTATGTTTATAGAATTTAAACACCTTGTAATTTGTCGCTGTTTAATAATATTTCTTATTCTTGTTTAAAATTGTATTATATATATATGTTAGAGTCGAGAAACTGACGAGTGAAAACAGTGAATACAAGACAATAATAGACTCGTTGGAAAACAACAACAAGTGAGTTTTCTGTAGTCACTCAGATTTTGAAATTCTTTACTTTTATGTTAACTTCTTTTTCCCAAATCATCACAATGTTACAATTTAATGAAAATACGTTTATAAAAGAAAGTTAAAACTGTACGAAACACATAGAAGTTGAAATATATTGAAGCTTAATTGGTATACATTTTAGAAGCAGTATATCCTAGTCCTTTAGAAGGAAACCGGAATTGCATTAAGGCGTGATAAATGTGAAATTGATGTCACAAGTTCACCAACTTTGGTGATCACTCGTTTCTAGAATTACATGATTTCATTGAAGTTTTTATTTTCTAAAATAAAAATACATGAAAGTATTTAGAACCTTATCGATATCTTCCTTTAACACCTCCTTATATTAAACTTTCCAAATTTTCATTATACATTCTAGAATCACTGCAGTATACCAAACCTGATTTACCTTTTATTTATTATTAAACTTCCATCGTTGGTTTAAGTACTACACAATAATTCAGTAATTGCAGTATTTTATATGAAGTTTTAATGAGTGAGATTAATGAAATGCCATTAATATACTTGCGCAAAAAATGTTTTCATATTTGCAAAAGGTGACAATTTTGAACAAAAGTTTGGGCGTTTTTGGTTTTCATAATCAGTTGATAGACAAGTGAATACCAATAAGTGTTTTTGTACTAGCCATAATTACCCAACAGAGAGTCTTCAATGACATTAGTGTTTCCAAAAATCAATGTAAAACAAACCACAGAACTTGCTTTATTGTTCCACGAGTTATACTGATTTATTTTACCAACTTTTTGAAAAAAGGAAATAAGAATCCTGACTTTTTTTAGTTCCAATGCTCCATAGAAACAAACAAACATTTTTTAAGACTAATTTCATCGTAGATATTACAATTTGTTTTCGATAACTTGCATAATGGTAATAATGAAAACTGCATACCAAGCTGATGTATTTATTATTTCTAGGTTGCTACTTTCTCAGGTTCAGAAACTGAGAGCCTTGGCTGATGAACATCATTCCAGAGACAGTAGAACAGTAGCAGTTCAGGCTTGTTTGTCTGAAATGGTGAGTTAGTTCTTTTAACTTGCGTCTCTTGAGCTTCAACACATCCGAATAATTAAAGATTAACTGATGGGGGAAAGCAAACGGTAGGGTTACATTGCTAGCCAAAATCTAAAGGCCAATGAACATAAAGAAAAAAATATGCATTTTGCATTGTTAGACTCAACTTATTTGAGTAGAGCTTCGAAAGATGAAAATAGGGAAAGGGAAAATAAAAATAAAAAACTTTTTTAGTATTTAATAGGGAAAATGTAAACACTATGAAATTAGCCTAAATACTAGCTGGTCAAAAGTTCAAGACCATACCAAAAAAAAGTCCTAAACATGGTAGGAAATATAACAAACAATAGGTCTCAGTAGTGAGTTGCATGGCCGTCATTGCGAATGACTGCAAACATTCGCTTTGGCATGGTCAATATAAGCGTTTGCAGAAGGCTGGCTGGAATGTTATTCCAAGTGGTGAAGATGGCTTCACGAAGATCATGCACTGTTTGGAATTGACGTCCATTTCTATAGACTTCCATTGCCATCCACCCCAAACATTTTCAATGGGGTTCAGTTCGGGCGAACACGCTGGATGGTTCAAAAGAATCACGTTATTCGCCATGAAAAAGTCCTTTGTTCTGCGGGCATTGTGGATTGCAGCGTTGTTCTGCTGAAAGATCCAGTCATTTCCACACAAGCGAGGGCCTTCAGTCAATAAGGATGCTCTCTCCAACATGTCAATGTAGCCAGCTGCTGTTTGACGCCCCTGTATAATCTGAAGCTCCATTGTTCCATGGAAGGAGAAAGCACCCCAGATCATGATGGAACCTCCTTCACTGTATCGTGTAGAAAATGTCTCCGGTGGGATATCCTTATCTTGCCAGTAACGTTGGAAGCCATCTGGACCATCGAGGTTAAATTTTTTTCTCATCAGAGAACAAAACCTTCTTCCACTTTTCTATGTCCCATGTTTGATGCTTTTCAGCAAAGTTTAATCGAGCTGTTTCGTGGTGTGGAAGGAGGCGTGGCGTATGAAGACGTTTACGGTTTTTAAAGCTTTTCTATCGTAGATGCCGTCTTATTGTTCTTGAGCTTCATTCTGCGTCCGTAAGGTCCTTAATCTTGTTCGACGATCTGCTGGTGTCTTGTCGGACAACCCGTCGAATCCTCCTGCTCAACGCCGGCGAAATTTTCTTGGGCCGACCACTTGAAATTCTCGTTCCGTATCCCTCAGAGTATTTTAAGAAATTTGCAACAGCAGTTTTACTACGCCCAATCTCACCAGCGATGGCACATTGAGAGAGACCTTGCTTTTGCAGCTCGACAATTCTGCCACGTTCAAACTCTGTCAACTTTTTAGCCTTTGCCATGTTTTTACCCAATGTAACACAGGAGATGTCAGTGGGAGATGTTGACAACACTTATGCTTGAACACAAATGATTAAATTTCGTTACGTGTTTACTGATTAACGCTTCGTTTCAGCATGGTCTTATGCTTTTGACCAGCTAGTATTTAGGCTAATTTCACAGTGTTCACATTTTCCCTATTAATTGCTAAAAACGTTTTTTTATTTTTATTTTTCTTATTTTCATATTTCAAGTAAGTAATTGAGTCTAACAACGAAAAATGCATATTTTTCTTTATGTTCATTGGCCTTAAGATTTTGGCTAGCAGTGTATATGCTGGTTTAGACGAACTGTTCCACCTGTCTAGCCTGCTTTCCAAAAAAGAATAAAATCGTCGTCTAGGAATTAAAAGTTGCGAAATCCTCTGTGAACAACAAATGCAGTGTTTTATTTTTGTTTCTTTCTTTCTCAATTCCTGAAGATACCCTACGGGCAGCATTACTACTGCATTGGTTAGTCCACAGTAATCCTATTCAAATATTTATATTTGTTGTGTTTCTGGTTTTGTTTTTGTCCACAACTGTTAGCGCAAGTAAAGATGTTGAAAGACTTTCTCGTTTGTAACCATTAAACTGTGTAAAACGTACAAGAGTTCTAAATCTGTACGAGTGAAGAAAAAAAGTGATCGAATGTATTACGCAGAAAGCCACCTCGTGGCTCAGTTGTAACTTCAAGTGCTTATAGTGGCCAAATTCGTAGATTCCTTCCCTATCGTGGGCACAGTCAAAACAGCCCATTTTGTAGCCGAGCAACAAACTAAAAAGTATTAAGTATCTATTATATAAAACTTATGTCGATTTTAAAGCAGCAAATTATTTCAAAATTTTGGAAAAACGTTTGTATTAACTTATGGAAAACATCTTATGGTTGAGTCGTTAAATATCTGGCTAATAAATGAAAATCTCGTTTTTCCTTACTGAAGGCAATACCGTAATGCATACATTCGATAATGCATGATTCGCTCTAAACACTCGCGTTCTGTCAAATAAAACTGCAACGTCATTTGGTCTTCCAAAAACAAGATTCATGTATATAACACTTCAACTGCTCTTTATTTGCCACAAGTAACATATACAGTTTCTTTCAAGAGCCTGTAACATTAACCTTACTGAACAGAATCTTCAGGGGACAAGCTGTGAAAGATAAAACGTTATTTGTTCAATTGTCATTTTGTGACGAATTTCAGTGCTAAAAACATCTAAGGCCTAATCTTCTGTAGAATTTCTTCGTTTGTTTTGAATTCTGTGCAAAGCTGTACAGGGGCTATCTGTGCCAGTCGTCCCTAATTTTACAGTGTAAGACTAAAGGGAAGGCAGCTAGTCATCATACCCACCGCCAACTTCTGGGCTATTCTTGAAGAGTTGCACGAAGAGTGGGATTGACTGTGACATTATAACACCCTCACGGTTGATAGGGCTAGCATGTATGGTGTGAAGGAGATTTGAACCCACGACCCTCAGATTACGAGTCGAGCGCCCAAATCACCTGCCCATGTCGAGCCTTCTGCAAAGAAAAATAAACTAGGAACATTATTACTTCACAGTTTTCATATAACTATATAAATATAGTCTATTTATGGTGGATAAAAGAAAAGTCAAATACTGCGAAAGGCTTAGGCTTGTTTTTATATTAGCTGTCCCCTAAGGTTACTAATGAAGAATAAAACCTTCCGTGAGTTAGACTAACTTACAGACAAACGGTGAACCCATAAAGAGTGTGGGTCTTGAATTTCTATCATGCTAAACCTTGCAACTGTAGTGTTAGGTTTGGTTTGAATTTCGCGCAAAGCTACACGATGGCTATCTGCGCTAGCCATCCCTAATTTTGCAGTGTAAGACAAGATAGAAGGCAGTTAGTCGTCATCACCCACCACCAACACTTGGGCTACTCTTTTACCAACAAATAATGGGATTGACCGTCACATTATAACTCCCCCCACGGCTGAAAGGGCGAGTATGTTTGGTATGACGAGGATTCGAACCCGCGCCCTTCAGATTACGAGTCGAGTGCCTTAACCACCCGGCCATGTCGGGCCGTAGTGTTGGGAGAGAAAAAAAAAAACACAACTTACACAGAGATAAAAATTCTTTGTCTATGGGTGCATACAGAATTTATTTTTATTATCCTTTTTTGAAAATGTAGATTCAAAACAGAGAAAAAAACATTCAAACCTGAAATCTATTAGTTGGAGTGCGAAGATGGTTTCTTTTACAGTCACGGGAAATGAAGTGTACAAATTATGATTACGGTTTTATTTCAGTCAGCAGATCGCTGTCTAATGGAGACATCAGCGGATGAAATAGACTTCATTCAAGTAATTGACGGTGAGTTTGTTTGTTTGGTTTTAAGAACAAAGCTGCACAATGAGCTATAAGTTCTGTGCCCACCACGTGAATCGAACCTCTCAATTTTAGCATTATAAGCTTTCAGTGACTGAGAAAATGAAGAAGGATCAGTTGTGGTAATAATAAAGACAACTATTAGATTTTCATGTGACAAACGTTTAGTCTCTAACTCACTCTTTAGTGCTTTTAGTCTCCGTCATGACACAAACTGAAAATGAAATATTACAATAGCTACAAATTCTTCCTACAAACTCAAGATATGTTAGTAAAAAGAAAATATATTTTTTTATATATTAATTTCATTTTTAAAACTGCTGCTAGTGTTGATGATACAAACATTAGGTATAGTCTGATAATTGTTGTCAGTGTTGATGATACAAACACTAAATATGGTCTGATAATTGCTCCTAGTGTTGATAATACAAACATTAAGTATGGTCTGATCATTTCTGTCAGTGTTGATGATACAAACACTAAGTATGGTCTGATAATTGCTGCTAGTGTTGATGAAAATATATTCACAATAAAACTTTACTTTGTTAGTTTGTAATAAATGAAATTCCATAAAACGTGGTTAGAAATTCTAGTGAGTTAAGTACGTATGACGTATACTTTTAAGGCCTCTTTGACCATGAGCAACAAAACAAAAAGCTTTACATAAGATGAGAATCTTGGGTGGCATTTACTGGGGCATGTCGTACAAGTTGATCACATGACAGAAGATGTGATGAATTAATTATAATGAGGTCACATAAACAAGTATAATAATAATAGTAATAAAGGCCTACACATTTTTTTGTTTTCGGCCTCGTTTCGTCATAATTGTAAACACTGGTTGTGAATGTTGCTTTGAAATTTACCTTCAAAGAAAAGCATTTCACTTAGCAACCTAAATTCAATATCAGCATATGAAGACTGAGTGTACGCCAGTAACCGTATAAGTGTGGGCATAGATACGTGACCTATATATTTTTCCTTTGTAATTCATGCAATATAAAAGCCATATTGATTCACCTTAAGTTACCAAGCACAAGTCTCAACGAGGTACAGGCTGTTATCTACAAACAAACTCAAGTCTACCTAGATGATAAATGTTATAAACTTATACAGATACGTCTACAATATTCAAACATTCATAAAGTAATTATCTTGCTATAAATAATTTATTTTTTCTGATGAAGCACATACGGCATTAGTTACAAAATGCGAACATTTTTCATTAGCATGTTTTATTCATTGTCGGCGATTTGTAGTACAAGTTGTTATTCGACGATCTGAAATAAAATTGTAGCAAGAACATAGTGATGTCCAACCTGACCAAAATGTTTGCAAGCTTTCTAACAAATGAGATTATTGTTAAGATGGTATATAAATACACTTAGCTCTGTTAACCTAAGAAGACCCGACATGGCCAGGTGGTTAAGGCAGCTCTGTTAACCTGAGAAGACCTGGCATGTCCAGGCAATTAAGGCATTCGACTCGTAATCCGCGGGTTCGAATCCTCATGACACCAAACATGCTCGCCCTTTCAGCCGTGGGGGCATTATAATGTTACGGTCAATCCCACTATTCGTTGGTGAAATAGAAGCCCAAGGGTTGGCATTGGGTAGTGATGACTAACTGCCTCCCCTCTAGTCTTACACTACTAAATTAGGGATGGCTAGCGTAGATAGCCCTCGAGTAGCTTTGCGCGAAATTCGAAAAACAAAGAATAACCTGAGAAATGGATGTCATGTTAAGTATCTACATGTGTAATTCGTATAATGATACAGGTTTATGAAGGATTTATTAGAACAGTAAACTCTGCAAATTTTATACTATCACAAACAAACCTTACCAAATCTTATGTAATGACAAAATATTACATCAAATTATTTTAAATAGAGTTTGTAACCTTATGTAATTTTACATTAAACTTTTAGTCGTTTGTTGATCATTTACACACACTAATAACCTCTGCAAAACCACGTGGTGTGCTGTGGATGAAGCTATTTACATAATTCACCATGATATCATCCCATCTTGTCACTAGGAAACGCTGCAACGTAGCTACAGTAACTGGTTTAGGATGATTCGCAATTTTCTAGCTCAGTACTGTCTGATAGTTTTCAACTGGATTACAGTCAAAAGACTGCTGGTCATGGTAGTCTTGTGACATCCTCATGGTCGAGATCATCCCATACAACATGCACACAGTGAGCAGTGGCATTGTCATCCTGGAACACAAAGTTATTGCCAAACTTGCCCTGTCATGTGACATAAATATCGTATCTACATGATGATATATAAGGCACCATTGACGTTTCCTTGGAGGCTATAAAGAGAAGTTTCGCCACCATGATAAATAGCTGCCAAACATGCACTGCACCATCTCCTGTGTGTTCCCTGTGAGAAAGACAGCCTTCTTTCATCTATTCTCTAAGCAAATGATGAATATGAATCCTACCATCAGCCTTAACAAACCGGAAACAGGACTCATCTGAAAAAATAATTTGTTCTCAGTGTCCTAATTGTCAGTTAGCATTCTGTCTTGCCCAAGTAATCCGATAACAGTGGTGAATTCTGGTTAATATCGGTTTGCAGATAGCCCTTCTTGGAAAATAACCATGTCTCATATTCATTGTTCTTCACTTTTCCGGGATGAATGTGCTCTTTCTATTCCTGTCGCAAGTAAGTTTTTTTTCAATCTTGACCTATTAGCGTGACGTCAAAACACGGTCGTCTCGGGAAGTAGTTCTTTCGGCCTCTACTTGTAGATTTATAGAATTATTAGCTACGTTTTGTTTTGGTACGGTTCAGATCTTGTAGAAAAAGAAACAAAATACCCTAAACTAATTTTTTTTTTTCTCCACAGGATTATCAAGATAGTTTTTAAGCTGACATTTCTATCTTCAAAGCGACAGGGATCTCTGGCTTTCACGGTTAGTATTCTTTAGTTCGTAACTGTCAATATTTTTAACGTTGTACGGGCTCCCCCTGAAGTCCCAAAACTGCATCATTCAATTTGAAGATTAACCTTACTTTGTTACAGGTAGATATGATTTATGAGGACCTGTGAGTAAGGAAACGAAGTCCCACGTATGCCTGAGTTCGTTATGAAGTCAAATATAATTTTTTGCAATTCTTTCGCACACGAAAATTTCTGATTTTAGGTTAAATAACGTGACTTCCAGAAAAAAATACTTTGATTTTTTTCCCCACGAAAAGGGCTACTTTTCGTTCGAAACGAAAAATCATATAACTGAGACAATTAATATTTGTTACAGCGCCCTCTGTTTTAAGACTGCTGTTTCACGACTGAGAAAATACATATGTGTAAATAATAAGATTCATATTTATAAAGTATCCTAAAGTTAAATACACTCACGTAATAAAACAGGAGTACAACTAGTTCACGTGTGTGTGTATATATACATGTATTTATTTTCTGTATTTGTCAAATTTAATTAAACTGAACTTTTTTCTCAGTTCAGTGAGTGTATATTGCATTTTATAATCCTATTAACTTTACCATAGTATTTTTTTCTCAGAATCCACTTGGTCCATATTGGTTTTAGTTATTAGTTGAATTAGGCTTTATTGTTTTCTTATCAAATATGTGAATATTATAATAAAATTATCTGAGTAAAGAGTTTATTAATTTTTCTCCTTATTAACCAAAATTAAAAAAAAAACTTAATTTTATAATAATTTATCATAGAATACGGCTAGGTGTAGCATTTGAAAAGTGTAATTAATTAATTGTCAGTAGGAACATTAATCATGATATTCTATATAAATTATTTATTCTTAGCTATTTTTCTGCGGCTTCAGTAATGGGGAAATATCATCTCATCACATCATACTCACCGACACAAGTCTTCCTTCACTGTATTATTTCAACACGCCATCTGCTGGATCAACTGAAAACCCACCGTGAAAGCCTTTTCGTCACCAAAGGAGCACGAGATCCCTAAGTAATACTGAATCTCGTTTGGCTTACACTTGTACTTGAATTATTCATTCTGCTTTCCTCCATCGTCGGCGCTGATAAAATGAACTCATCCAGGTACTGTTTTTATTTCTTATATTACAATATTTTCATACCAATCGATTTTATTGGTCTCCACAAGTGAACGTAATACGGATGTTAATTTAAATTATTTTTTTTACTACTGTTTTAAAGCCTTGCATCATAAACCTCGTGCTATTCAGAATATTTAAAAAATATATTGTTATAATAATTTTAACCGACAGATGGTAATAGCTTTTACTTAATTAAATCCAAGCAAGTTGAAGACTTCATTTTAACCTCACATTTATTACATAAATATATATATAAGTATATATGGAATGGTTTCTCATCAAGAAAATTCTCAAATCGTATTTTAATGGAATGCCTTATGATTTCTTGAGTTTATTTTTAGTTTTAGACATGGTATGTTTTGTAAAGTTTCACAAGGATTACTAGAGCTAACCTTCCCTGATTTTGAACTAATATCTTAGAGGGAGGAAACGGCAGCTAACTTCTGGACTACTCAGCTCGAACAATGAGATTTGACTGTCACTCTTATAACTCCCTAAACTTTATCATTTCTTATAACTTCTAAATATTGAGGACGATTATATGTTGTTGCAAAGGGACGTAAACTCTGGTCTTTCGGAATATCAGTTCAGTACACTATTAGGCTACGCCCAGCTTTATTGTCTGATAACTTCAGTGACTTATACTGTTGTTAAACTATTGATATTTAATGATTGGTTAATTTATCAAATAAATGTCTAAGTAAAATTGAAAAAATCCATAATTATTAAAACTCGTCATTTTCGTTTAGTGTCATTTTCGTTTTACCAAAATAACAAGAGACGCCTGGCTTGGCGTGGCTAAATAGTTAAGGCACTCGACTCGTAATCTGAGGGTCGCGAGTTCGAACCCTCACACCAAACATGCTCGCCCTTTCAGCCGTGGGGGCGTTATAATGTGATGGTCAATCCCACTATTAATTTCTGTAAAAGAGTAGCCCAAGAGTTGGCGGTGGGTGGTAATGACTAGCTGCCTTTCGTCTAGTCTTACACTGCTAATTTAGGGACGGATAGCTCAGATAGCCCTCGTGTAGCTTTGTGTGAAATTTAAAAACAAACAAATAAACAAGAGATGTGAGCTTTAGCCTGTGGAAGGTTAAAATTTGTCTTATCTTGAATGAAAGAAACAAGAATTGTCGGTGAAAGTAACCGAAAATACGTTATTAACAGATATGACAATATATATTAGCAAAATAAATGGTTTTGAACAAAAAATACCGTAAAAATTAAGTAAATGTAACCCAAAATAAACAGCCGTATCTATCATGGGTAAAATGCAGTAGACATTAAAATAAACTACAATGAAACTTAAGGTAAAATACAATATGGATCACATCTACAATATTCCACAGACATTTACATGGCTACTAGCTAAAAGAATGCCCCCCAATAGCACAACGGCATGTCTGCAGACTTACAACGTTAGAAACAGAATTTTGATACCCGTGATGGACAGAGCATTGTGCTTAACTACAAGCAAACAAAAGCTAAAAGAAAAAATACAAATGAACCTGTATCATTTTACAACGGAAACGACTCTACCTTATATTGTGACAATCCTTAAAGCTAGCAAGTGGTAGGGCGTTAATTTCATCTTAAAAGTACCACAATCCTTGAAGCTAGTCTGTTTTTTTTTTATTTCGCGCAAAGCTACTCAAGGGTTATCTGCGCTAGCCGCCCCTAATTTAGCAGTGTAAGACTTGAGGGAAGGCAGCTAGTCATCACCACCCACTGCCAACTCTTGGGCTACTCTTTCACCAATAAATAGTGAGATTGAGCGTCACATTATATGCCCCCACGGCTGAAAGGGCGAGCATGTTTGTTGCGACCGGGATTCGAATCCGCGACCCTCAGATTATGAGTCGAACGACTTAACCCACCTGGCCACGCCGGGCCTTCTATTGAGCAACAGCAATAACGAATGTGAATGTTCCGCAACAACTGAATAAAATTCATGTAACACTTTCATATATATTGGAGTTTAAAGTTCAGTTTGATTTACATTGCTTGTAGAAAGGATATTTTATGGTTTAATTCGTTGTTTATTACAATAAAAATTAATTACTTGCCTGATTTTCTTGCAGACTCCAGATTCGATCATTTCTTTACCTTCTGGGTAATACAGTGCTGCCATCTCACAGACAAACTGAAAATTACCAGAAATAAGTAATAAAAAGACTCGAGAAGATAAATAATAATAAAAAAAACACACCAAGTACCCATTTTATGTCTGGAAAACAGTAGTCTTCCACACAGCCTTGACTAAAATGTATAAGAATATGGAAAATCGAGTACCTGAAGAAAGGTATAGAATCAATGTAATAATTATAGATGAAGAATTAAAATGAGTTGTTAAAATTGTTCCTATATTTGCATTAAAAAAGCCTGTCAGAGGAAACCATGAATGAATTGTTAAGTACGTTTTGACAGAAAAGTTTATTGTTAGTTCTTAGGTTGTTCAAGTTGTTTCATTGTTTCGCCCATTGTTGCATTTATTACTTACCATCTGTCAATCAAGATTATATACTTCATAGCGTTAGGTACTAGTTACATCATAATTACCACTCATAAATTAAATGCATGCATAATCTATATTTTCAGAAGGCAAACATTAAAGATTGTGAGATCAATTATTTGCAGATAAACTTCAAGTATTTAATACTGTGCCTTTTCTTAAAGAAATTTCATTGTGTAGTTATTCAGTTTTGTTGAATTGTTCAAAGTTTATTATAAGTGTGTGAAATAAGTGTTTTGAGAATTCCGTATATTACAGTAGCCACGTGAAGTTGATTGGTTAATTTTATCAAATATTAAATAACACAAGGAATATACCAACATTTGATGGACTAGAATGTATAAAGCGTGGTCTGTTAACACTAAATATCACTACCAGTTTTTTTATAATTTAAAGTTAACCACATGATCTTGTCCAAAGTAGTTAATGTGACGATTTTGTCCCAGATGATCAGATCAACTTTGGATTGAACGTTGGAATTATTTATTTTTTTAGTTATTAGTTTTTTAAACATAGAAAGGTGTTTTAACTTATGTGGTGATAATGCATTTTAATAAAAAAATGTAACTTTAATAATTAGTATTCTATTCACCATCATTACAAATAGTTAACGTACGCTTTCTGCACTTCCTGGATGAGCCCTAACCAGTCTTATCGAGGACATTTCGTGCAAGTAAGTTGTTTTAAATATGTAATGATCGACTAAAACTTGGCAACCTATCTGGCAGCTCAAATCATCGAAACCTGACAACCTATTTGGTAGCTGAAATCATTAATATCTAAAAGCCTGTTTGGTAGTTGAAACCATTAAAATTTAGCATGTGTATAGTTGAAACGACTGAAACATAATAACCTGTCTGGTAGCAGAAAATATTGAAACCTGACAACCTATTTGGTAACTGAAATCTAATAAAGAGTGTAATGTAGTAGAAGCCCGTTAAACGTATGTTTAGAGCTCTGTTGTTGTTTTGAAGTTTGGCTTACATGGAAGCGTGATTGTATAACCATCATGATATGAAGATATTAGTTGTTTAAGTTGTTTAGAGCACAACATGTTTTAACTATAGTTTTCATTATTAGCTATGTGGGTATGGATATTTATAGTTATTTCTCTTGTTTATATTGAGTGAACTAGAACTTGTAAAGATTTCCACAATGACTATTAGGAGGAACCTATTATTTCCTCTACAGTCCTGCTGACTGAGTGACGTTTCTCTAGAAACACGTCACTACTAACTGATGTCTTTAGGGTAACATGAAAAGTATTTATTAATAGCAAAAAAATAAATATTTTAGATTTATTTATCTAATAAATCTTACTTTTTTTATTGCGATCCAAACGCATTGTTTTAAATTAATGTAATGTAAGACGTGTTCTAGGTTTACTTTCAAAACATGTAAGATAACCAAGTCTAGCTTTGCTCTGGGTTTGAGAGTAGTATTGCATATTTAATATGCAGTTTTAGGTTAATGTCCCGCAGTCTTAATTGACAGCGTGCCTTAAATATTGAAGTGAGTCAACTGTACTCTCGAAACTTCTGTACATATTTCTATTTACTTTATATTATTAATCTTATTATATTTTACACATCGATACAGCACATTGAGTAGTTAGAAAAAATACAGTTTTACTAGACCTTCTACACTAACTAGTATTTTAATATTTACTGAAAATATTTCTTGCGCTCACATAACTATCTCGTGGTGCAATTCACTTTGCTTCATGGACAGTGAACGGTGAATATAACAAACAGAACTAGTTAACTTATGACTGTTTTACATATATGTAATTAGTGTTATGGCCTTATCACAGGCAGCGAATGGCAAATATAACAAACAGAACTAGCTAACTTATAACTGTTTTACATATATGTAATTAGTGTTATGGCCTTATTGATTTTGCAAATTGTAAGTAACTTATCGTTAATCATATGTAACTTAAAGAAATATCTTAAGTTCAGAATTCAACCAAGTGTTACAACTGTTAAGGAACCCAACGTGTTGTTTTACTCTAGCTCAACCGTATGGTTATATTTTTATTAGGAACATTGCAAAAAAACATTCCATGTATCAAAGTACACTTAGTTACGTCAACTGATGCTCAATTTATAGTGTTACAGAGAACCATGTGTGGAATAAAGTACAACAAACGGGCAAGTCAGATCAACTGTGAATAAATATGCTTGTTTTGATATCGATTTCACTTATAACTTACAACGTTAATTCAATAAGTATTTATAAATAAATCTTTAAAAAAACTGCTTTTTGTTTGATTGTGTATATAAACTAGACACTTTCTACATCAGGTGTAAACGGTTAACCACCATGAATAATTTTGCTTTATACAAGAAAATACCATTACTAAAACAAAAATATATGTGTATATGCATACATATAGAATGTTGGCTGCCAAAATCGCATGTAGTTTATGAGTAACTTGTCTAACCACATTGAGTAACTTATGTCTCTTGTTTAATCACCTTGAGTAACTTATGTCTTTGGTTTAACCATCTTGATTAACTTTTGTCATTGGTTTAACCACCTTGAGTAACATTTGTTTCTGCTTTAACCATTTTAACTTTAATCCTTGTGTATCTTAAGAGTAACTTGTATTTCGCATGATTTATGAGTAATTCAAGCTTTAATGTTTCATAACAGAACATTATTTTTATTTTTTAAAGCGTTTCAAGATTTATTATTAGCTTATTGTTTTTAATTAAACAAATGAAGAGAATATTTCAATACACATCCTTTGAAATATTGAGACATTAGTAAAAGCACAGTATACATTTTACTCTGCGATGTCCAGTCTCTGATGTAGTGTATTTGTTCTAGTTTTGTATACCATATACTGAATGGTTTGCTTATGTTTTAAGAAAAAACTTGGTGCAGATGGATTAAACTCGATTGAAATATTGTTCAGCGTTTAAGTGAACGCTGTTTCCGTTTTGTCTTTTTAATATGAAAGTTTAATGGATTGAATAACACAAATGATATTGTGATAACTGTTGTCATCGGCCATGTTTTTTTTGTTTGTTTGTTTGGGGGACTTACAGTCTATGTGTACCTTTTTTCCCCTTAACTTACTTTTGTCACAAGAGAAAATGCAAGTTTTTAGGCATAGCTTTACCCACGGTTATTAATCAGATTTTAATCTGTGTACAACTATTTTTGATGAATTGTAGAATGAGAGTTAAAGAAAAGTTAAATTTAAATTACTCGAATATTGTGGGGAAAAGGAATTGTTTCCTAAGGTTGTGCCCGTTTCAACTGTCAGAATTATGTTGATTGTTTTATATATTTAATTAACTACAGAATGAATGTATTTGAAATGTACTAATAGTGCCTTTGTACATTACATTGTGAGTTCATTATCGTATGAATTTTAATATGTTTTGGTTCACACCGTAATATTTACACAAAAAGAGTGAAATTCAATTGACTTTGGTTGCTATACACTCATCGTGCTTTATTCATTGGAATATATTACATTTAATGCATTGGATAACTATCTGACTTGTACTTTTGATATCCACGATCATAAAAACGAAATAAAATGCAAAAAGAAGCACAAGCTGTTTCTAAAATGTCAACAGTGACCTTTCTGTGTGACACCATGAAGTCACTCACTCCCACGAAGTTCGTAGTTACTGTACAGAATAATCGTTCGTCATCCCTTATTCCTAAGTTCTTATAGTGACCTGCTGGACAGTTGAATGCTAGATGACTCCTCCTTTCTCTGAAGTCGTCTTTCGAATTATTGTATGCCACGTCACTTTCTTTCGTTTACCCTATAACTTTTTCTTAATGGCGATATGGCTTAACGTAAACCAAGTCGCTTCTCGCCTATCTACTTTTGTAATCATCTGAGTGGCGGTACAGGAGGCCATTGAGTCTCGCCTTCCTTTCTAAGTTCATATAGTTATCGTATGAGTGGCTGTACACTAGATCACTCGGTTTAACCTTCTTTTCTAACATCGCGTAGTAATATTCTCAGTGGCTGTACATCAGTCATGTCATCTGCTCTCACCTTTCATACACTGAACCTGTTGGTAACTGGTAACCATAGTAATCCACCTTCTAAATTCATATACGTATGATTCTCAGTTAAACATTTTCAGCGTGTTGACTACAGTAAGTTAAAATGGATGATATATAAATATATATATATACACAATTTGTTATGTAGCGTAAGTTAGTAAGAGATGGTATTGCAGTGTATTTTATGTACCTGTAATATGTGATTTATATAAATTCTTTGCCACTTTTTTAGAATTTCTACATAAAATGTAATGAATTACTTGAATGCTTACGTCATTGGAAAGCATCAGGCCTAAGATGGTGTAAGATATAAAACTGGCATATATGAAATTTAGTGCCTAAGTAGGCGTGGTCATTCATCTAATAACTTAACTTGTTGTGTAAATTATTTTTCTGTGATATAACACACTATTTTATCTGAAGTAATTAATTATCTTATAATATATTGCAGGAGGGTGTATATATCCATGTGCGTGTATTCTGATGCACTCTTGGTATAACACTGAATAAAATGGTATAATGGAATAAATGTTTGCGTTTTCTTTTTTTTATGTTTTTATTGTTATCTAAGTGCTATAGAACACATAGACACTTAGAAAAACAAACAAATTCCACAAAACTCAAGTACCTTCCTAGCCTCATTTTAAAGCGTTTATGACAAACCTTTGATCTATAACTGATAGGTGACTGGCATTATCCTGAAATTTAGAACTTAAATATTTATAATACGATAAAACTTCTTCAACCAGGTTAAAGTATCAAAACATAATTCTTTTGAAAATACAAAATTATGTCAAAAAAGATTTGAATCCGGTTTACCTGATATATCAAGCACCGAAAACGATATTGTATTGTAACAGCTAGTTTTTACATCGTATTTAATTGGTTTGTTTTGGAATTTCGCACAAAGCTACTCGAGGGCTATCTGTGCTAGCCGTCCCTAATTTAGCAGTGTAAGACCAGAGGGAAGGCAACTAGTCATCCTTACCCATCGCCAACTCTTGGGCTACTCTTTTACTAACGAATAGTGGGATTGACGGTCACGTTATAACGCCCCCACGGCTGAATGGGCGAGCATGTTTGGTGCGACGGGGATTCGAAAAAACTTATACGTAATTTGTAAGCCTCGTTTCCCATCATACTTTATGTTAGATTTAAACATAATATAAATTATGCTTTATATTATTGCAGTGTATTTTAAAATTTCTACATAAAATGTAATGAATTACTTGAATGCTTACGTCATTGGAAAGCATCAGGCCTAAGATGGTGTAAGATATAAAACTGGCATATATGAAATTTAGTGCCTAAGTAGGTATTGGCACTAAATACAAACTGTATTTCAAGTTTATATTTCAAACTAGATAGTGCCTATTGTAATAAGTACAATGATATTGTAAGTATCATTGTACTTAGACTTACAATGATAAAATCATTTTATCACCAATAATGAGAAAAATTACTCATCAAGAATAATTGCAAAATTATTCAATGTGAATAATAAATAATGTCTATTATTATCCAATATAAATAAAACATTTATGTTTTACCAGACATAAATTCTGGTAATATAGAATTTACCAATTTCTCTGGTAAATTTTGTCTTCAAAATATTTTCAATAGTTTTTTTAACAAAATGTGCTTTAATATTGAACGTATGCCCTTGATAGTCTAATGGTGTTGCATGGTAGTCATATATATATGTATTTTATGCTCCACGTAAAAGTAAAAGAAGTTTTTTAAAAAATCAAAATGTTAAAAATACCAAAAATAATCCCAAATAATTACAAAATAAGAAAAATAGCCCCAACAGCAAAAATAACCCCAAATCATCAAAAATCGCTAAGTATTATTGAAAATAAGATATTTTTAATGTGAAACCTTCCAGCTTCTTCATTTTTGCTTCCCCATCAAGAACCTGGCTTTTCCGCCTCATCTGGATGCAAAATGAGAAATGTTTAAAATTATTAAAGGGTTCCTTTACAAAACAACGCAATAAGTACTGCAAAATGCTAGTCCAGATTAATATCACATATCATATTCAATGATATGAGCTTTCTGCCCGTTGCCATAGGCTTTCATTTCCTGAGTAAACCAGGATAAGATATTTTATTTCATTTGTCCCCCAGACTTACAATGGTAAAATTCGGCGTTCGATTCCCATGGAGGACACAGACGAAAACCCAATGCGGGTTTTCTCTGAAAACAAATAAACTATAATTTTTCTTATTACTTTAATATCTTTTTCAGTCAACTTTTAGTAAGTCCATCAGGAAAAAAAAATGTTTGGAATTCATTCCAGCTTTCACCTGTTGGTATATCTGTAATTTTTATCACCAAATTGGAATTTAATTATTTTTACTTCAGATATAGAGTATTCAGTTTTTAATTTTAATAAAATCAGAGGTTCGATTCCTCTCGGCAGACTCAGCAGATAGCTCGATGTGGCTTCGTTGTAAGAAAACACACACATTTAATTTTAATACATTTAACTCACGAACTTCAACGTTTTGAACTAATCTAATGGCATTAATTTTAATTAGCCACGATAAAGTTTGAATACCATCTGGTAATATGCATATATTTTCATCATTTGAGCTTAGTACTTCCTTGTTAACGTCAACAGAATTTGTTTCCCGTTTTTACTTGTTATTAGTTTTATATGTATTTCATTTCAACTAAATAGACATTCTTTATATTAATCGAATATAATTCTATATTTAATAACACATTTTTTTACATCCTTAGATTTTTACAAATTTTATTATCTTATTAAAGCACACATTTTAGACAACTCTCGGGGCTACTCTTTCAGTGACGAATAGTGGAATTGACCGTAACATAATAACGCCCCCACGGCTGAAAGAGCAAACATGTTTGGTGTCACGAGGCATAAATATAAGAATCACTGTCTTGGTATAATAATATTAGGTCATCACCATATTTTGATTTTGTGAATCCGTAATGGAAATCATACATCAATTTTTTCGAAAGATCTATAATGCACATACCAGTGCAAATTGGTTTACTAAATAATATGTTTTATTCATGTGAATAGCGGACAACGTTTCTGTAAATATTGGTCTCTCGTGAAGTGATTGTGATTTGGCTTTTAATTTTTCAGTTTATTTCACAATGATATATCAACTCATTTTCTAATAATATCCCTAATTGTTTTGTTGTTGTTTTTTTCAAATACAGAATTATTTAAGAATTTATAAAATTTTATTAAAGAAATCATTAGTGGCTTCAATTCAATTTTGATGTAGTTTGATCAATATATTCCTTAAGCTAACCAGGTTCCTTGAACTTTAACATTTTATTAATTTTCTTCATTGTAATTCCTGACTATAAATATTGTTTAAGATTTTTATAATAAAGTACGTATTTTTTATCATACAAAATTGTCATTTATTTTATTATATTTTTGGTGTCTCAAGAGGTATATGTGAATGGTAATAAGTTATTTTGGGTAGTTCTAATCTACTTTTATTAGAATATAACCTATTTCAGTATCATTAGGTACTTTCATTACATTGATATTTGCACAACGCCATTTATGTCCTCCATTTCCATAAGATAAATATTGACCGTGTAGGTTATTAGTATCTAGAAAAGCTGATAGATTCTTTATTATGATAATAATCTTTAATATGTTTATTATTTAATTTGCTGTTTCTAACAGAACATTAAAATACACCTCCACAACTGTCTTTCTCAAACATTTGATCATATTATATTTCGTTAACAACTATAATTCAAAATCAGTCATTTTTAACACTGCATCACATGATAGAATAGCTGCCGTGTAATACCAAGCAGGGACTAAGTGTTCAAACAAAAGTCTCTAAAGTTCTCGAAAATATCAAATAATATCAAAACACCAGTCTTTAAATAAAGATCATTATATCATCTCATTGTTTGTAGGGTAATCTTTTCAAACGTTTTGAGCATGTTTATAATCATCATCTGATATCACATTCATTCAGTATATTGTGAAATGTTAATTTAAGTGGTAATTGTATTTCCTTGCATTTGTATAACTCTCGTAGGATCTGGATTATAGGCATTACTATTTCTTGTTAACTATTCAAAATCAATATATAAAGAAACTCTTAGTGAATTATTCATATTACATATTAAATCTGAACCCTTTAAGAGCATTTCAGTCTTCTGGAAGTTTCCTTTGTCTTATGATATTCTTCATGTCTCTTTAACTTGATTTCTAAATAAAAATACTGTCCACATTTATCACCGGGATAAATTTTTGATTTATGCTTTATTATTTGATAAGATAATAATGTTCATTAGTTTTATTTTTCATATATACTGATCTGTTTATTTTAAGTTATGATTAAACGATAAATAATAGATTCTTTAGACATATGGTGGTATATTCTCTCTTCTTTGATGTTGGAATATCAGTTATAGAAACAGGGTTTCTTTTATATCTTAAGTTGCTCTGGCTTATTATAATTACTAACTCGGTCTTGACTGTGACTGTGATGCAAATATGCTGATATACAATACATGAAAAATTTAATTTTAATTTTTATTATATAATACAGCTTCTTTATTTTATATCTTTTAGACAATTCGATATTTCACGGATCATATTTATTGATTCGAAGTTTTAACGTTCACCTGGATCTTATTGTTTCAATCCAGTATCTCTTTTGAAATTTTATTAATATTATCTCTATTATATTCTTCCAATATAGTCGACTTTATAATTATTTTGAATTAAAATTATTCTGTTTCGTTTCGTCTTCAATAAATACAACACAAATGAACGTTAACTTTTAAATTATTTTTACATTTGTGTTCATCAATTTTAGGAAATATAGTATTTAAATATATATTTTTTAAAAAATATTGAGCATTAATAAAATTAGTAACCTGAACTATTCAATAAGTTTTAAAACGTCCTTCATGAGCTGTTTCTATTCCTTTAACAGTCTCACTTTATGTAATGTTGTTTCATGATCTTTACTTTCAACGTGAGTATTCTTATCAGATTTCATGTAATATTCCTCACATACACCATATATGTTAGGTTTAATTACTTGATTTTTATGAAGCTTATTATTGCTAGTAAATATTTATCTTGTAACCTCATAGAAAAGAAACGCCATCTTTCTTGTCATAATTTACCAATTATGGTTCACAGAGGTGTCTTTTAATTGTTTCTTCATTTTGATCTTTGATTCCATAAATTATAAAATCGCTTTGCAAAATTTCAGTTATAATGAATATTTTATCAGGAGAGTTCGGAAAGTATTTGTGTTTAATGGTTCTTCATATTTTAAAATTCTAGACTTGTCACCACTTTATATGTTTTGGATTTTGCGGAAAGCTACACGAGGTCTATCTGCGCTAGCCGTCCCTAATTTAGCAGTGTAAGACTAGAGGGAAAGGAGATAGTCATCACCACCCACCGCCACTCTTGGACTACTCTTTTACTAACGAATAATGGTATTGACCGCACATTATAACGCCCCCACGGCTGAATGAGCGAGCATGTTTGATGCGACAGGGATTCGAATCTGCGACCCTCAGATTACGAGTTAAACGTCTTAACCCACCTGGCCATGCCGGGTCCACTTTATATATAGCAGATGGAATGATTTTTACATGATATAAATTATTAAATAACTAACTTTCTTTTTCATTTTTATTTGTTTCAACTGGAACTATCTTAATTAATCTTTGAGAAGAACTGTAATTTTTTATTGGTTTATCTAAAACATCAATCCATATCCTTGTATTATAAGCATTCTAGTCACTAAATATACTTTAAACTTATTTATTAATGAGTTCTATTTCTTTGTTGGTTTGAATTTTTTTGTGATTTCCTGTCTTTAACGTTGTCTTTGAATGCCTTTTTGTCATTTTTTCTCCAATTTTTACTTTGACTGGAATAGCCCAAGCATATTTACTAAAATATATAAAACTGTTAAAATATAATTTATGTTATTATAATATTTAAATTGACTCATATCATTTAAATATGTTTGCACTTTATTGCCAATATATGCTGAGGAGACTCTTCTTTTAAATTTACATCTTATTGACTTGTTCTGTATATTCACGTTGTTGCTATAAAAACCATGTCATTTCTTTTTGATGTAACTGATTTTTTCTTTTTAATTTTTGTAAACCATGAAAAGCTCTTTTTGGTTCATAATATAATTTTTTCATTACTTTTAAACTGAGACTTTTTGTTCCACAAACTTTTCATATTATTTAATCATAGGCCTTTCATTCTTTGAGTGAGCTCCTTCAATAAATTGTTTGTTTCAGTTTTTGTTTTACACTTTAAACAATATACAACAAGTGCCTAAAGTCGAAAGTTTCCTTTGCTTTAAAAATTGGTTTTATAATTTCTCTAGCAATTATTTTACGTAAAGTTGAATTTTGAATATCATTCATATCTTCTACCAATTCTTGATCTGTAAAATGTCAATCAAATTAACTTTTGATTTACTATAACCTTATCGCATTTCTTACATACTCTAACCGTTATATTAACAACAAAATCACTTCTAGCTAGTTGCTTTTAAAACTTGGTGAAGGGCCAAATCACTAAAATACAGAGAAATACATTTCTGGGAGATTAAACGTATCTTATATCCAACCAACTAGATTATTTACTTTTTCATTTACACTAATTTAACTTTGCATGCTTAATGTACTTCCATCTCAGAAAGTATTTTAATGTTTGTTTGAAATATTCCTACTTTAAGTTAATTTCTTCTCCAGTTACATTTTGACATTTAAATCAACTTGGAATCTTCTTGTAAAACGTAAAAAACCTTTCATATTCTTATTTTCTAGAAGACATATTTAGATACTTATCAATTACTTCTTTAATATTGACTTCTCAATTTAATGTTGCTAAAAGAACAGTGGCAGACACTGCTAAGCCAAAAGCACCGAAAAAAATCATTTTAATTTATCATAACTATACTAATATCATAATAGAATTTATAACTTTTCCTATATACAAATATATTTTTTCCAAATATTATTCTGTATCTCATTTCAGAAAGTTTGGGATCTTATAATAAACGATATATTTCTTTTAAATAATTTGTTCGTATATTTCTTTAAATTCATTAACTCTCTTAGAGCCACTAATTTATTTAATGTTCTATTCTATTTAAGTATCTTGAAGTTTTAAAAAGTTAACATAAGTAGAATTCTTCTCAATACCAAATGGGAGTTTATTGTGACAGCTAAGTTATGACACATTTTTCTTTCTTCCTCTGATAAAAAGTCGACTGTTTTTCTTGTTTCACTTTAGTTATGCAATCATCAAGAATTACAAGATTTTTTTGCTTATTGAATATAAACTATCAACGTCTATCGTATCTTCTAAGATATTAGAGAATAACATTTCTTTTTAGATTCTTTATAAAATTTTATAAATTTATTTTTCTTATTTTTATTTCAGATATATTTTCAGGCCTGTTATTTTTTATTTTTTTTATGCATAGGTATAGATTTGTTAATGGATTATAGTTTAAGTTTAACAACTCTATATCATCTTCATCTGTTTCATCAAACATTATAAAGTTGTTCTGTAATTTTGCAAATTTACATTATTCTATATTTACAACATATAAGTATATATTACATATATATTTAATTCATCATGGATTAGGTGTAGCAGCGAATGTGTTTTTTTCACAACCAGATAGACCAACAATAGAAAGTACGAATAGATTTCTGGGTAGTAAAGAACCTTCAAACTTTTTTGGTTCTATGTAATCTTTAATCTTTATTGTTTATTTAAGTATGTTATATAACGTTAACTATAAGTTACTCTTAACTATAAGTAAGGAAGACAGAATATATTAATTTATTGATTACTATTAGACTAAATTAAGAAATAAAAATGAAGCACAAGATGTTGTTGAAGGATGATACAAAGAACCAATAACAGTATTTCATAAATCAGTAATTCAGAAATTACTGTCATAACCTATTCCTCTAGAAGAAGAACTGAAAGCATTAGATAATGTGATTCTTAAGATGACAATATCACAATTCGAATTAACAGCTACTGAAGAACCAGAAACATGCAGAATTGATTTAGATGAAGTATAAGATGCTTCATTTTTTTAGAACAACAATAATTAACTTTACCATCCGAATTAATTTATAAACATCAATTATATGAAGAAGTGATTGATCAAAGAGGAAAAGTAAATAAATCATATGACGATAAAAAGTAAAATAAATAAATAATAAAATAAATACTAACACTGAAAATTTAAAAGAAAAACAAAACAGATATCTAAGAAGAGAAGAATAATTCAAAATAGAGAAAATATCCAGAAAGAATTTAAAAACTCATATGACAAGATAATAAATCATAAAACCATATAATGAAAAATTAAGTCTTCAGACGTAGTCTAAAATTACTTAAAAAACGATGAGGGATTAATTAACAGAGAACCATACTAATGAGTTGATAGTAGAAAACAGTAAAAGTTAGATAATCAGATAGTAGATTTCTTAGACATATTATATGAAGGAGTGATAAGAAATAATGAGTTTGAAGAATATTACAAAATATTTTTATGTATAATAAATGAGTTATATTACGGCGAGAGTGTATTTGAGCGATAAAAAGATGAACTAAAACAAGAACCTACTCCACTTCAAATACACTAATCTTAAAAAGATTAATCACCATATATTTTTTCAGAAAACACAGCTTGAACGGATAACTAATGGAAAAAGAATCACAATATAAAAACGGCATTTGAAACAAAATGAAAGTTTTTTACCACTTTTGGTTCCTATAATAATAACAATTGGTAAACCATTGCAGCTGGTAGACTGGGTACTTGGAGTGCAAAACAAATAATGGATAAAATTAGTGGATCTGAATTACTTAAAAATTGGAAAAAAAGAATAATTCAAAATTGGGGATTACCGCAGTGGGTAGTTCCCATGCACTGCATGGCTAAAAGTATGTAGACATTCCTTCTAATTAGTGGGTTCTGCTATTTCAGCCGCCACAACCATTACTAACAGGGGCATAAAATTAAGCATACAGCCAGACAATCTCAACAGACAAACATTGGCAGTAGAATGGGTCGTACTGAAGAGCTCAGTGACTTTCATCATGGCACTGTCATAGGCTGCCACGTTTCGAACAAATCTGTTCGTCAAATTTCTGCTCTGCTAGAGCTGCCCCGGTCAACAGTAAGTGCTTTTATTGTGAAGTTGAAACATCTGGGAGCAATCAGTGATGACAAGAAAACCCACTTGTAGAGAAAAGTATATATGTAAAAACGGATCGTCTGGGTTGAGAAAATTTTTTACGAAGAGGAGCGAACAACGTCAGGTCATCGTCAGGTTCACAAAGAAAGAAAGAGGTAACTGACCGACCAGTGACCACATGTTTGAAGGGGGTTGTGTAACTGAGTGTAGGAATGTAGAGGGTGTGTCTATATGTTGGATTATATTTATTAATAGAGGTATAAAAGTGTTCCTTTGTATTGGTTTATTTTGGGCTTGAGTTGTTGTATAAGTAAAGTTTCATTAATTTTGCGTTGGTTTATGTTTGTTTCTTTATTTAGTATTTGGGTGTTTTCTATGATTATGTTGTGTTTATTTGACTTGCAGTGTTCGAAAACGTATGAAAGTGACTTTTTATGTTCTTTAAATCTGGTTTCCATTTTTCTACTGGTTTCTCCAATATAGAAGTCGTGGCAGTTATCAAGTTGTATTTTATAAATAATGTTGGTGTGGTGTTTGTCAGTGTAGTTTTTACATAGTATAGACCTCAGTTTTGTGCCTGGTTTTTGAATAAATTTGGTATTAACTGGAATGTCATATTTTATTACTAGTTTTTGCCAAATGTTGGTTATTTTTCTGCTGATGTCAGAAATATATGGTATGCAGCAGTATATGGTTTCGTGATTTTTTTAATTCATGAGATATGTTTACTTTTGTTGATTGATTTTGCTTTTTCTCCAGGTGTCTGCGTATAATGTTTTCTACGGTTTGTGGAGGAAACTTATTAATGTTGATGAAGTATTGTTTTATTTTGTCTAATTTGTCATTAATTGTATCTGGTAAGCATAGTTTTATGGCTATGTTTATTTGGTTTCTTAGTCTGTTGAGTTTTTGTTTTGTTTCATGTGCTGAGCCCCAAGGAATGTATAGTCCAGTATGGGTGATTTTTCAGTGGATTTCTGTTTTAAATTGTGTATCGGTTCTTGTAATATTGAGGTTAAGAAATGATATTTGATTGCTTTCTTCCTGTTCACATGTGAAGTTGATGTTGGGATGTATAGCGTTAATGTGATTGAAAAAATTAAGTGTGTGTTCCATAAATGTGAATCCCGCAACCGTGTCATCTACATATCCGTACCAGTATAGTGGTGGATGTAATGCTGTGTTAATTGCTTGTGTTTCAACTTGTGTCATAAAATTATTAGCTAGAACTGATGATACTGGCTTGCCAATGCTTAGGCCATTTGTTTGTATATAGTTGTGGTAGTTGAACATGAAGTTTGTCTTCATCGTGGTGAATTCTATGAGGGTTGCTAATTGGTTGCTGGGAATGTCTATAGATGGGTTAGGGTCTCAGATGTAAAGTTCTAAGGCTATCTTGCAGGCTTCAGCGGTTGGGACTTCTGTAAAGAGAGATATAACATCGAAACTGGTCATTAAAGCTTTATGATTAAGTTTATTAAGATTAGACTTGAAATTAAAAAGTCTTTGATGAATGAGCTGGCTGATGTTACATATTTGGAGTATGCCCATGATATGTATTTACCAATAGCAGCAAAGGGGAGACCAACTCCTTACTAATGCCCATGGTTTTGGAAAGAGATGTACATCAAGCACATATGGGTGTGAAGGTTGGGTGTCCACATAGTTTTGGCCATGTAGTGTATGTAGAAAATAAAGAAAATTGGAAGTAGTTTTAAACACCAAGTAGTTTTAAAGAGAATTATGTATTGATGAAAAATTTAATAACAATAGATGACAATATTAATAAATTTAGATTACAAAGATATCACGCATTCAGAAGATTCTACAACTCATTTTAAAACTCTTATTAATGTTAACAATGAAAATTCTTTTTTATATTTTTAAAATCTGTGTTAATATGGGTATCATGGAACAGCACTGATAAAACATTTAATTACGGAATTTTTAAATATTACAGTGGAAATATATAGGAAAAGTAACAAGTGAAAATAGTAATTATACTTTAAACAAGTTGAATAATTTCTCAGTTAAATTATTTAATGTTGATATTCCTCTTACAAAATTTTGAATTTAGTTTATAATCAAATTACATCCAAATTTTCAGATAACTCATGTGATCAAGAACAGAAAGAATAATCTCTGATCAACATCTGTGATAATGTAGACGACATTCACATTCATTATGAAGTTATTAATAGAATATTCGACAATAATGAGTTTTACGATATTTTACACTCCTTTACATCCGGAAGTATAATTAAGTTGAAGAAACAAGCTTAACATATGTTAACAAATAATAATTTATTTATAGAATAAGAGTGAAAATTACAGATCAAAACAATCATGCAACTGACTTGAACGAACAA